>NC_047085.1:194724729-195354729 GCF_902459505.1 Geotrypetes seraphini
GTAAAGTAATGTATAGATAGTATCTAACCCTTGCTAAGCTTCACCATATGTACCTAGTTACTTTGCCCCTCTGTTCGCATCATTGTGGTGAACAGGAAACTATGGGCCTCATTTGGTAGACCTGTGAAAAAAAAAATCAGGGTATTCTGAAAAGAAGTACATAATTACTTGTTAATTCCTTGGTATCTGGGAATTTATTTATTAAATAAACAGCTCTAGACCTCCCTCAAGTCAAACAGGCACTGATATTCTAGCGTTAATGTGGCTAAGCTGATCATAGCTCATTATTGGCAATTTCCTGGAGGAAAAGCCCATAGTCTGTTATTGAAAAAGACTTGGGGCAAGCCACTGCTTGCCCTGGATCAGTAGCATGGAATGCTGCTATTTTTTGGGTTTGGGCCTGACCCAGTAAGGCTATTCTTATGTTCTGTTCTTATGAAAATGCCCTGCCTGTGGTTGAATAAACTGGATTATGTATTCAAAATGGAAAGCTTCATGGCTGAGCACAAGAGAAACTTGCATAAATGGAAAAGAATTTGGAGTGTGTTCTTGGAAAAATATCCATGAATCATTAACCTTCTGATAGTTTATGGTTATATCATTTAATAATTATATGGTGGTATCAGGCAGGTCTAATATGTAATTTTTTTTGAGGGAGGGAGAGAGGGGAGAGGGAAAGATATAGATTGTGGCGAGGGAGAGATTATACAATAAAAACAAATGAAAATTCTGGATGATTTCATTATTCTTCTTCAGACTGGCCACTGTTGGATGCAAGCTAAACCCTCAATCTGACCCAGTATGGCTATTCTTATGTTCTTATGTACATGGGGAAGTTGTTTTAATGTTCAAAGACATGAGGGAGTATAAGTATGCATTTTTGTACACCTTTAACACAGTGTTGAATTTGATATCAATTTATATCTATATCTCTATGCACACAGACACAGTTATAACAATGTTATTTGCTCACAGCTGAGATCAGTAAATCTTGCCACATTAGCCAAGTTGAAATACTGTTTGTAGTTCTTGCCACCATCACATTACTGCCTTCTGTAGTTCCACAGCTATGATCACAACTTCCAGTATCAGAAATAAAAAAAGAAACAGGACCAAACTGTCGCTGTTCGGTGTCACAAAAGGCAATTCAAACCAGGAATCACAACTAGTATTTAGAACACATGGATTCCCATGAGGGTCAAATCTCCAGTGCATGACTGTGCTTTGCAATGGCACATAACACATTTGCTCAATCAATTTGCTGCTGTGGATAGGATCAAGATACAGTAAGTAGTACCTTGGTTTACGAGTGCACCGGTTTGCGAGTGTTTTGCAAGAAGAGCAAAACATTTGCAAACTTGGTGCCTCGTAAACCGAGCTTGCCTCGCTGTACGATCGCCCCCCCCCCCCGATCCGGCATCCCCCCCGCTCGCATCTGCCCCCACCCCCCGAGCACGGCAATGACACTTCCTTTACCCCGACTTGGCACCAGTGCCGGTGCCCGAAGATCCTCCTTCTTCTGGCGCGGCCTGGGCTGGACGGTGCGTTGGAGATCCTCTCTCTTCTGGTCTGGGCTGGGCTGGGCTGGACTGGCTTTGAGCATTTGCGCATGCTCAAAACCTTTTGGTCTCGCTCTCAATCTCAGAGAGAGCGAGACCAGAAGGCTTTGAGCATGCGCAAATGCTCAAAGCCAGTCCAGCCCAGCCCAGCCAGAAGAGGGAGGATCTCCAACGCACCGCCCAGCCCAGGCCGCGCCAGAAAAGGGAGGATCTTCGGGCACCGGCACTGGTGCCAAGTCGGGGTAAAGGAAGTGTCAATGACGTGCTCGGGGGGGGGGGGGAAGTAGGATCGCGGTGGAGGGGGGGAAGTAGGATCGCGGTGGAGGGGGGCAACGCGAGTGGGGGGGGGGATGCCGGTTCGCAGGGGGGGAAGCCGGATCACGGGGAGAGGTTTGGAGAAGCGTCGGATTCCTCAAGGGGGGGTGGGGGAATGGAGCAGCGCCGGTAGCCTCGGGGGGGGGAGGGGAGGAGGTGGAACCAATCAAAGTGAGTTTCCCTTACTTCCAATGGGGAAACTTGCTTTGATATACAAGCAATTTGGTTTATGAGCATGCTTCTGGAACAAATTATGCTCGTAAACCAAGGTTCCACTGTAGTTGATTAGCTTTTCTTGTTTTCCTTCAGAGTTTACAGTGGAATTTGATTTGAGTATCGTTACTTGGAGATAGATTTACTTCACTGCATATTGTATGAAATGTTTTCTATGTTCAGAATGTTATTCACCTAGAATCTTATTAAAAAGAAGTGAGCCATACATGCTTTTTAAAATAAAATGAAATAGCAAAGACTTAGCTTAAAACTTATGTAAAAAGAAAACAAGGAAAAGGCTGCATTACCTGAGCTCTCTAAGAAGTGAAGAAACAACACCCAGACTCTGACCATTTTCCTTCTTTGCTTCTGCTGCTGCAATCTGGTACAGTAATTTTTCCATGGAAAATGGCTTGGCTATGTGACGACGCTTCATTTCCTAAGAAACAAATACAAACTGAAAAATATTACCAGGGAGACAAACAGATATCATAATTGCTCACCTGCAAAAGATGTTTTAAACAGCAGGAATGATTAGGTATACAAAGTGGGTAATGTCATCGCATATCAGTGGGACAGAACCATTCTTCTAGAGTTCAGAACTTAGGCCCCGATTTACTAAAGTCAGTGATCACTGCTAACCAACCCGATACACAAAACTGCTCACCATGTGTTTTTCCTCTGGATCGCCCATTTTCTGATCTGGCCATGCAAATTTCTAAAATCCATGCAAAATAGCCAAGCCATTGATTCACTAACATTTGCTTGGCTATTTTGCATTGGGTTTTACAATACCGACAGCTCTACCGCTTTTTTTTTTTCCCCCATGGCCCAGATATTTTGTGTATATTACACATGCAAAATATCTACCCCCCCAAAAAAAAAACCCAGGCAGACCAGACAAAAAAACACACACACCCCGACACACAGATGCCCATTCCCTCCTGCCATCAGCGCTATTGGCCTTCCCCCTCCACCGAACACTCCCCCCTGCGCTGAAATGGCAGGAGGGATGCCCACTCCCTCCTCTCATACCTTTGCCGTTGAGAGCAGGAGGAAACGCAAACACCTCCTGCTCCTCTGCCCACCCTGCTACGCCACTGGGCCTTAGGCCCCTCCCTGGAGCCTAAGGAAGTCCCCTCCCTAGGGAGGAACATGAGGCGTCTGAGCCAATCAGGGCCTTAGGCCCCTCCCTGTGCATCACATAATACACCGGGGAGGGGCCTAAGGCCCAGTGGCATAGCAGGCCGGGCGGAGGTGTTTGCAGTTCCTTCTGCTCCCAACTGCAAAGTTATGATGGGAGTGGGCATTGCGGTGGCAGGAGGGAGTGGGCAAGCCTCCTGCCATTTCGGCGCAGGGAAGGTGTTCAATGCGGGGAGGATGTTTGGCAGGCGGGTGGTGGAGAAGGGGCCGATGGCAGGAGGGAGTGGGCATCCTTCCTGCCATATTTTTCAGTGCAGTGTGAGGCGTGTTGGATGGCAGGGGGGAGTGGTATGTTATTAGGATGGATTGTGCTACTGTCCTGAAACTGGATTGAGTCAGGACTGGTCTATTGTCCTTAGCTGTCTCATCTTAAAGAAGAATTTTTATTTTTTTTTTAAAATTAGAGAAGTGATATGCATTTTGAAGGTTAAATTAGTGTCTAGTGTAACTCCCAGCACTTTGGAAGAATTTTCTATCTTTAGTCTTTCACCCTGTGGATAGCTCTAGCTCTTTGCTAGGTAGAGAACTGTTTTCTCCGAACCATAATATGCTTGTTTTTGATTTGTTTAATTTGAAGAAGTTTCTCATCTATGCGCTTAGATCTTAGATAGTGTTTTTCAGGTAATTTAAGATACTATTGAAGGATTCTTTGGCTGTACAGAGAATGAAGATATCTGCATGAGGGAGGATGTGATCCTGGGTCGACGGCAGATTATTTCCCAGAGTTCTTAAATAGATGTTAAATAACAGGTGATAGCGGTGAGCCTTCTGGTACACCAGAGTTTTACACTCCAGCTACACACACAGACTGGCATTGTCCTGTTTATGGTTTTCTGGAGAGTTGGGGGTGGGAGGTTTGTAGGGTGGAGGGTGGGGAGCTGCAGATGTCAGAAAATAGTGGAATGCTTTCCTTCCACTTTAACATCTCTCCCCCCTTCAGTTCATTCAACATTCTGCTGCACAGCTCATATTCCACCAGTCGCTACATCCACATCATCCCTCTCCTTAAGTCACTTCACTGGCTCCCCATCCATTTCCGCATAGAGTTCAAACTCCTCTTACAAACCTACAAGTGCATTCACTCTGCAGCTCCTCAATATCTCTCCTCTCTTATCTCTCCCTAGAAGCCTCTCCGGGAACTCCGTTCATCAAGCGATTCAGCGCGGCTCCCACGCACACCTTGACGTCGGGAGACTTCCTAAGACCAGCCCACTCTCTCTTCTCGGCGCTGCAGATGCTCGCAGTGCTGGTGGAACTGACAACCATCCCATGCACCGATGAAACAACGGCCCTGAACAGATCCTAGGCCGATGTTGGCCTTCATTCCAACTTTTATACTTTAACCTATTATGTCTTCTATCAGGTTTTCCCCCTCATTATCGCTCCATCTTTTCTTCCTATCTTCTTCTTATTATTTTTTACTTGCTAAACTGGCAGAGCACCATCATCTACCCTCCCCTCCCTGCCCTGCAGACCCGACCACCAATCCCGACTTCGGGGCCTTTGGGTTTACCCCCCAAGAATTGGCTGATCTGCTCTTCAACCCTTTGAAAAGGTCCATCAAGGGAGACTCAACCTTTTAAAGAATTTGTCATTTGTTTAGCCTAGAGCGCAATCTCAACTCTGTCTGTGTGAACTCGTTCTGTATTTCCACATGATCGATGCTGGCCACCTTAATGCTCCATCGGCTATTATTACGCACTGCCTGGTGATAAGCGTCGTCACAGACTGATAAGTTCTTTGAATTTCTAATCTTAACTTCAGACTTAAGAGATTCTAATCCAATTTTAGAGATTCTAATCCAATTCTACTCTAATTCTACATTAATAGGCAATTTATTTTTCCTTTATTAATCCTTTTAACTTCAGGTTAGTATCATGGCTTTGCTAAATTACCGTGTATGCATATGGCTTATTTTATTTTACCTAATTTGCTCCAGAAGTAGTGTTGCCAATGTATTGTACTCAGCCCCTATTCCTGTACATTATTCTATCAATCGTGCGGCAAAGACAAAATCCCAATGACTTCCCACCATGTTCTATATGATTTCACAGAATCTGGCCCATTTTCATTATCAGTTTTACCACCTCTGTGTAGACCTAACAAGCCTCATACTAAAAAACAATGAACATTGAAAAATCTAATTTACTCTCATTATATACCAACCAACCCTGCGAGTCATCAAAACATACGAGGTTTCTATTTAAATATTAATTCCATGAGAAATAAATCCACACTGATTAACGATTAGCTGAAAGAAACCAACCCAGATTTCGTTCTACTCACGGAAACTTGGTTGTTATCTGATAACGATATTATTATTCAAGAATGTCTGCCTCCAGGCTACAAAATTCTATCACTAGCAAGAGTTTGGGGAAGGGGGGGGATTAGCAATACTCTTTAGAGATTATTTAAATTGTTCTATTTTAAACTCCAAATCTTCCTCTAATTTAGAAATTCTATCCTTCACTTTAAAGTCTAAATCATTAGCGGAAGCATTGAAAACTATTTTAATGTCCCTCCTAAAAAATGGAACTCAGCAAAAGAGGACTTCTTTGAATTCCTACTAACTAACTCGATATAACTTATTGTGCGGGGATACTAATTTACATCTCGAACAAACAGACCAACCAGAAATCGTAGAATTCTGGTCCCTCATTTCTGCATTAGGCTATTATAAACCCCCTTCAATTACTACCCATCAAAGGAGTCATCAACTGGATATAACCATGTTCTCCTCTAGGGAACCACTCAATCCTAAAATCCACTGGATTCAAGAAGATTGGATAAATTCTCTATGGTCTGACCATAAGCTTTGCACCTTTGAATTTGACTGGCAATTACAGTCACCTAAATTGACAACCAAGAATAAAATAAACAAAAAATGACATGCAAGTAGAGGCAGGATTGATCCTGCGGAATTCTGGTCTCATTATGAGTTAATCTTCAAACAAAACGAAGAGACAGACCAATTTATGGACTCTTGGAATAATACTAGCTTCCACATTCTAAATGAGATGGCACCTATTAAAATTCACAGGAAAAGATTCAGAAACCTAGATGGATGGTTTGATTCGGAGTTATTAACAGTAAAGAGGGACTTAAGAAAACTGGAAAGACAATGGTTAAAGTCAGGAACCCAAAATCATAGAGATGCCTGGATACAGATTCCGGAACTTGGAGGCGAGGAGGATGGCAGTTTGAGTGCAGAGCTCCTCTCCCTGGACAATCTGCCTGCTTTTAAATATCAGCAGCAGTGGGAGATCAATTGCTTTTACACCTAAGCAGCAACGGGACCAATCCACCAAAAACTCACAGTCCCGGTCCTGCAAGAATATGAGCTCCACCCTCCCTGCAGTTCGCTAGGAAAATCAACTGCTTTTACACCTAAGCAGCAGCAGGACCAGCCACCACTACCAAGAGCCCTTTGCCCCGATCCAGCCAGGCATGTGAGCTCCTCCCTCTGCAGTCCATTGGAGAGATCAATCTACCTGCTTTTAAATATCAGCAACAGTGGGAAATCAACTGCTTTTACACCTCAGCAGCAGCGGAACTATCCGCAACTACCAAGAGCACAAAGACCCGATCCAGCCAAGAGTGTGAGCTCCACCTCCCCCTGCAGTCCACTAGGAAGATCAACTGTTTTTTACACCTAAGCAGCAACAGGACCAGCCACCACTACCGAGAGCCCTTTGCCCTGATCCAGCCAAACAAGTAAGCTCTTCCCCCAGCATTCCGTTGGAAAAATCAATATGCTTGCTTTTAAATATTATCAGAAGTAGGAGATCAACTGCTTTTACACCTAAGCAGCCTATAATAGGAGCCCTCGCCCCGATCCAACCAGGCATGTGAGCTCCTCCCCCTATATCCCGTTTAAGAGATCAATCTACCTGCTTTAAATATCAGCAGCAGTAGAAAAACAACTGCTTTTACATACAAGCAGCAGCGAGACCTAACGCAACCACCAAGAGCCCACAGACCCGATCCTGCCAGGAGTGTGAACTCCTCCCCCTGCAGTCCATTGGAGAGATCAATCTGCCTGCTTTTAAATATCAGCAGCAGTGGAGATCAACTGCTTTTACACCTAAGCAGCAACGAGACCAGCCACAACCACCGAGAGCACACAGACCCGATCCTACCAAGAGTGTGAACTCTTCCCCCCATGCAATCCGCTAAGAAGATCGACTGTCGGCTCCGGGCGGCTTTCCCGCAGAGGAGAGAATCCTGCATTCACCGTGGGCCTCATCTGGGGCAGCCTCCTTGGAGCGGCTGGGGCACGGGCAGTGTGTCTGGGAGGGAATGCATGGATGGGAGAATATCGCAGGGGAGGAGACATAGGCATCCTGGGACTGTCTGCCAAGTCTCTTCCCTGAAGAAGCCCTTTCTGGAAACGTCAATCGCTCCTCCTAAACTTACTTGCTCCACTTCATCACTGACGCTGAAACCGTGGATTGAAGACAAAGTTTTATTTTATTTTTCTTTCCAGCTTATGATTTATCTTTAATCTTATCTATTGTTTTGCCTTTTGTCTTTGTTTTGTTCTATTTCTATCATTTAAATTTCTCCAGAATTCTACTGTTCAACGGCTCCCCCTTCTGCTTCTATTCCTTTCTCTCCTCTCTTCTACCTTCCAAAGTATTTAGATCAATGCTGTCTTGTTAAAATGTTTATTTTATTTTTATTTTTCCTCTAACTCTACTTTTCACTTCTCTATTACCCTCCAGGTACTTTAGTTAGATTGTGAGCCTTCGGGACAGTAAGGGAATTTTTCAAGTACCTTTCTTATTTCTAATCTTAATGTATATTTTCTGTAAACCGCTTAGAACCTAACGGATGTAGCGGTATATAAGAAATAAATTACATTACATTACATTACATACAAACTGAAAATCTACAAAAATCTGACAAAAGAAAAATGCAAAAAAAAATTTTTATGCCCAAAAAATTGGCAATGTGACAATCAACAGTAGCAATTTATTCAAATTAGTCAATGACTTATATGACGTAGAGACATTTACTAATACTACAGAAGAATCCACCTTATCTGCTAACAGCTTGGCCGATTTTTTTTTAACACCAAAATACAAAAATTAAGATCCACAGTAGCCAACTCTACTGATTCCCACTAGTGCTATCCCATTTTACAGGAACCAGATGCTATCATAACAGACTTGAGCTGGAACAAATTTACAACTATTGATTGGCAAGCTTTTAACAAATTATACAACAAGTATGCTAAATCTCACTGTAGACTAGACCACTGCCCACTCTACGTCATGAAAATTGCCCCGGTCAATTTTAAGGCTAAACTACTAATTTGGGTCAATTCCCTACTATCCTTAGGAAAATTCCCAGAGGAACACGGGCAAATTGTAATCACTCCAATTAGAAAAAATATTAAAGAACCATCTTTCACCAGAGGGCCGCTGCATGAGCGGACTGCTGGGCATGATGGACCACTGGTCTGACCCAGCAGCAGCAATTCTTATGTTCTTCATATTGCTTCCAACTTTAGACCTATTGCTAGCATCCCCTTGGCCACTAAATTACTGGAGGGGGTGGTTAACACTGAGCTAACTATATTTTAGAAAATATTTTACACAATAATCAATCAGGTTTCCGGTCAGGATACAGTACTGAAACAGTTATGGCCTCCTTAGTTGATTACTTGCACTCACTATTCAGTCAAGGCACAAGCGCTATGATCCTACAACTTGACTTGAGTAGTGCCTTTGATCTGGTGGACCACACCATTAAGCTGGACTGTCTGGAATCCATTGGGATCTCGGGCAATGTCCTGGACTGGTTCCGTGGGTTCCTAGGGAAAAGATCCTATCAAGTATTCAAGGATGATACTCTGACCTATCGCTAGGACAACTCCTGTGGTGTCCCTCAGGGTTCCCTCTGTCTCCCACCTTATTTAACGTCTACCTCATTTCCCTGGGAAATCTATTACAGAGCTTAAAACTCAAATTCTATATTTATGCAGATGACATTACCATTGTCATCACGCTTTCTTGTTTGTCATCAGAGTTCAAACTTACTATCAACAATCTTAAAAGCAGATCGAACTATGGATGGCTGCCTTTAAATTGAAATTAAACCCAAAAAGCTCAAAATTTCCCAATGATAAAATTAAAGATTCAAAGATACAAGTAAACAGGTTGAATTTTATAATATCGAACAATCCTTAAAAATTTTGGGAGTAACTTTGGACAAACATATTACACTGGAAAAACACTTCAATTTAATATTTAAGAAAGGTATTTCAGTGCTCTGGAAGTTCCGTACCATCAAGAAATACTTTGACAAAGTTTCATTCCGTCTGTTAGTCCAGTCTTCTATTCTAAGTATTTTAGACTATTGCCAACATCATATACCTGGGTGCTTTTAAAAAAACCACAAATAAATTGAGTCCTCTAGAATACGGCTGTTCGCCTTATTTTCGGTCTTTTTTCTCCCCCTTATAACCCCATTGTATTATGTAACATCTTTCTTCTCTCATGTATTCTTTCCCTATGCTTCTCCAATTCATGATGTGACTTCATTCTTCTTGCATTTTGTAATTCACTGATTGTCCAGCCTTCTTTCTATGTGAACCACCTAGAAGTCAATTTGACTATGGCGGTATAGAAAAATAAAGTTATTATTATTATTATTAAAAAAAAAAAAGGGAGCATATCTCTCCTTTTTACCAAAAGCTTCATTGGCTGCCATTCGAGTCCAGAGTACTGTTTAAGTTTTCTTGTATCTGCTACAAAGCAGTATTCGGTATGCTTCCAGGTTACCTCATTCCTCATTTTACTTTGAGTCGCTTCAATAAGAGCTCCCGAAGAGCTCACTTGTTCACATATCCTTCAATAAAACTATGTCAATATAAAAGGTTCCTAAAGAGAACTTTTTCTTTTCAGTCAGCCAAAATGAACACTTGGTTTGCTAAAATTGCTTTAGACGCTTCCTCCTATCTAGACTTTAGAAAACAGATAAAAACCTATCTATTTAACAAGCCAGGATCCTAATATTGTTTCTTAATTCATTACTATCCTTAAATCGTTCTTACTTCTCAACATAGTCAGCTTTTATCATGTAGGTCCTTCAGAACTTCAAATCTGATGTTTGCATTTGTACTGTTTATATTGCATTGTATGTATTTGCATTCGATTGTTGTAAACTGCCTAGAACTTTCAGGTATGACGGTATACAAAAATAAAAATTATTATTATTAACTGTACCCTTCTCCTCTACTGCCAATTCCAGACTACATCCTTTCTCTCTTACTACACCATACGCCTGGAATAAACTCCCCAAGTTTTCAAATCCAGGCTAAGGGCCCACTTCTTTGAGGTTGTTTTTCATTCTTAACCCATACTCGCTTGTTAAACACCCATGCTTAAGGAAATCCCCTAGTCCCCTACTTGTGCTGTTCGTCTGGTGATTAGATTGTAAGTTCTACTGAGCAGGGACTGTCTCTTCTAGCAGAGCCTATAGAAATGATAACATTGTTTCTCCAGCGGCTTTACTTGCTGAAGTGCAAATTAGATGATGTTATCTTCATTGTTGAACTGATTGCACTTTATCACCAATAAAAACTGTTTATACTAATTCCAGCTACTGTTAACACATCCTCTGGCAATGAGTTCCAGAAATTAACTATTCACCAAATGAAAAAATATTTTCTCCTGTTTGTTTGAAAAGTATTTTTCCACATAACTTCGAGAGCCCCCTAGTCTTTGTAATTTTTTAAAGAATAAAAAATTGATTCACTTTTACCCATTCTAAACCACTTAGGATTTTGCAGATCTCAACTATATCCCCCCTCACCATCTCTTTTCCCAACTGACAAGCTCCAATCTCTTTAGCCTTTCCTCATATGAGAAGAGTTCCATTCCCTTTATCATTTTGGTCACTCTTCTCTGAACCTTTTCTAATTTCGCTATATCTTTTTTGAGATATGACAATCAGAATTGAATACAATACTCAAGGTGAGGTCACACCATGTAGCAATATAGAGACACTGTAATATTCTCTCAATCTTACAATTCCTTTCCTAATAATTCCTAGCATCTTGTTTGCTTTTTGGTTCCACTGCACATGGGGTGTCAAGAATTCAGCATATTGTCTTCAATAACAACTAGATCATTTTCTTAGGTGCTGATCTCTAAAGGTGGATCCTAACTTCAGGTAACTATGATTTCGATTATTCATCCCAATCTGCATCACTTTGTATTTGTCTACATTAAAGTTTATCTGCCATTTGGATGCTTAGTGTTCCAATTTCCTAATGTCTTCCTGCAATTTTTCACAATCTGCAAGTGTTTTAACAACTTTGAATAGTTTCATCTCCTCTGCAAATTTAATCACCTCACTTGTTGTTCCAATTTCCATATCATTTATAAATATGTTAAATAGCACTGGTCCCAGTACAGATCCCTGCAGCACTCCACTATTTACTCTCCATTGTGAAAAATATCCATTTAACCCTACCCTCTGTTTTCTGTCCAATAACCAATTCCTAATCCACAACATAATACTGCCTCCTATCCCATGACACTTTAATTTTTTTAGGAGTCAGGAGTCTCTCATGAGGAACTCTGTCAAGAGCTTTCTGAAAATCTAGATAAATTACATCAACCGGCTCACCTTTAACCAAATGTTTATTCAAAACGTCAAAGAAAATAAACAAATTGGTAAGGCAAGACTTCCTCTGGTTGAACGCATGCCTATTCTAACCCATTAAATCTAATCCAATCTAATCTTTGAATTTGTATACCGCGTCATCTTCTAATCTAGAAGCTTGACTTGGTTTACACAAAAAAGTTGAAGAAGTGGAAGACAAAATCCAAATTAACTAAAACCTAACACGTCTTCCATACGTGAGATCAACTAAATCCACAATAAGAATAGTAAATTTAAGAATGTAGAAAGTTGAATTTAATGAGTTTCAGAATGTAGAAAAAGTTGCGTTTTTAATGATTTTCTGAAGATTTGAAGGGACGAAAGTGTTCTAATTTCAACAAGAAGCTTGTTCAAAATGGATGCAAATAATTATGCAAAAGATCGAGAAATGTAACCTTTAGCTTTTGATCTTCTAAAAGACGGGAAAGACAATTTATAAATCTGAGAAGTCCTGGTTTTTAAGGACTGCAAGGAATTCAAAGTAGTGCCTACCAGTGGTGTAAAAATTTCATGTAAGATTTTAAATGTTATAGTTGCACATTTAAATTGAACTCTGTAATAGACTGGGAGCCAATGAAATGCCTTTAAAAGAGGAGACACATGATCGTATTTCTTCTTTCCAAAGATCAACTTGGCAGCTGTATTCTGAATTAACTGTAACCTATTCAAATTTCCCTTACTTAAACAGACATAAAGAGAGTTACAGTAATCTAATTGTGCTAATATTATAGCCTGTACCAGTATGGCAAAATGCTGCTGATGGAACAGTTGACAGACCTTCCTTAACCATGCCCGTCTATGTGTTCTATAATTTTATTCTTTATAATAGTTTCCACTATCTTGCCCGAAACTGAATTTCCCAGATCAGCCCTGGAACTCTTTTTAAGCAACGGTGTTACACTGGCCCCCTCCAATCTTTAGGTACTACAGATGATTTTAACAACAAGTTATAGATCACTAACAAGAGATCAGTAATTTCATGTTTGAGTCCTTTCAGTATCCTGGGGTGTATACCATCTGCTCCATGAGGGATTTATTTATTGCAAAATGGTATGTAAAGCCCTGGAAAAAAATTTCCTACCCATCCAAAACTTATTTTCTTGCATGGTTGTGGAACGGATAATAATTTCATTAACATTCATTTTAATTTGGTGTGCTACCAGGGTTTCCACATGTTAATACACATGCTGAAACCCTTTCTGCACTGCTCAGCTAGTAAAGTCTGCTGTAAGCAATGTGAAACATGCAGCAACTGTGTGGAACAAGTCTTCTGCATCAAATCCTAAGTAATGGAATTCTCAAGAGGGTAGGATGGTTATGTGCCTGATGAATCCTGCTGTCTGTGGAAAACACCAGTTGCAGGGAGAGCATCAATGTTTTTCTGCCAACAAGCAAGATCAAGTCAGGCACACAAGTGAGAGACTCCCCAGTTCAGGTTTCTCATTTGTGGAAAATCACACAGGTTGGCCAGAACAGCATAATGAGAAGCACTGTCTCCTAGTATAGACTGGTAATAAACAAAGACCAGGTCACTTCAAGAGAATCAAAGTACTGTACTTTAAATGGCTCTGATCTATAAGATATTGATAATCCCGGCATGATTTTGGTTGGTATAAGCTAAATGCTGACAGCCTGAACATTTCTGTACTTTCCCCAACCCTGAAGAAGAATGAAACGCGTCGGTGGGGAACGAAACAGCAATGATTCTTAAGCTAAGTTTCAATTTATGAATATATCTATAAAACTGATTTTAAGAACAAGCACTGGCACTTTAATTAGGTTGAATAAAATAAACTTTATAAAAATAAATTAGATATACAGAAAGCTCTGATGAGGATTTTAAGCTCTGATGAGGATTGTCACCACACAGGCTCTGATGAGGATTTTAAGTTCTGATGAGGATTGTCACTACACAGGCTCTCTTGTTGAGAGTTTAAGTGTGGCTTACTGAGGAGCTTCGGTGGAATATATAAATAATAAAACCCTAGCCGCGCATGCGCACTCTGAACTGAGTGCTTCCATGATCTGTAGGTCTGTGGCCGCAGGAGTGCGTATGCGCGCTACTGGCAGCTAGCACGGACCTCCCTGCTCTCCAGCTCCTCCAGGCATCGAGCAGCAGTCCTCCATCCAGTCCACCGAAGGGCTCTTCTGTCTGCAAAAGCCTACTGAGGATCGCGGCCGGCTGTAGCGAACCTCACTGGCTGCTCTTCACCTCAGTAGCATGTTCCCTCTGAC
Organism: Geotrypetes seraphini; assembly: GCF_902459505.1. Lineage (NCBI taxonomy): Eukaryota > Metazoa > Chordata > Amphibia > Gymnophiona > Dermophiidae > Geotrypetes > Geotrypetes seraphini. The sequence continues at coordinate 194,738,931 of NC_047085.1, forward strand.
GCACCGGATCGCGTCAGAGGGAACGTGCTTTCGAGGTGCTTAGCGCCTGCGAGGTTCGCTACAGCCGGCCATGATCCTCAGTAGGCTTTTTTGATTGCAGATTGCTCTCTCACTCTCTTTATTCGGGGCAGACCAGGAAGAACAGGTAAAGGGTCGGGTACTCGGCTACCCGGCTGTAACCCAGGGTGGGCCTGGGGGATGGGTTGAGAGCGGCCAGTCCGTGCTATAGTTCGTGTGACCCCACTCCTCCCGGGAAGCGCTATAGGAGGAGAGCCAGGCTGGGGGCACCAAGGCAGGGTCCAAGTCCAGGCTGTGGTAGCCTCCGGAGTCAGGGTACTGGGCGGCACCGGGGTAGCTCTGCAGGGAGGGGTGGAGGCACACGTAGCCCAGGTACATGCCGACATCCGTTTGCTTCACCCCCCCTTATAAAAGGAAAGGTTGCGAGCGTTGGGGAGAGTTGGACAGAAGGGGGTGCTGCAGGCACTCTGGAAATGGGAGGGGGAGGAGAGGGCCCAGGGATCCGGGTGACAGGGGGAGAGAAAGTGGAGGGTGGTGTGGGCACCCATGTGCAGGCGCTGCAGAAACCCGGGCAGAGGATGCAGTTACTGCTGCACTGGGATAGCGGGCTCGAGTGAAGCAGCAAAGATGATCGCTGGGAGCAGTACTGCTGAAGGAACTGAGAAGGGGGAAAGGGGCACTTCCAGTTGCAGCAAGTGGATTTTCTTTTTACAGCTGATACTACTGCTGCTGCTCTGTCACTGAACTTGAAATGTTGTAAAAGGATGACACTGGATGTTGGAAAGGGGAAACAGAGACAAAGGGAGCTATGTTGGATGAGGGGGAAGGGATACAAGGGATTGACAAATAAGTTGGTGATGGATGAAGGAAGAAATATATAGTGGAAGATGGGGTGATTCTTGATGGAGGGGAAGACAGAGACAGCAGCATGCTGGCTGGGATAGCAGAGAGAGAGAGAGAGAGAGAGAAGATGGAGGATGATGCTGGATGGGGAGAAAAAGGTGGAAATAGGGAAGGTAAAATGGGAAATGGGAGCCTGAATATGGGTAAAAGGAAGGGAGAGGGGTTATTGCTGGACAGGAGGAGCAGGGAAGGGGTACTATTGGAGAGGGGGGAGGTAAAAGGAAGGGAGAAGGGCTACTGCTGGACATGTGGAGCAGGGAAGGGGTACTGCTAGACATGGGAGGTAAAAGGAAGGGAGAAGAAACAGAAAGAAAGACAGACAGACAGGGGGCCAGGGAGAGAGACAGACAGAAAGAAAGAAAGGGGGCAGGGAAAAAGAAAGACAAAGAAAGACAGACAGAAAGAAATAAATGCCTCAGCACCCCATTGTGCTAAAAGTCTACACATCTATTCTAGCACCCGTTAATGTAACAGGCTTAAACACTAGTATATAAATAAGAAGTCATCATTCAGAATTTGAGACTTTAAGTTCTAAGGAGGTGTATTAAAGAACCAGTTAGTGGTAGTATTCAGCCAATTGGTGCCACTATTTGTTTGTCTGATCTATAAGAACATGGTGACAGGTCAATTGCTCAGTTGTCCGCGCGCCATTGTCTTGTGCGCAATTGTCTATGAACCTAAGAACATAAGAATAGCCTCACAGCTCAGACCAATGGTCCATCTAGCCCAGTAGCCCATCTTCACAGTGGCCAATCCATGTCACTAGTACATGGCAAAACTCCAAAAAGTAGAAATATTCCATGCTACCAATCCCAGTTGCTCATCTCATGGTGGCCAATCCAAGTTACTAGCACCTGGCAGAACTCCAAATAGTAGCAACATTTGAAGCTATCGATCCAGGGCAAGAGGTGACTTCCCTCATTTCTATCTCAGTAGCAGACTATGGACTTTTCCTCCAGGAAATTGTCCAAACCTTTCTTAAAACCAGCTACATTCACCGCTCTTACCACAACCTCTGGTAACACGTTGCAGAGGTTAACTATTCTCTGAGTGAAAATATATTTCCTCCTATTGGTTTTAAAAGTATTTCCCTGTATCTTCATCGAGTGTCCCCCTAGTCTTTGTAATTTTTGACAGAGTAAAAAATTGATCCACTTGTACCTGTTTAACACCACTCAGGATTTTGTAAGAGTAGCATTAGAGGTGGAACCACCGGCCTGTTGTTTAATCCAGAGCATTCTGCAAGCAGATATCGAATACACCAACAGCCTATCCAGGGCCTGTATAAGGTCATTCAGGGTGTCAGCAACCGGCTAGGGAGGAGGTGGGACCGCTGGACGACGGAGACGGGAAGGGAGTGGTGAAGGAGGAGAAAGAAGTGGCAGAAAGACTTAACATGTTCTTTTTGTCTGTATTCACAAACAAAGACACATCCAACATACCGGAACCTGAGCAATTCTTCAATGGAAATCAAGCAGAAAAATTAACATCCATGGAAGTGAGCCTTGAAGATGTACGCGGGCAGATAGAAAAACTAAAAACTGACAAATCCCCGGGTCCGGACGGAATCCATCCAAGGGTTATGAAGGAATTAAAGGAGGAGATAGCGGAACTCCTGCAGGAAATTTGCAATCTATCCCTGAAAACAGGCATGATCCCGGAGGACTGGAAGATAGCCGTTACGCCCATCTTTAAAAAGGGATCAAGAGGTGACCCGGGAAACTACAGACCAGTGAGTCTGACCTCGGTTCCAGGGAAAATGGCGGAAGCACTGATAAAAGAAAACATCGATGAACATTTTGAAAGAAACGAACTTCTGATAACCAGCCAACATGGTTTCTGCAAGGGGAGATCGTGCCTAACGAACTTATTGCACTTCTTCGAAGGAATTAACAAACGGATGGACAAAGGAGACCCCATAGACATCATATATCTAGATTTCCAAAAAGCCTTTGACAAGGTACCCCATGAACGCCTACTCTGGAAACTGAAGAACCATGGGGTGGAAGGAGACGTACATAGATGGATCAGAAACTGGTTGGCGGGTAGGAAACAGAGGGTAGGAGTGAAGGGCCACTACTTGGACTGGAGGAGGGACACGAGTGGGATCCCGCAGGGCTCGATGCTCGGGCCGCTGCTATTTAATATATTCATAAATGATCTAGAAACAGGGATGAAGTGCGAAATAATAAAATTTGCAGACGACACCAAACTATTTAGTGGAGCTTGGACTAAAGAGGACTGCGAAGAATTGCAAAGTGACTTGAACAAACTAGGGGAATGGGCGACGAGATGTCAGATAAAGTTCAACGTTGAGAAATGTAAAGTATTACATGTGGGAAACAGAAACCCGAGGTACAACTATACGATGGGAGGGATGTTATTAAATGAGAGTACCCAAGAAAGGGACTTGGGGGTAATGGTGGACATGACAATGAAGCCGACGGTACAGTACGCAGTGGCCGCTAAGAAGGCAAACAGAATGCTAGGCATAATCAAGAAGGGTATTACAACCAGAACGAAAGAAGTTATCCTGCCATTGTATCGGGCGATGGTGCGTCCGCATCTGGAATACTGCGCCAATATTGGTCGCCGAACCTTAAGAAGGACATGGTGTTACTCGAGAGGGTTCAGAGGAGAGAGACGCGCCTGATAAAGGGGATGGAAAATCTTTCATACACTGAGAGATTGGAGAAACTGGGTCTCTTTTCCCTGGAGAAGAGGAGACTTAGAGGGGATATGATAGAGACTTACAAGATCATGAAGGGCATAGAGAGAGTAGAGAGGGACAGATTCTTCAAACTTTTGAATAATAAAAGAACAAGAGGGATTCAGAAAAGTTGAAAGGGGACAGATTCAAAACAAATGCTAGGAAGTTCTTCTTTACCAAACGTGTGGTGGACATCTGGAATGCGCTTCCAGAGAGCATAATAGGGCAGAGTACGGTACTGGGGTTCAAGAAAGGATTGGACAATTTCCTGCTGGAAAAGGGGATAGAGGGGTATAGATAGAGGATTACTGCACAGGTCATAGACCTGTTGGGCCGCCGCGTGAGCGGACTGCTGGGCACGATGGACCTCAGGTCTGACCCAGCAGAGGCATTGCTTATGTTCTTATGTACTCCAGCCATAAGAAGCTTAGGAGGGGGCTCTAAAGCCTCACTCTCCAGAGAACGCAGCCCGGACAAATAAGTGCATGTGACAAAGGATGCTGCCAAGGCAGTTTTGACTACCACAGCCGCTGCCTCAAAGAGGCTCCTGAGAACCACATCCACACGGCAGTCCTGCACATCCTTGATCACCACACCACTTTCACTGGGAAGGGAGGCACGCTTAGTCATCTGCACAACCAAAGAGTCCACTTTAGGTTGACCAAAAAGCTGTTGGCACTCCTGCTGCATAGGGTACAAACGGGACATAGCCCTCAACCCCTTGAGAATGCCTTCTAGAGAATCCCATTGCTCTGAGGTAAGAATGCTCATTAACAGGATGCCAGGGAAAAGCAGAAGATTGTGCTCATACTCCGCAAAGGAGAGGAGGAGGTAGAATGAGCCGGCTTAGTGACTAAATTCAACTTCTGCAGAGTCTCTGAAATAAAATCAGACAAAGTGGCAGACAGAATTATGGAATTATCCATAGGATCTAAAACCAGAGAAGGATCCGAAGATCCAGAATACTGTCCCGAGTCTCCTGCCATGGGGAAAGACCATGGAAAACAAGAGATCCGCAAGCTGATCATCCTCATAAGCATCACCTAGACCAGGGTCAGCTAACTAAGGAACAGTCAAATAAATTCATAAGGGGGACCTCAAACTAGGTACTCTATATTGTATGAGTGATTAAAGAAAATATAGCAAATCTGGTGCAAAATCACTCTGCTATGTTCAGATGTCACTTTTCTCAAAAATCATATAAACTTATAATAGAACATATGCTCAGAAACAGAGGCAAAAACAAGGGGCAAACCCCAAGAATATCGCTTTACCACCCAATCATTGCATATTAAATGTATTTCAGTTGATATCAAAAAGTATTCAATGTGCTGTGTACCCACAGTCTATCACGTTCTCATGAAGATAAAAGTTCCAAAATAACAAACTTATCTTAGATTGAAGGTTCTGACGCGGCACGTTTCGATCCTGCGTCAGGGAACCAAATACTTGATTCAAAAACTTTTATCTGAGGTGGTGTTGTCTCAAAAAGTATTCAAAATCATTTAAAGATGTAACCAACAGGCTACCTTCCTCCACCAGTTTTAATGGCTGTTAAGGCTGGTAGTGACAGCACTGTTAAAAGTGCATCTTGTGGCGTGTGTTTTAACTATGGCTAATGAAAAAAATAAAAAATTACATGAAGAATCAAATTGTCATCTATTTTATTTTTGGTAGGAGTAGTAAAAGGTCGTTTCTTGAGAGCGTGTATTATAGCCCCCTTTGGCAGCAGGAAAGATGTCCAGTCTCTCCCGCTGCCAACCGACATATACAACTGGCAGCGCGAGAAATGCCCCATATCTCCTACCACCAGCTGACACTTCCCTGGCAGCGGGAGACATGCCCAATCTCTGCCATCCAAATGACACATCCCCCCAGGCAGTGGGAGAGAAGCCCAATGTCTCCCACCATCAACCGACACACCTCTCCGGCAACGGGAGAGATGCCCAATCTCTCCTGCCCAACCAATATACACCCCCAGCAGTGGGAGAGATGCCCAATATTTTTCACCAACCAACACCCCCTCCCAACCACCTCCCTCGGCAGCGGGAGAGATGCTCATACTCTCATGCACCCCTCCCCCCGATTTCTCCCCCTTATCTTATTTTACTACTACTATTTATTATTTCTATAGCGCTGAAAGTTGTACACAGTGCTGTACATTTTAACATACAATAGACAATCCCTACTCAGAACTGCTTACAATCTAATTTAGACAGGACATATCAGAGTTGGGGAGATTATGGTAGAGGAAATGATACCGTGGGTATAGGTATCTATCAACAGTGAGTGGGAGTTAAGAGTTGAAAACAGTTTCAAAAAAGTGGGCTTTTAGCTTGGATTTGAATACCGCTAGGGATGGAGCATGACGTATTGATTCAGGCATACGGTGCCACAAGAAAGAAGGGACAAAATCTGGAGTTGGCAGTGGAAGAGAAGGGTACAGATAAGAGGGGCTTGCCCCATGAATGAAGATCACGGGGAGGAGCATAGGGGGAGATAAGTGAAGTGAGATATTGGGGGCTTCAAAGTGAATGCACTTGTAAGTCAGCAAGAGGAGTTTAAACTGTATTTAGAAATGGTTGGGGAGCCAATGAAGTGACTTGAGGAGAGGGGTAATGTGAGAATAGCGGCTCTCATGGAATATGAGTCGTGCAGCAGAATTTTGAACAGATTGAAAAGGTGAGAGATGGGTGTGTGGGAGGCCTGAGAGAAGTACGTTGCAGTAGTCTAAGTGCGAGGTGATGAGAGCATGGACAAGGGTTATGGTAGTGTGTTCAGAGAGAAGAAGACAGATTTTGGTAATATTATAGAGGAGGAAACGACAGGATTTGGCGGTTTGTTGGATCTGAGCAGAGAAGGAGAGAGAGGAGTCAACGATCACTCCAAGTTGCGAGCTGACAAGACAGGAAGGAGGATAGTGTTATCCACAGAAATAGAGAACGGTGAGAGGGGGGAGGCGAGTTTAGGTGGGAAGATAAGTAGTTCAGTTTTAGCCATATTCAGTTTGAGATGGCGGTGAGACATCCAAGTGGCAATATTAGACAAGAAAGCTGAGATTCGGCCTCAATTCCTGTGGCGAGATAGATCTGGGAGTCATCAACAAAGAGGTGATATTGAAAACCATGAGAAGAGATCAGTGTACCAAGAGAGCGGGTATATATGGAAAAGAGGAGCGGGCCCAGGACAGAGCCTTGTGGTACACTAATAAACAATGGGATGGCAGTGGAGGAAGATCCACCATAACATAAGCTGAAGGTACGATGAGAGATATAGGAAGAACACCAGGAGCGAGCAGAACCCTGGAATCCCAGTGAGGACAACATGTCGAGAAGGAGGTGGTGATCAACAGTGTCGAAGGCAGCAGACAGATCGAGAAGAATGAGGATAGAGTAGAGTCCATTGAATTTGGCCAGGAGCAGGTCGTTAGAGACTTTAGCAAGGGCAGTTTCTGTAAAGTGGAGAGGGCGAAAGCCCGATTGAAGCGGGTCAAGAATATTATGAGAAGAAAGGAAGTCCAGGCAACAGTGGTGAACAGCATGTTCGAGTAGTTTGGATAGGAAGGGGAGGAGGGAGATAGGGCGGTAATTGTAGGGGTTTAGTGAGGGCTTTTTAAGGAAGGGTGTAACTACAGCATATATGAAGACATCAGAAACTGTAGCAGTGAAGAGCGAAAAGTTGAGGATGTGACAGATGGGAGCGATTACAGTGGGAGCGATGGATCCGAGTAGGCAGTTGGGCAGCCATTTTCAGATTGCTGGCTAGAGGGATGCCTATACTCTCTTCAACCAGCAGGTCCGCCTCTTCAAAATGGCGAGCCTACCCTCCCTGGTGCATCCTGGGATGCATTGGGGAGGGGCCTGAGGCTCTGATTGGCCCAGGTTGTTTAAGGCCTTCCTATGGGTGGGGCCTTATGCATCTGGGCCAATCAGAGCCTTGGCAGAGAGCTCTCATTCAGCAAAATAGAACCTCTAATGCAGTTTCACAGATCATAGTAACTAAGGCAAGGCTTCAAAGAAACAGTTCCACCTTAACATGCTTGGCACACTGGTATAGCTAATGCTGCAAAGATTGAATGGACAGGCTGGGAGTATAGGTCCTCTAGAGCAGTGTTTTTCAACCTTTTTTGGGCAAAGGCACACTTGTTTCATGAAAAAAATCACGAGGCACACCACCATTAGAAAATGTTAAAAAATTTAACTCTGTGCCTATATTGACTATATATAAAGTAATTCTCTTGAATAGGAATCAAATAAACACAAAGAAAGTATTTTATAATTACTTTATTATGAAATATTAAGTAAACAGAATAGTGAAAAATTATAAAATACTTTATTCAGTGCGAAACCTGGGCCTGTTTGGCTGAACACAAAGCTGATATTCTTGCTGGAATCGAAGAAAGACACACACGTAGCTCTTCGTCAACAGCCGTTCCCGTCACCGTCCCGTCACCGTCACCGCCATCCCTTTCACCGCCCCGTAACCGTCCCCGCTGCATCCATATAAGCCTTAGTACTGTAATATTTAGCTTATTCCTTTCTTATAAATCAAAGTTCCTGCTGCTGAACTAGAGAAAGAGATGTTCAGCTGGCAGGGCTTTGTTTATAAATTTTTATCAACACAACTAATATACTATTTTATCCTAAAGCAAAAAATAAATAAATAAATATAATTTTTTTTTCTACCTTTGTTGTCTGGTTTCTGCTTTCCACATCTTCTCATTCAATTCCTTCCATCCACTGTGTGTCTTCTCTCTACGTCTTCCATTTGCTGTTACTGTGCCTCTCCCTTCACCCCCCCCAATTGGTCTAGCACTCATCTTCTTCCCTCCGCTCCCCCATAGTCTGGCATCTGTCTTCTTCCCACTCTGTCTTCCACATTTCCCTTCGGGGTCTGTTCCTCTCCACCCTCCTTCAATGTCTGTCCTATTCCTTTCCACCACCACCACCCTTCCCTCCCTCCTTTACCATCTGTTCCTTTCTACTACCCTTCAGCTCCTCTCACGTGGCTTATCTATCTACCTTCCTCCCTCTTATTTTCATGGCACGTTACAATGTAATTTGTGCAAGCCACTGGAGCCTGCGAGCTCGGTCCCTGTCCCATCCCCACAAACCATCTCGCTTCTGTGCTCCTATTTTCTCCATTTCTAATATCTCCCCTATGTATCTGTCATTGCCCCCCCCCCCTGTGTCCATATACCATCCCCATGGCATGTCCCCTTTATGTCTCTGTCCCTATGCCCCATGCACATAATTTCCCCTCTTTCTGTTACCTTTCTGTGTCCAGATTTCCCCTATCTTCCTCTTCCATACCAGTGTGTCTCTTCTTTTCAACCCCATCTAGCTTTTTTCCCCTCTTTCTTCCCCCCCCCTGCTTCTAGCATCTGGCTCACCTGCCTGTCCTTCCCTTTCTTTCCTGCTGTGGGTTTTTCTTTCCGTCTTCATCCCCTTGGCCCAGAATCCTTTTCCCTTTCACTCCCTCCTTCCAATTTGAGCCGGGAACACGAGCTATCGCACGGTCCCCGCAGCCACCACTCGCCTGCCCAATCGATCCTACTGTTTAGCCAGCTCTCTCCCTTCGCCTCACCTTAGTTTGTAGGTTTTGTTTTTCGGCGACATGCACGCAGTGTTCAATCTTCTGCTCTGCTGCAACTTCCTGTTTCCGGTTGCGTCAGAGCAGAAGATCGAAACTGAACAGCAGCGGGGAACGGGGGAGTCTCATGGGAGCGCGTGCGGGACCCGGCCTGAGGCCTAATCAGTGTCTGCACCGTACGGCACACCAGGCAACATCTCGCCTGCTCTAGAGCAGTGTTCTTCAACTTTTTCACATCTAAAATAAAAGAAATATTTTGTGGACCGGCAAACTACTAAGACTGAAATTTTTTTTAAAAAACCACATTTCCGCCCCATCTCCGCGAGCTTGGTCCCCGCAAACCATCTGATCCCATCCGCACAAGCCTCAGTTATGATTTTATATTGAACGTATTTTATTAAAGTATAAAAAGAAACAATATTCTGTACAATTGTCATTTTATAAATACAAATATACAGAGCAAGGACCAACAAAACCCCTGTCTCCCCTCCCCTTCACATATATTCCCTCTACTATCAAGAAAACTGAACAAGCCAAATTATTACAGAATGCTACACAGAAATATCATGCTAACAGAATACTGCAGTCACACATGACAGGAATAGTGTCAGAGAGAGTCCTAAGTCAGCTGGAAGCTAAAGAAGCACTGCCTGGGCTTTGCAGTCCCCCATTATGTCTCTAGCAGGATATATATTTCACATTTGATATATTCTAATGACAAAATAGAAATAAAATTATTTTTTTCTACCTTTTATTGTCTCTGGTTTCTGCTTTCATCTTCTTTTCACTCTCTTCCTTCCAGCATCTGCCCCTTCCATCCATTGACTGCCCTCTCCCCTTCCATATGTATCTGCCTTCTTTCTATGCTCTTCTCTCCTTTCCATTAGGCCTGTGCCTTCTCTCTCCTTTTTACATCATTCATTCCAGCTTCACTGCTTTCTTCATTTTTATCTCTCCTACACCAGATCTAGCATCTTTATCCCTTGCTCATTTCTCTGCTGACCCCCTTTCCAGCATCAATCTCTCTCTACTTTCTCATTCCTCTGTCTCTCCTCTTTCCCTCATCTGATCTCTCCATTCCACCCTGACCCCTTTCCCTCCTCTAATCTCCCTGTCAGCTGTTTCCTTCCTTTTTTCCTTCTCCCTTCTCTCCTCCCTCTATTCAACAGTAACTCTCTTCCCATCCCTTTCTCTCCTCCCCTCCTAGCAACATCTCTCCTTCTACCTCCCTCCAGGTCCAGTAGCAGCTATCTCTTTATCCAGCAGCTTCCCAGCCTCCAACAGTGGCTTCCTCCCCTTCCAGCAGCTCTCAGTACTTGCCTGCAGCAGCGATTTACTTAGGCAGCTTTGGGTCCGTTGCCGCCTCTGAAGAAAGAGGAAGTTGCCGAAGTGAATCACTGCCCTGGCAAGTACAAAAGCTGCTGGGAGGGGAGACAGCCACTGTTGAAGGCTCCCCATGATCTCGCTCCCACGCGCCCTGCACATTTGCGCCCCCCCTGGCACAAACAGCATTGCACCACAGGCCCTGCCGCCTAAGACGAGCCGGAGGTTCCTACCCGTAGCCCTGCCGTCGAGTCTCCATGAGTGAGCGGCCCGCAGACAGGAAAGCTCAGGGTCAGTGCCGTACCACTTGCTTACCCGTGGACGCTGTCAACAACCTGGTGGCAGCTAGTGAACACAGCACAACCCTGCAGCTGCATTGGCTTAACCCGCTGCACCTAGAGGCACCCTCTCAACCACTGGGTGCATGCACACATCCCGCATGTGGGCGGACTCTCCTCCTTGTGCTGCTACTACTACTGAAAAAAAAAATAGGCCTGTCATTTACTTCCTGGGTCAGAGCAACAGATACACAATCTGCTGATTACAGGGAGCAAAAGACACACTGATTGTGAGTACTTGGGAGGGTTAGGTGGATGCACAAGGAAGCCGTCGTGGAGGGAAGGCCCAGATGCTGCCAATGGCCCCAATCCACACGCCGGCCAAGCCCACCACCTGAGGCTGGATGGAACAGCAGCCTGCAGCCAAAACCACTGCAGTCGGGGCACCCACTGCTATACACCCGGCAGGAAATTTAACCGCATTGATCTCACCGGCCCTGCGTGGACCAGCAGAAATTTTCTGCAGACTGGCACCGGTCCGCGGACCGGCAGTTGAAGAACACTACTCTAGAGAATCTTTATCACAGAATCCAAAGTGTGAGGCCTCAAGTCCTAGTGATGGGGCAAATACCAACTGACTCATCAGTTTCATCCTTCTCCAGTTTACAAAATTATGGATAATTTATGTTATCCAAATTAAGATAATACCATTACTAAACTCAGTCATCTATGATTTTTGGGTATAAGCTGTTCTTGTAAATATTATCAAACTACCACAAGAGAATGTGGAAAATGTTTAGTCAAAAAACAAACAAACCCCCAACCCATTAAAATTCCATAATCTCATTTAGTCCAAACATCTATTCTCAAAACTATTGATGGTTCAAACCTTGCTGTTGGAAGAAAAAAGCCTCTAAGTCCTAGATAAGAGCTAAACAAGCATTTCATCAAATTTCCAGGGACAACTTCATTGGCAAAAAACATGTTGACCAAAACATTCACAGCAGCAAACATATACTTATTATTTTACCTAACTCCTTATGTGAAAAAAAATAATTCAACTTATCTGAAGAAACTCTTAACTGTGGTCAGAACTTTAAATACCCAAAAGTGAATTGGTCTCACCAAGTTCTTGTTAACCTTAAAGGTCCTGTATCCGCAGCTACTATATCAGTCAGTGTCTCAGCAAAACCAAATTTCCAACTATGTCTCAAACGCCTCCAATTTTTCTTAAGTATTTATTAAGGGTAATATTTTAAATTAATTAATTTTGTGCATACCATGACAAGTCATGAACCTCATGCCTAAGCTAAGGAGTGTAGGGTATGATCTCCATCTCTCAAATTTACCTTTAATTTTTTGCCTTAATATCTGCATCATGCCAGAGTGCTTCCTTCTAGAGTTCTTAGGATACAATTGATGTTAAAAAAAAAAAAAAAATCCATGTGTCTAACAATATGTAAATATGCAGATTACACTCTTGTCATTTTAAAAACAATCTTACCTTGGCAGTCTTAAAACCCATGCTTGTCCACTGGGTGGTAGCAAAGTGCACAGTTTCTGAAACACTGTAGCCGCAACATACTTTAGACACAAAGGATCCTGGAAAGCAGACAATGAACTGGCCGCTTTGCTGTACAGTACGATGCACCTTGATCCCCTCTTTGCACAACTCCTCTGGGGAGATCTACAAACCAAAACACACATGTCAAACTATGCTCTCTCTCCATGTCCACATTGTCCCTGGCCCTGTTATGGCACTTCTTTAGAAGAAAGTATATCACCTTTTCCTACACCCACAGCATTTTAGTGCAGAATACACTGTACCCTTCTAGATTATATTCTCAATTCCTAATAATAGTACCTCTTGCAACAGCGTATTGATAGAGATCATACAATATGCAGCAAAACTGTACAACATTACATCAGTGGTTCTTCACCTGTATAGTGGAAATGGGAGGGGGGGGGGGAATGCAATGGAAGACTGCTACCTACGTCCTGGGGTTAGCATTACAAGAAGCAGCCTACCTCCTTCTCCCCATCTGCTGAAGCAAGGGGGAGCTGGAGCTGAATAGGGCCATCTGTCTGTTACCTTCCTCCCCACCCTGTGAAAGACAAAAGGCCAGAAAAGCCAGAGAAGTGTTCTATATTTATTTAGTGCACTTCTGTCACTGGGTAAGATCAGTTAATTAGGGTGGTTGAAATACTTATTGCCATTAGAAAAGCAAAGCAAGAGGAGATTAAGTGCACATAAAGCTAATGCATTTGGGGGGAAGGGGATGAGAGGAGGGCTTGATGGAGTAAAGGTTGAGAACAACTGCATCCCATATGTATATAGCAGATACAGAATACCACATTAACATAATTATCAGAAATATGTTTAAAAACCTAATAAGAAGTACTTTAAGGAATAGATTTTAAGCAGGTCATTCTATTTTTCATGTACAGTATACATCAGTTACACAAGATAAATGACAGAAATATGGTCTTTCTGTAGGCTGCTGTGCATTTTGTTAAAGAAGTAGTTCTTATCTAAATACTTTCCTATCATTTGCACAGAGTGCTGAAGTTACTGTGTTACCAAAGGGAAAATAATATGATTTTCTCTTCATTACTATAGAAAAGCTATAATCTGTGCATACTGCATGACAGACAAAAATGCAAGAAAGCATCAAGCAATACTGCGTAAAAAGAGTTTCCCAAGGGCTGACTAACGATATATCACATCCTGAAGAGCAGAGAAGACCTGATCTTCAAGTCAATTAAGTCTTTAATAGCAACCATACAAATGGTAAAAATATCAAGACCTGACACACACACTGTTTTAGCTAAAAAGCTTGACACCATTGCTCTGACTGAAAATTACTTTTGCTTTGAAAGATGCAGTGATAATATGGGATGATTTAAAAACTGTAGTAAGAGGGAGAAGAATTTCATGAATGCCCTATAAAAAAGGAAAGAAAGGGAGGCTAAAGAGGATAAACTGTAGTGGTTAATTTTTTACTTAGAACAAAAGCATAATGCAATCCTATCTCCTACAGTACTCAATGAACTGGGAGTAGAAGACAGTTTCTGGCAATGAAAGCTGAAAAGATTGCTCATTCTTTCGAGTGTGAAACAAATGTATTTCTGATGTGGGGGACAAAGCAGAACGATTGTTAGCTCATAAATGAAAAGCAGTGACCTAGAAGTCTCAAGTGTTAAAGGTGATTGACAAACAGGAATATGTTAAATATCTTTAGAATATTTTATGAGAATTTATATAGGCAAGAGAGGAAGATGAAATATATGAATATTTAGATCATGTTGCTTTCCTTATTCTTTTGGGGAAGTTCATGAAATTTTTAGAAATGGACAGATCGAAAGCGGAGGTAGAACAAAGATTATGTACTTACCCTGGTAAGCTCTTTTCCAGTAGATAGGTGAGACATTCTAGACCAGTAGTTCTCAACCCTGTTCTGGGGACCCCCCAGCCAGTTGGGTTTTCAAGATATCCCTAATGAATATCCATGAGAGAGATATGCATATAATGGAAGTGACAGGTATGCAAATCTCTCATATGTATATTCATTAGGGATATCTTGAAAACCTGACTGGCTAAGGGGTCTCCAGGACAGGGTTGAGAACCACTGCTCTAGACTACTGAGATAGGTAATGTCCCCTTGGCCACGTGCTATCTGCAGAAGGAATCCACTACGGAATTTTATCTGTGCTTCTGCTCTACTTCACTGGGCTCCTTAGCTCTCTCTACAGTTAGCACCCAAGCACCGAGCGCCACTACATAAACGTGAAGTAGAGACACCTATGGCAATCAAGTTCAGGAACAATCATTCTGCTTAATGGCGCCATTTTCACATAGCACTGCCGATAGAATTGTAGCTGTATGTGGCAAGGATATTTTTTGAAGTACTGACCATAAAAAACAGTACCAAACCGATCCGTGATTTGGATAAGAGTAATAAGCCTCATCCAGACTGGCTTCAATTAGTTTAAGCAGTTTTAAGCAGCACAATAGCATTGACTAAGTTTACCTTTTGGTCAGATTCTGAGTGGGTTTCTGAGATTCTTTTCCTCCCATTATTATAGGACATTTACTTCTTGCTGCATTATAAAGAATCCAATTTTGGTTTAAGCTGCTATGATCACCATCACCTTGGGGAGCCATTGCCAACCCAAAGGGCAAAGATGAGAACTCGTAATGCTGTTCCAGGATATGAAAACGCAAAAATTTGTGGTGGGCTGGAAAAATTGGAATGTGCAAGTAGGCTTCCATGAAATCCAGCGAGAAAAGGAACTCTCCTGGGGCCATTGCTACAATGACCGATCACACTGTTTCCATGCGAAAGCATGAAACTTTGAGAATCGTATTCACATGCCGAAGATCCTGAATAGGCCTCCAATCTTCAGAGTCTTTCTTTGGCACGATAAAGTATATGGAGTATCTGCCTGAGCCCAAGAGTTTGGGCGGCACCAGCTCTATAGCTTGAATATCCAGAAAGCGCCTTGAACCTTTAGTGCCTGAACCTTTAGCGTCTGAAACTTTAGCGTCTTGTCCGGACGACCCACAAGAGAGTCCACAAACCAGTCCATCAGAGGTCGGGCAAATTCTAGCTTGTAGCCTGACTGAATAATGTCCAAGGCCCACTGGTCAGACGAAATGTGAATTCAGGCAGACAGGAACATTGAACTGAGAGGTTACTGCGGTATATAAGTGAATTTGTTTTAAAAACATTAAAGAAACATTCCTCAAAATAAAGTACTGTAGTTTAAATAGAAAGAAAAGATAGGAGGTTTACACTTACTTCGTTCTTTATCCATCCCACTGTTCCCTCTCCACCACCACATCCATTTCTCCCTATCATCTCTTTCTTCCCATTACACCTTTCCCACCAGCATGTCCAATATTTTTCTCTCCCTCCTTGTGCCCAACAATTTTCCTCTTTCTTCATTTCCTCATGTGCACTCTCTCTCTTTCCTTCTCACTCAGACTCCCATACCCAATAATTCTTCTTTTCTATTCCCTCTCCCACCTCAGCATCTCCTTCCTTCACTCCCTCCATTCTTTCTTTCTATGTCCCAAGTTCATGCTCCCCTTCCTCCATTCTGTGTCCCAAGTTCATACCCTCTCCCTCCATCCTTTGTCTGAAGTTTCTTCCCTTCTTTCTGTGTCCCAACACACTCCTCGTCCTCCTTCTCTCATTTGCCTCCCTCCCACGAGAGTTACCTCCTCTGGCTGGCTCCCTCCTCCCCGCCGTAATTCTCTTCTCAAAGCCTTGGTTCCTGCATACGACCCGCAGCTGACTCGGAAGACTTCCCTTCCTGCCCCAACACAACCCTCTTCCTCCCTTCCGTTTCCCAATGTGTTCCTCGTCTTCCTTCTCACTTGCCGCAGAGTTGCCTTAGAGGCAGAATCACTGACTCCCTCACCTCCGCAGAGGATACCTGGCACAATCTCATGTGACATGCCAGCTTCCCAGCCCTCGAGGACCTGGAGGAGGAAAGGCCAGAAGGTTTTGCCACATCCCCCTGTGCACATGGTATACAGACGCTTCTCTGCCAGCAATCTGGCACAATCCAAACATGTGCATGACAGATTAGGGGCCAAGTCCAATCCCACCAATTTTAAGTAAAATCGAGGGGTTTTAAGGCAGAATTTAAGCTTAGAGAAAAAGATTGATAAAGATCCATGATAGACGCCGTAAGTGAATTCACCCCTAAAATGGCAAAAATAAACAATTTTCAAAGACAAAAAATTGCAATTTGGGGTTTGAAAAAGTGGGAGACCTGAATCCTATCTCAAAAACGCATTTTACAGACCCCCCCCCCCCCGAAGCTCCCATAGGAAATAATGGTGGTGTACTCCCATAGGAAATAATGGTGGTGTACTCCCAGTCACTGAAGTACCTTGCCAGTCAGTTCTTTTTACTGCCAGTTGGATGGAGGAAAAGGACTTTTTACCTCAGAAAAAGCTCCAACAGGACCAAACTTCAAGATCTTCGGACTAGCATTTGGACAGACCCCAACTGAAACTTCCGCCCCCCTCGGAACCTCTCCACTCGACCGGGGGTGGGAAACGCATCTTGAACCCTGAAATCCTGAGGGGCAATTACTCAGGACACACCCAGTCTGCACTTAAACCTCTAACAAGGTCAGAAAGCAAGCTAGCTCCCAGGGGGACAGACCCAGAGCCCAAACAAGGTGGCACACAGCAGGCTGGCTCCACAGGCCCACTGAAGTTTCTCTGTGAAGCAACAATCTGTCTCTGTGGACTTCCTTTCCTCCAGCAGAAGACCACTGCAAGGGGTCTCATGGCACATAAGCCACCGAAAACTAACTTTTAATTGAAAAAAATAAGAAAAAGATGCAGAGCAAATCAGAAAGATTTCTGCATGGATTGCTTGCACAAAATGAAACTGCAGGGGGCTCTGTCTCTCTAGTGGTAGTCCTCAGTAGTAGTAGGAACACATGGTGAGAAAAGTGTGAATTTCTGCAGGTCCTGGATCGCGGAAATGGATTGGACACCTTGCATATAGAATCCAGAAGGGACATACCAAAAATGTAATGCTGTCTCTGGGCTCAAAGTCAATATGGATAAATTGGAGGCTCTGAATGTAAACCTACCCAGTGGAGACTGAAGAGAGCTTAAAAGGTAATTTCTGATCTAAATGGGCAAAAGAGGTTGTGAAACATCTGGAGGTGAAAATAGCTAAGTATGGTGAAAGAATCTTCCACATCAATTATGAATCCTTAGTCATAAGATTTATGGGGCCCAATATGCATCTAGCAGTGATCATCATTTTGCTGAGCACCACTGGTATTAAACCTAAAAATTCAATGTTGAAAATTCATAAGAACATAAGCAATGCCTCTGCTGGGTCAGACCTGAGGTCCATCTTGCCCAGCAGTCCGCTCACGCGGCGGCCCAACAGGTCCAGGACCTGAGTAGTAATCCTCTATTTATACCCTTCTATTCCCTTTTCCAGCAGGAAAATGTCCAATCCTCTCTTAAATCCCAGTACTGTATTCTGCCCTATAACGTCCTCCGGAAGCGCATTCCAAGTGTCCACCACACGTTGGGTAAAGAAGAACTTCCTGGCATTCGTATTGAATCTGTCCCCTTTCAACTTTTCCGAATGCCCTCTTGTTCTTTTATTTTTTGAAAGTTTGAAGAATCTGTCCCTCTCTACTCTCTCTATGCCCCTCATGATCTTATAAGTCTCTATCATATCCCCTCTAATAGATGCTGTCATTGTCATCTTGAAGTAGGGATATTGGATCATTTGATGTTTTATTGTCTCTTGATACTCAATTTTGGAAATCAATATGGGAACAAATTAATAGGATGGAAAAATTATGTTCTTACCTGTTAATTTTCTTTCCTTTAGACGCAGCAGATGAATCCAGAGACCAATGGGATAGCACACATTACAGCAGGAGGAAATAGAGAAACTGATTAACAGGTGGTCCTATTGGCTGGCACTCCTCCTGTATCTCCAGTATAGCTCCTTGCCCAAGCATCCGTAACCATCAATAGGCATAGCATGTAAAAAACTTCTTTCCCATAACAAATCTCAAAAGGCAATAGTACAGAATACAACCATCAATAATAACAAACTTCGAAAGTTGGAAAAGAAAAAAACGACAAACAATATCCAGAAAGGGTGGGGTTCTGGATTCATCTGCTGCGTCTAAAGGAAAGAAAATTAACAGGTAAGAACATAATTTTTCCTTCCTTAGCAACAGCAGCAGATGAATCCAGAGAACAATGGGATGTAGCAAAGCAATCCTCAATCTGGGTGGGAAGCAAACGCCGCCTCCGTAACAACCGAAGCACTAAACGCATCTACCGCATGCGCCCCCAAATCCAATCAGTAATGCTGAGAGAAAGCACTCTCGGAAGACCAAGTAGCCCTGAGATAAAACTCCTCCAAGGAAAAAACCTCTGGACCGAGTCCAAATAGCCATCGTTCTGGCGGAATGGTCATGAAGTTCTTTCGCCAACCACTTCCCTGCCATCAAGCAAGCGTAAAGAATGTCCTCCTGGACCCATCGAGCGATGGAGGCTTTGGACGCCGCCATACATTTGAGGCGTCCCGTGCATAATACAAAAAGGTGATCTAAACAACTAAAAGTCGTTAGAAACCTAGCACGCGGAGAACGCTACGCACTTTCAAAAAAAAAAAAAAAAAAAAAATGCAGTGAATAAAAGCACATCTCCCCATTTCTCCTCCCAGGAAGAAGGAAGGAAAAGTGAGAGTGTCATAAAAGAAAGGATGACACCTCCTTATAAAGAAATTGTGGTACTGTCTGAACTGACACCCCAAATTTTATAAATCAGAAATAGGAATCCCCAACAAACAAGGCCTGCAGCTCAGAAAACCGCCGAGCTGAAGCCATGGCCACAAGAAACCCCGTGTTCAACGGTACATCCCTTTAGAGTCTCAAAAGACAAGAATGAAATGAGGCCTTCGGTAAGCTGCAAAGAAGTACCTTAAGACTGTACTCTGGACAGGGCTTTCTAAGAGGTGTACATTTAGGAACTGAACTATATGAAGCTGAGAAGTAATCGAAGAGCAATATACCAAGCCCTTGTAACAAGCTAAGAATGGCACGTGAAGCTGAAGGGAATTGAATGCTAAGCCCTTGGCAATATACTTGTGCCAAAAAAGAACTCTGAAAGGGTGAAAATGTTAAGAAGTACCCAAGAATGGAAAAACCTCTAAAAGGAAGCAGAAGCAACAGGTGAAGACATCTGTATCGCCTGAATAAGAGAAGAAACAACCTGCTTCGCATAACCCTTACATGTCAGCCATGACTTTTCAAAAGCTAGGCCGCAATACCAAAGTAGTACGAATATCCATGTTGATCGGACCCTAGGTGCGCAAATCCAGAGATACCAGGAAACTCAACAGTCCGGCTGTCGAAAGACTCATCAGATCCGCATAGCAAGGATGGCGCAGCCAATCCAGAGATTCTACAAATACTGTGCCCTGAAAGCGAGCTTGAGATGGCAAATCCAAGCAATCATCAGACAGGGGAAAACACTGAAAAGCACAGTTACTTACCGTAACAGGTGTTATCCAGGGACAGCATGGGTGACGTCACCGACGGAGCCCCGATACGGACCTTTTTAACTAGAAAGTTCTAGTTGGCCGCACCGCGCATGCGCGAGTGCCTTCCCGCTCGACGGAGGAGAGCGTGGTCCCCAGTTAAGATAAGCCAGCTAAGAAGCCAACCCGGGGAGGAGGGTGGGACGTAAGAATATCTGCCTGCTGTCCCTGGATAACACCTGTTACGGTAAGTAACTGTGCTTTATCCCAGGACAAGAAGGCAGCATATTCTTAACGCATGGGTGACCTCCAAGCTAACAGAGAGGGAGGAGGGATGGTTGGCTATTAGGAAAATAAATTTTGTAACACAGCTTGGCCAAAGTGTCCATCCCGTCTGGAGAAGGCATCCAGACAGTAGTGAATAGTGAACGTGTGAACTGAGGACCAAGTGGCAGCCTTGCAGATTTCCTCGATGGGCGTGGAACGGAGGAAAGCCACAGAAGCAGCCATAGCTCTGACCCTGTGGAACGTGACAGCACCTTCCAGTGAGAGACCGGCCCGAGCATAACAGAACGCAATACAGGCAGCAAGCCAGTTGGAAAGCGTCCGTTTAGAGACAGGACGACCTAGACGGTTAGGATCGAAGGTCAGAAAGAGCTGAGGGGACGAGCGGTGAGCCCTGGTACGGTCAAGGTAGTATGCAAGGGCACGCTTACAATCCAGCGTGTGCAACGCCTGTTCCCCAGATGAGAATGGGGTTTAGGGAAAAAGACAGGCAACACAATGGACTGGTTGAGGTGAAAAGCCGAGACCACCTTGGGAAGGAATTTAGGATGGGTACGCAGAACCACCTTGTCATGGTGAAAAACAGTGAACGGTGGATCGGCGACCAGTGCATGCATCTCACTAACCCTCCTGGCAGAGGTGATGGCAATGAGGAAAAGCACCTTCCATGTTAGAAGTTTGAGCGAAGTTGTGGCAAGAGGCTCAAAAGGGGGTTTCATGAGGGCTGATAAAACCACATTCAGGTCCCAGACGACAGGAGGAGGCTTCAGAGGCGGTTTGACATTGAAGAGGCCTCTCATGAACCGGGAAACCAGTGGATGAGCCGTGAGAGGTTTTCCGAGGATAGGCTCATGAAACGCAGTGATGGCACTGAGGTGGACTCTGATTGAGGTAGACTTGAGGCCAGCATTGGACAGAGAGAGCAAATAGTCCAGTACAGTTTCCACCGCTAATGAGGTGGGATCATGATGATGCAGTAGACACCAAGAGGAGAACCTGGTCCACTTCTGATGGTAACATTGGAGGGTGGCCGGTTTCCTGGAGGCATCCAAAATGCGACGGACAGGCTGAGACAGATTCTCTGGAGAGGTCAGCCCGAGAGAAACCAAGCTGTCAGGTGGAGCGAAGACAGATTGGGATGCAGTAGAGACTGACGTTGCTGCGTAAGTAGAGTAGGAAACACAGGAAGAGAATTGGCTCCCTGGAGCTGAGCTGAAGCAGGAGGGAGAACCAGTGTTGGCGAGGCCACCGAGGAGCGATGAGAATCATGGTGGCCCTGTCCCTGCGGAGTTTGGATAACGTCCGCAACATCAGAGGTAGTGGAGGAAAGGCATAGAGGAACCGATCCGTCCAGTCGAGCAGGAATGCATCTTGGGTCAGACGATGAGGAGAGAAGAGTCTGGAACAGAACTGGGGCAGCTGATGGTTGTGAGGTGCTGCAAAGAGGTCCACCTGCGGAGTGCCCCAGCGAGCAAAGATGGAGTGGAGTGTGGAAGGGTCCAGAGTCCACTCGTGAGGTTGAAGGATGCGGCTGAGATTGTCGGCCAGGGAGTTCTGTTCGCCCTGGATATAGACAGCCTTGAGGAAGAGATTGCGGGCCGTGGCCCAGGTCCAGATGCTGAGAGCCTCCTGACAAAGGAGGCGAGATCCGGTGCCACCTTGCTTGTTTATGTAGTACATGGCAACTTGATTGTCTGTGCACAGGAGAAGAACCTGAGGGCAGAGAAGGTGCTGGAAGGCCTTGAGAGCATAGAACATGGCTCTGAGTTCCAGGAAATTGATGTGATGTTGACGCTCCTGCGGGGTCCAGAGTCCCTGGGTGCGTAGATCTCCCAGGTGAGCTCCCCACGCATAGGGGGAGGCATCCGTGGTTATGATCATGGAGTGAGGGGGTAGATGAAAGAGTATACCCCTGGAAAGATTTGAGGAGTTCAACCACCATTGAAGAGATTGCTGAAGAGACGATGTCACAGAGATGGGATGAGAAAGAAGATCCGTGGTCTGTGACCATTAGTTGGCAAGAGTCCATTGAGGTGTCCTGAGGTGGAGTCGCGCCAGAGGAAGCACATGGACCGTCGAGGCCATGTAGCCCAGGAGGACCATCATCTGTCGGGCAGGAATGGAGTGATGAAGGAGCACCTGACGACAGAGGTGGAGCAGGGTCCGTTGACGGTCGGAGGGGAGAAACGCCCTCATTAGTGTGGTGTCGAGAACTGCTCCAATGAACTGAAGTCGCTGTGTGGGAAGCAGATGCGACTTGGGGTAGTTGATCTCGAACCCCAGGAGATGGAGGAAAGAGATGGTGTGATGAGTGGCTTGTAGCACAAGTGGAGATGTAGGTGCTTTCACCAACCAATCGTCCAAGTAGGGGAACACCTGGAGGTTGTGAGACCTGAGGAAGGCCGCCACCACAATAAGGCACTTGGTGAACACCCTGGGCGATGAAGCGAGGCCAAAAGGTAGCACTTTGTACTGATAGTGACGGTGCTGTATCTGAAACCGTAGGTAGCGACGTGAAGTCGGATTGATTGGGATGTGAGTGTAGGCCTCTTTGAGGTCCAGGGAACATAGCCAGTCGTGTTGAGAGAGAAGAGGGTAAAGCGTGGCAAGGGAGAGCATTCTGAACTTCTCCTTGACCAGACACTTGTTGAGGTCCCTGAGATCAAGGATGGGACGAAGGTCTCCTGTCTTCTTGGGAACCAGGAAGTAGCGGGAGTAGAATCCCTGACCCCTTTGGTCCGGAGGCACCTCTTCGATGGCATTGAGAAGAAGGAGGGATTGGATCTCCCTCAAGAGGAGGGGGGTTTGGGAGGAGTGAGAAGCAGACTCTACGGGAGGATTGTCTGGTGGAAGAGTCTGGAAGTTGAGAGAGTAGCCGTGGCGAATGATGTTGAGGACCCATTGGTCTGATGTGATGACCTCCCAACGGCTGAGGAAGATTTGGAGGCGACCTCCGATAGGCTGAGGAAGAGGCAATGATGATGGGAGACTGGCTATGCCCTGGAGGAAAAAGTCAAAAGGGCTGAGATGGTTTTGACGGAGGGAGAGGCTTGGCAGGTTGGTGAGACTGTGAGCGAGCCTGAGATTGATGCTGTTGACGAGGTTGGCGAGGCTGCTGTTGAGGCGGGTTGAGAGGTCTGACCGAGAACCTGCGCTGGTAGGAAGACTGCTGTCTGTAGGTGCGAGCAGGTGGAGTCTTCTTTTTAGATTTAATCAGAGTGTCCCACCTTGTCTCATGTGCTGAGAGTTTCTGGGTTGTTGAGTCCAGGGACTCTCCGAAGAGTTCATCACCCAGACAAGGTGCGTTAGCCAGGCGGTCCTGGTGGTTAATGTCCAGGTCAGAGACTCTCAGCCATGCCAAACGTCGCATGGCCACCGCCATGGCAGATGCGCGAGAGGTCAGTTCAAATGAGTCGTAGATGGAGCGAACCATGAATTTCCTGAGTTGGAGGAGGCTGGAAATATGTTGCTGGAAAAGAGGGACCTTACGTTCAGGAAGGTATTTCTGTAAGGAGGAGAGCTGTTGCACCAGATGCTTCATGTAGAAGGAGAAGTGGAAGGTGTAGTTGTTGGCTCTATTGGCTAACATGGCATTTTGGAAAAGGCGCTTACCAAATTTATCCATGGTTTTTCCCTCTCTGCCAGGAGGGGTGGAGGCATATACACTGGAACCGTGAGATTTTTTCAAAGTAGATTCCACCAGGAGGGACTCGTGGGGCAATTGAGGCTTATCAAATCCTGGGATTGGAATAACCCGGTACAAGCTATCCAATTTACGAGGGGCTCCAGGAACCGTGAGGGGAGCTTCCCAGTTTTTATAGAAAGTTTCCCGTAAGATGTCGTGGACGGGCAACTTCAGAAATTCTTTGGGAGGTTGCTCAAAGTCTAGGGCATCGAGGAAAGCCTGAGACTTTTTAGAGTCGGACTCTAAGGGAATGGAAAGAGCTGCTGACATCTCCCTAAGGAATTTGGAGAAAGAGGATTGCTCTGGTTTGGAGACGGTGTCGGTCATGGAGGGTTCTTCGTCAGTTGATGAAGCGTCCTCCTCAGTGCCGTGAGGGGAGTCTTCCCACAAATCTGGGTCCCTAACGTCGGGGTGCGTACGTTTGGACATCGGTGTGGAGGGCTCGGCATGGCAGGTCTTTGAAAGAGATTTGCCTGAGTACACCGAGGAGGTACCGGGTGAGGAAGACCGATGTCGTTCCTGGGACCGGACAGGGTCGGCAGCATCACGGGTATGTACTGTAGGTGTTTCTGCCAAGAGCACCGGCATGGAAGTATTAATCGGTACCGAGGGGGGTCGACACCGATGGGACAGTGTGAGGCTCGGACCGGTCCCGTACCGGAAGGTGCGGTGCCAGCAACGCCGGCAACAGTTGTTGGAGCTGTTGTTGCAGCTGCTCCTGTAACTGTGTTTGGAGTATGGCCGCGATGCGGTCGTCCAAGGGAGGCACCGGTACCACTTTTTTCTTCTTCGGTACCATAGGTGCCGCTCTACGCTCCGGCGATGAGGAGGCCGATGATGAGGCACTCACCGAGATTGGAGCGGAGCGTTTGCGGGGCCGGTGCGGTACCGGGAGGGCCGGTGTCGCAACCGTGGCAGGAGGGCGCTCAAGGGAAGTGGGAGGCTTCTTAGCCGGCTTACCTGGGCCCAATGACCCCAAGGAAGGGTCCGGTGGTGTCGATGTTGTCGGTGCCGACTTTTGTGGTGCCGTCGACGTCGCAGCCGGTTCCATGGCAGATCCGGTACCAAACAAAATATTTTGCTGGATCTGCCGATTTTTCAAAGTACGCTTTTTAAGCGTAGCACAGCGGGTGCAGGTGTCAGCCCGATGCTCTGGACCCAAGCACTGGAGGCACCAATTGTGTGGGTCGGTGAGGGAGATCGGGCGTGCACACCGCTGGCACTTCTTAAAACCCGGTTGAGGGGGCATGAATGGAAACACGGCCTCCGCAAAATTGAACCCGGAGGCCTGTATGGTGGCAACAGGCCCCGCCGGGGCCGGCCTGAAAAAATAAGGAAAACTCGACGAGTTTTTTTTTTTTTTTTTAAACAAAAATAAAGGGAATCCGATAAGAAAAAAGGAAAGAAAGTGAAAAAATACGCGAGCGGGAAGGCAAAAATTAGTTTTTCAACGGCCGTTGAAAACACATGCGTCTTCTTCGCTCCGTGGAAACGAAGAAACTGGGGACTGGAAGAATGGTCTGAAGCTCCAAAAATGGTAACCTGACCATGCTCCAGAGTAGAAGAATGAATAAGTACTGAGTCGCCTCTTAAGACCAGACTCCTGGAGCTGAGGATGGAAGGCACCCAGCCCCCCAACCCGAGATTATTGGTGGCCATGAGCTAGTCCAGCAAAGACTGAGGCATGCCTTTGAAAAGAGAAATCTCCCCGAGCCACCAAATCATACAGAGCAATGCTTGAGGAGCCTACCAAATAATTGGAGCCCTGAGATACCGGGAACCACCAGAACAAAAGCGACTGCTGTAGCGTTATAATGGGAAAGCAAGCCGAAGTTCCCAGTGGAGTCAGCAATATGGATCCTAGAACCTGTACAGAATCCCATACTCTTGGTCATGGTGACCGAAGAAGAATGCAAACCTAGTCTCTGGGAAGAATGCAAACCTAGTCTCTGGGAAGAAACACATTTCTCTCCTACATGAATAAAAACATCTCCCCGATATACCTATAAATAGTACAGGAGAAAAGAGCGCTGTGCAAATTTAAAGAGTCACATCCAAAGAACTGAGGAAAAGAAACCACCCTTTCCGTGTCAGTCAAATAGCCCGACTGGAAGACGTCCGAATCAAGCAGTCAGTCAAGAAGAAATTAGGTGAATCGCCTGGTAGCACCAAAACGGTACCACTGCCCACATTTTCTAAAATGTTCGTGAAGCCTTGGGTAGGCGAAATGGCATGTGCCAAAACCGAAAGCGCTGCTCCAAGAGAGGCAAGCAAACCTAGTGCAGATTCGGAGTCCATAGTGAAAATATAAATATTCTCCCAGTTTTTCTGCAGAAACGTGTAACCCTGAGAAACTAATTCAGCAGAATGGGATCCAGCCTGCCCAATGACCCCGTCTTGGGCACCATGCAGTAAGTGGAACAACGTCCCCTAGTTCCTGAAGAACTACAAGAACTGCCCTGAGGACCAGTAACACTTAAAAGAGAAACACAAAACATAGAGACTCCAAGAACGAACCGGAAACCTGAGGAGGATGCAAAGTTGCAAGCATCTTGAAAAATGTTCACAGCCCCCTGACCTGACATTATAGCGTCTTCTCCCTCATGAGAAAGCCTGAAGAGTCATTGGAAGAAGTCAAGATCCCCTCAGAATGAAGTGCAGAAGGTCAGGGAACGGCAGGATAAGAACTGTAGGATCTGTAAGAAGAAAGAAATTCTCCTAGAAAAAATCAAGTTTCGCAATGTAAATAGAGTATACTGGAACCATGAAAACAGTACTAACTCCATGCAACGTGAGCGAAATACGTATGTCCTTTAAAGTGGATACGTACTAGACGCAATCAAGATGCTTCATCTACCGCTCTGTGGAAAATAACAGCATCCTAACAAGTATCAGACAAAGCTCACATCGCTAATGAGAGCTTCAGGGATGAGGCTAACTGCCACATAGCGCGCGCTCCTCCGCAGGTTTGATAGAATAGGTAACTGGCTCCTGGTTAGAAGGAGCTGCACAGCCCTTCCTGTCTGGTCGGGGGGTCCGTCTAGCATGTGCCATGAGAAGATGGCGACAGGAGAAATTAGCATGATAAGCATGGAAATCTGAAGTCCAGGCCCTCTCAGAGATAGAGAAAGAGAGTCCAGGCCGCAGGAAGATGTGAAGTGTCATTATGCCCATAGAGACAGCCCGAACTTGGAAACTGTTAGTACTACCTTTAGGCATATATATCCTATGCCACTACTAGACACATGCAGCGCAGCACAGAGGCCCAAATAAGAAGGACAGTTACCAACAGACAAAGGCTCAATCTGCAGGGACCCTAAGAGAGACAATGAGATACCTGTGTGAAATACAGGGCACTATCTTACTGCTGATCTCACTGTGCCGTGAGTTGCCGTATGTCGGCTCAGTCTGGAGGCAAACCGAGACTGGGTGACCTAGCACAGGTCAGAGTCTGTCTGGTAATCCCCTTGAGTGCTAACCCCAGAGTCCGATTAAACTAGCAGCTTCCTTCAAGGGAATACAGCAGGAACACAGACACAGACATATAAATCTGCCCAAGCTTGTCTCAAAGCCGGTGAAACATGTACAACTTGTCTGAACCGGAAAGGAGAGAAGCCCGGCATACCCTGACCAAAGTCAGCTGTAAATAAACTACTGGAACGCTGCAGCACTCCCGCCATCACCGGAGACCCAAGTGCACGCCTGATTCTCGCTGACACATGGCCGCTGCATCAACACTCCTAGAAACATAGTCGGATTCAAGCCCTGCAAAATTTACCCTGCCGCGGCCTGCATAAAAAGAAAATAAGACTCGAGGAATAACCAGAAGAACAGTGCGGTGCTTCCCACAGCGCCAGAAAAAACATGTCCCATCTGGTATAAACCGGCACCTGCACAATCAGCTGCACAAGGCCATGACAAACACCTACGAAAGAGAGCCTCAGAATAAACAGGACCACTACTGCTGCACTGAAACTCAACGAGGAGAACAAGTGCGAGCATGAAATCGAATTTGCTACTGCCGCGTTGTAACCAACAAGGAAACCAAGCGCGTGCATGCAAAGGGTGGGAAAGTCCCGGCTCCCTCAATGGATTTCTAGTCATAAAACTTAGCCTCAATAAAATATCCATTCCTTAAACGTATGTTAACCGAACCCACAGTACTAAGACTCCCAAACAGAACCTGAAGTTCAAACAACAGTAAAAACCACATACATACTCACAAGCTCGTTGTTAGGGCCGATTGAAGCTAGTTAGAGCTGGATGTGCAGCACTAACAAAGCAGAATGTAGCAACTGTGGTCTCCCTTTTTTTTTTTTTAACAGAGAGGGGAAAGAAGAAAAAAATCGAGACCCAGTCAAACCCTCTAGTAATGGAGGGAGGGTGAGGCAGGGACCTGGGGGCCCAAGTGTAACCCCTAAAGCCGGCACCGTTCAGCTGGACACCCCTGTCTCACTGAAGAGAAAATCTCAACAGGAGAAATAGCACTGCCAGCTCACTGAAGAGAAACCTCAACAGGAGAAAAAGAATGGCAGTCTCACTGAATAGAAACCTCAACAGGAGAAAATAAAGTTCCAGTCACAGCCAGAATCCAGGAGCTATTCGAATTGCAACCATCACCTGCTGGGAGATAGAGCATACTGGAGATACAGGAGGAGTGCCAGCCAATAGGACCACCTGTTAATCAGTTTCTTTATCTCCGCCTGCTCCTATCCCATTGGTCTCTAGATTCATCTGCTGCTGTTGCTAAGGAAATTGGAAACATCGATTCCGTTGCCCTATGATGTGATCATTTGTGGGACGTTGTTGAATGCTAAAAATCCATTAGATAGGTATAAAAGCAGACTCCTTATAATTATGACATGTATTGCCAAACAAATGATTTCTAACAATTGAAAAAACTGGGACCGCCTAAATTTTTCCTTTTGGTTTGAAACTTTATGTCTATGTTATAGATGAAACAATCCAGGACTGTGACCCCAAGGACTTCATCTCACAGTGGAACAATCTGACTACCAACATCCTTGATGAACTAGCCCCACTACAAACCAAAACTAGAATCAGCAGATCAATGAACAATGAACTACTCCTACTTAAAAGACAATGCAGACGACTAGAAAGAAAATGGAGAAAAACTAATCTAGATCACATGAAAACCGCCTGGAAAAAAACTAACAAACAATACAAAATACTACTAAAGGACAAGAGAAAAACACATTACACTAATCCAGGGGTGTCCAATGTCAGTCCTCGAGGGCCGCAATCCAGTCAGGTTTTCAGGATTTCCCCAATGAATATGCATGAGATCTATTAGCATACAATGAAAGCAGTGCATGCAAATAGACCTCATGTATATTCATTGGGGAAATCCTGAAAATCCGACTGGACTGCGGCCCTCGAGGACCGACATTGGACACCCCTGCACTAATCTAATAGGCACAGAAACCCAAGATACCAAAAAACTATTCCAAATATTAAAAGACCTAACAGACACCAAATCCTACATGACCACTAACAATACCCCACCCCCCCTCAGCCACCCTCTTAGCAGAACACTTTAAGAACAAAATTACAAATGCCAGAGCCACCTTCAATTGTACCCCATCCCACCTAAATAAACTCACAATTCTTCCCACAGATAAAGAATCAACTGCAGCTGACAGAACATGGTCTCAATTCCCCAACATACAATGGTCTGAATTCAATAAACTCTACAAAAAGTACAGCCATGCATCCTGTGACCTTAACCACTGACAATCATATCTCCTTATAACCTCCAGCACAAAATTCCGTACTCTACTTCTGCAATGGATACAAACCATGCTCACTGATGGCCTTTTCCCAACTGACCTCAGCAAAATCATCATCACCCCAATCCAAAAAGATCCAAAAGGACCAACAGACCAACCATCCAACTACAGACCCATTGCCTCAATACCTCTATATGTCAAACTGACAGAAGGACTAGTAGCCAAACACCTCACCAACTATTTAGATGACCATAATATACTTCACCCCACGCAATCTGGCTTCAGATCCAACTTCAGCACAGAGACATTATTAGGCTCTCTCATTGACACAGCCAGACAACACCTCAGCACAGGAAAAAAATGCTTCTCATACAACTAGACCTTACCGCAGCATTTGACCTGATAGACCATAACATCCTACTGCACATTTTGGATGCAATAGGCATCTCAGATAAAGTATACTCTTGGTTTGAAGGCTTCCTACAATCCAGAACATACAGAGTAAAATCAGATAAAGAAAAATCTGAACCTTGGTCCAACCTTTGCGGCGTACCACAAGGATCCCCGCTATCCCCTACTCTTCAACCTATACACTGCATCTCTCGGAACATACCTAGATAATCTAGGCATTACCACCTCTCATTACCATTCTCATACCTTTTGATCAACACAAAGACCGCCATGACAAACACACTACACCGAACGCTAGAAACAGTAGCAACATGGATGAAAGATCACAAACTGAAACTCAACACAGACAAAACTAAATTCATCCTCCTCGAAAATGACAAAGTCCCAACCATAACCAATATAGAAATTAACACAATCAACTATCCCATTCAAACTACCATAAAACTACTAGGAATGACTATAGACCGATGCTGCACCATGCAACCACAAATAAATAAAACAATACAGAAATCCTTCGCAGTGATGAGAAACCTAAGATAAGTCAGGAAATTCTTCGAAAAAACACAATTCCAGCCTTTAGTACAATCCCTAATCCTAAGTCTACTAGATTACTGCAACATCCTCTACCTCCCCTGCCCTGCTACAATGACTAAACAACTACAAACAATCCAAAATACAGCTCTGAGACTCATCTACTCATTGAGAAAACACGACCATATTACAGAAGCATATATCAACTCACATTGGCTACCAATCCAAGAAATAATACTATTTAAATTCTACAGTGTTATTTAAAGCCTTAAACGGAGACAGCCCAACCTACTTGAACAACCGCCTCATCCAAACCACCTCAATCAGACATAGAAAAACACATACTCCATTCACACACCCCTCGATCAAAGAAGTAAAACAGAAAAAAACTATACGATGGCCTACTGGCCACTCAAGCAGCTTAACTAGATAACCAAATCTCTAATCTACTGATAACGACACCAGACTACAAGACGTTCAGAAAAGAAATAAAAACTATACTCTTCAAAAAAATTCCTGAAATAGCCATAACTTCAGAAAAGAAATAAAAACTACATTCTTCAAGAAATTCCTGAAACAGCCATAACTTCAAACTTACCGTCCTTCCCCCCTCCCTCTTCCCGCCACACAGAAACTACATAACCTACTCTTTACCTTTCCAGAAAGGACAAATGTTCTTTCATTGTAACCCTCTGTTTTTTATTTCTTTTGTAATTCGCCTTGAACCGCAAGGTAATGGCGGAATAGAAATCTCTAATGTAATGTAATGTAATAGTTATGAAAAAATGAATTCAAAAATATTGGATCATAATAAACTATTTAAAACAACTGATTAGTTGTATAATGCCTTTATTTTCTATTTGATTTGCACACACATCCAGGTAGGGTGGGAGGGAGGAAATAAATTTTGTATTATTCTTTGATCGAATGTAGTGCTGTTCATGATATTAATTGTATGTAAAATTTATTGCACTTTGTACTTGAATTGAAAATCAATAAAAAAAAAAAAAATTCAGTCTGAGATCTGGCACTGAATTTCCAGGTATAAGGAGTTGGCTAAAACATAGCCAGTCAATTGCAATATTTGATACTTAACCAGGTCTGAAGAACTGCATAAAGATGGACTGCGATCATATTTATGCAGTTATCTTAACCAGTTAAGTATTACTGAAAATGCATGGCTAACCCCAGACAGGCACCTTTCTTGGCCATTTAAATCATTTTGAATATTGGTCCCATAGTGTTTAGTACATTATCTTGGTGAAGAGGGAAGGGGATGGGATGTGTTGTATATTGCCTTTTTGTGGTTACACATTCAAAATGGTTTACATATATACAGGTACTTATTTTGTACCTGTGGCAATGGAAGTGACCTGCCCAGAATCATAAGGAGCAGCACTGGGATCAACCCCACTACCTCAGGGTGCTGAAGCAGCAGCTCTACCACTAGGCCACTCCTCACCTCCTAAAATGAATATTCTCCCATGCCTGATTATTTGTTCAGGATACTGCCAGCTAGAAAGGTAGACACATTTTTGTTGCTGCGGCAGAGTGAATTCCCTGATGGACAAGGCCAAAGCAGCCTATTTAGAGTGCTGCCGGCCCAAAGTTACTTCGGTTGAAGGTAGGTCTCACTTGCTGTAGGCGGGGAGGGAAGAATGGAGGGTCAGCAGGGGATCAGCTGTGCGGTGTGGGAGGGGAGGTGCTCAAGGGTTCTGCTGCATAAGAGATGGGAGGGAGGGAAGGATAGAAGCTGGCAAACGTCTGCTACACAGGGGGATGGGAGGGAGGGGAGGAAAGATGCTGCATATGTGGGGGAGAGAAAGGAAAGAGGAAGAATTGGTGTGAAGGAGAGGGAGGGAGAAATGATCATGTGCATACCCCGAAAATAAGACCTAGTGCTTTCTTTGGGTCCAAATGAATATAAGACACTGTCTTATTTTCGGAGAAACACGGAATTAACTTTTCAGTCCCATCTGTTTCATAAATTTTTCCAACTCATTTCAGCACAAGCATTTTTGTGATACAATGCTACAAACATCAACTCACGCCCCTCCCTTCCATAGGATGCAAGATAGTTTCATTATAAACTTACACAACACATCAACCTCACTGCCACAATCACTTCCTTAGTTAGCTTCATTTAAATATTCAATATATTGTTTCTCACCCTGAGGATTAAGGCATTCCTTCCACTGCCCTAGTTTTGCGGTTTTATTTATTTACTGTTATGTTCTTTTAATATGAACCTAAATGGCCAAAAGAGATTTGCTAGCCACCTAGAAAAGCCTTAGATTCTGCCATTTCCTCTAAGGCACCATGCCACGTGCTATATTTTGTGAAAACCAGACATTTTTATTAAACAAGAGGTTGATATTCTTAAAGCACTTTCTTTGATTGCATCTGATTTTTTAAAATTATGTTTTAGATGAAAACATTACTGGAACAATGTTTCATGGAGTCTATGTTCCACAAAGGTGTCCAACATGGAGTCAACAGTTAACATTTCCAAAACAGACATATCCACGTTTTATTATTCACTATCAGATATTGTCCAACAAACCAGATTGTTCAAATCATTCACTATGCCCCCCTTGTCTTTTATGACACCAACATGGCCTTGCATAGGAAAATGGAAATCACACCATTTCCAGCACATGATAGAAGATAGATACCAACCAGTCCTTTTTATCTCTTAAGAATTACTCCACAATTCATAAACACTTACCAGAGTCATATCTGTAAGTGCCTTAGAATAAGTTAGTGTGCTTTCAGCAAGGAACCTCTTATGGCAGAAGTAGCTCACACAATCAGACAAACAGGACTTTCATTTTATCCAAACTGGACTGAGGTAATGCTTACATCATAAGAGGTATCTCGTGCCCAAAACTGGTGCTGAATATATCTCCTTCCTTCCTAAAGAAAAATACCTCAAACGTGAAGGAGATGAATTATTTAATAACTTTGTATTTTTCATGCAACAGCAAGAAAATTACAATATTATTACAACATTATTGCAAACCTTAAGGCTGTAATTTGGCAATTTTAATTTTATGTTTATGATGGACAGCACTCAAGCCCACCATCGTTTTCCACTTCCAGCCACCAAACAATTTGAACTTTAGACCAGATTTCTAAGCTTATGTACAACATTCACAAAGACCTTGGAAACTTAGACTCACCATAACATTACTTTCAAGCATCTGCAGCCCTGGAGTGCCATTGGCTTGCAGCAGCGAATGTACCACTTGATCGAGTTTGTTCTCTTCCTCAGCAGGAATGCAATACCTGTTTTGGAGAGAAACAAAGAACATAGGGTTCACCTCATGTCAGCTAATATTCATTCATTTCCTTAACCTGGGGTTCAACAAGGTTAAAGGAATTCCTTGTGTTCCACTTCTTCTTTCCTGATTTCCAAGCTTCTGTACAGAAGGGAAGAAAATGCTTTCATATTTCCTCAACTAATTTTACCTAAAAGGTGTTTGGACTCTGGCAGTAATACATTAGTGAACTTGAATTTACATATTCCTACAGCCTAAACAGAAAAGGCATGTAAAATAAGCAAGTCCTCCAATTGAAGCATAGCATGGCAACTTCACTGCAACTGGAAAACACAATTCCAATTAATGAGTCAGTACTAGAAAACCTCTCCAGGTCTTTGGCTATTCACTCATCTCATGACCCTTAATGAAAAACTATGTCACCTTGTAAATTAAATGGCAATTTATAGTTGGATAACCACAGAACAACACCTGGAGGGGCATAATAGAACGTATGCTTAAGTCTGAGGTTGGACATTTTGTACAAGACATCCACAAACCTAGTAGGAAAAATGACCATTTTCAAAGCTGCCAAATGTTTATCTTTTATTTTTGAAAATGAACTAGGTATAAGTTTTAGCCCTTAGGATGTCTACCTTTTTTGCCCATTTTTCACGTGAAAAACATACAAAAACAAGTTTTGTAGACATACTCACCAACTACCTTGTCTGATCATAGCAGAAGGAATCCCCATCAGCTGAGCCAGTTTCGGGAATTCCTGGCAGCTCAACTCTGCCGTGATCAGCTGATGGGAAGCCTACAGGGTTTTTTTTTCCGCTCTTTGGGTGGTGGGAGGGGGTTGTGACCATTGGGGGCGTCATAACTTAAATCCTCGTGGTCTTCTTGTCAGTTTGGGCACCTTTGTGGAACATAGACGCAACTCAAACAGGTCTAACTGGTGGTGTCCAAGTTCCCTCTCGGAAAGCTTTGATTAAGGCTGGGGTACGTCTAGGTTGAAGCCTGTCTGATTCCTGCCCATAACACACCTCCCAACATGCCCTTTTGATCGCTGGACGCACAGCAGCTTAGAAGTGCTGTTGCACATCCAGAAAGTTGTTTTTGATCATCGGCATTTGGATGTCCCCATTATTAGGACGTCCAAGTGCAGACTTAGGTTGGTTTGGGGACTTTTAAAGTTTTGATTATGAGCCCCCATATTGTAGACATCACTATATAATTACTTTCATCATCTATCAAACAACCAATCAACACAACTCAACAAAGAACATCCTCTAAAGCTAAGAGAAAACAGAGTCCACCATATTTAGAAGAGTTACTCTATTTCAAGTATTGAAATTATGAAATATTTTGTCAACAGAGATCATTATAGTTACAATATTAACCCCCCCTTTTATCAAGCTGCACTAGAGGTTTTTTAGCACGGGCCATTATGATAAATGCTCCGACTCTCATAGAACTTCTATGCAAAAATAGCAAATTTTAAGAAAAATGGAGCTTTATGTAATCAGTGGCTTTTAGCAACCCCAGGATGGGCTTTAAAATTTTTAAAAAAATTATTTTCTGATCAAGCACAATCAAATTCATGGGAGAAACTTTAATTTGCACAGTTTTTCCAACTTTAGATTTTTCTGGACAACCTTATTGAGACATGCATATTTCTATAAACCCTAACTGTATTGATCCATGGTATGACAGCATTTATTCTGTGCAGTTCTTGTTGCTACATCTTAGAAAAGACAGCAAAACAAAAAAGGTTCCAAGATGGGAAATACAAATGATAAAGTACATCTCTAGGAGGAAAAGGTGAACAGGTTGGGGCTTTTTTGTTTTGAGAAAAGAAGACAGAAGAAATACGGTAAGAGATCTACAAAATGAGTGGGGTGCAACAGATAAAATAGGGAACAGTTTGTCTACTCTTTTAAATAGTATTAAGTTGAGGATTGTAGGTTTAAAATAAATCAAACAATGTACTTTTTAAGTCTGCATTATGCTGTAGAATTTGTTGCTAAAGAATATGATCAAAAAGGCAAACAGCATAGCCAGACTTTAAGAGGGATTTAAGCAATTTCCTGGAGAATAAAAAAAAATCCACAAACCAATATTAGCCAAGAAGTCTTGAGATAGCTACCACTTATCCCTGGGAGTGAGCAACAAGGAGAAGACCTAACTTTTGGGATCATGCCAGCAGATACTCATGATCTGGACTGGAAAACTGGAGGTGGGGAGGGGGGGGAGGAGGATGCTGGATTGGATGAACCTCTCTGCCTTGACACAACAAGGCGTATGTACTGTGTTAAAATCACCCAAATTCATTTCTCTGGGAAACAGTCAAAGTAGCTACCAGACGGCTGGATATGATTATCTCATCTTACGATACATCCCATTTGTTGGTCTGAGAAACTCTGTTTTAAGAACAGAGGATACCAAACTTATCCAATTTCTATTGTAGAAACCTATAATCAGCTCAACTATCTACTTTCTATTGCTTGCTAAGTAGCCTGCATGAAAACACATTTTTATATTTCTTTTTAATGCTCCTTTTGAACCTTGATTTTTCTTTTTTGGGCATAGCAGTTTCTTCTTGATCCTTTATTGGCTTCCAGCTCAATCAGAAGGGAAGATTTGGTTCTTACCTCAATAATCTTCTTTCTACTAGAAGAGCATATGAGTCTTGAATCGATGAATTATTCACCTTTACTCGCAAGTTGTGTAGAAGGCATCATTCACATTCTTTTTGGCTTCGCTTCCTGTATCAGTGGGCTGTGCTGTAGCTTCTCAGTTTGTACCAAAGCACTATAAGAGGAGAAATAAAAAAAGAGGGGCAAGGGGAACTCCCCAACAAAGCCAAATCTGTTCTGCTCTTGACCAAATACAATTAAAGAATGCAATAACAATAGAAACATAAAACAAGGTAGACCCAAATAAGCCACCTACCTGAGTGCAACTGGCACTAACACTTATGTAGTTTTCACATTTGACACTTTTCAATAATGAGAAATCTCCTCTCTCTTCAAACCTGTCTGACAGGAAAGAGACAAGTATTGAGAAATACATACATGTCTGAGACAGCAAGTAGTGATAATTGAAATCTGATATTGTGGGCCATCAAGACTCATATGTCTTTCTACTAGAAAGATGATTATCAAGGTAAGAATCTAATGTTCCCTTCTAGAGTAAAAGGCATATGAGTTTTAAACCAGTGGAACGTACCAAAGCAGTTTCCTGAGTTTTGGGCGAAACAGATGAGTCTAATGCAAGCAGAGGATCCAAAAGTGGCGTCCAGTCGTGTTGCTACATCCACCTTGTAAAAGTTCATGAAAATATGGAGGGTGGGTCACGTAGTCGCCCAACAAATCTCCTTGGGCGGAACTTCCCGGGACACCACCCATGAAGAAGCCACATTCCTAAAAGAGTGTGGTCTCAAAGAAATTAATGGTTGCTTACCATACCTGATATACTCTGAAAAACTAGTCATGCAAATCCATCTTCAAATGGGAGCCTTAGAAGCCAGCTTCACCAGGTGGCTAGGACTCATTAGTACAAAGAGATTATCTGAGAAATGAAAATAATTTATCACCTCGAGGCAATGGAGAATTCTCCTAACATCCAGCAATGCCAAAACACCCTTTCTCTTCGAACCAATAATATGAAACAGAGGTAGCTGGACTTCCTGATTTATGTAGAAAACCAAAACCACCTTTGGCAGAAAGAAGGATACCATGCGCAGTGAGAGCCTAGCTTCTGTAAATCTGAAGAAAGGCTTTCTGCATGACGTTGCCAGCAGCTCTGATACTCTTCTTGCTGAGGCAATAGCTACTAAGAAAACTGTTTTAACAGTAAGATCCATCAGCAATGCCTCTTGTAAGGACTCCCTTCAAAAAATCTGGCTACCACAAGATGAGAGGCCAAAAAAACTTTCTCCACTTGAGCCCTAAAGCACGAGAGGCCAGACACCTGCACTTTGAGGGAACCAACCTCCAGGGCCTTCTCGAGTCCATCTTGAAGAAACACCAGGACTACTGACACTGGAGCCTTAAAGAGCTCCACCTTCAGCTTAGCACACCAGTGCTGAAACATTTTTCAAACCTTAGCATAAGCTGCGAAAGCCACTGGTTTCTTAGATCTTGGGTGGGTAGTTATGACCACCTCCAAGTAGCCCTTCCATGTTAAGGCTATGCGCTCAAGAGCCATGCCATAAGCCCAAAGTGTTCTGGATCATTCAGAGCAATTAGACTCTGTGAGAGAAGAGTCAGATGAAGTGGTAGTTTGAGACACTTGTCCATCTGCAGCCGAACCAGATCCATGTACCACGACTGACGCGGCCAGTCTGGAGCAACCAGGATTATCAACTCCGGGTGGGTTGCTATTCTGTGAATGACCCGACCTGTCACGAGTCAAGGGGGAAACATGTACAACAGCCCTTTCTCTGGCTAAGGTTATACAACAGCATTCAATGCTGGCGCTTCCGGGCTTGAATCCTTGGCAGAAGAATAAAGAGCCCTTTTGGGCTTTATTTTTTATTGGCTCC
The DNA here is from genome assembly GCF_902459505.1 of Geotrypetes seraphini. Classification (NCBI taxonomy): domain Eukaryota; kingdom Metazoa; phylum Chordata; class Amphibia; order Gymnophiona; family Dermophiidae; genus Geotrypetes; species Geotrypetes seraphini. Next base: position 194,777,276 of record NC_047085.1, read on the forward strand.
TGATATTATCAGATTGAATGTTGGAAGTCCCGAGCAACTCACAATGCTGCTGAAGGCCTTCTGGGATAAAGATCACTCCTTGGGTCCAAGGTATGCCAGTTGAGATAGTTGGCTTGCACGTTGTCTATGCCCACTACCTGTGTTGCTTATAGAGCCTGCAGATGGACTTTTGTCCAGTGAAACAACTGGGCCTCTAGTCTCAATGAGGAACTTTTAGTGACAGCAAGTTGCAGCGTGATTTGGAGAGTGTTAAATCTACTGTGTGCAATTTCTCCAGCTAATTCTCTCTACTTTTTTTCAGATATTGGTCCACAGCCCCGACACACCTTGAAGGCGAAACGGCGGCTAGCTTAACATCGGAGAAGGGACCAGCAGGAGTGATAATTATCTGCATTTAACGAACCCTGCCCGGAGCTTAAGTTAAGTCTTTTTGAATTTTTCAGCACTGTTCATTGACTGTCCATTGTTTAAGATCTGTTTCTATGAAGGGCAGGAGGGGGAGATGAGCTGGTGAAGTTAATTCCCTTTCTAGTGCGGTTGTTGAAGTTTCACAATGCATGGGGATCTGAGGCTCTTCCCCTTTCAAAATTAATGAAACATATTAGGCAGTTAAGAGTTTCTCATAGCAGAACAACACTCCCGAGTGATTCTTTTCAAAATTTCTTTAAAGTTTTTGAGAAAGGTATTTCATGAGATCATTTTTTCTTTCTCAATCCTGTATATATTTTTGGTGAACTTTTAGTGCCTCCCTGCATGTTGACATGTGCCACCATCTGTGGCTCTGTCTGAGAAAACCCTGACCATTTTGTGTTCTCCAAAGTCTACAGAGCTAGACGAATGGCTCACAGATGGTGGACTATTTCCTCTGAGAGGGTAATCATCAGTCCTGAATTAGAGGTCTGCACAGGAACGGGGATCGCGGGAATCCCATGGATCCCACGAGAATCCTGCGGGAATGCCTCCCTGGCCCACGGGACTCCCACGGGGATGCCTCCCTGGCCCACGGGACTCCCACGGGGATGGAAACAGGGTTCGACTTACCGAGACCTATCTAAATTCCGGCGATGCAGCTGAAAGACCAGTTCGGTGCCACAGCGGAAACAACCATGCTGAGCAGTAAGATCAGCATGCACACAGTTGAAAGCCTTGCTTGCTGATTGGTTGGCAAGGCTAGAGCGGAAAGACACTGGATGCATTTAGTGATCCACCCAGACTCGAACTTGAAGAGACTGACCCAAGGAGGCAGGAGACAAGGAATTGAGCAATATTTTTTTTTAGACCTGAGTCAAGGACGGAGCAGCAGTGAGCACAGCGGGCAGGAAGAGGTGCTTATCAACTTTCCTTCTCTTTCTCTCATGCTCTAATTCTTCCATATCCCATCTCACTTTTACTTGGTCTCCTATTCCCCATTACCATATTTCTACCTATGTTCGCTATCTTCCTCTCACTTATGTCCTTTCTATTCCCCCCAATCACCACATAGTTTTACCATTTCCACTTCTCACTCCTTCTCTAGTAGCTATACATTTCCTTATTTCTTCCCCTTCACCCGCTATCATCTTTTTGTCCCATCTCTTTCCTCCTGCCCCATCTTTCCTTCTTTCCACCCTCCCTGCTGTCCTCTCCTTCACACCCATTATCCAATATGTCTTCAGAGAGGCATGAGGATTTGGCAGCCAGCGAGCAGGAGGAGGTGCTTCAGAGAGGCAGGAGTATTCCGCTACTGGCAGTCAAGTAATTAACTTAAACATAAAAGAAACTGTGGAATTGATGATCCTGATGAAATCTTTTTACTGTGTTTTATATTTTCATATTGTGTATTATTTTTGAATTCATCTGCACCTTTTTCAAATAAAGATTTCATCAGGATCATCAAATTCCACAGTTTCTTTTCTGTTTGCGTTGCTGTTTTCCTTGTGGAATCTCTTTGGTGAAACCCTTTTTTTGTTTTCTGTTCAGATAATTAACTCATAAACCCTCTCTTTTACTAAAGCGCACTAGCCAATCTAGCGTGTGCTAAATACTAACGTGTCCATAGAATATAATGGACTCGTTAGCATTTAGCACACGCTAAATCGGCTAGCGCGCCTTAGTAAAAGAGGAGTTTTATAAGTTAATTACCTGAACAGAAAACAAAAAAAGGGTTCCACCAAAGAGATTCCACAAGGAAAACAGCAGCGCAAACACAAAAGAAACTGTGGAATTGATGATCCTGTTAGAAGTAATTGCTGCTTTTTATGGGGACGGGTGGGGATGGAGGGGATTCCCCACGTGGACGGGTGGGGATGGAGGGGATGAGCGTGGACGGGTGGGATTTCTGTCCCCGCAGAACTCTCTACCCTTAACTACTGGCATCTGTTATCAGGATCACCCAAGAGACTATGCGGAGAGGCAAGCCTTTGGACACTGACTCCAGCTACAGCCACCAGTGCAAACTTTGATATGCCTCTGCTGTCCAGGCCGGTGGCATCTGGAAAGAATCCAACTGCAGAGACCAGCAGGGCAATAGCACATCCTGGAGAGGGTACAGATTAACTTTCACCCATGAACAACCTCTATGGTCATTACTATCGACCCCAATACCTATAGATAGTGCCAAGACATAGGAACAGGCTTTGCTCGGATCTCCAAACTCTAGTGTTTTAGCTTCAGTTTGCGAGGCTCTGGAAGAAAAACACTAACTTTCTACTTTGTTGAAGGGGATCCCCAAGTACTCTAGGGATTGTTTCGGCTCCAGGAGGATCTTACGAAAATTGATGATTCAACCCAGGTACTGCAGCAGTAAAAACAACTTACACCACTGGGCCTTGGTTGGGGCTTGAATCAGCTAATCGTTCAAATATGGATGCACTTGGATCCCTGTCTTGCACAGGTGCGCTACTCCAATGACCATTACCTTAATAAAGGTATGAGGTGTCATTACCAGATTGAACAGGAGCATCGTGAACTGAAAATCTCTCTCCAGAACATAGAACCTCAAGAACGTTTGGTGAGCTGGAAATATGGGAATATACATGTAAGCTTCTGCCAAATCCAGCAAGGCTAAAAATTCCCCTGGCAGCATCGAGAATATGACTGCATGCATGATCTCCAATTGGATCAGTGGTACTTTCATTGTGGCATTGACTGACTTCAGATCCAAGATTGGCCTCCAGTCATCTGAGTCTTTCCTGAGTATAATAAAATATATATAGAGTATCTGCCTAAGCCCAATTCTTTGGGTGGTATAGGTTCTATGGCTTGATTATCCATGAATTAAGAAACAACCAGGAGAAACTGCCTTCACAGGTGTGAGGGACACAAAAACAACAACGAAGGAGACCAGATGATGCTCAATCTATTTATTAATAAACCAGACTCTACATGATTGTGTTTTGGCCCAAAAGCTCTGCATCGGGAGTCTTGATGTTAATTGATAAAACCATGGGTGTATGAATCCATATGTCCAAATTTTACAATTTTACAATGTCCAAATTTTAAACACCAAAGTATGGCTGGCGGTGTGTACAGCAAAAAATCGCATGGAGATGAAAATGAAACCGATTTATATACTCATTGTTTTATCAATTAACATCAAGACTTCTAAGGCAGCCTTTTTGGGCCGAAACATGATGGTGTCGAGTCTGGTTTATTAATAAATGGATTGAGTACCATCTGGTCTCCTTCATTGTTGTTTTTGTGTTGATTATCCATTAGCCATTTTACAATTGTTTAGACCTTGATTGCTTTCTCTGGCCATCCGGCTGGAGAGTCCACAAAGAAGTCCAGTAGAGGATGAAAGAATTCAAGCTTGAAGCTCTCTTGAATGATGTCCAATACCTAATGGTCCAAGCAAATCCTTTCCCAGGCCTCCCAGTATGCCAACAACTGTCCTCTTATCATGGGACTTCTTGGAGGCTACTGCGGGGTGGGAATCTGAGGGTTGAGCTTGCCTGGATCCTCCAATCTGCTGCCAAGAGCCATAAAATGATCTCTGAGCAGAGGACCCCACTGATGGCTGACATAATTGTTGGGAACCATGAAAAGTACTGCAACCTCTCCCCCCCGGGGCCTGGATTCTACTGTCTGGCAAAGACTTGGGGCAACAAACCACCACACTGGCAATAAGATCATTCAGTCTATTGCCAAAGAGCATTTAACCCTTGTAAGGAAGCCTGCTCAACATAGCTTTGGAAGCAAAACATTTTATGGGCAGAGATAGAATAAACAGAGACCTTGCTCGTGACGCTGAACACATCATACAGAGCATCTGCCACAAAATCCACCCCTGAAATTAACAACTTGGGGTAAGCGTCTTCCTTCCTCTGATGGAGCCTGACGTAATATAGTATGGCAGGCACAGCAACAAAGGAAGCTGCTGCCTCCGCCTTCAACCCTAAAGTCAAGACCTCAAACTGTTTTGAGGACTAAATCCATCCTGCAGTCTTGCACATCCTTCAAAAATACTCCGCCTTCACTAGGCAGGGAAGTTCACTTGGTAACCTGAGTTACCAGTTAAATCCACTTTAGGCAGGACAGCTGTTGAAAATCTGGAGCTCGGGAATATAGCTGTCACAGTCCTAGCAACCCGCAAGGTGCTCTCTCAAGCCTCCCAATGCCCCATTATCACTGTAATGTCGGGATGCAAATGAAAAAAGGTGTTTTGAGGCTTAGAGATGCTCATGACTGAGTAGCAGAGATCTGCAGGGGTTCAAACTTCAATACCTGCAAAAATTCTGTGATATCCTCCAGCAAAGTTGCCGGCTTAAAAAGGTGGCACACTATCAAGTCCTCTCTTTGGTCCAGGGTTGCCACAGACTCCTGTTAGCCCCAGCCTGAGACCATGAAACCTCAAACTGAAGATTCATTTTGAGGGAGTAAAGGAATTGATTCCAATCCTCAGTCATCCCAGTCTTTCTCCAACTGGAATTCTGGTTTCTGCAGGTGAATGAAGGTGGCACTGTGCTCTGAGAAGGCAAACCCCCTGCACAACAACTAGTGGGACCCCAGACGGTGCAGAGCTACTCCGATAAGCTAAAGAAACTTCAAACATAAGAGCCCTGACCAATATGCTCTAAGGACATCTGCAGGGACTCTCCTTGTTTTCTTCGTGGGCCCAGAAGTGTCCGCACATCTTCACTTCACCACATCACTTCCAAGGACTCTGGAAGGGATTATTGCTCCCCCCCAAATGAGCCACCTACAACTTCCCTGTCCTAAAGGGACCTAAGGGGATAAGCACAGTGCTCCCGCCTCCTCTCATGTGCTCCGTGGCACATTGAAAACGGACGCTCCTCAGCCGGTCATCCAATGCAAATCTGACATGAATCAGGGTAAAACAGCCTGAGGAGTCCATCTCTAATGATTTTAAACAAATATGAGGTGTTTTTGAGACAGATAGAGGCTTTTAAATCAGATTGAAAAATCTGATATAGCCGCCAAATACGGCCCGACAGAGTTAAATAAAAGTTCAAAAAATTCAGGAAAGGGGTTTTTGGAGGTAAGGGACCCATATTCTAGCCCCAGAAACCTCCAAAAATACAATTAAAGACTCTCACGATGTCTCTCACATAAGAATTGCCCCTGCCGGGTCAGACCAGGGGTCCATCGTGCCCGGCAGTCCGCTCCAGCGGCGTTCCCCCAGGTCCATGGCCTGTAAGTGCTTCTAACCTAAAACGTTCATACCCTATTCGCCTAATGTCCTGTAAGTAACCCTCTATCTGTACCCCGCAATCCTCTTCGCCTCCAGGAAGTCATCCAGTCCCTTTTTGAACCCCAGTATTGTACTCTGTCCTATCACCTCTCCTGGAAGCGCGTTCCAGGTGTCCACCACCTACTGAGTGAAGAAGAACTACAATGGACTGTACTCACCTGTTGGAGCTGTGCCTGGTTTCAGCTTAAACAGCAGCTGGAAGGTGGAGAAGATTAATACCTCAGACAAACAAGAAGATCCAAATGCTTATTTCTTCATGCCACCAATCAGACTATACAATGGATTGAGACCCCCAGACCCTCACAGCTCCACATGCGTAGTCGGGGTGGAGAGAGGGGAGAACATAGCTGGTACCCAATAGAGTCCTCAGGAATGATATGGGGCCAACACAGTGTGTGCTCAAACTCCTCTAATAACCAGGAGTGAGCCCTATTAATAGGAGAGCGGTCTCCAAGCCTCCCAAAAGTATCAATACATGCCAACTAGGTAAGCGCCCTGTAAAAGGGATGCCTTCCCAGCTACAGACTTCTGGCAGGAGAGTCTGTGTCTTCTCCCAGGCAGAGCTGCCCCAATGAAACTGGGGACATCTGAAGCATTGAAAAGTCTCAGGATAAAAACACGAAAATAAACCAAAATCAAAGCAGATCAGACAGATGTCAACTCGTGTATAGAAGGTAAAACTGAGAAGTTGCAGCATAGCCCACTGATACAGGAGGTAGAGCCAAAAAGAACGTGTGAATGATGCTTTCTAAATAACTTGCGTGCAGAGGAGAATAACCCACTTGTTTAAGACTGACTCGTATGCTTTTTGCACTAGAAATTAGAATTCAATGCTTTCATTTAAAACCTGGTGGTCTGAATCGCAAGAAGTTATCTTTTTGACTCCCCAGCTATGATGTGTTTGTTTGCAAGTCACGCAGTTATGCTATTCCAGCACTAGTATTAACTTGGATTCAATTTGAACCAGCTTACATCGGGTCCCCTAGAGCAGGGAACGAAACGGGGCCACGTTGGGACCCCCTCACTCCTGTTTAACAGCTAAGTGGACTTTTTCATCAAGTATGCAGTGACATTTGCATGATATTAACAACAAGAACAAACCTTATTTTGAACTTTTGAAACAGTTGAAATTTTTAGCCTTTCCAGGTTGTGATCAAAAAACATTTTCATAGAATAACAATGACTGGAAGGTAAACTCTTTACCCAAGGGAGGTCTTGTAGCCTTCCTTTCAGAGTTTCATCTCTCTGAGTAATTTTATAAAATTTATATTTCTTGATCACCCTTCAAAGGCTTGTCTATATTTACATGATCAGTTATATGTTTTTGGATTTCGACTCTTTCTGACCTAGTGTTTGTTGAATAATATCCTTGAACGTAATTCAGTAATTGGATTTCATTTAAAACTAGGCAGGAATTCTTCCCTTAGCTTTGTATGCCTTTCTACCTTATTTCAATCATTACAATACTCCTCCTTGGCTGGGAACCATGAAGCAGAACTGCTTTCAAATCTATTCCTGAACCTGTGGAACATATCAAGAGTCCTCTGAGTTTATTGTGGGACAGATGAGCCTGCTGTCAGGACTGAAGATCTAAATGCAGAGTCTGTTTAGCCGCTATGCCCACCCTGTAAAACTTCGTGAACGTATGAGGGAAAAGACCAAGAGGCAGCTCTACAGATTTCTTTTGGGAACACTGCCGAAGATTCTTCCCATGAGGAAGCTAGATTTCTAGTGGAGTGCGCCTTCACAGATATAGGCAGTAGAGAATGACATGGTGACAGAATTCATTACTGTTCCTGTTCCCGTGGATAACCAAAGGAAACAATCCCCATGTCATTCTTTAAGGAAAGAGGGAAGAATCGGAGTATGAATGGGCACAACCACTGACCCTCAAAGCCCTGCTTTAAAGAATGCTGGTGTAGAAGGACTAAGGTTGAGACAGACACTAAAGAATGACACGGGATGGTTTCCTGCGGTTATCCACTGGGACAGGAACAGTGATGAATTCTATCACTGTGCATTCTCTAATTAGGCAGATGTTTTACATGTCCAATATTGGTTGAGGAAATGACTATATGGATCCATCTGGACATGATCATTTTCAAGGCTAATTGACCTTTATGGGCAGCCCCCACCAATACAAACAGATGATCTGATAACAGAAATGAATTCATAACCTCTAGATACTGCAGCAAGAGTCTGCCCATATCCAACATGTTCAACAATTGATCATACTTTCTCAATCTGGAGGGAGTGAAGGCAGGCAAGCATACTTCTTATTTGAAATGGAAGCTGAAAACCACTTTTGGTAAGAAAGATGGGACTGTGCATAAGACCATACCTGAATCCAAAATTCTGAGGAATGGATCTCTATATGATAAAGCCTGAAGCACTGACACTTGGTTGGGCAGAAGTAATCGCCACCAAAAACAACATCTTGATTGTGAGGTCCATCAGAGAAGCTTGTTCCAGAGGCTCATAGGGTGTTCTCAATAGTGCCCAGGGGACCAGATTAAGACTCCCTGCTGGAAAAAGCCAACTAGAGGACGAAGGTGCAATGAGCCCTTCAAAAAAACTTGGCCACATCTGGATGTGCAGCTACGGTACTCTTATTAATCTTAGACCCAAAACAGGAGAGCCCTGCAATATAAATTTCAGGGAGCCAACCACTAGGTCTTTTACCAGACCTTCCTGTAGGAAGGCGAGCACCACAGAGATCGGCACTTAACTTGGGTCCTCACTCCTCTGAGCGCAGCAAACTTGGAAGCACCTCCAGGCTTTCACATATGTTACTATAGTCACCTACTGCCTACATCTTAGAAGGATGGAGACCACTCCTCCAAATAGCCTTTACATGCTAGTGCCACATGCTCAAAATCCATGCCACAAGACCAACACATTGTATGCTGGCTTGAGGAGTCCATCACACCTCTTTTTATACAAAATTGAGGTGTTTTGAGGCAGATAGGGGCTTTTATTTTCAAATTGAGAAATCCAAGATGGCCACCACAACAGCAATTTTAGCATCAAAAATGGCCTGGGGAAACTACACTGAAGTCTAAAAATGAGCGATTTGGGGATTTCAGAGGTGGGGGATCCTGACTCTAACCCCTGCACTCAAGTCTACTGCAGATGAACTTGGGGTAAGCTCCCAACGTATTGGTCCCTGAACCCCCAAACTTTACTGCAGGCTTCTCCAAGAGGATACACTGCAAAGCAGTCTGCCCTTTGGATTCAGACCCTCAACCTCAAAGTCTGTGCTCTCACAGCCAGAGATGTCCCAAGAATGGGATCCTCTGCAGCACTGAAAAGCCTCATAAATGGTACAAAAACTGAATATAATTATAAACACAAGCAGAAAAGACCGGCTTCTACCATCTCACTTGTAGAGAGACAACTGAGGGTTGGACAGCCCAGAAGGATGGAAGGCAGAGCAAAAGAATGCATTAGCTCCCTACAAAAATTCTCGCGAGAAGGGACTGACTTCCCACAGATTCAGTAATGGAGTATCTGTCACACTAGAATCTATGTCGAAGAGGGATCCCCTAGCTGTTGGTTACTATTTAAATAAAGTTACTATTTAAAGTTAAATAAAGTTGGTTACTATTTAAATAAAGACAGATGAGTGTTATTTATTTATAAATTAACGTATATATAAAATACCAATCAGAAGTTTAAAAAATGTTAAGAGCTTTAGACCAATAATGATTGTGGTATGACAAGACTGCATGATGAAGCAATTTGTTCTGCAGCGTAACCGCTGAGGTCTAAAGGCTGTTACATTCAGTGTATATGATATATCAAGAATTGTGAAGTTGAACTCTGAATATACCTTATCAAGTGCTTGTTTGGATATGTTTTATGAAAAGCACAAATGAGAACAGTCATAGAAGCTGGAAAGTTACCATTAGACACAAGGCTAAGAAACACATGGGAGAAAGTCTAGAATACATACCAAATGCAATCAGCACCAGTGTGTAAGTAGTCAATATATGGAAGGTGATTTTGGTCTCGAGACCAGCATGAGGTAGAAAAGACCATGCCAATATTTAGCCAAGGAATTGTCACTCCTAAAAGAGAATTGTCCCAAAATAAAAATTTAAATGAATTATAAAAATTAATGAACATGTAAGAAAAGATATATTTACAAAAACCTTCACATTTGCAGATATTTTAAACATTGCAGCTAATCTGTCCATCTCCCTAACTCTTCATTACTTTAAAATATACAAACTGTGCATGTGAATAGATTTGAAGCCAACAGACCACTGCTAAGTAGCTACTGCCTAAACTTATATAAAGAATAAATCAGAAGAATCCAGATGGTTGTAACGTCCTAGTAACTGATCTAAGTAATATTTCAGAAGAAAAGCAAGGGAAACATGGAACACTAAAAACTGTTTTGAAGATGATGAAGTTTCTCAATCTCTACCATCATGTCTCATCTCTTACACTGCAAGTAGCAGCATAAGTTAGGTATAGAAGTTAAGTGTGCTCTTAGTGATACCCTCAGGGCCAAATGGGAAGAAAATAGACAAATTTAGAGGATATTAGCAGGAGAAGTACCCAGAGCTAAAACAAGTACAAGACCCGCTTACTGCAACTTTCAAGCACTACATTTTTTTTACACATTCATAACTATATGTGTAAAAGCTTTTACTTTCCTTTTTTCAAACAATGCTGAATTTTTTTACACATTCATAATTAAGGAAAAGAACTCTTATTTTCTTGTTAATAGTACATAATTTCCTTCTCAAGCCCTGTGATTCACTTTCATGAATTCTAAGAATTCATCTACAGTACTTCTAGACACATTTTGAAGGCAATCTGCCATTTGGAACTGCCATAGGATTCCCTCCTCTCCGCACACATTTTTGAGAGAGGTTTGACAAGTCTGCTAGAATGTACAATGCAGCACATAGGCAGACAAGAGAGATGCTAATAGAAAACATTCAAGATTCTCCTTACTAAGTCTGCTTACCAGGTACAGCACCAAGATGTCGCAGGATGGATCCTGAATTATTAGGAAGGACAGTAAGGTTCCACCCATGCCTGTAAATTGAGACCAAACCCATCATTTATGACATGCAAGCAGTATAAAACAGCATTAACCACTACTATATATATATATATATATAAATAAAACATTGGAATGTACCTCGAAAATGGCTCAGATTTCCCAACTGGAAAGCCACTCCCATGGGTGTTGGTATCTACTTTTCCACAATGCACTGCTACATGACTATTTTTCTTTTCCACTAACCTCCAATATTCTTGCTGTAACAAAAAAGATGATCATTGCATATACTTAGTAAAATGTAATAGATTATGCTATATAGTTTCCAAAAGCTCTATATAAGACATATTAAGAGAATAACACAACCATAATCAGCAGTACAGCACCAGTGCCTTTTATCACATATTTTATACTATATATACAGTATATATTTTCCTCCTTCAGATTAAAAAACAGGATAACAAAAACAAGCACAGAGTTATCACTCACAAGTTCTAATTTTATTTAAATTTATAAAATTGGCACTGGAGGTTGGGATGGGGATCAATATTCAAAAAGGTTTATTCCAGTTAATCTTTGGAATTAATCAGATAAAACCAGAGATCTGAATATTTTCCAAATCACTCTGCTTAAATTTTGTCCAGTCAACTTGTTGGTCAGAGAAAAGATAGATTTAAAAAAAGGTTATGCATTAGTAAGCCTGGGGCATGGTTTAACTTGCCTAGGTAACTCAGGGGCCTACAATTAATTAAGTCTAAAGTTATCTGAATAACTTTATCCAGGGAATTCTTCAGAAAACCTTTCCAGATAACTTTATCCTGATATTCAGCAAAACTTAAAGGGATAATTTTATCCAGATAATTCTCCCCTCACCAGTTTACTGATAGCCATAGCCAAGCAACCCTTTCCCAATCCCTATCAAGATCATGCAAAAGTACGAGCTGTTAGTGAACCAGATAATTATTGCAGCAATGCTCAAAATTTCTGTTAAGTTCATAAATACATTTGATCGTGAACTTTGTTCCAATTTTCAAAGCAAAAGCATACACATTTACTTTGAAATTTCTCATAGATACAAAGCATCTGCTAACATTTGGACCTGTCTGTTTTTCCTTTAGACACTTTTGAAATAGAAAAACACGTGTAAACATTCTGAATACAGTGGAGTTGTAGAATGTGTATCACTGACTAGTTCAGTGGTTCTCAACCATGTCTTGGGGGACCCCCAGCAAGTCAGATTTTCAGGATATCCCTAATGAATATGCATAAAGCCTAGGCTTGGGTTTTTTTTTTTGTTTACTTAATTAAATAGCTGCCAATTAGATTACTCAAACTTTCAAAACAGCTATGTAGTGTTAATCAATTCAATAAGGGAGAAGCTCGAGGTGCCTCAGCCAATCAGGGCCTTAGGTCCTTCCCCGTGCCTAAGGCTGGTACTGCGAAGTGGCCTGGAAGAGAAGGAGCAGGAGGACTTTGCGCTTCCTCTTGCTCCTGAAGATATCACGGAGGCCTAAGGAGCAGGAGGGACCGGGCACCCCTCCTGCTCCCAACGATTTTTCAAGGTACGGGGAGTGGGTGGGTCCAGCTGGCCAGCCAGCCTGCCAGGCAGGGCACGACCAGGGGTGGGCTTGACAGGGTGCGGTGGGTCGGTCCGTGGTGAGTGGGTGGACCGTTCCAGTGGCAGGAGGGAGGCCTACGGAGCAGGAGGGACTGAGCACCCCTCCTGCTCCCAACTTTTATGTATGGGGAGGGGGGAGAGGGTGGTGGGCAAATTGGACTCTCCTGCTCTCTGCCACCCTTCTCCGCAGTGCGGCCCCACTTTAAAACCACAAGTTCACACTGCGGGAAGGGGCGGCAGAGAGCAGGAGAGTCGGGGGAGCCAGAGAGAGAAGAGTCAGGGCAGAGCAGTTTTTTATACAAATGACTGGTCCTCACCAGTCACTTGTTCTTGATCGGCCAGCCAGTCAGTATATAGGGGAGAAAGTTTAGTGAATCGCTGCCCTCCCAAATTTGCATGCCATTTCCCTCATTTACATACACAGATCGAGATGGGATCGCTAAACACGTTAGTGAATCAGGTTGGAGGGAAATTGGGTCGTAAACCGTTCGGTACACGATCGGTTTGCTTAGTGAATCTAGCCCTTAGTCCTATGGTTTCTATAACAGATGGATTTGTATCGTCTTGCTAATGATGTCTAACTTTGGGTGGATGTTAATAAGGATCAGAATGTTGCAATAGGTTCTCTGAATAGATGTTTACAGAAAGTCTTACAATGGTTAAACCATTTGAATTAAAACTAAAATGTAGACAAATCCCATTACATGTAACTCACAAGTCAAGAGAGGGCCTTGATTTCAGCACCATCTATCGATGGGATCTCTTTCACTGAGAAATCAGTGGTAAAAAATTATAGGGTTTGGCTGGATAGTGATTTGAATTTTAAAAAGGGCAGATTACTTCTGTTATTTGAACTTTTTTCTAGTTTTAATTTACTTCGTAGATTTTACCCCTTATTAAAACAAAGACCTAGCTGTTTTGTTATATGCTTTTGTTACTTAAAGACTAGACTACTGGAACATTTATTGTGGTCTTCCACAGTATCAGCTAAAGATTGCAAGTCAGTTCATCTTTACTGAATAAAAAGTTACAGGATCATATTATCCCCATTTTGGCAGAATTACACTGGCTACCAACTGAATATTGTTTTTTTTCCTTTTCTTTTTGGCCGTTTATTGAGGATTAAAAATTGGTTCAAAGAAAACAGAAGGATTTATGGTGGAACTGCTGCTTTTTAACATTCTTTCATGTAAAGAAATATTTCTATTTGTACAGGTAATAGATGGAAGTGGGCAAGAAATGTCATGAAGACTCAGCTTTTTGTAAAGCTGATTTTATGATATGTATGTTTTATATGGAAACCGCCTAGATATAGACAGTATATACATTAAATAAAATCAAAAACATATATACATACTTATAAATAATGGAAAATGGAAATAATAATGAGTGAGGTAATCAAATTTACTGAAAACACAGTTATTTGATGTTAAATCAAAAGAGGACTGAGACTGAGCATTCAGATGACATTTAATAAGAAAAGTTAAAGCTACATGATGAAGGTTCCATATTGGGTGTCATCACCTAAGAAAAAGATATAGGGGTCACTGTTGATATGTTGAAATACAGTTTTCTCACTGTGCAACAGTGGCTAAGAAGGCATTAATATTTTATACTAAAGCACTGCAGAGAATAAACATGTTAAAATTTAGAGTGATGCTGGTGTTTTCTATCTCCAATGGTAAATTCCCTTGTTTTTCTGAAGACTCAGCAAGAACACACTTCTGAAAATAATAATAAATTTAAAAGGCTCTACTTCAAAAAAACATGCATACCTATCATTGTCTCAAATGAAAAACCACACACTTCTTTGAGCATTGCCAACTGGCTCCATGTAGTCAAAATCACCATTTCAGTTCAAGCCAGCAATGTTCATAGTTTTGTTTTATAAAGCATAAGACTAGGCAAAGAAAAGTTGCTTACTTGTAACAGAAGTTCTTCACAATGAACAGGATAAATCACCGTACCTTAAAAAAGATATAAAAAGGATGGAGTCGATCCAGAGGAAGGCTACTAAAATGGTTGGTGATCATCATCATAAGGTGTATGGAGACAAGACTTAAAGATTTCAATATGTATACTTTGGAGGAAAGGCAGGAACGGGGAGACATGATAGAGATGCTTAAATACCTAAGTAGAATAAATGTACATGAAGTGAGTCTCAATTGAAAGAAAACTCTGAAATGAAGGGGCATAGGTTGAAGGTGAAAAGGGATAGATTCACAAGTAACCTCAGAAAATACATTTGCATGGAAAAGGTGGTGAATGCTTGGATTGATCCCCTAGTGGAGATGAAAAGTGTATTTGAATTCAAAACAGCTTGGGACAAGTATATTGGACCTCCAAGGGAGATGAGGGGATAGTAGATGGCATGATTAGGCATATAGGCCATATGGTCTTTATTTGCCTTCATTTTTCTCTGTTGCTAACAGCTCTTTTAAGAGAAAGAGAGAAAATGGTTCTATTCCATTGTCACTTTAGCTCCTACCGAGGTCTTCTCATGTAGGGGGAACAAACAAATTGAAGTACATGTGCTGATAGTGACCAACATTTGCATATAACATCTTGCCATCACACTGATGTTCAGTTTTGGAGGCTGTATGTCACTAAAGACAAAGAAGTTAGAGTTAGAAAAGAGGAAAGCATCCAAAATGGTAAGAGGTTTTCAACTAAAGACATATGATAAGACTGAAGGCCCTAAATATACAGTATTACCTTAGAGGAGAGACAGAGAACATAAGAATAGCCTTACTGAGTCAAACCAATGGTCCATCTAGCCCAGTAGCCCGTCCTCACAGTGGCCAATCCAAGTCACTACTACCTGGCAAAAACCCAGATATGATACTGTTACATACTATCAATATCACGGAACAAACACGTTTTTGCCAAATAGGAGGAAGCTCTAGAACTAGAGTACATTATATGAGGAATATAAAAAGGTAAAAAAAAAAGCATCAGGAAATATTTCTTTACAAAAAGAGTGGTGGATATCTGGAATGCCCAACCAAAAGAGGTAAGCAAAAACAGTGCTGGAATTCAAAAAGGAGTAGGATAACACAGTGGATTCTTAAAAGGTAAAAAAGTATGGAAACCAAGAATGGAGCACCTCATCTCAAAACAGCTGTGAAATGAATGTTGAAAGGGAATATGCAACAATTACTACCTTGGTACCCTATTGGGCAGACTGGAAGGATCATACTGGTCTTTATCTAATATCATCCACTATGTTACTACAGTGATAGAAGTAAACATTCTGAATGGAACCTACCATGCCCCTTATTCAGTTGTGTGATAAGGTGGCCTTTGCTTTCTTGCCTTTGAAAGTTAGCTCTTTGGACAGAATAAGGTTGGATTTCTGGAAAATTGTGAGAAAATCTAAAAAACTTTGATGATGATAAGTTTCAACTTGTGTGCCATGTATGGTTTCTAATTTGGTATAAGCAGCTACTAGACAGCTGTCTAGATATGGAAGAACTAATATCTGCAGCCAGGTCAAATACTAATAGTGATTCTTTGCTAAAATCAATATACTTTCAGAACCTCAATGTGAGCCCTGACAATGTCTCGTCTGTCTTAGAAAGAATGGAAGATTAGGAGAATCAACTTAGTACTCCAGTTGACTTTAAAACCTCCAGAGATTGCCTGGAAAATAAGTTGGAAACATTGGTGACAGTTTCCACTTGATACAGAGATCAGGCTACTTTTAGCATATAGTGCAGTATGAATAGGAGACATGGAAGGTGACAGTTCATCTGCTTCTGTTAACTAGAATCTTTGGAGAAGCCTTCCTTTGCTTCTACACTGGTAAGCTATCCACTTTTGAATTAATGGTTAAATTTAATCCAGAAGATGGCTGTCGGAGTTCTGTTGGAAGAGGAGGTCCTTCTATTATGAGATTCAAAATTTGTTAAGCTTCTTTCACCACTTCCTTCACCTCCAGCTCTGTGTAAGTGTAGGAGTAGATAGAAAGAAAATAAGGTTAAATAGCATTAGAGCTAGACTCAAGCCCTGAGGTGCCCAGCAGATTACTGGTCTGAGACTGGAGGACATCAAGTTCCAATTTACTAGAAAAAAATAATCAGACAAGTACCTAAACCACCTAAGAACACTTCCTGCAAGATCTAGTTATGCTACACTTAATAGCAAACACTCTTGATCAACCAGGTCAAAGGCTGCACTCAAAACAAATACAACCAGAATTGTGTCCTTATAAAGCCTTCATTTAGTCTAGTTCAGTTTAGCATACATACTGAATTAGTTTCAATGCTATAGCCAGTTTTGAAGCTGGATCAATATAGATGCAGGTCATGTATTTTTTCTTTTCTTTTTTAGAAAATTAGTTGGGCTGTATAAGCACTCATTTTTCTGTAATTCTAGAGACAATGATAAATTGGAAACTGGATGGTAGCTGGTTGAATTAGAGGGATCATTAAAGGCCTTTTTCAAAAGTGAATTTTTATTGTCTTCTAGGACAGGGGTAGGCAATTCTGGTCCTCGAGAGCCGGAACCAGGGTCAGGTTTTCAGGATATCCACAATGAATTGTATGAGATGGATTTGCATGCACTGCCTCCTTGAGATGCAAATCTCTCATACATATTTATTGTGGATATCCTGACCTGATTCCGGCTCTCGAGGACAGGAATTGCCTATCCCTGTTCTAGGAGAAGGCACAGAGACCGTGGGAGAGACTATTATTGACCAATGCATCATTAAAAGGTGACAGGCCAACTTTAAGGTCTTTGACTAGACTAGAAGGAAGCATATTTAGTGGTAAGGTAGAGGAACTCATTGAGACAATAACCAAGTGAGGTAGCAGAGGAGAGATTTAAAAAAATGCTGGAGTGCTGGATACCAGGAGAAATTAATGTAGCAGCTTCCAAGCAAGAGAATGATGACAAAGGAGATGAGACATGTCTGCATTGAGGGCTCAGTGCCAGTGTTATGGAGTGAGTTCTTTTGTTGACTATTTTTCCCATAGCACAACTCTTTTTCTTCCAAGGCACACTGAGGTGTGGGAGTAGCGCCAACCCTTTGGAACTGCACCAAAGAATGTCCATGATAGTGCTGAACCTTATTTTCCCCTAACCGGGAGCAGATTCCAAAACTATGTGTAGGACTGAAATCACAATTCACAGATCAGAAATGATACAAAGTTTAAAATCACAGTTGCTCCTTTTTGGAAAATTCTTTAGCTGTGAATTCTACCTGTTTTAGTCTCTGAATGGAATGGATCCCTTGGAGACCTCCGCCTGTAACTATAATAATTCTACATAATCCATATTCCTTTGGAAAATCAGGCAGCTCTCATGACTTCCCTGTATATTCAATTTCCTATTACAAGTAGGACACCCTTCGAAAACTGGCTTGTCTTAGGACATATAAAATAGCAAATTATCAAAGTTGAACTCAATTGTTCTAACACAGATATATATAGAAGAAAAATATATTTTTTTGTAATTTACTATAGTTGATTGAAGAAAAATGAAAAAATATATACATTTTTATCCATTAAGCCATATGGATGAGAAAGAGCTATAAAGCACATCTGTGTGGCAGAGCAGTAGAATGATGATATAAGCACATTGCATGGGAAGAAGGTATGTGAATGCTCAGAAACGCAATAGTAGGTTTTTTTTTCTTTTTTTTAACAAAACCAAGCACATAGAAAAAGATCCATATCCCAAAAGTACCGTCCAATTAAAGCATTTGTATTATCTCTCATATTCTTCTTCCTATGCTGAAGCATCCTCAGACTGCACTTCTAGCTCCCAATACCAGTCTCAATAGGAGTTCCAAATTTCTTTTTATTTATGCAATTTTAAGTGCCTAAAATCCAGCAACTGTTTCCCTTCCCTTCAGCTCCAGCTGGTCCAGCAACTTAAGCAAACCCCTCCCTCACTCATGAGTTCAGAAGCCCCCCTCCCTCCCTATTGCATGTACAACAGCCCCCCTCCCTCATACTCTTCCTCCTAATCACAGCTACTGGCAAAATATACCCTGCGACTCCTCCGTTGGCCGTTTATGCCTCCCAGGATGGGCCTACCAGCCTCTTAGAAGCGTTCGTAGAACAAAGAGGCAACGTCATCACACACAGGGCTGCTTTGGAACCTTCTTCCCGCTGAAACTGGAAGTTATATCAGAAGGAGAGACTCGGTGAGAAGAAGTTTCTGAAGCAGCCCTGACCGCGTCAATGTTGCCTCTTCATCCTATGAATGCTTCTAAGGGCGGTGAAAGTAGATCCACGGGGCAGTGAAAAGCCTTGCCCCCATACCCATAACAACCAGCCAATGTTTTCCTCAGTTCCTACGGGAAAAAATCACTGTGTCATTCTTTACATCAGAGTATTAGAAGGACTCATGACAGTATATTGAGATGTGGAGGTCTGAGTCTCCAACTTTTCTTTTATGGCATCCACTTAAAATGGTGAACAGAGGCTGTCTTAAACCGTCAGAGGACAGAGGGGTCATGACCCATATCAGGGCCCTTGGAGACCACTTAGCTAATGATGCCCCAAAAGGTATCAATATTATCCAGGTATCAGCATGCCAATTAAAGCAGTCCAGGTCTGTGAAGACAGGGGAACTGAACATGGACCTCTGCAAAGAAAAGCCCTGGCAGAGAAGCGCATGGTGCACCCATAGGCTGTGCCATGTGGGTCAGGTCGGTAACATGCTCTCCACATGAGCTAAACAAATTCTGAGGAAAAGCCACATATCTGGGCTGACATTGGCTCTCTGTGAGTCCAAGACAAGGCCTACGAGAGGAGGCCAAAATCAGAGAAACCTTCTAACCCAAAGTTACTACACTTATCCCTCCGTGTTCGTGATGGTTGCGGCCAGAACACAGCCACGAATAAGGAAAAACTGTGAATAACTTTTTATATGTTATTTGCAGTTTTGTATAAATGCCATCATTTTTATTATTGAAACCGCGAATAACTTTTCAACTGTTATTCGCGGTTTTTTGAAAAAAGCCACTATTATCACTATTTGTGGTGGTGGGAAGGGGAGCAAGAGTTTTAATCCAAATTTATGTACCCCATTAAACCAAACACTGGAAAAAAAAAAGAAAACATAAACGAAGACAACAATTCCTGAACCTAAAGGTAGTGAATGCTGAAAGCTGGAGAGAACGGCTCTCGCTAAGTTTCTAGCTTGCTCTCTCCTGACCACCCCTCCTTTGTGGTGTGTAGTAGTGCATGCCAAAGCACGCTCCCCGCAGTTTGGCGGCTGCACGAGAAGACGAGAAATGTGTATTTTCCTCCTTGTCACGCCAAATCACTTACAGTGCTGGGAAGTGTAAAGGATGTCAGATGATCAGGAAGCGGGGTGGAGGGGGGGAGCGGAAGGCAGAGCCCCACCGCTTGCATCCGCTATCCACAGTGACTGACCTGGGTGTCTGCCTGTGTTGGGAGTTGCTGAGAAGCAGCGATTTTGTGGGAGAAAGCATGGAAGCAGCGATTTTCAGAGTGAATGTTGGTAAGTGCTAAACTTTTTTATCAGTACAGTAAAAGAAAAGGAACTTTACTCATGACTTAATTTTTGGGGCTAACAACAAACAAACCAAAACTGCAGATATGTACAACGATGTAGGCGAATTTTATTGAGACAAGCAAACTATATATTAAAACCTTTTTACCAAACGGGGGACCCAACATGGTCCGTGTTTCGGACAACGTTCATCAGGGGTCCATGGTAGATAAAGGAAAAAACATATGTCACAACAAATATTGAAAAAGATAATATAAAACCAAACAGATGATGTGTCACGCCGAGAGTCTCTACAAATAGTAAAAATCGCTATTTTGGGGGCTGAAATCAGCATCTGAAAAATTGCAAACAAGCGAAACTGAGAGTGCAGAAATCACGAATATGGAGGGAGCAGTGTATAGTCAACCAAGACGAGGTTCAAAGTACAAGGCTTACATTATCTAAATGCGTCAACTTTAATTTACCATCTTTAAATTATCTTAAAAGACTACTACCAACCCTAACCTCTAAAGGATCTACCCTAGGTTTGATCCCTCCCTCACTTTTAAAGTGTTTCTTTCCTATTTTTGGTCCAATTATTCATAAATTGATCATTAATAGTTTATCATCGAGGTCTCTCCCAAGTTCCTGGAAAGAAGCGTCCATCCATCCAATTATAAAAGATCTACAAAGTCCCACACCGTAGGTTATTGAACATGATGAACACAATGGGCCTAGGAGAAACACTGACTGCATGGGTAGAAGACTGGCTTAGCGGCAGACTTCAAAGGGTAATGGTAAATGGTATTCCCTCAAAAACATCAGAAGTGACCAGTGGAGTACTACAGGGCTCGGTCTTGGGCCTGATACTATTCAATATCTTTGTAAGGGATCTGCCTCGGGGCCTTCGAGTCAAAATTACATTATTCGCCGATGACGCTAAACTATGCAACAGAACCTGATAGCGCAACCATGCCCGGCACTATGGAGCAGGACCTACTTTTACTAGAACAATGGTCCAGTACTTGGCAACTAAATTTTAATGCCAAAAAATGTAAGGTAATGCACCTTGGTAGCAGAAATCCATGCAGAACATACACCCTGAATGGTGAAAATCTAACCAGAACTGTAGCAGAACGGGACTTGGGAATAATCATCCGGGAAGATATGAAAGCTGCCAATCAGGTGGAGAAAGCTTCAGCAAAAGCTAGACAAATGCTGGGCTGCATCAGAAGGAGCTTTATCAGCCGAAAGCCTGAAGTTATACTGCCGTTGTGCAGATCCATGGTGAGACCTCACATGGAGTACTGTATTCAGTTCTGGAGGCTATATTATCAAAAGGATGTGAAGAGAATGGAGTCGATTCAGCGAATGGCCACTAGATGGTCTCAGGACTTAAAAATCTCCCATATGAAGAACGTTTGAGCAGGCTGCGCTTATATTCTCTCAAAGAGCGCAAAGGGGGGACATGATAGAAACATTCAAATACATCACGGGTCGCGTTGAGGTGGAGGAAGAAATCTTTTGTCTTACAGGTCCCACGGTGACAAGAGGGCATCCGCTAAAACTCAGGGGGGGGGGGAGATTTCATGGGGACACCAGGAAATACTTCTTAACCGAAAGGGTAATTGATCGATGGAATGGTCTTCCACGTCAGGTAGTCGAGACCAGAACCACGCTCGACTTCAAGGGATGATGGGAGAGACAGGTGGGGTCGCTCCAGAGGAATGCTTAAAAGATGGATTCTCGAAGGAGGGAGGGTTTTTGAGTGGGCAGACTTGTTGGGCAGTTGGCTCTTTTCTGCCATCATACTTTATGTTTCTATGTTTCTACCTCAAAAAGAAAAATCCAATTACTGGCCAATTGCAAATATTTCGTTCCTCGCTAAAATCATTGAAAAGATAGTCTTCAATCAAATTACAGATTTTGTCAACAAAACTAATGCACTTCACCTGAACCAGACCGGGTTCAGGCAGAACCATTCAACGGAACATTCCTTGATTGGATTAACAACCTCTATCTTATATCACCTGGATCATCATAAATCTGTCATCCTGATTTCTCTAGATATATCTGCCGCATTTGATACCATAGACCACCAATTGCTTCTTAATAGATTGACTTCTATAGGCATTTCTGGTCAAGTCCTAAGCTGGTTCTATTCTTATTTCTTAAATCGCTCCTTTAAGGTGACACTCAACAACTTATCATCTAATGCATACACCAATACAAACGGAATCCTGCAGGGCTCCATATTATCCCCCCTTCTCTTCAATATCTTCTCGGCGCCACTAATGACACTTAGTCAATCGGATTCTCTGTATACACCTATGTGGATGGCACACAGCTTTTACATCCATTAGATGTCGAAAGCACCAGAAGATCGAAAAAGTTAGTCAGTGGATTAACGACAACATGCTGGCCCTAAACATATCCAAAACAAGAACCATGTTATTTCCATGGAAAGATGGACTTTCCACGATCTCTCCAATCCATCTTAAAGACACTCAATTACATTGCCCAAAATCTCTCCTTTCATGACCAGATCAATGCAGATGATTAGATCACTAGCAAAATTCTTAGAACCAGCCTCATTAAACATCCTGATCCATTCACTAATAATCACTAAACTAGATTACTGTAACTCGCTTTACAAGGGCATCACGCAAAAAGAAAGTAGAAAGCTTCAAATTATTCAAAATATGGCAATAAAAATCATTACAAATGCAAAAAAGTTTGATCACGTCACACCTCTTCTGAAGATTGCACATTGGCTCTCAATTATCCATAGGATAACGTACAAAATAGCCCTAATAATTTTCAAAATCTTGAGCATCCAAAGCACTTGCATTTTTACATTAATTCCTCATACCCTACTCCTCATCTAGAGCACTTAGATCAAATGAACAGCACCTTTTGTCCATCCCATCTTTGAAAGTGATCAACACTCAACAGACTAATATTTTTTCAGTTACAGCCCACAACTCTGGAACACCTTACCATCTTACTTAAGGGAGGATATAATTCTGGAGAGATTTAAAGGATCTCTAAAGAGCTTTCTTTTAAAAGATGCTTTTGAAACTTAAGAAATTAGTCACGAAGACCAAGAAACTTTTCTCCTTAAATCTAGGTCTATCCTTTATTTCAGTCTTACAGCTTTGGTTTCAATCAATACCCTTCCCTATTCATTTTTCCCTTACATGTTCTTCTGTAAAGCACAGTTACTTACCGTAACAGGTGTTATCCAGGGACAGCAGGCAGATATTCTCTACATGTGGGTGACGTCATCCATGGAGCCCTGATGCAGACAGCTTTTCAAGCAAACTTGATTGAAGATTTCAAGTTTGCTGGTGCTGCACCACGCATGTGTGTGCCTTCCTGCTCCACTAGAGGGTGCATCCCCTCCTCATGGTCTTCAGTTCAGATAGCTAGCAAAGAAGCCAACCTCGGGGAGGTGGGAGGGTTGCGAGAATATCTGCCTGCTGTCCCTGGATAACACCTGTTACGGTAAGTAACTGTGCTTTATCCCAGGACAAGCAGGCAGCATATTCTCTACATGTGGGTGACCTCCAAGCTAACCAAAAAGGGACGAGGGAAAGTTGGCAATTATGAAAACAGATTACGCAACCCCGACTGGCCAAACTGGCCATCGCGCCTAGAAAAACGTCCAAACAGTAGTGAGAGGTGAAGGTATGAACCAAAGACCAAGTTGCAGCCTTGCAGAGCTCCTCAATAGGCATGGCTCTGAGGAAAACGACAGACGCCGCCATCACTCGGACATAATGCCCCGTGACCCGATCTTGCAGCGAGAGACCAGCCTGAGCGTAGCAGAAGGAAATACAAGCAGCCAACCAGTTGGATAAGGTGCGCTTGGAAACAGGGCGACCCAACTGACGAGGATCAAAAGAGATGAACAGTTGAGGAGCCGTCCGATGAGGCTCAGTAGGACGCAGGTAAAAGGCTAACGCCCTCATACAATCAAGAGTGTGAAGCGCCCCTCGCCAGGAGGCGAGTGAGGCTTCTGAAAAAAGACCGGAAGAACAATGGAATGATTGAGATGAAAGTCCGAAACCACCTTGGACAAGAACTTGGGATGAATACGCAGGACCACCGTGCCATGATGAAATACAGTAAAAGACGGTCCAAAACCAGAGCTTGCAGCTCACTGACTCTGTGAGTAGACGTGAGACCAACCAGGAATACCACCTGCCAGGTGAAGTATATCAAAAGAGCTTTATCAATGGGTTCAAACAGAGGTTTCACCAATTGAGCCAGGACCACACTAAGATCCCAAACCACCAGAGGGGGCTGGAGCGGAGGATGAACATTGAAGAGACCCTTCATAAAGCGGGAAACCATCGGATGGATGGAGAGCAGCTTCCCATCAAGCGGCCGATGAAAGACAGCAACCACACAGAGGTGGACTCGAATAGATGTCGATTTGAGACCAGACCGAGGCAAGTGGAACAGATAATCCAGCACTGAAGGCAAGGAGGCAGAGAGCGGATCCATGCGGTGCTCAGCACACCACGCAGTAAATCTGGACCATTTCTGGGAATAGCATTGCCGAGTGGAGCTCTTCCGCGAGGCCTCGAGAACATCCCCACCGACTGAGAGAAACAGAAGGAGGGAGGCACGTGGCGAGGAACCAAGCCGATAAGTGTAGAGACTGCAGATTGGGATGCAACAGAAAACCTCAACACTGAGACAGCAGAGAAGGAAACACAGGTAGAAGCAGAGGCTCCCTGACTCTGAGCTGGAGGAGCAGGGAGAACCACGGCTGCCGGGACCACAGAGGAGCCATCAAGATCATGGTGGCGCAGACCGATAGGAGGTGTACCAAAGACCTGAGAATCAGAGGAAAGGGAGGGAACGCATAGAGGAACCTGCCCGTCCAATCAAGGCGGAAAACATCCGCCTCGAGGCGAACCTGGGAGAACATCCTCGAGCAGTATTGAGGTAACCAGTGAGTGAGGGGCGACGTGAACAGAACTACCTGTGGAGTTCCCCACCGAACAACCACCTGACGCAGAGTCTGAGAATGGAGCGACCATTCATGCGGCCGAGAAAGGCAACTCAACGTGTCCACCAGACTATGCTGCTCGCCCTGGAAATACACCGCCCGAAAAAAGAGGTTGTGGCGCAACGCCCCCTGTCAATGACGAAGGGCTTCCCTGCAAAGTGACAGGGAACCTGTACCCCCTGGCTTGGTCACAGAATACATCGCCACCTGGATGTCTGTACGCACCAGGACCCCGCAATCCTGCAACCAAGAACGAAAATCCACCACGGCATTGTAAATAGCCCGGAACTCCAGCAGGTTGATGCGGCAGCGACGGTCCGCACTCGACCAAAGACCCTGAGTCCGAAGGCCGTCGAGGTGCGCCCCTAAGCCTATGCAGAGGAGTCCATCATCAGAACCTTCTGATGTGGGGGTACGAAGAGGTGGCCCACCAATGAAGCAAGCGTTTTAAGGAGGGAGGCACCGCAATGTGCTGGGAAGCGAGATCCCGATCCTGCCACCACTGAGACGCTCGGGTCCAGTGGGGAACACGAAGATGAAACCAAGCGAACGGCGGGACATGAACTGTGGAGACCCATGGTACCAAAAGGATCATCATCTGCTCGGCTGAGACCGAAGACCGCTGAGACACCAGCTGACTCAGGCGCAGACGGGCGGCCTGCCGAGGCAGAGGCAGAAAAGACCAGAGGTGGACCGAGGACAGAGGGTCCACCTTCCGGCATAAACGAACAAGGGCCTCCCCCTGAGGCCGATACAAGAAGGAGCGCAGACAAACTAGGTTCAGATCCGCCCCGACGGACTCCTGAGACTGGGGCGGACAGAGGCGCTGAACCGCTCCCGGACTAGAAACTAGTGCAGGTCATGAAGGGCCAGGACCAGACGCAGATGGGATGATAGGAACGTCCAACCGACAGAGGCGAGGCTATACCCCCTGTGCGTAGACATGAAGGAGACACCCCTCCCGAAGGGAGGGGAGGAATCCCCAGAAGGAGAGCAGCCCAGAGGCTATGCGAGAATAGTCAAAAAAACGGCCAGGAGTCGCTGAAGCTGGCGGCTGGACCGTAACCCGGCGCTGCTGCAGCTATTGCGGCCGCTGCAAAGGAGACCGAGAGAACATAGGAAAGATATCCGTAGGGCCCCTCCGGAGAGGGAGTCCAAACCGCCAAGGCAGAAGGGATTCAGCTGAAGGCATCCAGATAGGCGAAGGACCGGTCGCATTCTGAGAGGCGGTTAGTGGCCGCCGCAAGAGAGGTCTCAAGAAGCGCAGTAATCACTTAAGTAAAAGTGGCGAGACGATCCTGGAGGTTCGGATCCCCAGCCACACTCTGCGCCAAGCGAGACGACGCATGGCGGGAGCAATAGAGCCGGAGCAGGGAGAGAGTCTCCTCCAGGAGACCAAACTCTGTACTACAAGATTCCGGCACGTCTGCCCGGAATGAACCGAAGAGAAAGCGCGGAATCCTCTCGAACAAGAGCCGGAGATGTCGAGGCACAGAGCCCCAGGTGACGTCGAGGCACTAAGCCCCCATCGATACCGGGGCACAAAACTGCAGTCGACGCCGAGACCCAAAGCCTCAGCCGACGTCGAGGTATAAAGCCCCCAGCAACGTTGCGGCACCAAGCCTCAGTCGACGTCGAGGCACAAGGCCACAGTCAACCAAGGGACACAAAGCCGCAGATGATGTCATGTCACAAAACCCTGGTCGACGGCGAGGCACGAAGCTTCGGTCAATGACGAGGCACAGAGCTCCAGCCGACGACGAGGCCCCCAGCCTCAGTCGACGTCGAAGCACAAGCCTCAGGCAATGCGGAGCATACGGCTGCAGCCGACGTCGAAGGTACAAAGTCTCAGTCGATGTCGAAGCACAAGCCTCAGGCGACGCGGAGCATACGGCTGCAGCTGACGTCGAGGCACAAAGCCCCGGACGACGTCGAGGCACAAAGCCCCGGGCGACGTCGAGGCACAAAGCCCCGGGCGACGTCGAGGCACAAAGCCCCGGGCGACGTCGAGGCACAAAGCCCCGGGCGACGTCGAGGCACAAAGCCCCGGGCGACGTCGAGGCACAAAGCCCCGGGCGACGTCGAGGCACAAAGCCCCGGGCGACGTCGAGGCACAAAGCCCCGGGCGACGTCGAGGCACAAAGCCCCGGGCGACGTCGAGGCACAAAGCCCCGGGCGACGTCGAGGCACAAAGCCCCGGGCGACGTCGAGGCACAAAGCCCCGGGCGACGTCGAGGCACAAAGCCCCGGGCGACGTCGAGGCACAAAGCCCCGGGCGACGTCGAGGCACAAAGCCTCGGGCGACGTCGAGGCACAAAGCCTCGGGCGACGTCGAGGCACAAAGCCTCAGTCGACGACGCCTCAGTCGATCCCTTTACGAAGAACGGCTGGATAAGTTGCAGCTGTACTCACTAGTGGAACGCAGAGAGAGGGGTGACATGATCGAGACATTCAAGTATCTCACGGGCCGCATCGAGGTGGAAGAAGATATCTTCTTTTTCAAGGGTCCAGCGGCAACAAGGGGGCATCTGTGGAAAATCAGGGGCGTGAAACTGCATGGGGACACCAGGAAATTCTTTTTCACTGAAAGGGTGGTTGATTGCTGGAATAGTCTTCCACTTCAGGTTATTGAGGCCAGCAGCGTGCCTGATTTTAAGGCCAAATGGGATAGACACGTGGGATCTATTCACAGAGAAAGGTAGGGGAGGGTCATTGGGGTGAGCAGACTAGATGGGCCGTGGCCCTTATCTGTCGTCTATTTCTATGTTTCTATGTCGAGGCACAAAGCCGCAGTCGACGTCGAGGCACAAAGCCTCAGTCGACGTCAAGGCACACCGAAGTCCGTCGAGAGTCGGAAGTTGGCACTGTACCAATGAAACTGGTAATGAAGGTGCCGCAGTGTGCTCCATAGAGGGCAATCTCGAGGATGAGTATTCCCATGAAAGGAGGCACGCGTCGAAGGTCTGAAAGAGGCTGGCATGACTGCACTCGATGCCTGGAATGCCTGAGACTCAGTCGGTGGCGTTACCGAGGTAACGCACCTAGAAAGAAAGAAAGAAAGACTTACCGGGGATCGATGCTACGTCAGCCCGATTCCAATGAAAGAAAAAGGGTCCCGGCCATTCTGCTCACACGAGGTGAGCCCAGAGAGAGGCCAGGGAAGAAGAAAGCACAGCTGCAGCCAAACGAGGCCTAGCAGCATGGCTGAGGCCCAAGAAGGGCCTGCCGGTGGAAAACCAGCAGAAACACAACAAAAAGTCAATTTTTTATTTTTTTTTGAAACAAAGAAAATACACGATCAATCAACAAACGCACAGTGACTCCCGAACAAAATAAAGAAGCTGCGGTGCTAGAAAGGCACTTAGAAGAACGCAGAGAAGAGAGACAGGGCTTTCTGGCTCCGCGGAAAACTAAGAACTGAAGACCATGAGGAGGGGATGCGCCCTCTAGTGGAGCAGGAAGGCACACACATGCGTGGTGCAGCACCAGCAAACTTGAAATCTTCAATCAAGTTTGCTTGAAAAGCTGTCCGTGTTGGGGCTCCGTGGATGACGTCACCCACATGTAGAGAATATCTGCCTGCTTGTCCTGGGATAATATATTTTATTGTAGTTCTTTCCCTTTTTTTCCTGATTGTGAAGTAAGTCTAGTGTACATTTAATTGTATTTATTCACGTCTGTTGATTTCCCCTTTTTAAATATTGTATATCGCTTAGAAAACCGATAAGTGTTTACATCAAATTTTAAATAAAATTTGAAAAACTTGAAACTTGTCCCCAAACTCTATGTCTACGTGTCGCCTCACTGCCAAAAACTGGCACTGGACAAGATCTTTTGCCTATTTCCCAGACCCAAACAGGCTCTGCAGCCCTAGAGGACCCGAAGGAGGCGAGGCCCAAAGCTCCCGCTCCTTTCTGTGCCATGGCACTCAGTACATGGACCTCCTCTGCTGGCAAACTGGCACAATCCACATAGGAATTCAACTCCATGGAAGTGGAAGAGTCCATCCCTAATATTTTGCTTAACTTATTCTTTAGATCTAAGAATAAAATTTTTTGGCTAGAAAAGTTTTGGTGTTCACAGATGTTATTTGAGAAACTCAAAGATGATGAAAACTATTTTTATTAATGAGAACAGGGGTGCCTCACTTGGGTGAGACCCTTTATCTAAAGTTTTTTGTAAATGTATAGAGTTGTCTGCAAGTCACAGAAACATGATATTGGGAAACTGCTCATCTTTTGAGATTTAGGGCTTGGGAGTTAGGAGCCCTCTAGTGGATTTAGGAGTTACGTAAAATTGGACTCTGCAAACTCTCAAAATCTTTATAAGCCATTTTTTTTATTGTGATGTAGCAAATTGTGTTATCCTCCTAACTAGTGTTTCTCTTACATCCCTTCCAGAATCAATACTTAAAGGTGTAAACCCACGAACTGGGTCTTGCAGAAATTCCCACACTTTTCTCTCCACCGCGCCTCCCACTTAGCTGAGGAATACAGAGCCCCCTGTAGTTTTCATTTCTGCAAGCGAACCAATGCAGAAGTTATTCTGATCTCCTCTGCTTTTCTTATTTTTTTTCACTAAAGTTTGTCTTTTTTCAGTAGCTTTAATGCCTTGAGGCCCCTTTGGAGGGATTCTCTGCCTGGGAAAGGACGTAGTTTCCACAGAGCCAGACTGCTGCTGCACAGGGCAAGCTTTAGGTGGACTTGTGGAGCCAGCCTGTTGTGTGCTGCCTTCGAAGCTCGGGGTCCATCCTCCTGGGAATGTGCTTACCTTCTAACCCTATCCAAGGCTTAAGCACAGACTGTTTGCACCCTGAGTAAGAGCCCTTGGGGTATCAGGGTGCAGGCTGCGTCCCCTCCCCAGGTCGCATGAGGAGTTCCGAGGGGGCGGAGGTCTCAGTCGAGGTCTATCTGACTGTTAGCCCAAAGAGCCTGAAGATTGGACTGTTAAAAAGAAAAACTGAGACAGAAATTCCTTTCCCTTCACTTCAGCTGCACAGACAGAGCTGACAGGCAGGTGCATTGAAGACTGTAATTACGGCCCCATTGCCTCCTATGGAAGAATTAGGAGGGGGGGTAGTTTCAGCACTTTCCGAGGATGGGAGTCAGGTCTCCCATCTCCCAAAACCCAAAATTGCCATTAAAAAAAACATTTATTCAGTCTCCACGAGGCGTTTTAGACACAAATTTCCTGGCAATAGCCATCTTTGACTTTTTTAGCTATCTTTATTTAAACTACTTTTTTCTGCCTCACAACCCCTCAATTTACCGAGGATGGGTTTGAAACCATTCAATAACCATACGTGCCTGAGCTGCTTGATGATACACACCAAGGCCTCTTTGCCTGAAACACACCTGAACAATTAGTGTTATGAAGCCACCCAAGTATTTAATTTTATAGGCCACCACATACTACATCTCAAACCATATGGAGTGAAAGTGGATATCCACAAGCTGGCAAACTCATTTTTTTACAGCCATAGTGATAGCTTAAAAAAACAGCCTACTCTGCCCCCAATGCCATTAGTGTTGTGTATCAGATGACAAAGCTAACTGTATTACAGAATGGACATCTTATTAAATTACATAGAATATAGGACATATATCAGGATTGGACACTACAAAATATCACATGTAGGTTAGAATCTTGCAACTGATATTAAATATCCCATGCTTGTTCCTGCCTGTCAGGGTCCTTAGGATTGCAATACTAGAGGGGAGGGAAGGATTAAGTAAGGTTGTTTTTTGTTCTCAATTTAAAGTTGAGAACATTGAAAAAAATAATTTTATGGACCAGCCTTTTAAAACAAATGCAGTGGATTGCTGAAGAGCCTGTTGAAGAGCACTGTCCATTAAAAACTTCAGACTTGCACATGTTAATTTTGAGTCATAAGACGACTGAGTACCTTTGCCAGAGAAAAAGTAAATTTAGAAATGAGACAAGGGGATGTGACAGATATATGTCATTCACAAAAAGTACAATTTTGTATTTAATATCACCCATGTGAAGTCCACAAACATCCAAACTGAAGAACATTTCCTCACCAGTGCAAAAATCAGAGGCAAAAGAGAACGATCCTGTCTA
Organism: Geotrypetes seraphini; assembly: GCF_902459505.1. Lineage (NCBI taxonomy): Eukaryota > Metazoa > Chordata > Amphibia > Gymnophiona > Dermophiidae > Geotrypetes > Geotrypetes seraphini. The sequence continues at coordinate 194,808,180 of NC_047085.1, forward strand.
GTCCACCTGCTTAACTCAAACTGCTGAGAATTACTCCCATTAATATACTCGCAGGCTCATGGCTTAGCACAGAATGCCAAAATCCAGGCCTAAAAATGGGAGTCCAAACCAAATTTGGGCAGAACTGCATCCATAAAAGGCCAACAAATATGGTTGAAGGCCTTCTTGGCATTCAATTGTAACAGACAATTGCAACCATGCCAATTCTTCTATGAATATTATTAGGGGCCTGTCTATCTTGAATAAAAATCTATCTAGTCAGGATGGATTAAAGAAGGTAAGATCACAGCAAGCATATTGACCAAGACCTTCACCAAAATTTTTACATCTGTGTTCAACACTGAGATAGAGCAATAGGACTAGTATGCCACCAGATATTTGTGGCTTAGGAATCCAAGCCTCCATCACAGACAGCAGCAAAGGGGAACCTAAGCAAATGGCATTCAAGAGATCAGCAAGTAAGTAATGGAGCAAGCTTGAAAGTGAAAGTTTTATTGAATTTCCCCTATTAGACAGGAAATTAATATTTTGTAGCATTTCTTTATCCATGATTTCCCCATCCAGAGAAGCACATTGTGCAGGTATTAAAGCTGGAAGAGCAAGCTTAGACAAATAAGAATAAATGGCTGCCAAGTCAATCCCAGAGTCCGCAACATATAATTCACTATAATATTTTTTTCAGAGTTATTTCTGAGCTGCCTTGTCTGTACATATCCATGGATCCTTTTGAATTTCTTTCAGCACTTTTAAATCAAAGGCCAGCCAATTCTCAACTAAATCTATTTTAATCCTGGGGAGAAACAGGAGCTCATCCAGTTTGGTGCTTACTCTAGCACATCACATGACTTCCGCCTCCAACTGTTTTTCAGGCATTGTTAGATGTCACTCACATAAATGGCCGATTCATCCTGTCTATTAATAGAGAACCAGAAATACAGGCAACTTTTTCACAAAATTCAAAGGCACTTGGGGAAAACAAAACTAATGTCAGGTAAGTTAATACAGACATTAGATTCAAAACAAAAAATGTTCTATAAACAGTGGTGTAGTAAGGGGGGGACAGTAGTGCAGACTGTCCAGGCGCCAGCACTTCTCCTCCTCTCCGCTCCCCCCCATACCTCTTGAAATGTTCACTGGCGCGAGCAATATCTTCTACTTGTAGTTTGTGCCGGCATCGGCTCACTTCTGATGTCACTTCCTGGTCATGGGACCAGGACATGATGTCAGAAGAGAGCTGACACTGGTGCAAATAGCAGGTGGAAGATGCTGCTTGTGCTGGCAAATGTTTCAAGAGGTAAGTGGGGGGCACCCAAGCAGCTGGGAAGAGTGTGTGTGTTGGGGGGCGCCTAAGTGGCGAAGAAGAGTGGGGGAGGGAGCACGGCGTGAAGCAGTGATACCTGGCATGGGCGCCAACCTCCCTCACTACGCCATTGTCTAAAATACTCTCCCACCCTCATGCCGGTAAATTCAAATGTCTGCTGTATCCCAATCTTACTTCTATTTCAGCTATTGCAGGATCCTTATTGAAGCACACATTCATTATGTTCCTTGCTGTCCGATAAAACGTTGTTAAAGAAACAGACCTTCCCTGTGGATTAAGTGCACAAAAATATGTTAACAAGGATAGACTATAGATTATATATATATTTTTAAAAAATCTTTCATCTATTTAGTCACCAAGTTGTGTATAGCTTTCAGAATTTAATGCCACATAAGTTATCATTACTTTCTTGGTATTTAATACCAGCTACATAGCATAAATTTTCTTTTCTATGGTCTAGAGCTGTCCCGAATAGCATATTTTACTATTCGGCCAAATACAAATAATGAAAAATAATATTTGTCCAACTATGACTAATGGGCATTGAATTTTAACATAAGAGAGACTAGGTTCTTACCTTGCTAATATCTAGTAGATAGGTGTGCCATTCTGGACAGATGGGTTATATCCCAGTGCCCCTCGAGCCCTGCATAATGAATCCACTCCAGTTTTTGAATCCCTCCTACTTCACAGAGAGCTCAGCTGCCCCCTACAGTTAGTTCCAAAGCAGGTAACAGCACCTTCTAGAAACAGATGTGAAGGAGGGGTTTGGAGAAACACTCTGAAGAACACATCTGTTCTGCTCTGAAATTATAACACAATGAAAATGCCTTTAAACCTTGAAGATGCTCAGAACCAATATATGGTAAGAAAGTTACCAAACCGGGGCAACAATTCCTGTAAGGACTTTCAAAGAGTCTATCATTGCACCATCCTCAAACGGTAGAAAGGTATTTAAATTTTGGTAAATATCTTTTTATACTTTTTTTCTTCTTTTTTTTATATTAAATGTCCAATGCTTAAGTGAAAACTATGATCCTCAAAGTAGGCAAAACTTAACTGTGAGTGTTTAAGAAGCCAACTTGCTACAGCAGGTACAGGTGAGTCCTAACGCATTTCGAAGACAGGCTTCTTCAGAGAATCCCCATGCTGGATGGAACATCAAGTTCAACAACTTCCTGAATCTTCACTTCTAAACCAATTGTATTTCCTGTTTGGTAACTTTCTTATCATATATTGATTCTGAGCACCTTCGAGGTTTAAAGGCATTTTCATTTTGGTTTTCGTTTTTGTCAGTTCACAGTCCTTTGGGAAGTTCCTTTGTTTGAGTTTCACTCAGTTGTTATATTGCTGAAATTATAACAAACATGTTAACAATGAACATTCAAAATAGCACAACAAGCATGCTAAACAGAAACATTTATGGACTCAAATACCCCAAAGTGACCTAGCAGTAGACTATGTTTTATACCCCTAAGGGTTGACTGGCATCCAACTGTCAGATTTGGATATGAACATTTTGAATGAGACAGTAGGCACAGAAAATAAATGACAGAGCGGGGGTCCAGAATGGCACAACTATATACTAGAAAAGATACTAGCAAGGTAAGAACCTAATCTTTTTCAAGTGCAATAGGTGTCATTCTGGACGTACAGGATGTACAAAGACAGTCCCAGAAATCCAGGGCAGGATCACTGAACCGGCTCATAACACTGAGGACTTGAAAAGCAGAGTCCTCCCTTGCCGCCACATCCACTCTGTAAAACTTAGAAGATGTATGTAGAGTGGACCAAGTCGCTACTCCACAAATCTCCTCGGGGGAGACCGCCTGAGCTGCCCACGATGAAGCCACGCTTCTAGTCAAATGCACCTTTATGGAAACAGAGGACTTTTTCCCACAAACAATATGTGCTGACTCTCCACATTACATTAACAAATTCTGGAGAAAATACTCTACTAGGCAATGATGAGTCTCTTGTAGAGAACTCTATCTTAAGTCTCTTGGGCTCCACACCCTCCACACCCCTGTGCCTAGGACAACCACTATTCTGGGGCTCTGAAAGGAATATAGTCCCAACCAATGGGCTTCCCGCCCATTCTTAAACGGGGAGGCTAAGCCCTAGAAATCAAAGGGGAGGCAAAGCTGACCTCTCACTCTTCACATGCTGCATGGTACGTGGCGCAAGGGTGCTCTCTGGGCACCCATTCAGCGTAAACCTGGCATGAAATAGGGCCAAAAGAGCCTAAGAGTTCCATCTTTGCCAATTTTGAGGCAAAATGAGGTGATTTGGAGCTTCTAGAAAACTTTGAAAAAAAAATTGTGGGAAATTATCCAAAATGGCTGTTGAGGCATTGATGGCTTGCGATCCTGTAGGGGATTCTTCCTATCAAGGGCCACAGAGGGTACATGTACAACATTCATTCTGTGGCCATGGCTGGACTAGAGCGTTTAGACCTGTGCTTCCAAGCTCAAGCCTTCAATTGAAGATTGTCGGCCCTTCTTTTTTTGTGTAGTTGCTATGAGCTAAAAGTTGGGCAACCCTAGCGACAAACAATAGTTTGTAAGACTGACACAGATAGTGTCCACTCACCCAGATCCAAGGTCTGTTTGCTGAGATAATCGGCTTGGACATTATCTACTCCCACAATGTGCACTGCTGAAAGTGCTTAAAGATGAAGCTCTGCCCGCTTGAACTGTAAGCAGACTTCCAAACCCAGCTGACACTCTTGGTGCCTCCCTGGCGATTGACATAGGCTATCGTATAGCATTGTCTGAGAAGACTCATATTGTTTGTCCTTCCAGAACCTTCTGCAATTTCTGCACGGCTAGCCGAATGGCTCGAAGTTCGAGCCTGTTGATTGACTTTCTTTGCGTGGTCAACCAATGTCCTTAAATCAGACGGCTGCAGTGAGCTCCCCAGCCGAAGAGGCCGGTATCTATTATCACAATCACTCAGGAAGCTATGTAGAGGTGTATGCCCCTGGCTATCGACTGAGGGCGGAGCCACCAGTCCATACTGGCCCAGACTTCCAGAATCCAGGGTAGGAAGGGGCATCTGCAGAGAGTCCATTTGAGGAGACAAATGCAATAACAATGTGTTTTGGAGAGGATGAATGTGAGCTGTTGCCCAGGGAACCATGTCTATTATGGCCACCATGGAACCTAGTACTTGGAGATAGTGCCACACTGACAGAGCTGGCAGGGCTAGTAAGCTCATTATCTGAGTGCAAAGCTTCTGTCTGTGTGCCTCTGGAACATAGATGCGGCTGTCTGAGGTTGAACAAAACATCCAGGTATTCCAGGGACTGTGTCGATCTGCAGAACTCAGACCACCTGAGATACCACTTGCTCTCCTTCAGAGAATGACGGAGCTCTAGTCAGCCAGTCATCCAGGTATGAATGAACCTGTAAGCCCATCTTGCACAGGTGGGCAGCCACTTACTACCATCACCTTGGTGAACATGTGAGGTGCAGTCACTAGTCCAAAGGGAAGGGCTGAGAACTGGTAATGGTTTTTTCCAGAACATGAAACCTCAGGAACTTTCTGTGGTCCGGGAATATGCAAATAGGCATCAGTCAAAACCAGTAAGGCTAGGATCTCCCCCGGAGCAATTGCTACTATGACAGTTTAAACTGTCTCCATGTGAAAGTGTGAAACTTTTGAGTGCTGCGTTGACGCAAGATACAGAATTGGTCTCCAATCATCGGAGCTTTTTTTGGCATGATGAAGAATATGGCGTTATCTGCCCAAGCCCGAATCTTCAGGTGACAGAGGCTCTATGGCCTGAATAGCCAACCCTGATTTTTCTGGGGAGTCAACGAACCAGTTCATTAAGAATCGGGCAAACTCCAGCTTGTAACCTTTCTGAATGGTCTGATGATATCTGTGCCCAGGTCTGCCCAAAGTCTGAGAGCTGTCCTATCTTGAAGGGAACCACTCTGGACCTGGCATCATTGTATCTTTTTTGAAGGCTGAAGCAGGATGGGAACTGGAGGCCTGGCATTGCTTGGGCCCTGAGAACCTCTGTCTAGATCCTTGGAAGGATCTCTGAGAGGCGGCTCCTCCTGAGTACTGTCGAGAATGTCTGCAGCCATAAAACTTAGAGCACCATGAGCCCCTAGAGGCTCTGGGTCTGCTGTCAGGCAAAGATTATGGACGATGATCTGCTACATTGGCCATGCAATTGTCCCTTACTGAACAACATTTGTCCCTTGAAAGAAGTCTGCTGAGAGTAGCCTTGGAGGTGGAGTTACCAGCCCATTGCCTGATCCAGAGCATTCTGCGGGCTGAGATCGAATAAGTCAAAACTTTGCTCATAATCTTGACATTTAGGGCATCTGCCACATAATTCACCCCTGCTAATAAGAGCTGGGGTAAAGGCTCATTGCTCACCCGCTCAAGACTCCGCAACCTTGAATGACAGGCATGGGTAAAAAAGAGGCCACTGTGGATCATTGATTCCTAAGACCCAAGCTTCAAACTGTCTTTTGAGAACCACATTCACTCTGTGATCCTGCATATACTTTAGCATCATGCCTCCCTTGCTTGGTAGGGAAGAGCGCTTGGTAACCTACACCACCAAGGAATCCACCCTAGGCTAAGAAAACAGCTGGTGATGCTCCTGTGCCATTGGATATAGTTGAGCCATAGTCCTGGCAACTTTAAGGGACCCTTCAGGAGCATCCCATTGCTCCGTGACCAATATCTTGATATCAGGATGCCAGGAAAATGTAGAAGACTGGGCTCTCACTCTGCTCATAATAGAGGAGGAAGCTGAGGGGACCTGCTGGAGTCCAATTTAAACTCCCATAGCTAATCAGAAATTAGATCCAAAAATCTGAGGTTTACAACAGACGGAGGAATGTGGGATCACTGCCTTGATCAAGGGCCACAATGGAGTCTAATGCATATTCATCTGTCTGCAACCCTGCATCCCATGACAGGGAGGGCACACCCTGAGACAGCAAGGGCATAGTAAGACACCCTAAATCCTCTGAATCGCCCTCAGAAAGGACTCCTAAATCGTGGCTGGCCACAGCCAGAGAGATAAGACACACCCTGGGAGTCCTTGCCCCCTTGTTCACAGACTGAAGTGCTGCCAGACTTCCCCTTGGAAGGTCTGCTGTCCTGAAAGACTCTCCACATTACATTAACAAATTCTGGAGAAAATACCCTATTAGGCAATGATAAGTCTCTTGTAGAGAACTCCATCTTAAGTCTCTTGGGCTCCGCACCCCTGTGCCTAAGATCACCACTATTCCGGGGTTCTGCAAGGAATATAGTCCCAACCAAAGAGCTTACCGCCCGTTCTTCAACGGGAGGCCAAGCCCTAGAAATCAAAGGGGAGGCAAAGCTGACCACTCACCCTTCACATGCTGCATGGTACGTGGCGCAAGGGTGCTCTTTGGGCACCCATTTAGCACAAACCTGGCATGAAATAGGGCCAAAAGAGCCTGAGAGTTCCATCTTTGGTAATTTTGAGGCAAAATGAGGTGATTTGGAGCTTCTAGAAAACTCTGAAAAAAAAAATTGTGGGAAATTATCCAAGATGGCTCAAAAACAAAATAAAAACTAGCGATTTTAGAGATAGAGGAACATCTGTGAACATGCAAAAACATTTACAGACACACACCCCCCCCCCAACCCGGATCTTCTTCTTAGGCTTTAACAGCCTTACTCACTATAACCTGTGTTGGCAATGTGCTGCAGCCTGTCTCGGCCCCTAAGGTAGCTGGATCTGGGAGAAGAATTCACTGCCTCACTAGGGAACATCCTTCCAGTACTGAATATTCGGGCTATCAGTCTGACTGGTGCCTAACTGAGGGCCAAATTCTCTAAACTCCCATACCATGGTAAAAAATACCCAGGTGGGAGTGATTTTTGTTTTACTGGCAATTCTCATTACAATAGCATGCACATTACCGTATTTTTCGTTCCATAAGATGAACTTTTTTTCCCCCAAAGTGGGTGGAAATAAAAGTGCATTTTATGGAGCAAATATACCCCCCCAGGTACCTTTAAATTCTGGTGGTCCAGCAGTGTATTGACAGGAATGAGTTTTACGTGCTCCTGCCCCTCCCTCACTGGACAGCTGCTCATCTCAGGGCCAGCGGCATACAAGGCAGGAGCGAGCTTTTCGCACTTCAGCCTGGCCCCCTGCCGCTTCCTGAATAGTTGCTATCAGTTCTTATGGGACTCGCGAGAACTGACAGCAGCCATTCAGGAAGCGGCATGGGGCCAGGCTGGAGCACGAAAAACTCGCTCTTGCCTTGTGCACGTTGGCCCTAAGATAATGAGGAGGCAGCCGTCCAGTGAGGGAGGGACAGGAGCGCGGAAAGCTTGCTCCTGCCGATACACCGCTGGATAGCCAGTATTTAAAGTTGCCGTGGGAAAGGGGGGCTAGGGTTGGGACTGTGTAAGCAGCAGAAGGTTTATTCAAAATAGATGGTTTATCTTGGAACCTTATGGAAAATTTAATCCTGGAGGTCAGGTCAGACTCCGGCTTGGTTTTAGTGCATACTCTTGCGAATGCAGCTACAGTAGGACTGCCTACCACTTAGACCTGCTCTGTACCCTGTCCTGGCCTACCACTAAACCACCAGAGGGAATACAGGGTACAAGGCAGGGCGGGGGGATAGGGTGAGATCCTGGCAGGGAGTGTGGGGTTGGGTGCAGAGCCTGGTATATATTTGTACACAATTTGGTTCAGAATGTTTTTTTTCTTGTATTCCTCCTCTAAATCTAGGGTGCGTCTTATGGTCAGGTGCATCTTATAGTGTGAAAAATATGATATATGCATGCTATGTGTGCAAAAAATTGCCCTTAAAAGGGGGGGAGGAACTATGCTCAGAAGAAAAATCGCTAGTACAGCTTCTCCTCCTTCCTGTAAACCCCCCCCCCCCAAAACAGCCCCTGCTTTCCCTGGGATAAACATTCCCAACTTTGAGATAAATTTGTACTTTTATGACAGTGGCATTGCAAAACCAAAAGGCATGTATCTTATAGAGTAAAATTTTCTCTTTCAAACAGTATTTCTTCTAGGAAGATATAGGCAGACTCTGAAATAGACAAATTTCAGCCCATGTCACAGATGCCAAATTTGAAGGAATGTTATAATGCAGCTATTCATGAAGAATTGCTGCAAATTTGAGAGTGTAATGTCTAATGCAAGGATAATCTATAATAAAAATCTGAAGTCTGTATTTACTCTTGCTCTGGAGTTATAACAGCTGATAAACTGGTCAAATTCTGTTGGAACAAACTGCAATAAATTTTTGGGCACACTTTGAGCAAAATTTTCAGGTGGGTTTTTGTATCCATGATGCTCATACTAGCATTGTTGCAACTAGCACAAAAAGGTATTCTGGACTACCAACAATTAACACTCTTGACCAATTATTCTGTTTTACAAGCAGTTAAAAATGACACTCTTTATTCATCATTGTGTACAATGCTGCTAACATCCAGCCAGACAAATGGGTCTAGCCCAGTGACTATTGCAGTTAGGAATCTAAAATCTTAGAAAAATTTTCTTAGTACCCTGCCTATTCTATGTGCAAATTTTGAACAAAATCTGAAACATAATGGTGGAGACCTTTAGACCACTTGGCATGGAAATTCTTCTTCATTCAGAGGGTAGTGGACACCTGGAATATGCTCCCAGAGGAGGTGATAGGGCAGAGTACAATATTATGCTTCAAAAAGGGACTGGATGACTTCCTGAAGGATAAGGGGATTGAAGGGTATAGGTACAGGTATTAAATGAATAGGGGATGAAAGACTTAGGTAAGGTCCAATGACAGGTCACGGACCTGGGGGGCCGCCGCGGGTGCGGACTGCTGGACACGATGGACCCCTGGTCTGACCCGGCAAAGGCAATGCTTATGGAATGACCAAAGAGGAAAGTATTGAAGAAGAGTTCTTCTCACATCCAGTAATTTCAACACTTGTCCTTCTGTGAGCCTGTGGACTGAAAAGCGGGTAACCTGACCTCTTGATTGATATGTAACACCAAAATCACCTTTGGTACAGTTTGAAGTGTGACTTCTGCTTCCGTAATTCAGAGAAATGAATCTTTGCAAGACAGTGCTTGTATCTCTAAGACTCAGCTCGTAGAAACGATGGCTACCAAAAAGACCATCTTCACTGTTAGATTCAGCAGAAATGCCTCCCACAAAGGCTTGAACAGTGCTTTGCTGAGACCTTTCAGTACGATGTTCCATGTTTCACAAAGGAAACAGCTGCCTTATCGGGGGTCTCAATTAGACAGCTGCACGGGAATGGGGATTACAGGTATCCCGCTGGACCCGCGGGTTCCCCCTTTGGGTCACGGGGATCCCGTGGGGACGCCCCTAGGGTCATGAGGATCCCATGGGGACGCCCCCTAGGGTCGCGGGGATCCCGTGGGGACGCCCCCTAGGGTTGCGGGGATCCTGCGGGGTTAGATGCAAACTCAAGCTGCGAGGCTCGTCTTCTTTTTCCTACCTGCCCTGCTGCAGCACACAGCTGACCGGAAGTCTTCCACAATGTCAGCGCTGACATCGGAGGGAGGGCTTAAGCAAAGCCCTCCCTCCCTCCGATGTCAGCGCTGACATCGGGAAGACTTCCGATCGGCTGTGTGCTGCGGCAGGGCAGGTAGGAAAAATTCAAGGGTTATCATGTTTATCTGATCATCAGAGATCAGTTTCCTTCTTACTTTGCTGGAACTTCAGAGGCAGTCCAGGCAGCATCGGCCTTTTAAAGGGCTACGGTTGGCTCAATTCTTCTCCTGGATGTTGTGTAAAACTAAACTCTTTTGGAGGATAGTTGGGGGCGTTGATGAAAGTTGAGAGATGTGAGATGACACTATCAACCCACTGGTCAGTGGTAAAAGAGCCCAATGGTGATGGTAAAATAGAAGTCTGTCCCCAACTGTAAGCAGAGGTAAGGGCTGAGGGAGACATTGATAATGCTCTCAAAGAAGAAGGTAAAGAGAGGACTGCTATTGAAATTGAAATGCATTCAATTTGTGTTGCTTTTGTTGGTTAGGATATCTTTGGTTGGATTTGTGGCAAGAAGAGTAGTAAGATGATCATCGTAAAAGGCTGGAGTGCCTCCTGGATGTTTTAAACTGCTTGCAGGACTGAGACCTAGACGGGCCTGTCATGCATTGACTGCGTTGTTTAATCTTGTTTGCAGCCTCTTCAATATGGTCATCAAGCAGATGGTCTCCTCTGCAAGTGATGTTAGTGAGATGATCCTGGACTGAGGTCTCAAAATCAGATATGCGAAGCCATGCAAGATGGCACATAGCAATGGAAACTCTGGAAGATACATCAAAGCAATCAAAGGACACGCTTAGCTATATGCTTTCTGGTGGCAAGTAGATTCTTAACCACCTATTGGAAAGGCTGGAGCTGGTCAGCAGGAAGATGTTTCTCAAAGTTTGGTAACTGTTTGACCAAGGATTTGAAGTAGATGGACACATAAAATTGATAGTCTATAATGCATTTAGCAAGCATGGTGGCTTGAAAAATGCACTTACTAAACTTGTCTAAAGTTCTGGCCTCTCTACCTGAAGCTGTGAGATTTCATCAAGGCTGATTCCACCACAAAAGATTGGTGTTGCAATTCTGGTTTATCAAAACCAGGCCAGGATTGCAATCTGTAGAGGGAGTCTATCCTGCGAGGGGCCACTGGGACTATAAAAGGAGTCTCTCAGTTTTTGAAGAGTGCCTCTTTTATCACTTTATGCAGTGGAATCTTAATGTAGACTGCAGGCCACTGCTCATAAAGCACAATTACTTACCATAACAGGTGTTATCCAGGGACAGCAGGCAGATATTCTCACATATGGGTGATGTCACTGACAGAGCCCCGGTATGGACACTTTAAAAGTGCATCGCCACTTTAAGACTTTAAAAAGTCTGCGATAGCCTGCATGTGCGAGTGCCTTTCTGCCTGACGCAGGGGTGCGTCTCCTCAGTTAAGATAAGCTAGCTAAGAAGCCAATCAGGGGAGGTGGGTGGGTTGTGAGAATATCTGCCTGCTGTCCCTGGATAACACCTATTACGATAAGTAACTGTGCTTTATCCCAGGACAAGCAGGTAGCATATTCTCACACATGGGTGACCTCCAAGCTAACCAGAATGGGATGATGGGAGTGTTGGCCTTCAAGAACATAATTTTGTAATACAAACTGGCCGAAGTGCCCATCCCATCTGGAGAAAGACTCCAGACAATAATGATAAGGAAATGTTATGAACTGAGGACCAGGTGGCAGCTTTACATAATTCTGCAATAGGAGTAGATCTAAGGAAAACTACAGAATTTGCCATAGCTCAGACTTTATGAGCTGTGACCTGACTCATCAGGTTTAGGCCAGGCTGAGCAAAGCAGAACGAAACGATTCTCTTGGAAATAGGATGCCCCAACTTGTTAGGATCAAATGAGCCTAAGAGTTGGGGAGAAGTGCTATAAATCTTGTCCTGGCAATGTAAAAAACCCAAAGCACACTTAATAGTCCAGAATGAAAAGAGCCATTTTTCCTGCATGAGAATGAGGCTTAGGAAAAAAAACTGGAAAAACAATCAATTGATTGAGATGAAACTTCGTCACCACTTTCAGCAGAAACTGTGGGTGTGTGCGCAGAACCACTTTATCATGGTGAAAAAACGTGAAGGGTGGATCCTCCACTAACACTTGCAATTCACTGACCCTACTGGCAGAAGTGAGCAAGATAAGAAAAAACAACTTTCCAAGTGAAAAACTTGCTAGAGACCATAGTCGCTACTCAGCTCTCTTCTTACCTAGAGAGATTCTCCATTCTCCAACACTACCAACACAGTTTTAGACCCAACTTCAGCACCGAGTCCCTCCTAGTTTCCCTAATTTCAAAAGGTGCAACAACTACACTCTCGAAACAAATTTGCTGTTCTGCTACAATTCGATCTCTCCGCGGCTTTCGACGTTATCCACCATGGCATACTAATTTACCAACTTTCCGAGATAGGAATTGACTCCATCTCCTAAAATGGTTCTCAAACTAAACTAAACTAAACTAAACCTTTAAGTTTGTATACTGCATCATCTCCACAGAAGTAGAGCTCGGCACGGTTTACAGGAATTGGTATAGAAAGGAACTACAAAGAAAGTAGAAGGACTAAGGAGAGAAGTTTAGAGGGACTTAATATATCGATGAGGGGGAGATCATTGCATTTTGGAGAAAAGCCAAGTTTTCAAATGTTTTCGGAAGAGTTGGAGGGAGGACAGGCTCCGAAGCAGGGTAGTAAAACTGTTCTAGAGTTCAGTGATCCTGAAGAAGAGGGAAGTTCCTAATTTTCCTGCATGGGATATGCCTTTTAAAGAGGGGAAGGATAGTTTGAATTTTTTAGTGGATCTGGTGGTGTTGGGATTAGAGGAGTTCCAAGATAGTGGAAAAAGGGGAGGCAGGATACCGTGTAGAGACTTGAAGGTTAGGCAGGCGCATTTGTAGTGAACCCTAAGGATTACTGGGAGCCAGGGAAGCTTAGACAAAAGCAGGGAGACGTGGTCAAATTTGCTTTTTGTGAAGATTAGTTTAGCCGCAGTGTTCTGGATCCGCTGGAGTCTATGAAGGCTTTTGTCAGGCTTAAGTAGATGGAGTTACAGTAATCCAGCCTGGAAAGAATGATGGATTGTACGAGGACAACAAAGTGATGTTGATGGAAGCAGGATCTCACTTTCCTTAACATGTGAAGATTGAGAAAGCATTTTTTTACTAAGGAATTAAGGTGGTCATTGAAGGACAGTGTGGAGTCAATGATGATGCCCAGAACTTTGCATGAGTGTTCAAGCTGCAATGTAGTGCCAGAAGACTGTGGGATGTGGGTGGGTAGCTGATCTAATTTTGGGCCTTCGCTCTCATTCCTACATTGTCAACATAAAAGGTACCAGGTCCGCTCCGTGGACACCATCTTGCGGTGTCCCTCAGGGATCTCTCCTATCCCCTATTCTCTTTAACATTTATATGACCTCCCTGAAGCTCCTCAAACTTCCCCCCCTTGAGACAATCTACACATACGCTGATGACATCTTTATCCTCCTTGAAACAGACCAGAACCTAACCAACCTCTAGGAGAATATTACATCATGCATAATGAGACTCCATGCCTGGTCCCTCTCGGTACAGATGAAACTAAATGAATCAAAAACAAAATTATTCTGGCTCGGCCCAAAGTTAGAACACCTGCCCACCCTCCTCACACTACCCACAGGCTCTGCTCTGCACCTTGAGTTCTCAAGCAAGGTCCTCGGCATCATTATTGACTCTTCTCTCTCCCTCAACGATTACCTCAACTCCTTGACAAAATCATGCTTTTTCAGCCTCCACATGCTGAGGAAAGCAAGATCCTACTTTCGCCAAAAACATTTCGCCGTCCTTGTCCAATCCATCATTCTCTCCAAACTCGACTACTGTAATGCCATTTACTTATGCCTAACAAAAAAAAGTCTTCATAGACTCCAGCTTATCCAGAATACTGCAGCCATGCTGATCTTTGCAAAACACAAATTTGACCATTTCTCCCCACTCATAACCAATCTTCACTAGCTCCCAGTGCTTCCCAGAATTCACTTCAAATGCTCCTGCCTGGCTTTCAAGATCATTCACAGCATCCTTCCTCCCCTAATCCCACTATCCTTTAACACCTTGAGGCCTGCTTCCACCAGATCCGCCCACAGACATAAACTATCCTTCCCCTCTCTATACGGTATTCGCTATACCTTCTCTTCAAAATCACGGGTCTTTGGCACAACCTCACTATCCTGCTGCGGAACCTGGGCTCCCTTCAATTATTCCGCAAACAACTGAAAACCTGGCTTTTCTCTAATATATAACACTATTCCCCCCCTTCTCTTCCCTCTATATACATGCTCATGTAAATCTTTCCCCTCTCTCTTCTTATATTTTTTATGCTTGTAAACCGTGCCGAGCTCCACTTCCGTGGAGATGATGCGGTATATAAACTTAAGGCTTAGTTTAGTTTAGAGATGAGCTGTGGCCATTGGTTCAAATGGTGGCTTCATCAACCTGGAAAGAACTACATTAAGGTCCCAGACTACAGGGGAAGGTTTGAGAGGTGGTTTCACCTTGAAAAGTCCTTTCAGGAACCTGGAGACCAAGGGATAAGCCGTAAGAAGCTTTCCCTCTACTAGCAGGTGAAAAGCTAGAATAGCACCTAGATGGACCCTAATAGATGAAGTAGAAAATCCACACCATTCCACTGACAAGGAAGTTGAATTGTGATGATGAAGACATCAGGAAGAAAACCTAGCCCATTTTTGATGATAACATTATAGCATGGCTGGATTCCTCGCGGGGACGGGTAGGGACGGAGGGGATTCCTCATGGGGACGGGTGGGGATGGAGGGATTCCTCACGGGGACGGGTGGGATTCCTCACGGGGACAGGTGGGATTTTGGCAGGGACGGGTGGGATTTCTGTCCCCGCGCAACTCTCTAGTCTCAATCTGAGTGCCCCCTTTAAAAATCTGCCAATATTCGGATGTGAAGCCAAGGATCTCCTTGTCATATGGCTCTATAAATGAGAGACTTGCCACCTGCACTGAGACACGAGATCCATGTGCTTCCTGCTTAGATAATCGGCTTGCTAAATCTGCTGTTGCTATTGCTTGTAGATGGTGTTCCGCCCACTGGTGTTCCAGATTTAGAGGAGAACTAATGGTGCCTCCCTGTCGATTTATATAAGCCACATTCTGAGAAAACACAGACTGCTTTGCCTTCAATGAACTTCTCCAGCATCAGCAAGGCTAACCGAATGGCTCATAACTCCAAACAGTTTATAGACCACTTCCTCTGCAATGGGGACCAACGACCTTGGACTGTGTGTCCTAGGCAATGCTTTCCCCATCCACAAAGTCTGGCATCAGTCAGATTAATCCAAAAGGAAATCCAGAGCATAACTCCTTTTTTTAAGGATTCCAGCCCTCAGTCACCAACTCAAGCTCCGACGGGTTTCTACCGACCATGCCTGAGGCTTCTGAGACCATCGAGACAACAAGACATGCTAGAGCAGACGCATGTGTGTCCATGCTCACAGAACCACCTCTATGGTTGCTATATGGAGCCCAGAATCTGGAGGTAGTGCCATACCATAGCGGCAGACATATCCAAGAAGTCTGAAATCTGTTTTGCCAGCTTTTGTTTGCATAGTTCAGGAAGAAAGAAACAGCCCTTCACTGTGTTGAAGCATACACCCAGTTATTCCAATTTCTGAGAGTCTGAGCAGCCAGTGGACTGCGAGGTCATCCCCTTGATCAAGGGCCCCCATTATATCTTATACACTCATTACCAGTCTGCAATCCTGCATCTCCCAACAGTGAGGGATCGCTCTGTGATAGTAAAGGCATACAAATAGACTCCTCATTGTCTGAATCTCCCTCAAAAACACCCACTGGATCCTGGCTAGGCTCTGAGACCGAGTTGGATGAGCTCTGGGAGCCAAGCTCCCTTGGGCGCCCTCTGGTGCACTGCCTGATTTCCCCTGGGATTCTCCATCCAGATAAGTTCATATTAACATATGCTGGAAAAAATAGTATAAGACAGCGCTGAGTCTCCTTTAGATGTCTACAGCTTGCGTCTTTTGGGCTCTGCGGCATCCATACACCTGCACTTAGGAGGACTACCATTCTGGGGTGCTGGAAGGGATTTACTCCCAACCCATGGACTCCCTGACCTTCCTCAGCCCTAGAGAGCAAAGGTGAGGTTAAGCTGACTGCTCTTGTCTCCTTCACATACTGCTCGGCACATGGCACAAGGATGATCTTAAGACACTCATCCAGCACAAACCTGGCATGAATTAGGGATAAAGGAGTTTGAGGACTCCATCCCAGCCAGTATTGAGACAAAATGAGATGATTTGAAGGTTCTGGAGAACTTTGAAAAAAAGAAAACCAGGAAATCCAAGATGGCTGCAGCAGCAGCATTTTGGCACCAAAAAACAGCTTAATGCTTTAACTAAAATAAAAAACAAACAATTTAAAGATTTTGGAGATGGGGAGACCTAAGGGAAGGGGCAGAAACATTAAAAAAAAATAGTTTTAAAGACCTCCCCTTCCCCAAGTTTATTAAAATCTTACTATCCTGTTCCATTGATAGCCCTTCAGGGCAGTTTACAATATAATGTTCTACAGTATTATTAGTAAACAAGTTAAACAAAGCACATATACTAGAATCCAAGGTTAAAATCGAAATATAGTTTATTTTATAAAAAGAGGGGGAGGGGAAATACAAATTGGTGATCTTGTGTTCTGTAGTATTCCTCCAGCACAGAAAAGTCCATTATACCCTATAATTTTCGACCAAACTTATTATTAGTCTATATTATAAGCATCTGCAAATAAAAATATTTTAAGATCTGCTAGATCTGGTAGAAGCAGCCCTAACATGTTCGTGAACTATTTCACGATATGATGGAATTGAAAGACGGTTTTGGCTTCCGGATCAATGGCCCTAAGGATATATGGAATTGACAAGCGTATGAGATATAAAGGTTCTCCAGTATTTAATGTTTTGAAAGTTAAATAAGAGAATTTCATAGGTTATTCTATGATTTATAGGTAACCAATGTACTTCTTTCAAAAAAGGCGTTACATGATCAAATTTATATAAATTGTAAATCAATCGGATGGCCATATTTTGAATTAACTGGACCCTTCAGATTTCTTTCTGACTTATTCCCACATAAAGTACAACACAAGCACAACAGTAGAGCCCATTAAAATAAAATATAAAAATGAAGTAGGGAAACTCCCCTTCTGCAGAGCCAGACACCTCCAACATGCCCTGACCCCCCCACCCAAAACACCCCCATACCTTAGGATGAAATTTTGGCAGGAGGGATGCCAACTCTCCTCCTGCCTCAATGGCCCGCCTCTTCAAAATGGCGACCCTGCCCCCCGGTGCATCTTGGGATACACTGGGAGGGGCCTAAGGTGCTTGAGCCAGTCAGAGCCTTAGGCCCCTCTCAGTGCATCCCAAGCCAGGCCCTTGAAGCAGGAGGGAGGGATATCTTTCCTGCCAAAGTTTCATCCTTAGGTAAGGGGGATATCAGGACATTTTGGGGTGAGGGTGTTGAGGGGGACTAGGGCATGCTGTGCTTGGCAAAAGGAGTAAGTCAGAGGGAGAGAGGAATTGGGGAGGGGGATACTTTACTCTCTGCGCCAGTTGAGCTGATGGTGGCAGGGGAAGCCTTGATCAGCTGAGCCGGTAGTACTCCCCGAAGCTGCTGATCTGGCAGTTTCTGGGAGTCCTACCAGCTCAGCTGATCAAGGCTTCCCCCGTTGCCATTAGCTGAACTGGTAAGGGAGAGTAGCAGCAGGGCAGAAGAAAATTTGACAGGAAGGTTGGAGAGGGCAGAGCTGTGCCTAGAGATTGCTCTTCTGAGAAAGTGCCAGGCACAGTTTCTCCCACTTTTACTGGGACTGCTCCGCACAAATAGCATAACAGCGGGACCTGGAGTGACCCGCCTCTATATAACACATTACCCCTTTCCAACCTACCTTTTACCTATCTCAAAGAGACAAGACACTTTGTTGGTAAGACCTGGCCGCAGCCCTGTTTATTGAATATTAACATATTCAGATAACATTTTAACATAAATCAATATATAAATTAACAGCCATAAATAAGCATTAACAATAACCCATAACAATGGTATCACCATTGTGACCTTGATCCCGAGCTACCATTAGATGTAATAGGCCCCCGACCCCGCCGTCTAAGCAAGGGTCCGAGGGGTGGCATGTCCCACACATGCCCCATTATCCCGGGTCATCCGACCCACCAGGCACAGCTCCCAGCCGGCCCACCGCTCATCCCTTGATGAGCCCATTAGCCAGTAGCTCGGGATACCGCCACCCTGACTTCCTTACACACCCCAAAACTAGAGGGCGGGCGGGCGGGAAAGCTGCTTCGGAGGACCCAAACTGTTCGGGTCCTCCGCGAGCCTTGCTTTTTAACCCCTCCCTCCCCCACAGTTCCTTTCGGCCGCGACAATGCTCTTCCTTCCGAGGGACCGCCCCCCTTTGGGCAAGCTACCCCGACCCCTCCTTCGGCCTTACTAGTCCGATGGGCGATCCTGCGGGCCACCCAGCCCCGCGTTAAGTTCGCCCATCGAGACTAGCTCTCGGGCTTTTTATAACAGCGGGACCTGGAGTGACCCGCCTCTATATAACACATTACCCCTTTCCAACCTACCTTTTACCTATCTCAAAGAGACAAGACACTTTGTTGGTAAGACCTGGCCGCAGCCCTGTTTATTGAATATTAACATATTCAGATAACATTTAACATAAATCAATATATAAATTAACAGCCATAAATAAGCATTAACAATAACCCATAACAATGGTATCACCATTGTGACCTTGATCCCGAGCTACCATTAGATGTAATAGGCCCCCGACCCCGCCGTCTAAGCAAGGGTCCGAGGGGTGGCATGTCCCACACATGCCCCATTATCCCGGGTCATCCGACCCACCAGGCACAGCTCCCAGCCGGCCCACCGCTCATCCCTTGATGAGCCCATTAGCCAGTAGCTCGGGATACCGCCACCCTGACTTCCTTACACACCCCAAAACTAGAGGGCGGGCGGGCGGGAAAGCTGCTTCGGAGGACCCAAACTGTTCGGGTCCTCCGCGAGCCTTGCTTTTTAACCCCTCCCTCCCCCACAGTTCCTTTCGGCCGCGACAATGCTCTTCCTTCCGAGGGACCGCCCCCCTTTGGGCAAGCTACCCCGACCCCTCCTTCGGCCTTACTAGTCCGATGGGCGATCCTGCGGGCCACCCAGCCCCGCGTTAAGTTCGCCCATCGAGACTAGCTCTCGGGCTTTTTATAACAGCGGGACCTGGAGTGACCCGCCTCTATATAACACATTACCCCTTTCCAACCTACCTTTTACCTATCTCAAAGAGACAAGACACTTTGTTGGTAAGACCTGGCCGCAGCCCTGTTTATTGAATATTAACATATTCAGATAACATTTAACATAAATCAATATATAAATTAACAGCCATAAATAAGCATTAACAATAACCCATAACAATGGTATCACCATTGTGACCTTGATCCCGAGCTACCATTAGATGTAATAGGCCCCCGACCCCGCCGTCTAAGCAAGGGTCCGAGGGGTGGCATGTCCCACACATGCCCCATTATCCCGGGTCATCCGACCCACCAGGCACAGCTCCCAGCCGGCCCACCGCTCATCCCTTGATGAGCCCATTAGCCAGTAGCTCGGGATACCGCCACAGGCCTGTAACGCGTTACAGGCCCCCCCCAATAAAAGGAAAACAGAGCTGCGGCTAGGGTACCAACACTCGTTCGCAACAGGAGGCGAAGTCGTCCAACAGCAAATCACAACCTATATCAGATAGATGCACCCGATCCCTGTAAAATAGCCCTGAACATGACACATCCACCCAGTCGTGTCTTATCTGTATACCCCCCCTGGCCTCCACCCATCGACCCACTTGTCGATTGACCTTGGCTAGCCCTCTAGTCCACCGCCGAGACGCCAGCCGGCTCGGCCGAGGAATGATATCCGACCAAACCAGCCGCGTCCCCGGGAACCAGCCCTGCGCCGCCCCCAAATCCCCAATGACAGTGTCAATCAGGTGCTTTCCACTAAGGGCATCGACATCGTTGCCCCCCAGATGTAGAAATAGTAGATCCGGATGCCGAGAACGCCGCCGAAGGTCGTTCAACAGATGTAGCAACTGGTGCCATCGCATGCCCCTTTGTCCCCACCAGGAAACGAACACTCCGCGATGCCCGAGGCCCAAGTGTTGACCGCCGGGTCGGACAATGGCACGTTCCCCAGCCCAATGGACGAAGGAGTGCCCGATAATCCAGACCGACAGGACCCGCTGCACCGCACCTGCAAAGCAAACCCCGCAAATAAGTTACCGATCGCAGTTAGTAATAAGGTTGCCGTGCAGTGCCCCCCCCCCCTTCCCGTAAATAATCCCCTTGGAGCATCCCCTTATCCCGTCTACTGCCCCGGACAGACCCTTCCTATCGTGTCCCCCCTAGACCAACCCTCCCGACTGGGAATCCGAACTCGTCGGTCGAATATACCCCCGATAAGCGTCCGAAGACCACCTACCCAGTCGTTGGATGACCGCTTCGGGTACCCCCGCCGCAAAGGCACTTGTAGCCGCCCCGATGCGGAAGGAATGAGTGCCATAACGAGCCGGGTCCGCACCGCACTGTCCCAGAGCTAGACGCAACACCGCCAGGAACTGATACCGCGTGAGCGGGGTGCCATTCTCATGCACCAACAACGCTAAGGTCGTATGAGGACGGACCGCCATATAGGCAACCAGAGATTGGACGGGGCAAGACGTACATCCCTCCACTTGATGCAGGATTAACGTGCGCCCCTGCCCAGCTGATCCGACTTCGAACGAGCAATGAAAACTCGCAGCGTGTTCCCCACTATACCCACCTGCCTACCCAGCAGGCCTCGCAGACCCTGCACGTCCGACGGATGGACGAGCAGCTCGCCCACACGCAGCGCTCCAAAAAAGGATAACGAGAAAGCTGCCCGAAACAGACACGTTTCAAAACCGGAGTTCGTCACCTGTGGTAGCACCTTCACTAGCGTGACCAGCAGGGCATGCGTAATCGGCAGCCGGGAGTCGGGCACTGGCGGGGTTACCCTCCCCCAGGCCGCCAACATCCTACGCGGCAGAAAACCCGCCGATGGACAAGTCCAACCGAGGGCTCTGCAGAAGAAAGCGAAGCCCGCTAGATGCCCCGCTGCCGCGCTCCGGGAACAGCCCTGTAGCTGATACGAGGCTAGGAAATCCGCTAGCAGAATCTCCGACACAGGTCCGGGAGTCCATCCCCGAGACTGAATAAATCTGGACACCAGTGCAAAACCTCGATTGTACCGGGCCCATGTAGACGGGGCTACAGATTGTTGCAGTAAGCGCCAGATCCGTTCTCTGCCAGGCTCCATAAATGCTCCGGCATCTGCAATCCCTCCATCTTCGCTGCCGGCGCCAGCTGCCGAAACTGCAAGAAGTGGAAACGAGAAAGAGCATCAGCAAGTCTGTTTTGTACCCCGGGAACGTGTCGTGCTCGTATGAAAAGGTTCAGTCGCAAGCAGCGCACGACAAGCTCGCGCATCAACGCCGTTACCCGTAGACATTTCGCCGTCTGCCGGTTGACCACCTCTACCACCCCCATATTGTCGCACCAAAACACGACTCGCCTATTCCGCAACCTGTCAGGCCACAGCTCACAAGCCACCAGCAACGGGAAAAGCTCCAGCAGCGTTATATTACGGGTAATGCCGGCCAGCTGCCAAGCCTTAGGCCAAGCTGCCGCGCACCAATCGCCCTGGAAATAGAGGCCGAATCCAACGCCGCCCGCCGCATCAGACTGCAGTTCTAGATCCAAATTAGTCACCTCGGGCTGCTGTATTGGCAGTGACCCGTTGAAGCGTTCGAGAAACAGGGACCACATCCGCAAGTCCGCCCGAATTCCCGCCAAAATCCGCACGAAGTGCCTGCGGTCCCTTACTCCAGCTGTCGCTGCCGCCAAACGACGGGAAAAGGGGCGACCCATAGGTAAAACCCTGCAGGCAAAATTAAGAGACCCTAATAGAGACTGGACCATCCGCAAGGTAGGCTTACGAGTGCCCCGTACCAGTGATATTAGCTCTAACAATTGTCGAACCTTGCCCTGCGGAAGCCGAGTAACCATCGCTACCGTGTCAATCTTGATCCCCAGGAACGTGAGACACGTAGTAGGCCCCTCTGATTTTTCTACCGACAGCGGAACCCCAAATTTCGCCGCTATGTCCTCAAAAATGGTCTTCAATAACCCACAATCGCCCGAATCCTCTCCCCCGACGAAAAGAAAATCATCCAGATAATGAACTACCGAGTCCCTTCCCGCACGCTGAACTGTGACCCAGTGTAAGAAGGAACTGAACAATTCAAAAAGGGCGCAGGAGATAGAACACCCCATAGGCAGACATCGGTCATAGTAGAAGGCTCCCTCGAACTTAAAACCCAATAATGGATACGAGTCCGGGTGAACTGGCAACAATCGGAACGCTGATTCAATGTCCACCTTCGCCAGCAATGCCGCAGGGCCCACCCGACGAATGAGACAAAGTGCGCTGTCGAAGGACGCGTAGCGCACCGAGCAGAGGTCACGAGGAATGCCTTCGTTCACCGAACGCCCCGCCGGCCTGGATAGGTTATGTATCAATCGATATTTACCCGGCTCTTTCTTAGGTATGATCGCCAGGGGAGACACCACCATCACCGGAAACGGTCGATCGCGAAAAGGCCCCGCTACCCGCCCCCGTTCAAGTTCCTCGGTTAACTTCCGTCGCACTTCCCCCCGCAGGTGAGAAACGGATGAAGCGTTGGCAGTCTGCGCATTGGCTACTGGCAACGCATACGGTATCACGAAACCCTCGCTGAACCCTTTCCCCAGAACGTCCGCCGCCCGTAAATCACGGTACTGATTGAGCCACGGACGCATGGCACCCACCTCCACCGGGGTGGGCAGCCCGCGTGGCCCCAAATCATTTTGCCGGGGTTGGAGGCAACCCGGCTCCCTTCTTGGGACACTTGAGAGCTGGGTGACCCTGTCCGCACAAGGAACAAGCGTGTCGGAAACGACAATCGGTGAAGGGGCAGACTGATTTATTAAATTGCCAGCACAGCCCCGGACCACCCCCGGCACCTGAGCCTCCGGGCGGACGAAAGGGACGCATCCCTCCTGCCGCTTGGGGCACGGGCTTGCTCAAAGGTCCTGTGCTCGAACCGCCCGGCTTCGCCATATGGGTGAGCCAGAGATTGATGTCCTGCGTGCCCCAGGACATGTTCCGATTCTCTTCCATCTTGTCGCGGAACGCCTCGTCATAATTCAGCCACGCCCAACCTCCGAACCGCTGACAAGAATCGAGAATAGTATCGGCATACGCCAGCAACAGACCGTAATCCTGAGGGCGCTCCTGTCCCCAAACGCTGGCAAGCCTTAAGAACGCCTGAGTCCAGTTCAGAACGTTACGAGAAATCACGCCTACTTTAGGTTTCCCTCCCTCTTTCTTGCTCTTCTTTTTGCGACCCCGCACCCTGCCCTCTAGTAGTTTAAAAATGTCCACACAGGAACGTCTCCGAATCTTACGCCGCAGGGACCGAGGGACTTTCTCCCACAGCTCTGACAACGCTACGAGCGCCGGGGCACCCCGATCCGTACCCTCCCGCGCCTGATCCTCCCCATCCGCCCGCCTATGTGACCCTGAGGAGAAAGATGAAGAAGAAGAAGATGAGGTTGAAGAGGAGGAAGAGGAAGAGGACGAAGAGGAATCTCTGCCCCCCCGTCTCTTTCTGCCCCTACCCTTTTTCTTTCCCCGTTTTCCCCGAACACGAACCCCAGCCCCTAGGGCCATGTTACCCGTGATCTGGTCCTCTCCCGGTCCGCGTTCTCCTCCAGCCGCTCCCGAAATGGCGCCTTCCGCAGCAGCCACCGTAGCTGGACGCTGAAGGTCTCGAGCATGCACCCCTGCACCAATCCTTGGAGTTGCAGCCGTTCCTCCGCTAGACGCTCCATTTGCAGGAATCCTCTCCGTCTCGACAGGTCCGGCAGCGACGTCCTGTGGGAAGACATTCAAACAAGGGCCAGCAACCGGCACAGTAGGAGGGTGAGTTTTCCCTGTAGAACCCGCCCCAACTTGAGGTCCCCCGATGCCCCCAGACCCTCCAACCACACCCGGTCCCCAATGATACGGGGAAAACGGTGAGGGGACCGACACCCAGGGATTACTACCCCAGGGAGCGCCCCAGGGGCCTGTATTCCAAGGTGGCCACCAGCCTGCTTGGCCCGGAGGGAAAACGGGAACAGCGGCGGACTCGGGTGCACTACTGCCTATCCCCGATGTCGAGGGGAACGTGGGAACAGCAGGAGACTCCCCCCTTGTCGCCCCACCCCCGCTGGGAATGTGTGGCTCTGCCTCAGGCTGGGCACGCTCCGGAAAATCTGATGCCGCAGCTCGAGTATCCCCGACGCCTGGACCCATCCCGGTCGGACAAGGACCCTTACTCTGCGCCCCCTCTCTCGCCGCGATACTCCTCCCCCTTCCCGCCGGGTTCCGGCTCCTGCCTCTGCGCGATGACCCCGCTCCGCGACCTGCCTCTGGCCTCACCCCCACTGCCTCCAGCGCTATGGCTGCCCGTGCCGATGCGCGGGAGCGCCTCGGAGGTAACTGCCTGCCCCCCCTTTCAGCCACACTCACCGGGCAGTGATCCTCTTCGTCGAGGGAGTCGCCAGCTAGCAGTGAAATTTCAGCTGGGTCCGCCTGCGACGAGTGCGCCATGCTCTCCCGCTCCGGTTGGCCACGTGGAGAAAATGTAGGCTGCGAACGCGCGTCTGGCCGGCGAGCTTCTTCGCAGCACCGCGACTCGTTCGGTAAAGTAATTCGCGACCGCGAGCGCCCTCCCGGCCGGCAAGCTGCTTCAGAGGATCGGCTCTTGCAGGGAAACTGTAGGCTGCGCTCGCGAACGGAAAGCTGCTTCGGAGGACCCAAACTGTTCGGGTCCTCCGCGAGCCTTGCTTTTAACCCCTCCCTCCCCCACAGTTCCTTTCGGCCGCGACAATGCTCTTCCTTCCGAGGGACCGCCCCCCTTTGGGCACGCTACCCCGACCCCTCCTTCGGCCTTACTAGTCCGATGGGCGATCCTGCGGGCCACCCAGCCCCGCGTTAAGTTCGCCCATCGAGACTAGCTCTCGGGCTTTTTATTCATATAGTTTGCATGCTATTGTGCTGAGCATCACCTAGTAAAAACAAATTGCTCCCACCATGGTATTTTTTTAATGTGGTGTCAGAGCGTCTGTGCATTGGAACCAGAGATTTAATCTGGGGAAGAGAAAGCCAGGGAACTGGAGGTTTTGTTGGGGATGAAAAAATAATAAATTAAGGGTATAGGGAGGATGTTCAAGCTAGGAAAAAGAAATCTACCTAAAAAGTAGGAAAGAGTGAGCTGGGGAACCTGTAGAACAAGAAACCATGACAGTGTGGGCAAACCTGTAGAAACCACACCAGCAAGATGGGCTGGAATTTATGTCAGGGGAATTTTGCTCAAATAAAATAATGTTCTAAATTCTGCATCTTTGAGTAACTCAAAAGAAGTAACTAGATCTAGCTATATACAGACATCAAACATACAGAATCTGTAAATTTTGTGCATATAATTTGTAATTGGGTTTTTTTTTTTTCAGAATTCCTAAAGGAGTGCACATGGCAACAACTGAAGGTTAGGAAGTTTCTAGTTATTAGTTGCTAGGTAAATCAGTGGTTCCTAACTTTTTTATGCCATTGTGTATCTAGGTACTGGATTTATATATCTTCCTTGCCTGCTCCCTTCCCCCACCAAGCATCATTACCTTTCCTTGCATTTCCCTTGCATGAGACATCTACTGTATACTTCCAAACTCTCCTCACCACATCCTCATAGCATCATCCATTCCTTTCCCTAATGACATCACATCTCTCTACCTACCCCAAAATGTCTGACATCTTCAGTACCAATCTCCATTCCCTTCCACCTCCAACCAATCACTTCAGCTCTCTGTCAGGAAGAATCAAGTGAGCAGTGTTTCTATATGGGACATCCATGGAAAAAAGCAACTTTATTATTTGCATATGAAAACTTATTTTAAAAATATTTAATATGTACTCCACCACAGGGTAGATAAGCATCTTTTTCTTTCCCAACTACAAAGATTTGTAGCAATCTAAATATCTAACAATATTAATATGGCTGTTGCCAAAACATCCAGATTTCTAGCTTTTCTAGATAGTACCTCATCTCTGACAACGTGCTTACCATGAATAAAAGGTGTGTACAAACATGACCCTACTGTGAGCAATTGGTCATGATGAAGTGGTAGCTAAACAGGGTGGGGAAACACTCCTTAAGAGGCAGGCCTAAAAAGTGATACAGGAAACAAGTCCCAATAGCACCCCCTCAAAACACTGCTAGTCAAATTTAACTTTTAGATTAAACTGCTAACTGTGCTGCCAATTCTTGCACAGTCATGGAAACTGCCAAACAAAATCTAATGAAAGTCTTCTTTTTTTTTTACTTTTGGCTACTGGACATGTTTAGCATTCAGAAAACTAAATACTGTTACAACTACTTGTGCTTATTGCTGGTAATGCAAGGGAAATACCAGAAAGTCGTGTCATCAGTTCAATGTCAGGGAAAGTACAGAATCCTATGTTCAAACGTAGCAGGAATGGTAATAGAGAAGCTACAAACACATACACTCACCAGCATTAAAAAAAATGGAATAGTAAAATTTCTCTCTTGGTTTTGATACTGACAGTACACTCTAAGCACAAAACTAATTAAATAAAATAAAAAAACACCACTTTACAGTCTGGTAATATTGTTAAAGACAGAATGTGGCCATGGCACTCCTTATATAAGGTTTTTCTGTACCAACTAGACCTGTGAAAAGGTCATTTAGCTGAGATTATATTCCCCCCCCCATTTCAAATATAGACACTTGGCTTCCCCCAATTCTGAGAAAAATGCAGCCTCCAGGGCTCATTCTCTGCCCACCAATGAAGACAAATCGGGTCTCTGGCCCTATGATTCCCAATAGAAATGTACTTGTTTCAGAGGAATCCTCTTTCTCTATGATGGACTTGCTCTTGATCCCACTTATGGCCACAAAGATCCCTAAAAATCTCTGATGGAAGGAGAAAGCTGGATTTCTTTTTGTTGACCATGGCATCAAATACAAATTGACTCGCTCACAATTAATGCGTACATTAACGTTAATGACTACTACTACTACTACTACAGAGGTTCCATAATGCTTCTAGGCAGCAACAATGAATACTCCACTTCTTCTCAAACTGAAACCCCCCACAAGTTAAAAAGAACCTTCATTGTCTTCTCTGGGAGTTAAAGATCATTTGCCTTTAAAGTGTGCACTGCCTCTTGCAGCGCAGGCAGACCCTTGGCATTAAGTAGATATATAAGATACACAAACTTCTTATCTAGATCAATCCAGACCAACTATGAGAGTAGCAGAGTCTCAAAAACAGAATGATTAACTGGTAGGAGCCATGAATTAAAACAAAAATTAAAACCAGCTACGTAGACTATGTTTGCATTTGTAGTGAGAAAACAAACAGGCTCTTACTTACTTTGTATACGCACTTATAAAGTTCCCCAAAGTTTCCTTTCTCCTCCTCCTGTTCCTCCACCACACTTTCCTTTTCCTGAGTGAACAGCCGCCGTCTACCTGTTTTCAATGGGATTTCCATTTCTTTCAGTTTGCTCCGGAAGCCATTTTTGTGAACTACTCCATTAATGAGTCCATTTTTGGGTTCAAACCTGGGTAGTGAATGCAACAACTTGTAGGCATTGTCAGAGTGAGCTTCAAGTGGACCTTTTTTCTTCTCCAGGGTCTCCTTCTCCAGCAGGACTTCCTTCTCCAGTTTCTTGTGCTCCTCAGAGGAGAGGGAGTCATAGGAAAGCAAGTACTGGCAATAGGCCTCTTGTAGCTTTGCCAGTCTGTCCTGTGCAGTTTTGGGTATGCGAAGCATGTCTGCCAGTTTGTTCCACTTCTTGAGGTCTGTTACTTGCTGCATACCTCCCATTTCATTGATCAATTGAAAAAAGCAGGCCAAATCTAGCTCGCAGCCTCCTGGAGGCATGCAAGAGGGAAGGAAGAAAACATAAGAGTTAGAAAGTGATCCTTATACAGGCAAACTTATCTGAACTACAGCTTACTTAGGCTGTATATTTAAGCAAAACTGAAGGAAAAAATACAAACTAAGATGCCACACATTTTAAAAATAAACATATATATATCACAATAGGGTCCTGAAATCTTCAGAACTAATCACAAACCAGAACGCTGGACACAGTAGCAAGGTAAACCTCGGTGACCTTATGAGAAAAATTAATAACCAAGCAGCAATGTTTTACTAGGTCTCAGAACTTAGTTCAATAATATAAATAAAAATGGGAGAGGGAAGAAGAAGGGCAGGCTTCAGAAGGTAGAGCTCAGATAGGATGCATTCTCTAATTACATCATTGTCCTATTCCAACCACATTCCATTCTGTGGTAGCATCTGAAGGGGAAAAAAATTTAATTTGGATGTTAATGAAATAAACCTGTAGAACTATTATTCTATGCTACACATTAGTGACGTATGTAAATGATTCACTAAAAGATTCAAACAGAAAAGAAGTAAGTGGAAGGCTGAGAAGGACATGTAAAATGTGAAAGTATTTGAATTCTGTGAGTGGCTGAATTAAATGTTTTTCAAAAGAAAAATAACTGCAAATATTTAAAAGTTATAATTGTTTATCACAAAACTCAAATAATTAAGGACATCATTAGAATTATTTGTTTTTAAAATGTCCTTTTTTTAGGTATGAACATCTAGCATATTAAGGAGGGAATTAATCAAAGTGTGCTACTGTTAAGATAGATTATTTTATTAAAGTCATGCTATTTTAGCACAAGGTCTCATTGCATAAATTAGGCCCCTGTGCTAAAATAGCACAACATGTGATAAAATAGATCATCCTAACAATAACACACATTGAAGAATTCCCTTGCAAGGCTGCTGCGTAACTTCATGAGACTGCCACTGGAAGTCTCAGCAGCCATTTTCATCATTGAAAGGGCATGGGCAGGAACGAGTGGGAATTGCTCCTGCCCCAACATGCTGCTAGATCACCAGGGAAACAAGGTAGGCCTGGGGTCCCTTCCTTTGGGTCTGGAAGGGGGTTGGTGTCTCTGGAGGGAGGGAAGAGGGAAATGCTGCCTTTTCTTGTCGGGGGTGGGGTCACACTGAGGGTATTTTTATCATCCAGACTACTCTCTGGCCTAGGTTAGTCCGGATAATCGGCATCCTACTGAATATCTATCTATATGTATGTGTGTGTGTGTGTGTGTGCCACACTGACTTTCAAAGCAGTGTGGATGCTTCCCCCTTTTCTTTTGCTTTCCTTTTTTGTTAATTAATGGTGCCTTGCAATATACTGTATATGCTCCTAATGTTGAAAAAAGTTCTGTAAACAGAATACCCATATTGTTAAGAGGAGATTTCAATCACATATTTGACCCCCAAGTTAGATAATACCATTAATATGGGACAGGGAAGAATTGATTATACTAAGGGGATACCCTCTGTTACATGACCTAGTGAAATAGTTGGACATGTGGCAGGCATTCTGTCCATAGGACCATGATTTAATACATCTCTTCAGAGCCCATCACACTCAAATAGCAAACAGATTATCTTTTGGTCTCACAGGATAACTTCTCCATTCAGGCAACTGAGATAAGCCTTTTCAAGATCTCTCACCACACAGGTATAGGTCGATTTTGGACTTTATCATCAGTGGAAATAAAGGAGAGAAGTTATTTGAAGATTAAGTTTATATCTTCAATAATCTTCTGTTAGTTACTGGAGGATTCTATACGCTAAGTGTTCAATCCCAACCCGCAGTCCTGGTGTTGCAGAAATCCACATCTTTTCTGAACACATGCTCCACCCACTTAGCCTGAGAGTTAGTAAACAATCCAAGTTTGGTCCCAAAACCAAACACATACCTGCAAATCCAGAACAAGGGAGTATGGGGGAGAATCCCCATCAACAGAAGTAATTCATGAACTGGTTTGCTCTGCAAAAATATTAACAAGTGATAACAGTCACAAAGGCAACTCAGAAAAAAACATTGAGGAACAATGTAACACTAACCTGCAGTGTGCAGCAAGCACCCCAAGAAAGGCCTTTGGCAATGTGTATACTCATAGAAACTCCCTACAGGATGTGCAGAAAAGCTTCAAACCTGTAATAAGAGTGACTGAGACAAAAAGGAACAGGCTACTCTAGACAACTTGAGTGAAGACAGAGAGGGCTGGTCGTATGGAATCCTCCAGGGATTAACAGAAAGAAGATTATCAAAGGTATAAACCTAATCTTCCATTCTGTTATGTCCCGTCTGGATTCCATATGCTAGGTTATGTACCAAAGCCACTTAGCTAGGGAGGGACAGAAGAGCCTGCCCTCAAACCTGAAAAATGGCATCAGAACGCGCTGCCACAACAACTCGGTAAAACTGGGCAAAAGTATGAAGAGGACCAAGAAGCCACCCTGCAAATTTCATCAGAATGAATCACATGAGATTCCTCTCATGACACAGCCACAATTCTTGTCGAATGTGCTTTAAGCGAGATCGACAGCTGCATGCCACGGGTGATGGAAGTCACAGAATTGGTCATTCTAATTCATCGAGCAATCGAGGACTTGAACGCTGGCCTACCATGGAGAGGCATAGCAATGAGAACAAAAAAGTGAGCAGATAACCTGAACTCAATAGTCCTTTTCAAATAAAGGAGCAAGACCCTCCGGACATATAATTTGTGCAAGATCTAATCTTTGCGTTATGAACCTGTGGGATGAAATGCAGGCAACCTAACCTCCTGGTGGACTTGGGAAACCAAGACCACCTTCGACAAGAAGGAAGGTACAGCCTGGAGGAAAACACTTGAATCCATAATACGGAAAAAGGGTTCCCTGCACGAAAGAACATAAGATCCAAAACACACCATGCTGAGACAATGGTGACCAGAAAAAAAGGTTCTTTAATGGTTCAAGAGAGCCTCACCAATGCCCTGCAAAACAATGTAAAGACTCCACGAAGGGAAAGGAAGATACCAGTGATGATGCAGATGAATAGCCCCCTTCTTACACCTGGCCATATCTGGAAGAGCAGTAAGCGAACTAGTGCTTCTGCACGCTTGAAAACATGAAAAACCTGAAACCTGAACAGTTCAGGGAGGCCACTGCTAGATTTTTGTCTAAACCCTCCTGAAGGAGAGCCAGGACTACCTAACTGGGAACCTTCTCAGGGTCCACCTGATCCTTCCAGGCTTTGGCAGAAGAAGCCATAGGAGAGGGTTACTTCGAGCACAAAAAGAGTCGAGAGAACTACCTCCGAATAACCAAACATCATCAAGGCTAAACGCTCAAAAGCCATACCGTAAGACCAAAACGCCATGGGTTCTCCATGGACACCGGTCCCTGACTGAGAAGGTACTGATGAAAAGGGAGCCGGAGCTTCTTGTCCCGCTAAAGATGTACGAGCACCGCATACCTCAGGTGGTGAGGTCAATTCAGAGCCACTAGAGACACCAGGCTGGGATGTGTTGCTGTCCGGCAGATAACCCGACCAACCAGAGGCTCATGAGCCAGCCAGGGTGAAGCCAAGGCATCCAGCTCTAACTTCCGCGCTGTTTGTTGGCCAAAAAGCACCTGGCCTTCGAGTTCTCTGCCGAAGGTAACAAGACCCTTTGGGAAAAATCCCAGCTCTTATAAGATCAGATGGAACACCTCCTGCGAGAGGGACTATGCTCCCGAGACCAGGAACTGTCAACAGAGGAAGACTGCTTGAACATTGACGACTCCAGCCCCATGGGCCACCGAAAAAGACAAAAGATGTGCCTCTACCCAGTGGAACACTGCCGATCTTTCTGGCCCAAGAGAGAAAACACTAGAGCTCTCTCGTGATGTACATATGCCACCGCCATGGTGTTGAAGAATTTGCACTGCTGGTCTTTCTGAAGAGGCTGGATAATGAGCAGCAGCAGCCGAATTTCCCAAATCTCCAGCCGTTGTGGACTAGGAATCCACTGCCCCTGGCTAGTGAAGGCCCTACAGTGAACCCGTAATCCAATAGGCTGGCATCCGTCCTAAGAATCATCCACTCGGAAATCTGAAGAAGCCAGCACTGGCCGAGAGCCACTCCCTGAAGCCACCAGCTCAAATTGTGGATAGCTGGCTTCGTCCAGGGGAACGGCATCTGGAGGGGGAAACTCAGCAGAGATCACAAAGGTAGGAGGGACTCCCGTCAAGGGCGCATGGGCACTCTGGCCGAGAGGCTAACCTCCAAGGAGGCTGCCCGAGACCCCAGAACCTGCAGAGAAAACCAGGCCGAGAAAGCAGGACAGTCCAAGAGAATTCTGATCTGTTGATGAAGGTTCTGGCTACTTTCCTCAAGAGGAAACACACGATCCTGTCTGGAGACAAGGAGAAGCCCCAGAGATTCCAGGGACTGGGTAGATTCCAAGTGTCTCTTCCTAAACTTGCCAATGCCTGCAGAAGAGAGACTACCATCCGAACCGCACCTTCATACACCGAACGAGATGAAGTCCAGATCTCACGCTGTCCCAGGAAGGGTGGACTTGGACCCCTTGCTGGCGGAAAGCTGCCTCAACTACAATCACTTTGACGAATGTGCAGGAGTTGTCACAAGGCTCAAGGGGCAGATCTACAAACTGAAAATGCTGTTGCAGAACATGGAAATGCAGAAACCTGCGAAGCTCTGGGCAGATTGAAATATGAAGGAAACCTCTGTGAGATCCAAGGACACTAGAAACTCCCCTGGAGACAGCAGCTAGTACTTCGTTAACCATATGGACAAAAGGAATTTGCAAAAAGTGGGTGACTTGATTGTAGATCCAAAATATGTCTCAAATCCTCCAAGCCTATCTGGCATGAGGAAGTATCAAGAGTATCCATCTAAACTCCCATTTGTGGACTGGAACAGGCTCAAGCATCCTGAAGTCTAAGAGGCGTTGCAGAATAGAGCAGCCCCTGGTCTCTGTTGTGGTCGATTTTCTGGAGTCCAGAAACCAAGCTGGAGGCGGGCAAGGGAGGACCAACAAACATCTGCGAGTCCACTCCCGACAAAACTGTAGAAGCCAGCCTGCATGGGAGGAAGCCACGCCTGACCCCTGGCAACATTGGCGCTTTCTTCTTCTTTTTTTAAAATTTTGTGAGGTGTAGCCACTGCACAGAAACCTGAGGACGCCTGGAATTGGAAATGTGGAAACGTGTGTAGTACATATAAGTATGAGAATAAATGCGGATTGTTTAGGGCTTAGTAGTTCATTTAATAAAGTGTGGAGCCCATTAACTACATTTGTTAATTCACAATAATGGTCATTTATCTCTCCTTTAACTAGATTTCTTTACACTTCTGGGGAGGAGGGGGGTAGGGGAGGGAAAGATATTTTGAGTATAGAATTATTTCTTCTTTATAATTATTTTCACATAATAGTTCTTCTAGTATTAATATTTGGGAGGGGGGAAATGATTGTTTTATGTGTTATTTGACAAATCTTAGTCTCTAATTATATTTGGTTTTTTTTGTTTTTTTTATAAATTTCTTTTTAAGTGCAGTTTACCTGTAATTCTCAAAATTAACTTTTCTTCAGCGCGTATCACTTTTACCATGTATCCCCATTCCTCATGTTCTATCCCTTCCCTCTATCTCATTTCCTCTAATAATATGTAACTTCTCCCTTCCTCCCCACTTATCCTCACTTTCAGGTCTGTCAGTATATGTTTTATATGTTTTCTCTAATTATTCAAATACACCAAACTACTATTTCTTTCTAACCTATTTTAAATTTTATTGTTAACCGGTCAGATATTTGTTTTATGATCGGGATATTAAAAACTAATAAACTTGGAAACTTGGAACTTGGAAACTTATTTGTGTACTTAATAGTGCATTTCATGAAGTGTTTATGTTCATTTAATTATTTTGCACTGTCAAAGTTTGAAATTCAATAAAGATTTGTATATAAAAAAAAAGAAATGTGGAAACTTGAGTGTAGCCCTTGGAACATTTCCAGGAGGGAAAGACCTGAATATCCCCGACGACACCGCTGGAGAAACAAAGAGAACTACGATCCCCTCCTGAAGTCCAGTGAAACTGGCTCACAGGAAGCAACGTAGGGCGGTGGTTGCAACACCTGAGTAAATCCACACCTATACCCAACAAGAAACTGACACTTAAAAAGGTGCCGCTGAAGGTGATCCTTGAGGCAGTGTCCTCATCCAAAGATGAATCCACGGAGATCAGCACTCAGACACTGCACCAGCAGAGAATGTACTAAGAACTCGAATGAGATCATAAAGGGTGTCACCACACCTACCAGCACCAGCAGAAGACAGGCATGCACCTTCACAGAGGATGCATTGCGAAGGCCAAAATGAAAGCCACAGATCATAAAAGAAATGGCCATCACCACTTGGCTATCTGAGGATGCTGGAAAGGAATAGTTTGCAACATAACATCTACCCAGCAATCCTGAGTGTCCTGAAACCTCACTCCCCCATCACTAGGGGGGGGATGCATGCTGGAAAACCTGTGCCATGGCGGAATCTACCTATGAAGTACGTTTGGTTTTGAGAAAAGTGAAGCCAAAATCAGTGTTTTTGTTGGACCCAAAATCCTTGAACTGATCCTTGATGATGTGTTCAAACAGAAGCTAAATCCAGCTGAATCGGCAGCATGGGAAGCATTCGTGCTGGTTGTTCAGAATTTTCTTGATAATCACAGATCAGAGAATTATGCTGAGCTTGTGGAGAACATGCTGACAGCATATCAGCTAATGGGTGCTAGAATGTCACTTAAAATGTACTTCTTACATTCTCACCTCAACTTTTTCCCACCCAATCTTGGTGATGTCAGCAATGAGCATGGGGAAAGATTTCATCAAGATATCAAGGTGATGGAAAGCAGATAGAGAAAGTTCAATCCCAGTATGATGCGAGACTATTGTTGGTTATTGCAAAGAGAGACAAATGTACAGTACAAGCATAAAAGCAAGTGTCTCAAAACATTTCTGAATAGCTGATATCACTTTTGTGTGAGTTAAGAGAGGCGTAAATATATGCTGTAACGTCTCCTTATTGTCTTCGTGTGTTTTCAGAGTAAACTCCTTAAGACAAGTTTGGTGGGACACAGTTCATACTCACAATATTGTGCCAATACTGCAAACTGTCTACAAAATCAGTAATATGTATCTCAGAAATCTGACATGCTAGCTGAATTTCATTTACAGATTTGAAATTAGCATCATTAAATTAACTATGAACACTTAAGTTCTCAGTAGCAAAGAAAAACCTTTTTTTGTTGACCAGTGATAACGATTTGGGATCTGAACCCTACCCACATAAACTGTGAAAGACGAAGTTTAAATCGATCCACAAGCCATCCCTGAAGTTCCCATAGGAAATAATGGAGGTACTCACAATCTCTGTAGTACCTTTGCCTGTCAGCATTTTTAAAGCAGTTGAGTGGAGAAAAAGAACTTTCTGTCTTAGAAACAGCTCCAAATACACAGAATTGAACATCTTCGGATTGCCAGCTGGCCAGAGACTGAGTACAACCTCTGCCCCCATGGATCCTCTGCCATGCGGTCAGGGCGGGAAAAGCAGCCTGCGCCTTGAATCCCGGGTGGGTTCCTGTCCAGATGCACACAGCCTGCACAAGAAACCTGTGGCACAGTCACCGGCCAGCAGACTCCCATGAGAAGGGACCCTGGGTACTTGAAGAAGATGGCACATAGCTGGCTGGATCCACAGATCCACCAGAATTTCTCAGTGAAGTTGCAGTCAAGCACTTCAGGACTGCATCCTTACTCTGACAGGGGACCACCAGGGAGGGGGTCTCAAGGCACTGAAGCCACCAAAATTAACTTTAAGTTAACTTAAGCGAAAAAAATAAGAAATAGAAGCAGAGCAACTGCAAAAGACTTATGCACTGACTGCTTGCAGAAATTGAAACTAGGATTGTTTACTAACTCTCATGCTAAGGGGGTGGAGCATGTGTTCAGAAAAGATGTGGATTTCTGTAACACCCAGACTGTAACATAGTAGATGATGGCAGATAAAGACCCGAATGGTCTAGCTTGTCTGCTCAACCTGATTCAATCTAAAAATGTGTTGGGTTTTTTTCTCTTCTTCTTCTCCTTAGCTATTTCTGGGCAAGAATCTAAAGCTCTGCCCAGTATTGTTCTTAGGTTTCAACTACTGAAGTCTCTGTTAAAGCTCACTCCAGCCCATCTACACCCTCACAGCCATTGAAGCCCTCCCCCAAACGGCCATATACAGACACAGACCGTGCAAGTCTGCCCAGTACTGGCCTTAGTTCTTCAATATTTACTATTATTTTCTGATTCTAGATCCTCTGTGTTCATCTGATGTTTTTTTGAACTCCATCACCGTTTTCCTCCCCACCACCTCTCTCAGGAGCGCATTCCAGGCATCCACCACCCTCTCCGTAAAGAAGAATTTCCTTACATTGTGCTTGAGTCTCCCACTGTGGCTGGGATTGAACACCTAGCGTATGGAATCCGGAATAGCACTCTTGGTTAAGACAAAATATGAGTCATAAATTAATCCAAAATTATCATAAAATTACAAACACCTTTAGGGAGTTTTTTGTAGGACTGCATTCAGATAGAGCAAATAATGAAGGCAGAGAGTTATTTATCTTGTACAAAAAACCTGTACCTCAATATGCCCATTTCGGAAGATAATGGGTCATACAGTAGGAGTCCTCTACATAAAGCCCCC
Organism: Geotrypetes seraphini; assembly: GCF_902459505.1. Taxonomy (NCBI): domain Eukaryota; kingdom Metazoa; phylum Chordata; class Amphibia; order Gymnophiona; family Dermophiidae; genus Geotrypetes; species Geotrypetes seraphini. Next base: position 194,844,977 of record NC_047085.1, read on the forward strand.
AGGCCCGATACTGAGGGCCTCAAAATAGTTGGTCCAAAATCTTGTCTGTTGCAGTTGATACTTTGATAGCTTTTCACTCTCTGCATGTTGCACTGTTTTCAGCTGTGTATAGCTGAAATTATCAGAGGCAATTAAGAAAAGATTTATAAAACTATAACGAGTTTTACCTCATGCAAAGTTGTCATTTCTTTAATAAGTACCTACAAATCCAAAATGTGGCCCTGCAAAGGGTTTGAGTTTGAGACCGCTGCCCTACGCCCATCACTGAATCATACAGCAGTATTCTGGCTAACTTGAAGCCTCTTACATGTTTGCTTGAAGCCCAACATTTTAGTAATCCAGAACCCTAATCACAGGGGCCTGCCTCAAGATACTGATTGCTCTAAAAATGGAGACACTTCCACTCTTTTTAAGTTCTGTCTCTCTTCATTTTTTTCATAAGTCTTTGAAAACTATTCTGTTCACTTTGGTAATTAATTCCCTCTCGGGTTTTTTTTTCTCTCTCTTCAGTCTTTATTGGCCTAAACTAACTACTGTAAACTGAGATGAGCTTTCCTGGATTGGTCTCGGTATATAAAGCCAAGCATTACCGTATTTTCACGCATATAACGCGCGCGTTAAACGTGTTTTTACAAACCGTGCATAACCTTGCGCGGTATACGCGTGAGCGCGTTGTACAAAATTTTTTTTACATAGTTCCCCCCCCCCCCGACGTCCGATTCACCCTCCCCGAAGGACCGCTCGCACCCCCACTCCGAAGGACCGCTCGCACGGACCCGCACCCCCACCCCGAAGGACTGCTCGCACGCACTCCCACCCGCACCCCCACCCTGAAGGACCGCTCGCACCCCCACAGCCTCCCGATCCCCCCCATCATGTAAAAGCTCCTACCGGTGTCCTGCTGCTTCCTCTTGGCGGTCCCGACACCCGACACGATCGTGGCAAGAGGGAGCTCAAGCCCTCTTGCCCCAGCCAACTGCGGCACCCCCGACACGATCGGGGCAAGAGGGAGCTCAAGCCCTCTTGCCCCCCCGACTCCCCGACACGATCGGGGCAAAAGGGAGCCCAAGCCCTCTTGCCCCGCCGACTCCCCAACTCCCCGACAATATCGGGCCAGGAGGGAGCCCAAGTCCTCCTGGCCCTGGCGACCCCCCCCCCGCTAGTTGTTCGGGCCAGGAGGGAGCCCAAGTCCTCCTGGCCCTGGTGACCCCCCCCGCTAGTTATTCGGGCCAGGAGGGAGCCCAAACCCTCCTGGCCACGGCGACGCCGTACCCCCACCCCGTACCCCCACCCCGCACTACCCAACCCGACCATGTGCCCAAGGCCCCGCCCCCAGGAGGGACCTAAGGCTCCCGGGCCTATTCTGATTGGCCTAGGCGCCTTAGGCCCCACCAGTAGGCGGAGCTTTGGGACGGATGGGCCAATCCGGCCTCATTCCGTCGTTGGCTGCCTGCCGGACAGGCGGGTTTGGCTCCTGTCTGTCCGGCCAACTACACAAAGGTACGGGGAAGGGGGGTGGGGGTGTCGTGGGGGTCGGCCAGGGGGGTCGCGGGTCGGCTGGGGGGGCGGTCGTTGGGGGGAGGGGGGTTTGCGTCGAGGACAGGAGTGCCTGGGATCCCTCCTGCCCGTAATGTAGTGCGGGGTGGGGGTAGGGGGTCGCCGTGGCCAGGAGGAATTGGGCTCCCTCCTGGCCTGAACAACTAGCGGGGGGGGGGGTCGCCAGGGCCAGGAGGACTTGGCCTCCCTCCTGGCCCGATATTGTCGGGGAGTTGGGGAGTCGGCGGGGCAAGAGGGCTTGAGCTCCCTCTTACCCCGATCGTGTTGGGGAGTCGGGACCGCCAAGAGGAAGCAGCAGGACACCGGTAGGAGCTTCTATATAATGGGGGGGGGGTCGGGAGGCTGTGGGGGTGCGAGCGGTCCTTCAGGGTGGGGGTGCGGGTGGGAGTACGTGCAAGCGGTCCTTCGGGGTGGGGGTGCGATCGGTCCTGCTCCGGGGGGGGGGGTGAATCGGACGTCGGGGGGGGCATCAGGCTTTCAGGGTGGGGACAGGACTTCAAGGGGGAGAGGAGAGTCGGGGTGGGCGAAAGGAGGGTCGGGGTGGCCAGAGGAGAGTCGGGGCGGGCGATAGGAGAGTCGGGGTGGCCAGAGGAGAGTCGGGGCGGGCGAAAGGAGAGTCGGGCAGCATGCGCGGTATACGGGTGTGCGCGTTATATAAAAATTTCTGTACATAAATTTGTGTTTTTCGCGCGCTATACCCGTGCGCGCGTTTTACACGGGTGCGCGTTATCTACGTGAAAATACGGTAGATTAGATTAGACACTACAATACATCTTTTGATACATCAGGGGATATATGGTCAATTGCTCAGATATTGTAAGGAAATTTTATATATTAATCAGCCTAGATGTAGGTTGAAATCCGAAAAAGCACAACAAAAGGAAAAACCAACGTGGTCTGCAGTGGAACAAGCAGCAGGCAGAAAACAACAAACTGCAGATGATGTACAAGATGCAGGCGTTAGTAGAGAAAATGCAGTAACATATACAACCTTATAGCCAACCAAGGGACCTGACACCATATTCGTTCAAAATTGGCGTTTGTTTGATATCTTTTATGCGGTTTGTTTTATACCATAACCACCACGGACCCTGAGGAAGGTGTGTTATCCGAAACATGGACCGTGTTGGGTCCCTTGGTTGGCTATAAGGTTGTATATGTTACTGCATTTTCTCTACTAATAAACACCACCTGCATCTTGTACATCATCTGCAGTTTGTTTGTTGGTTGAAATCCAAAAAGCAGATGTTGTTACATGCAGGAAGACATGAAGGGGTACATTATGTTGAGACTGTGAAATCTTCCTTCTCAATGACAGAACCAATTACATGGAATACACTGCCTGGGAATTTAAGATCATTTGCCAATGTTTTGCAGTTTAGAAAATTGTTGAAAACTTATTTTTTTGTTCAGGCATTTTGCTAAACAAAACAACCATGTACTGAGAAAGTATTCTGTTTATATTGCTATTTTATGGTGATTGGAATGTAATTTTTTAAGAGTTTTAATGTTGTTTGTTTTATGTGATTATGTATGTACTATTGTGAGCCACCTAAATATTATGTCAGTGTCTCAAACCTTTTCACCTCAGGCACATTAAATAGAGCAGATGTTTTTCGCGGCACATTATAATTGTGAATATGCTAGTGAATAGCGGCTCTAGAGATCAGTTATTGTGGGAAAGATTGTACAAATCAACTGCCTAAGTATAACTGATCTCTAGAGCCGCTATTCACTAGTTTTAACCTGCCAATTCTACTCAATTTGTAGCATTTTTAATCATTGTAAACCGCAAAAAACTTCACAGTCCTGCGGTATATAAACTGTTTATTATTATTATAATTGAAATTATAAAATTGCAAAACCAACAAAAAAATTAAAATTGACAGTTATTTATATAGAGTTCTTTAAGCTTTGTATGGGTAATTGTAACAATGGTGAAACTAAAGTAGATAGAATTGCTAATCAATGCGATGGATGAGCTTGTTTTTGAGTGCAAATTAACTCAAAATGCGGCCAGGTAGTCGACAAGCAAACACAAATTTCATCATCGACCATCTACAGTCATTCTCTTTTTCAAATTTAATTTCTGTCAGAGCTGAAAATCCAAGTTCACGAAGATAAGAAGATCTAAACGGTAACAAAGCCTTGATTGCTTTGTTGCTCGTTAGGATAACTACTGCATAAAAAATAAAACTAAAATTACTTGCTGTTATTTTTCAAGGACCAATCACATCAAAGAATGATGCTTGTCTGGATGGTTGTATCCTTACGCACATAGACACTCGTAACATTGACAGAATTTTGCGTACGTGACATACAGCAATGTTACTTACCGTAACAGTTGTTATCCAGGGACAGCAGGCAGCTATTCTCACTAGTGGGTGATGTCATCAGACAGAGCCCCGGTACGGACGTCTCACAAGCACGTGTTGCTTGTAGAAACTTAAAAGTTTCTAGATGCCCGCACCGCGCATGCGCCGGTGCCTTCCCGCCCGGAGGTCCGGGCGTGTCTCCTCAGTTCAGGTAGCTAGCCTGAGAAGCCAACCCAGGGGAGGTGGGTGGGACGTGAGAATAGCTGCCTGCTGTCCCTGGATAACAACTGTTACGGTAAGTAACATTGCTTTATCCCAGGACAAGCAGGCAGGTATTCTCACTAGTGGGTGACCTCCAAGCTAACCTCAGTGGGATGAAGGGGGAGTTGGCGACTTAAGAGAATAAATTTTTCAATACTGTTTGGCCAAACTGTCCATCCCGTCTGGAGAGAGTATCCAGACAATAATGTGAGGTGAATGTGTGAACCGAGGACCAGGTGGCAGCCTTACAAATTTCCTCGATTGGTGTTGATCTAAGGAATGCTACTGAGGCTGCCATTGCTCTGACCTTATGGGCTGTGACCTTACAAGGAAGTGATAATCCAGCCTGGGCATAGCAGAAAGAGATACAAGCCGCCATCCAATTAGAGATGGTGCGCTTTGATACGGGTCTTCCCAACTTATTAGGGTCGAAGGAGATAAAAAGTTGAGGAGTGGTTCTGTGTGGCTTGGTGCGATCCAGGTAGAAAGCCAGCGCACGTTTACATTCTAGAGTGTGAAGGGCCGATTCTCCGTGGTGAGAATGGGGCTTAGGGAAGAATACTGGAAGTACAATGGATTGGTTGAGATGAAATTCTGAGACCACCTTAGGCAGGAATTTCGGGTGAGTGCGGAGGACCACCTTGTCATGATGGAATACTGTGAATGGTGGATCCGCCATCAGTGCCTGGAGTTCGCTGACTCTGCGAGCGGACGTAAGGGCTACCAGGAAAAGCACTTTCCAGGTGAGATACTTAAGAGGGGCCCTGTTGAGTGGTTCAAACGGGGGCTTCATGAGACGGGAAAGGACTACATTGAGGTCCCAAACTACTGGGGGTGGTTTGAGAGGAGGGTTAACATGGAAGAGTCCTTTCATAAATCTGGCGACCACCGGATGGGCCGAGAGGGGTTTCCCTTGTAGGGGCTGGTGGAACGCCGCAATAGCGCTCAGGTGGACTCGTATGGATGTAGACTTGAGCCCGGATTGAGATAGGTGTAGGAGATAGTCCAGCACGGAGGATAAGGAAGCTCGCTGAGGTTCCTTTGATTTAGAAACACACCATGAGGAGAATCTAGTCCATTTCTGGGAGTAGCATTGTCGAGTGGCGGGCTTCCTGGAAGCTTCCAAGACCTCCCTCACTTCATGAGAGAAGTGGTGAGGGGTTACGTTGAGAGGAACCAAGCTGTCAGGTGGAGAGACTGCAGGTTGGGATGAAGCAGTGATCCTTGATGTTGAGTAAGTAGTGAAGGAAACACTGGAAGTGGTACTGGTTCCCTGCTGCTGAGTTGAAGTAGGAGGGGGAACCAAGGTTGTCTGGGCCACCGAGGAGCTATTAGGATCATGGTGGCCTGTTCGAGTTTCAGCTTGACCAGAGTCTTCTGGATCAGCGGGAATGGTGGGAACGCATATAGAAATCGTTTCCCCCAGTTCAGTAGAAAAGCATCTGCCTCGAGGCGATGAGGGGTGTAGATCCTGGAGCAAAACTGAGGCAGTTTGGAGTTGTGGGGAGCCGCAAAGAGGTCTATCTGAGGCGTCCCCCACTGTGTGAAGATTTGGTGAAGGGGGCTGGAATGGAGAGTCCATTCGTGCGGTTGTAGTAGACGACTCAGTTTGTCTGCTAAGACGTTGTTCTCCCCCTGAATGTAGACTGCTCTGAGGAGGGCGTTGTGGCGCACCGCCCAGTCCCAGACTCGTAGAGCTTCCTGGCAAAGGAGGGCCGAGCCCGTGCCTCCTTGCTTGTTGATATAATACATGGCGGCCTGATTGTCTGTGCGAATGAGGATTACCATGTCGTGAAGTAGGTGTTGGAAAGCTTGGAGCGCATTGAAGATGGCTCTGAGTTCCAGTAGATTGATTTGGTGTAGTCTTTCCGCACTGGTCCAGAATCCTTGGGTGCGGAGACCATCCAGGTGGGCCCCCCATGCATAATTCGACGAATCGGTTGTGAGAACTTTCTGATGGGGGGGAGAGTGCATCAGCAAACCTCTGGATAGATTCGAAGAGGTCATCCACCAAAGTAGAGACTGCCGAAGAGCAGGTGTGACTAAGATGTGTTTGGATAGTGGATCGGACGTCTGATTCCACTGTGATGCCAGGGTCCACTGGGGGATCCTGAGATGGAGTCTGGCAAAGGGTGTCACATGTACTGTGGAGGCCATATGGCCCAGGAGCACCATCAGTTGTCTCGCCGGTAGGGTTTGGCGAGTAGACACCGACTGGCAGAGGTGAAGAAGAGACTCCATGCGTTGCAGAGGCAGGAATGCTCGGAGTCGGGTGGTGTTCAGGACCGCTCCTATGAAGGGGAGGGACTGGGTGGGTTGTAGATGAGACTTGGAAAAGTTGATCTCGAAGCCCAAATTCTGGAGGAAGTAGGTTGTAGCCAAGGTCGCCGAAGTGACCTCTGGGGCTGACGGGGCCTTGATGAGCCAGTCGTCGAGGTATGGGAACACCTGTAGACCCCTGTCCCGGAGTGCCGCGGCCACTACCACCAGGCACTTTGTGAAGACTCTGGGGGACGAAGATAGGCCGAATGGTAGCACTCGATATTGTAGGTGCAGATTTCCCACCCGAAATCTGAGGAACTTTCGGGAGGCCGGGTGAATGGGGATGTGAGTGTAGGCCTCCTTGAGATCCAGGGAGCATAACCAGTCGTTCTGCTCGAGGAGGGGGTATAGAGAAGCCAAAGTCAACATGCGAAACTTCTCTTTGACCAGGAACTTGTTGAGGGCCCGAAGGTCTAAAATGGGTCGCAGGTCGCCCGTTTTCTTCGGGACGAGGAAGTACCGGGAGTAAAACCCTCGGTTCAATTGGTCTGACGGGACCGGCTCGACAGCCCGAAGCTGAAGTAAGGTTTGGACTTCCTGAAGAAGAAGGGCGGTCTGCGTCGAGCTTGAAGGATACTCTCTTGGAGGATGGTCCGGGGGGACCCGATGGAATTGAAGGGAGTATCCTTCTCTTATGATGGTAAGGACCCATAGGTCCGTGGTTATGGCCTCCCATCGATGGTAAAAAAGATGGAGGCGGCCCCCTATGGGAGGGGCTGAGTGCAGAACGGTGTCGGTTATGCTCCCGGGAGGGGAGTCAAAAGGGCTGGGGAGCCTTAGGTGCAGCCGGTGGCTGAGGTTTTTGCTGAGACTTCTGGGGAGGTTGTCTCTTCGCAGGTTGTCTCGCAGCAGGCGCTTGTCTGGGCATGTAACGCCGCTGGTAAATCAGGGGTGGCCTGGAAGGTCGAGACTGTTGAGGTTTGGGTTTGGGCCGCAGGATGGATTGAAAAGATTTTTCATGATCCGACAGCTTCTTGGTAACAGTTTCGATAGACTCATCGAACAGGTCAGCTCCAGCACATGGTACGTTGGCGAGTCTGTCCTGGAGGTTGGGATCCATATCGATTGTACGGAGCCATGCCAGGCGACGCATGGCTACCGCGCTTGCGGCAGCACGTGCCGAGAGTTCGAATGCATCGAAGGAGGATTGCATCAGCTGGAGGCGTAATTGGGAGAGGGAGGCTATCACTTCCTCGAACTCAAATCGAGCTTGGTTGTCTATGAACGGAGTGAACTTGCGGAGCACCGGCAAGAAGAACTCCAGATAGGAAGAGAAAAAGAAATTGTAGTTCAGCACCCGTGACGCCATCATGGAGTTTTGATAGAATTTTCTACCAAATTTGTCCATCGTTCTCCCCTCTCGGCCCGGTGGTACAGAGGCGTAGACCTGGGAGGGATGAGAGCGTTTAAGAGAGGACTCGACCAGTAGGGATTGGTGGGAGAGTTGAGGGCCCTCAAACCCTTTATGGTGCACGATGCGGTATCGAGCATCGAGTTTGCTGGGAATCGCCGGTATGGAGTACGGTGTTTCGAAACACTGCATGAAGGTCTGATCCAGCAATTTATGCAGGGGGAGCCGAAGCGACTCCGTTGGAGGGTTAGGTAAATGCATGGTGTCCAGGTACTCTTTGGAGTATCGGGAGCCCGTGTCAAGGGTCACATCCAGATCATCCGCCATTTGTCGGAGGAATGATGAGAAAGACAATTGATCCGCCAGCGTCGGTCTGTGGGACGGGCTGGAGGAGGAAGAGGCCTCCGGATCCATGGACATCGGGGAGTGGCAAGGAGAATCGGGTACGGGTGTCTCCTCGTACTCCGGTCCCTCCGGAGGGGACACCTCCGAGGAGGAGTATCCCATACGTTGCAGTTTTTTCTGCGGTGACACCTCCGAGTGGCGTGAAGAGTGCCAGGATGAGTGTCTTGATCGGTGCCCGTCTCGGTGGCGGGACGGGGATCGGGATCGTCTGTGCATCGCATGGTCTCCCGAGGCCCCCAAGTGGTGGATAGGGCTGGAAGCGGTGGATCGCAACTGGGGTTGCGATGCGGATTCTTGCGATGCTACCCAAGTCTGGTAAGGAGTACGGAAGAACTCTTCCTGACTATGCCCAGGGCTTTGAGTATCGATCGGAGGTCTGGTCCCATGTTGGCGCAGAGGCGTAATGGGTTCTAATGGCGGCATATCGGTAAGCGAGGCTTGCCGCATGGGCATCGCCGCCCTCCCCCGTTCGTCCTCGTCGGTTTTCGAGGTCGAACGGTGTGGAGGAGGGGGAGGGGGCGGACCGCCCCTTTGGACCGGTACCGGGAGGTCACCCTGTATGGCAGCGATGAGCCCGGGTCCGATGGTCTGCATGAGCTCAACGAATTGAGCTTCCAGCACGGACCGTAGCGAAGCCGATAAGGAGGGATCCGCACCGAAAGGGGGTCCTCCTGCACGGTCATCGCGCTCCTTCGAGGCCGAGTGCTTCTGCTTAGTAGCTTTCGGCACTTTGATGACCACTGGTGGCACTGTGGAAGGAAGAGGTACCTGAACCGAGGAGACCGGGGCAGGCACCGACGTCGAGCTCGTGGATGGTGTCGGGATGAACGATGCCGGTTTCACCACACTCGATGCAGGAGGGGTCGATACCGGTTTCGCCCGAACCGGGGAGGTATCAGATGAAGTGGAGGCTGAGGGATCCTTAGCTGCGTCCATCTTGAACATCGATTCCCACAATAGGCAACGCCGCTTGAATGAGCGTGCCGTAAGGGTAGAGCAAGGCCTGCACGATTTCGGAATGTGGTCAGGGCCCAAACACTGCAAACAGCGCCGGTGAGGGTCCGTGAGTGAAATCGCGCGTTGGCACTTGCTGCACTTTTTAAACCCGGTGATTGGCCGGGACATAGGCCGGAAAATCTCCGCCGCGAGGTCGAAGCCAGTGGGCCTGAGCCACGTGGCCGGCCCGTTCGACCCGCCGGAGGAAATAATCTTCTTTTTTTTTTTTACTGAAAAAGAAAAGTACTGTTAACTGTAATTAAAAGAAAGCGAAAACGCGGACAAGGAAGGCAAATTTAACTGAATTCAGCTAGCGCATGATGAAGATGAACTTCTCAGCTCCGCGGAAAGAAAAGAACTGAGGAGACACGCCCGGACCTCCGGGCGGGAAGGCACCGGCGCATGCGCGGTGCGGGCATCTAGAAACTTTTAAGTTTCTACAAGCAACACGTGCTTGTGAGACGTCCGTACCGGGGCTCTGTCTGATGACATCACCCACTAGTGAGAATACCTGCCTGCTTGTCCTGGGATAAGTATCTATTCTAGTGTATACTTATAAAGGGAATTTAAAAGAAGTAAAATTCTGGAATCTCTCGTGATACATCACTGTGCTGTGACACAATTTGAGACAGTGTTTTAGGCAGATAATAAATATTTTTCCAGTGCAATAGAAGAAATTCTAGACCATAGGGTTATTTCCCTTTACTCACATGCTGCAGAAGGAATTTACTCTGGATTTTTCACTCTCTCTCTCTAGTGTACTTCACAGACTAGTTTAGCGCCCTCTACAGTCTTTTCCTTCTGCACGCATGACTGCAGCTGTGTGTGTTCTGCTCTCCTCATTTTATTGTTTTTAACATGATGTAGTTCCGTTACTTTCATGGGTATTTTCACGTTTAAAGTGGATTTGAAGCTCTGCCTGCTTGAGAATTCAGACTTTGGTCTGTAGCTGAGAGGCCAATCATTGTTAGCCAGTATGCATAGTATTCCTTGGAGCTCAGGGCTGTCCCTGACCTAATCTCACCTTCTGTTAAGCGGGAGTCGAGCATAGACTGTTAGGCACGCTTAGGGGGCTCAGCAGTGTCCCGTAGCTTGCCTGCTGCGTTTTTGCACCTCTGCCTGTCCTGGTGCACATCCAGTTGTCTGCAGGGGTGGAGGCATAGTCAGACAGTGGAGTCTGACCGGCTGCCCAAAGATCAGTTTGGAGAAAACATGCCCAGCATTGTGGCAGTTAATTCTGAACTGGCTACAGAAAAGGGCTGGAAGCAGGTGCAGCATAAGTCTCTCTGGTCACAGTGAGTACGTTGGAGCTGACAGGCTCTCAGAGGAATTGAGAAAAGTTAAAAATCAAGGGGTTTTCTTTGTTTCCAGGTGTTCCTCTGTGGCCCCCCCCTATTTGAAAAATCCTAAAATCGCTGTTTTTTATTTTTTGGAAGTGTTTAAAATAGCACGAATTTGGTGTGACTTCGGTGGTTCATAGACAAAGCGCGCAATGACAACCCAGCGCAGACAACTGAGCGCAAGGTGGAAGTACGCCAAAGAAAAACAGTATTTTAAGGGGCTCCGACGGGGGGTGTTGGTGGGGAAATCCTCCCCCCCCCACTTTACTTAATAGAGATCGCGCCGGGGTTGTAACCCCCCTCATTTACTGGAAACTTAACTTTTCCCCTCTTTTTTAGGGAAAAAGTGAAGTTTTCAGTATAACGTGGGGGGTTACAACTCCCCAAACCCCCCACAACGCCGGAGCGATCTCTGTTAAGTAAAGTGGGGGGGGAGGGTTCCCCCACACACACCCTGTCAGAGCCCTTTAAAATACTGTTTTTCTTCGGTGCGCTTCCGCCTTGCGCTCAGTTGTCTGCGCTGGGTTGTTGGTGCGCCTTTGTCGTCGCACGCTTTTGACCTGTCACCGACTTCGGTACCAGTGGCTATCTTGGATTTTTAGCTATCTTTTTTTTCTGCTTTTCCCTGCTTCCTGGAAATTGGAATTTTTGCTAGAAAAACTGCTGAGATGGAGTCCTCAGGGTCTCCTCTTGTGGATTCATGAAAAGTTTGTGCAGATTCAGCGCTTTTGTGCAGAATTAGCGCTCTTGGAGCGTCCGTGTCGGGGGGGGGGGGGGGGAGGAGGAAGCAGTGACAGCTAGTTCAGCTTTCCCCTTACAGAGAGAGGCAGGTGATTCCATATTCAGCTAGCCCAGTGGGGCGGCTACCATTACTTTCAGGGCTTGGCTTTGCAGGTTCTTCGGTCAGTCAGGCAGCGGACCCTCTGCAGCCTAAGAAACGCATGTCTTAGTCTTCTAAGGGTGACTCTATGCCCCAGGGAACAGATATCTTTTCTGAATTCATGCAATTTTTGTGGTCCAAAATTCAAACCAGAGGTCCAGTTGCTGGGTGCTTTTCTGGCTCCTCTTCAATGTTTCTGGGCAGTGGGGTGCTCTTGGGGGTCTCATCACCTCCACCCTTGTCGGCTGTTCCTCCTTCCACATCTGTTCTGGGGGATTTGGCGGCTGATCCGGACCTCACTGATCATTTGTTTGATAGTGCAGCCCCATCCCGGATTGGGGGATCCGGACATAGGTATTGGATCCACGGATCCCTTAGGGTCTCTGGATCCTGGAGATGATCCAACTGTTTTGCGCATATTTAAGTTTGCGGCGCTATGTGATCTTACTGCTGAATCTTTACAGTAATTGAGCTTAGTCGATCAGCCCGCTCCTTCCACTTCTCCCTGGCTTTGTAGTAGTGTGTGCTCGAAACCTTTCCCTGGCATCTGGATGAATTTTATAATCTCTGAGCAGTTTGACTCTCCATTCCAGATAACTTTTTTTCTGGTTTTAACCTTGTCTAACATACTCTCAATTCCCCCTCCCCCCTGCCCCAAAGCACCAGCGTGGAAGTGGTCCTGAGCTGCAAAGCCCTCATCCCTCAAAGTGGCAGAAGCAGGCGACCGTCCTGAGCCACGAACTCCCTCCTTCTCTCTCTTCCTTATCTGAAGCGCAGTGGTCAGCAGGAGGCAGCCTGTGCCTTCTGCTGACCGCTGCTCTTTAGGTAAGGAAGAGAGAGAGGGAGCAAGGGAGTTTGGGCTCAGGACTGCCAACTGCTTCTGCTACTTTGGGCTTGAGGGAGGAGGGCTTTGTGGCTCAGGACTGCTGCCGTGATCGTGATTCGGGGCGGGAGGGAGGGGGGTTCATAGCTGCTTGGGGCATGAGGGAGGGAGGGAGGATTTACGGCTCAGGACATTGCTGCTGGTGCTTCAGGGGACATTTTTTTTTCCTACCAGCGATTTTTTTGCCAGTTGTGTGAGAGTTCTGGTTAACCGAGACTCTACTGTATTCACCAATTGGATCCAACCAAGCCTTGCACAGTACACATTTCCTGATTTTTGAGCATTAAGAACCAAGAGACTAGATTTTAGCCATTAAAACTATCATGGCCAGACATCATAAGTATATTTTTAGGAATATTTTATTGCTATACTTATTCCAATATTCATGTAGTTGCACATTGGTTATGTTACCTATAATGCAGTGCTTTGCAGAGCAGTAGGAAAAAAAAAAATGGGCAATATAATCAAGAAAATCCTTGATTATGTGGAAATTGGTTATCTAGCCATCACAGCAATACAGAAGTGTGGATTGTTTGGATATGACCCCTGACAACATCAAGACAAAATGGGGTACTTCTGTTGAGATATTTGTACAGGACTAATTTATGCAGGCAGCCGTTATTGAATGGAGCTGATGGTTTTAAGTATTGTACTGTGATCCCGTTTAGTGAAAGAATATGAATCTAACTGTATGCTCTAGATCAGGGGTGGGCAGACTAGATGGGCCGCGGCCCTTATTTGCCGTCTATTTCTATGTTTCTATGTCCAACCTGCGGCCCAAGGGCCACATGCGGCCCCGTGAAGTATTTTGTGCAGCCCAGGTCAAGGGCAATGCAGTGTTTTCCTCTGCTGCCCCCGGGTGTTTACCATTTTGCCAGTTCCCTCCTCTGTCTTGCTGCAACGTTTGCGCATTTGTGTGGCCCCAGAAACATTTTTTCCAGCCAATGTGGCCCAGGGAAGCCAAAAGGTTGGACACCACTGCTCTAGATTGTTGCTTTAGATCAGTGGTTCCCAACCCTGTCCTGGTGGACCACCAGGCCAATTGGGTTTTCAGGATAGCCCTAATGAGCATGGAGCAGATTTGCATGCCTGACACCTCCATTATATGCAGATCTCTCTCATGCATATTCATTAGGGCTATCCTGAAAATCCGACTGGCCTGGTGGTCCTCCAGGATAGGGTTGATAACCATTGCTATAGATTACCTATTGAAGGGAGGGGAAAGCATAAATATTATTGCAAGTGGAGTTTTTTTTGTAGGATGATGTGTGAGCTTACTGACTTTCAGCATCTGCTGTTATGTTAAGCTCTTATTTGGTGATGAGGTCCTTTTCTACATTTTAAAGGGTTATGCCTGTTGCAGATCCTCCCTCAAGATGAAAGCTGTTATTGTGATATTATATTATTCTTCCCAGTCTGATTATTATTTATCTGGAAAACTCCCACTACCTGATAAGGCCTCAGTCCTAACCATTCCAAAACCCCCCCCCAAAAAAACAACAGTCTTCTACTGTATAAACGTGTGTGTATATGTATAAATATATATACAGAAAGAGGGGGGGACACAGAAAAAGAAATGAATGTATACAAGAAGCAAACTAAAAAGAAAAATTCATAGCAGTGGACGTTGTACTGTTAGCCAAAGGTTTAGCCCACAAAGGTTGTTCATACCCAGGCCTCCATGTTGCCTAAGTACACCTGAAAAAAAAAATCACTGCATCATAAATTGCTCCAGACTTTAATCAGATAAGACTAGATTATTCTCTCACCCCTCCAATTTGGTTGCTAAACTAGCATGACACTTTTTCCTTTCTATAATTTTAACCATCTGATATGCAATAATGCTAGAAGAATATTGTTCAAAATGGACAAAAATAATTGTTTTTAGATAAATATGAGGAGTGTTCAATAATTTATCTACATGAGTATGAATGAAAGTAGCAAGCATGTTGAAACAAGTCTGCGTATGTTGTGACAAGTCTCAAGGTTACTCGGGCACAGTTGCAACTCAGTGTGAGTCTAACATTCCAAAAGACAGGATGTCAAGGACAGTCCTTGTGCGAATCAAGAAACTGCTAGATCTGGAGCACCGTTCAGTGATAAAATTTCTCACAAAAGGGAAAAAGCCAAAGGAGATCCATGAACTACGACTGCAGTTTATAGAGTCTGCCCATCATCCTACAAAGTAAAATTTTGGAGCAAGCAGTTTAAGTGAGGTAGAGAGTTCATTGGATGTCCTCACACGGGATGTCCAGTGGAAGCAACTTCCACAGAAATGTGCATCTCGGCAGGTACATTATATTACATTAGTGACTTCTATTCCGCCAATACCTTGCAGTTCTGGGCGGATTACAAAAGAGGATAACTGGACATTTCCAGGAAAATTACAAATTAGGATGCTGTTTACAACATGGTTGAGACTTTGATGGGAGTGAGGATAGTCATGGAGATGTGTTAGGATTTCTTGATGAATTTTTTGAATAACAGGGTTTTGATTTCTTTTCAAAATGATTTGTAGTCGGTTGTTGTCAGCATGATGGAGAGGTGGTGATCAAGTTTCGCTGCTTGTATTGCTAGTAGGCTGTCATACAGCTTGCGCTATGTACCTTTGATTGGGGGGGGGGGGCTAAATGGAGTCTGAGTTCTCATTGGTCTGGTTGATTTGTTCCGATTTAGGCGATTAGGTAGGTGGGGGTAGTGCAGTTCATTACTTTGAATAATAGACAGTAGAATTTGAATAGTATTCGCGGTTGTGTAGATAGCCAATGCGAGTCTAGGTATGCGGTGGTGATATGATCATATTTGCTTAGTGAGTAGATCAGTCTGAGGGCTGTGTTTTGTACTGACTAATTGTTTTATCATGTTTGCAGGGCATGGCAGATAGAGGATGTTGCAGTAGTCCAAAAGTCCCAGGACTAGGGATTGGACTATGAGCCTGTATTGCTCTCTGAAGAATTTTCTTATTTTTTGCAGTTTGCGCATGACTATAAAGGCTTTTTGGACGGTCTTGTTGATTTGAACTTGCATGGTGCAACATCTATCTATTATCACTCCAAGGAGTTTTAGGGCAGGCTGTATCGGGTATTTGGTAGCGTTTATTTCTAATTCTGTTATAGATGGGTTTTTGTCCTTTTCTAGCAATAGAAATTTTGTTTTATCTGAGTTCAGCTTTAGTTTGTGATCTATCATCCATTTTTCCACTGTTTCTAGGGTTTTTTTCAGTTTTTCTATTGAGGTGGGGGCTGGTAGGTCGAAGGGGAGGAGAATGGTGATGTCATCTGTGTAGCTGAATTATGTTACATCTAGATTATCTAGACTGGACCCAAGGGAGGCTATAAAGAGGTTGAAGAGTGTTGGAGATAGTGGAGACCCTTGATGAATGCCATAGGGATTAGACCAGGAATCTGATTTAAGATCGTTTGTCTTGACTCTGTGTGATCTTGATTTAAGGAATCCTTGGAACCAGGTGTGTATCCTGCCTGAGTCCCTATGGCTTCTAGTATTTGTACCAGTTTGGAAAATAATTCCTGAAAAGTTGGGCATGTCCAAGGTTAGTGCAAGATGGGATCCAAGAATACTGATGCCATGTCAGAAGGCCATGAGGCTCCAATACTGTCAGGAGATGCTCCGTGAAGACCAAGTGAATTGTTTTCATCATTTGGTAACTGGAGATGAGACTCGGGTCTATCACAGAGATCCTGAGTCCAAAATGGAGTCACAAGTCAATCCCCACCCCAAAAATGTTCAAGACAGAAAAATCTGCAGGCAAAGTCATGGCAACTGTCTTCTGAGATGTTGAAGGACTTTTGGTTCTGGAGTTCATGCCCTACAAGACAACCATAACCGGGGAAAGTTACACCAACACAATGATCGCTTTGCAGGAGTCAATCAAGAAAAAAAGATGAGGAAAACTCACAGAATGCATATTGCTTTATCATGACAATGCATTGGTGCACATGTCATGACAATCACAGGTTGCCATCCGAGAATATGGAATTCAGCAGCTGCAGCATCCACCCTACAGTCCTGACCTGTTCTGAGTTTTGAAGAAATCTCTCCATGGACAGCGATTTTCAAGTGATGAAGATGTCAAGGAAGTTGCAACATCCTGGTTTGAAGGTCTAACAGAATAATTTTTTTCAAAGGGGTTATATCAGAGGCCTATATTGAAAAGTAAAACAAATCTTTTTTTT
Organism: Geotrypetes seraphini; assembly: GCF_902459505.1. Taxonomy (NCBI): domain Eukaryota; kingdom Metazoa; phylum Chordata; class Amphibia; order Gymnophiona; family Dermophiidae; genus Geotrypetes; species Geotrypetes seraphini. The sequence continues at coordinate 194,861,480 of NC_047085.1, forward strand.
TTTTTTAACTCTTTTCTTTCCTACTGAGGTAGATAAATTATTAAACACTCTCTTTAGCTGCAGTGCTAACTGGTAGCACTATAAACCAATATAGGCAGTATCATTATCAAAACAACTGCTCTTCAGGTAAAGTCTGAGACCTGTTTCTTTTGGTGCTCCCTCCTCTCTTCAAAAGGTAAACATTCATTTGTACTCACAGCCTTTTTTAAACAAATCACATGTGATAAATTAATGTTATTATGTATTGAGCATGTTTCATGTTACTGCTAAGTGTAATTTTAAATCTTAAATTGAATGGTTATGAAGGAGGTTCATCAGTGGGTTATTCTACATCACAATCATGTAATTCCCTGCACCAACCTTACTCAAAATTCTATATCATAGTTAAGAACCATCGATGGTAACTCTTTTTACACAGGAACATAGCTTATGGCTCGCCCAATTTCATCATCAATTCAAAGTAATTGTGGATATATATATTGCATTTATTTTTATTTATATTTAACCAAAGTCCAATAATATTGAATATCTTCTTTTGAAATTTTATTTTTAAAAACCCCAAAAGATATCCATTATTATTTAACTCTGGTTAAGAAAAAATAAATGCAACAGTTATATTTGAACCAATGATGTAATTGGGCAAGCTACAGGCTGTGTTCCTCGTATAGCAGCTGAAGTTCATTTTACTTAACACACAATGTCTGGCTGAAGGAAAGAGAAACAAGATGTTGAAAGCGAAAACATGGAACAAGGCCAGAAAGCAAGTAGTAATCTGCAGAAAACAGCTAACTCCCCAGAAAAATCACAAGTGGTTCATGTATTGTTGGGGAGCAGAAGGAAGAAACTGCCTAACATGCTGCAGAAATTTGCATTCTTAAAGCATAATTCCAGAGAGCAGAAAGTCCTTGTTAAAAGCAGTGCAGCTCTCACTTTATTTCTAACACATATTTACAGTTAATATGGTACCTGCACATGACAAATATGTGCAAAGCTTATAAGATGCCAGCCTCTGTGAGCTTATATGAGTCCAGTCTTTGAGAGAGTCTAGGGCACATGTGGGCAAACATTTAAACTCAGGACGACGACATCCAGTTGTATTATGGGGCAGAGAGGACGCTGACTTCTTTGCTCTGGAGCTATCTCTATTTTTTCAAGCGCCCCACTGAGGTAATTTTTTTATTTCTTTTGTTTGGACTCTGTGATTCTTCCATCCCTCCTTAATATCGGACTAGTGATTTTCTGTTCATTTGTGGGGTGGACTGTTTATTTCAGATGGCCACAAAAACTGCATGGAGGAAGGAGAACAAGAGTTGCACATGTGAGCCGAAAATTGTGGAGAAGGGAGCTCCATCACCAACCGTGGGTTATGAATGACCTTCAGAAATTGCTACTGAAGTAAGAGCTGCAGTTGAACACTCCCTTAGCAAAACAGCTATAGCTTAACGTGGATAAATTGGATTAGATGGAGAACCATTTCACTGTCGTAGCTACGGAACTGCAAAAATATGGAACAAGTCGGCTCAATTGAGGATTCTACACAGGCTTTAACCCAACAATAAAGACAACATTAGGGCTCTTTTTATGAAGCCGTGTTAGCGGTTTAACGCACGTAATAGCGCGCGCTAAACTGCCAGCCGTGCTAGACGCTAACGCCAGCATTGAGCTGGCGTTAGTTCTACTTGGTGTTTAAAAGTACTTGGTGTTTAAAAGTTCTACTTGTGTTAGTTCTACTTGGTGTTAGTTCTACTTGGTGTTTAAAAGTTCTTGGTGTTACGTAATTACAAAAACAAGGAATAAAGGACCTCAAATACCCAACCCTCACCCTCCAATGAGAGGCTTACTGGGGTATGATTTTTCTCATTGGTCCAAAAAACATTGTTAATTTTTTATTTAAATAATTTAATTTATCAATTTAATTTATTAAATACCAAAAAAATCAAGTGATTTTATCACCAAAATCTAAAACTGTATCTACATATTCATAGCAATCCAAAAAAAGGCACTTTGCATTGTGTTGGAATGAGACTAAAAAGCCCAAAGAGATCCTTGTTTGAATCAGCTATATAGTCCTTTTGTAAATCAGTAAGTCCAGTCCATACTTCTAGCTTGTTTTATAATTTTGAATATCTGGGATCTTAATCTAGGGCTGGGATCTAGCGGTAATCTGGAGTAAACCCCTTGTCGTTGAATTGGTTCATAGACTCTTCTTCATAATCTGATCTATTTAATGCCACCATAGCCCCACCCATGTCAGCCTTTTTTATGATGTGGAATCTTCTTTTTTTATATATATATTTATCTTTATTTAACATCAAAAAACAACAACTTTGAGAAAGAAAAATAACATTCAATGAGGAAATATTACATATGATATTCATAAATGTACAATGAAAATAGTCCACAACCAGTGTTCCCGCTAAGCTGCGTTGGCCTGCGCTCGCGCACAAAATATTACATCGCAGCGCAAAGTTTCTCTTCACAGCGCACACACGCGTCGGTAAGGTAAGGGGACGCATTGGGGGGATTGCACTTCCCCACAATTGCCATGCTTCGGTTCCTCTTCTTCCTTCCTTCCTCCCCCCCCCCCCCCGCGGGACCCTGCGGCACCATCAACTCTTACTCCCTCTAATGTCGGCCCTGCAGCTCCAGACTTCCTCGCACCTTCTCCCCTCCCCCTTTGGATCGCTATTATTTTAAATGTTATAGCCGCGGAGCTGTATCCATCAGTGGAGATGTCTAACCTCGGCCTGCCCCGGAACTCTTACTGCAACAGTGACTTCCTGTTCCTGCCTAGACGGGCGTCTGCTGCAGTAAGAGTTCCGGGGCAGGCCGAGGTTAGACATCTCCACTGATGGATACAGCTCTGCGGCTATAACATTTAAAATAATAGCGATCCAAAGGGGGAGGGGAGAAGGTGCGAGGAAGTCTGGAGCTGCAGGGCCGACATTAGAGGGAGTAAGAGTTGATGGTGCCGCAGGGTCCCGCGGGGGGGGGGGGGGGGGGAGGAAGGAAGGAAGGAAGAAGAGGAACCGAAGCATGGCAATTGTGGGGAAGTGCAGAGCTGCAGGGAAGAGTGTTGCGGTACCCAGCTGGAGGGAGAAGGAAGATGAGGGAGGGAATTAAAGGAGATGCCAGGGCTTGGAGCATAGGAGGAAGGTATGCCAGTCTAAGGGAAAAGGAAGGGGGAGATGTGAGAGCATGGAGGGGGAACGAAAGATGGAAGAAAAGGAAAGGAGAGAGATGCCAGAGAATCAGGGAAGGGGAGATACCAGACTATGAGGAGAGGTGTGGGAGAGGGAAGGCGAGGAGAGAGATGCCAGACCAATGGGGTGAAAGGAGAGATGGAAGGGGGAGGCATACAGTTTCTGGAAGGGGCATAGAAGGAGAGAAGATGCCATATAGGGGAAGAGAGACGGCAGACAGTGGATGGAAGGAAGAGAGTTACAAGAAGATGAGGAAAGGAGAAACCACAGAAGACAAAGGTAGAAAAAAATTTCTATTTATTTATTGCTTTAGGAGACATGTGTCACTGTTTCTGTGAAGCATTGTATGCAGAGTCCAGCTTCTTGCTGGTTCAATTTAACCTTTGTCTATGTATTTTTATTTTATCCCCCCTTTTACAAAACTGTGAAGCGTTTTTAGCACCAGCCTTGGTGGTAGCAGCTCTGATGCTCAGAATTTTATGAGCATCAGAGCTGTTACCTCCGTAGCTAAAATCCACACTACAGTTTTGTAAAAGAGGGAGGGGTTAGTTTGTGATTACATATTCCTTACTAGGCGAAGGTGTTTTCTGTGTTCTGTGTGTTCGAAAGACATGGTTTTCTGTTAGGATTGACGGTGTAGGATTGATCTGTGCTGGTCTGGCTTGTTTAGTTTTACAATGGGTGTATTGATGTACTGCTCACTGCAATATGTAAGATGCTGCCTTTTCCTAGGTACTCATGTGTGACGTGTGGTTTGTTACTAAAAATCATGTTTTTCTTACAGATGGGGGGGGGTGCCAAAAAATGATGGGCCCCGGATGTTACATATGCTAGGTACGCCACTGTATGTAAAGATACCAGAAAGCTGGCGTAGCAAAAACTTCTAAGTTTTGAGTATTTAACCCTCCCACAATCTCACGGGCACTCGTTTCAAGTTTATTGAGATTTTGATTTAAACGCAATATCAAATATTTTCAATGCGTATAACAAAAATAAATTTGGGGAAATAAATAAAACCATTTGAACCAGTGTTCCCGCTAAGCTGCGCTGGCGTGCGCTGGCGCACAAAATATTACATCGCAGCGCACACGTTTCTCGTCACAGCGCACGATCGGAAGAGGCGTACGGCAGATGGCAGGGCGGCGAGAGGAGAATCGGGCGAGTTGGCTCATAACTTGCTGGCGCCCGATATTTTTGGCTCACGGTGAAAAAAGTTTGCTCACAACACCCGCCCGCTTAGAGGGAACACTGTCCACAACTAAGAAGAGAGATTCAAGCACTGTGAAGGGTAGTAGAATTCAAGAAAAAAGAAAACGTAACAATATACTCATAAATACAGAGCAAAATCAGTTGTATATAATACTAAGTGGTCTGGACAGTGATATTAGTAGGCGCTACAGTAGGCCACAGAAGCAGCCTTCCCTCCAAGAAAAATTGTAATTGGTCAGGTTCATAGAAAACATATTTATTAGCTTGATAATTAATATAACATTTACAAGGAAAGCGCAGCTGAAAGGTAGCTCCTAAACTTAATACAGATTGACGTAACATTAGAAATTTTTCCGCCAAAACTGTGTCCACTTAGAGACATCAGGAAAAACGGCTACTTTACTACCAAAAAATTCAACATTCTCGGCTCTAAAGAATAGACGAAGAATTGCTTCTTTGTCTTGTAAAAAGACAAAAGTCACAAGAAGTGTAGCCCTTGCAGAAATTTCAGACTGTGAAGATTCTAGGATATTAAGTTCTGCTAATTGATGTTCCAAGTCCTGCTTTTCTTTAGGAATATTTAAGTAGTACAATTTCTGTAATGGGGATATAACTGTCTCAGGATACTTTAAGACAGAGGTTAGAAACTGTTGAAATAGTTCCTTAGGTGACTGTAGCCTGGAGACTGGAAAATTAATCAGTCTAAGATTTAAATTCCTATTTGCATTCTCCAGGTTCTCAATCTTCCTGGCCAGCAATACTTTATCCTTATAATGCAAATTAGAGGAATTTTGTAACTCCGAGACCTGCTTCTTGACTTTGTCCATTCTTTTGTCCTGATGTTAAATTTGTAGCTCTAAATTCTTTATTTGAGTTGAGGAGGTTTGTGAAACAGAAAAAGTGAGAGCATACCCTTGTGAAGGCTTTCAATAGCCTCCCAGATTGCTTCCATGTCTATCACTGGTGGTTTTTGCAGCAGGTTCAGGAAGGAGAAGGACATTGAGGAAACTGCAACCATGGAATCCAAATTGGAATTTCCACCTCCTTGCCATGATGAATCTCAGGTCCCCCAGTCGTTGTAGAACGAAGCTGAAATTCCAGTGAAGGTGAAACTTTTTTCGGGGTCAAGGGTGAGCTAATCAGTGCTGGCAGAGTAAAGATCATCTCTGCTGCTTCCTGCAGCACCGTTGGCATCCCTGACAACATCCCAGGGAGTGGGGGAACTCCTGGATCAGCTGGGCTCAGCGAAACTTTGCTATCTGAAATTGAGGTCAGCCCCCCTTGATCAGCCGAAGCGCCCTGTACAACTGGGACAGCATAGGTGGCGATTGCTGACTGGCGTATTGGCGGTGTAGCAGAGAAGGCAGAAGTCCATCTCTCTGTTTTCCTCTACGCTTCGGCATGGAGAAACAGCTAAGAAAAGGCAAGTATATAAGTATTATTTTGCCGGCGTAGCAGGAGCTTCCTGCTATGCAACTTGCTCCGTCGCCATCTTGAATCTTTCTCCATACCCTGCATGGAATCTTCTTTTGACTTCTTCATGGCCTCACGCTCAACTCTGGTCAGATTACTGTTTGTGGGAAAAAATTGGAATGTTCAATGTCACTCAAAATCACTTGTTTGAAAACTGACAAAGTAGAATCAAGGGGACCGGGTGGCATCCATGTTGATTTGCAGCTCAATATAGAATCATGGTCAATTACTACAACCTCCAAAACATATTTTTATCTGTAGCGATCTTATGAATTTCTGAAGATCTATTTTAAATTGAAAAGTATCGAACTGATTGCTCGGAACAAATGAGAAAACCTCTTGATAGTAGCTTCAATTCAACATCGGAAAGGATCTTAGAGGATAAGTTGACATCCTGCAAAATACACAACAACAAGTCGGCTTTAACCCAACAATCACAGCGACTCACCGAGCGTGCTGCAGAGTTAGAAGAAAAGGTGGATGAGTTGGGAAATCATTCTCGCAGGAGCAACCTTCGCCTACTTGGTTTTCCAGAATTGGTACCTGATGGAGCTCTTAAAGACCATTTGGAAGCTTGGTTGTCATCTCTCTTGCAGTTGAGGAGCAAAACCGGATCACTAAGAACTGAGCATGTGCATCGTTTGGGCCCCAAATGGCCTGGGAGAGAAATACCCTGGGTCGTGATCTTTAAGCTTTTAAACTATGCACATAAAGTGGAGTTACTACAAGCTTTCCAAGCAGGCCAGCAGCTGAATTATGAGGGGCATAAAATATTATGTTTTCAAGATTTCTCAGCCAGAGTTTCAGCTCTACGAAGGAAATTCTCCCCTCTCTGCACGAAACTACTCTATATGGAAGTACGTTTTACATTATAATACCTGGCCATATTAAAAAGCTTTCTGATAACCGGCGGCTTATAAAGGAGATGAATAGTTATAGTAGTTCCCCAGCCTTGAAAAAGAAATGAGCAAAACGCGTTGGTAAAGGGGATGAATGATTCATAAACTGAAAAGCTAAGTTATTTAAATTATCATCTTAAATTATGAAATGAAATGCGCTGAAATGGATAAATTATTTAAATTATTAAGAAATCGAAAAAAGATAAAAAGTATAAAAAGAACAAAAATAAGATATACACAAAAAAGATAACTAAAATAGGTATGCTAGATTGGGATGCATGAGGAATTGATCCCCCGAGGAATTAGAAGGTTCTAGGGGCAGTCTGATATCCCATGGCAATACCAATAGAAATTGATATTCTGTCACGAGTATGAATATGAAGTTTTGAGATTTGTTATATAGCTCATGTCAAACTAGAGCAGCAGGAAGTGGTGTTATGTAGTATTTATGCCCTAACCAGTATGATAAAAAAATTTTCATTAAAAAACTTTTGTCTCACTTGCATGAACCGGCTCTGGATAGCTCTAGTGCTTGAGACAGAGGGGCTGGAGGAGTGTGGGGACTTTCTGTATTTTGTGAGCTTCCGGACATGGTGGATGTCTGGAGGGCTTTGCATCCTATTGAAAGAGATTACCGTATTTGCCGGCGTATAAGACGACTTTTTAGTACCTTAAAATCCTCCCCAAAGTCGGGGGTCGTCTTATACGCCGGGTACAGTTTACATGCCCTTACTTGCGGGGCTGGATGTACTCAGTCGCGCGGCTCTTCTCCTCCCTACCTTCTCTGCTTGCAGCACAGAGCCGAACGGAAGTCTTCCCGACGTCAGCGCTGACGTCGGAGGGGAGGGAGGGCTTAAACAAAGCTTAAACAAAGCCCTCCCTCCCTCCGACGTCAGCGCTGACGTCGGGAAGACTTCCGTTCGGCTCTGCTGCAGGCATGGCAGGTAAGGAGGAGAGTAGCCTCGCGGTACCAAGAGAGAGGGGCGGCCGCCCCGCCCCGGTTGCAGCACAGCCGGCCAGGTCCCCTTACTTTTGTGGCACTTCCCCGACCGACCGATAACAGCCCGGGTCCGACAATCCTCCCTGCCCTGTAGCCGCGAATCTAAATTACTTTCTTACAGTAGCTGTAAGAAGGTAATTTAGATTCGCGGTTAAGGGCAGGGAAGTTTGTCGGACCTGGGCTGTTGTCGGTCGGTCGGGGAAGTGCCACAAAAGTAAGGGGACCTGGCTGGCTGTGCTGCACCCAGGGCGGTAGAGAAGGAGGGGGGGGGGAAGGACTCTGAAAGCACTTGAAGACAGAGGAGGGAGAAGAACGCTGAAAGCACATGGGGGAATACAAAGGTGTGGAGAAGGAAGAAGGGGTCGTCTTATACGGCGAGTATAACACAAAACTCTATTTTTTAACTAAAAGTTGGGGGGTCGTCTTATACGCCCAGTCGTCCTATACGCCGGCAAATACGGTATATATATTTGTCCCAAGCGCATTTCACCCTATTAAGAATTATTTATTGCTTTCCAGGTCTTTACTCGTGTGACAGCCATGGAGATCGGTCCCATAGCTATATTGGACCTTGCTATGTTCTGGATGGATATGCATCTCTCAGGGTCTCTGTCTGCTCCGCCCCAATGGAAATTCACTCCTCACCCCTATGGTGATATTAATTTTCATGACTTTTTACATCAAAAATAGACTCTGTACAAAGAGTGAAATGCGCCTCATAACGCTACACCAATTCTTTACTGGGACACCGCTAAGGAAGTACTCCAAGGGGAGATGATTGTGTATGCTTGTCATCAGCGGAAAGTCAGAGACCGGGCAATTTTACAACTTGAGCGAAGGGCAACTCAGTTGCAACAATATGCCAAATACCTCACGGTTGCGCTTAGATCCAGTCTTTTGGAGGTACAACAAGAGTTTAATGAGCTACTTTTTCAGCAAGCTCGTAAATCTACAGATTATTATAGATATCAGCTATATAAACATGCTAATAAGAGTGGGAAATTAATGCGCACTTAATTCGGCAGAACAGGGGGCCTTCCAAGATTTCTGTATTGCATAGGGTGGATGACTCTCTGTGTAATTCGGATGTGGAGATTGCTCAGGTTTTTACCAAGTATTATGCACATCAGATCCTCCCTCCTATGGATAGTGAGATGTATCTTTCTAATTTATCTCTTCCTTATGTGATGCCCTCAGAGTGTTCCTAGCTCAATGCCTCTATAACACAGGAAGAGGTGGAATGGGCAATACAACACAGTCCTTTAGGGAAAGCTCCTGGTCTTGATGGGTTTAGCGGTGAGTTTTATAAGCTTTTAAAAGATGATATTGCATGCCCACTTACGGATATGTTTAATGGTATGATTGTGGATGGTGCTTTGTTGGTCCCTAATATGGCACAAATTATAGTACTCACCAAGCCAAATAAAGACCCTACGTTACCCGAGTCATACCGCCCTATATCACTACTTAATTATGAGGCTAAGTTGCTGGCTAAAGTCTTTATGAATCTCTTGCCTCTGCTGCTTCCAAGACTTATAGTGGATCCTCAAGTGGGCTTTGTCCAAGGTCCCCGCTATTCAGGAAATCCATGAAGACTAACACCGTATGAAACATTTCAATCCTCTGAAGCAACCCGCTCTACTCTGTAACACCTCTGGACATGTCCAGAAATCCTTTTCTGTAATCTGCCTTGAACTGCAAGGTAATGGCGGAATAAAAATCACTAATGTAATATTGCCATACTGTGAAGAGAATATGTGCCAGATCTTGGCCGCTCTGTCGATTGCCCAAATCCACTAAGATTCTTTCATTGTTGGTCAGTTTTGACATGGAGAAGGCTTTCAACAGAATGGTCTAGTCCTTTTAGGATGCCTATGGCATCGCAGTGTTTTTTCAGGAGGCTATTAAGACCTTATACTGTCATCCGAAGGCTAGTATTAGGGCCAATGGAGTAATGTCTGACCCATTTGACATTAAACGTGGGACCAGGGGTGCTCATTATCCCCCCCTACTTTTTGTTTTGACTCTCAATCCTGCTATTCAGGAAATTTTAGCTAATCCAGATATAAAGGGTTTTACTTTAGATCCTCACACATTTAAAATAGCGGCCTTCACAGACGATCTGTTAATTCATGTAACAGATCCTCATGTTTCCTTGCCTACAGTTTTGGAGCATTTTAGGAGTATGGCGACTTCTCAGGTTTTCAATTAAATCTAGACAAATCTGAGGCATTAGCGCCAGGGGAAGTCAATGGTGGGCCTAGGGAGATTCTTTTCCTTTAAAATGGGTGACTGACTCAAATATTTGAGAATCTGATTGACAATGCAGATGGATCAGCTATATCGGCTTAATGTGGACAGATTATTGTACAAGACCCATATGTAAAGATTATAAACTAAATATAAAGGCATCTAGGAATAAGAAAATTCAGGATGGAGTATATCCAGAGGAAGGCTACTAAAATGGATGTAGGTCATCATAAGGCATATGGGGGCAAAGGCCAAAGAGGGGAGATATGATAAAGATGTTTAAATACCTATGTGGCATAAATGCGCATGAAGTGAGTCTCTTTCAATTGAAAGGAAATTCTGAATGAGGGGGCACAGGATGAAGGTGAAGGTGAAAGGGGATAGATTCAGAAGTAACCTCAGAAAATAATTTTTCAAGGAAAGGGTGGTGAATGCTTAGAATGACCTCCAGGTGGAGGCGGTAGAGACAAAATGTATATCTGAATTCAAGAAAGTTTAGGACAAGTTTGATCTCTAAAGGAGAGGAGGGTATAGTAAAGGGATCAGCAACCTTTTTAAAGTAAAGAACCAATTTATCCTAAAAATTTCATCCAAGATTTACAAAGAGCCGCAACAGGAAGAGAAGGGAGTTTGAGATATTCCAAGTTTCTCACTCTCTCTTCCTTCCCCAATGTCTATTTTCTCTCCACATTTTCTTCCCTCCAACCCCTCATAGGTCTCTGCACCTCTCTTACTTCCCTCCATCCCCCAACCCATAGTCAAGGTTCTCTCCCCCCTCCAGGCCTGCCACTTTAATCTCCCTCCCAATCTCACGATCCACTCCTGGGCCTAGTGAGGTATCTGGTGGTCCAGCGGTATCTTTGTGGCAGAATTGTGGCCCTCTCACTCCTGACTCCACATGGCTGCCTTCTAAAATGGCTGATGGAAAAATTATGTTCTTATCTGTTAATTTTTTTTCCTTTAGACACAGCAGATGAATCCAGAGACCAATGGGATAGCACACATCTACCAGCAGGCGGAGATAAAGAAACTGATTAACAGGTGGTCCTATTGGCTATTACTCCTCCTGCCCAAGCATCCGTAACCATCAATAGGCATAAGCATGTAAAAAATTTCTTTCCCATAACAAATCTCAAAAGGCAATAATACAGAATACAACCATCAATAACAAACTTTGAAAGTTGCAAAAGAAAAAACCGACAGACAATATCGAGAAAGGGTGGGGCTCTGGATTCATCTGCTGCGTCTAAAGGAAAGAAAATTAACAGGTAAGAACATAATTTTTCCTTCCTTAGCAACAGCAGCAGATGAATCCAGAGACCAATGGGATGTAGCAAAGCAATCCTCAATCTGGGTGGGAAGCATATACACCCGAAGCACTAAAAGCATCCACCGAATGCGCCCCCACATCCAACCGGTAATGCTGAGATAAAGCACTCTCGGAAAATCAAGTAGCTGCGAGACAAAACTCCTCCAAGGAACAAACCTCTGGACCGAGTCCAAAAAGTAGCCATCACTCTGGCAGAATGGTCATGAAGTTCTTCCGCCAACCGCTTCCCTGCCATCAAGCCAGCGTAAAGAATGTCCTTCTGGACCAATGAAGCGATGGAGGCTTTGGACGCCGCCAAACGTTGGAAGCATCCCTTGAAGAATACAAAAAGGTGATCTAAACAACTAAAACTTGTTAGAAACCTAGCTCGTGGAAAACGCTACGCACTTTCAAAAAAATGCAGTGAATAAAAGCACGTTTCCCCATTTCTCCTCCCAGGAAGAAAGAAGGAAAAGTGAGAGTGGCATAAAAGAAAAGATGACACCTCCTTAGAAAGAAATTGTGGTACCGTCCGAAGATTTTGGAAATCAGAAATAGGAATCCCCGTTGAACAAGGCCTGCAACTCAGAAAACCGCCGAGCTGAAGCCATGGCCACAAGAAACCCCGTATTCAACAGCACAGCCTTTTAGCATCTCAAAAGACTAGGATGAAATGTAGCATTCGGTAAACTGCGAAGAAGTACCTTAAGACTGCACTCTGGACAGAGCTTTCTAAGAGGTGTACAAATAAACCGTACTCTGTTCAGGAACAGAACTATATGAAGCTGAGAAGTAAGCGAAAAGCAAGATACCTAGCCCTCGTAACAAGCTAAGAATGGCACTTGAAGCTGAAGGGAATTGAATGCTAAGCCCTTGGCAATACACAAGGAATTCTGGAACGGTGCAAATGTTGAGAAGTACCCAAGATAGGAAAAACCTTCAAAAGGAAGCAGAATCCACAGGTGAAGACGTCTGTATCGCCTGGATAAGAGAAGAAACAACCTGCTTCGCATAACCCTTATACATCAGACATGACTTTTCAAAAGCTAGGTCGCAATACCAAAGTAGAATGAATATCAATGTTGATCGGGCCCCAGGTGAGCAAATCCGGAGATACCAGGAAACTCAACAGACTGGCTGTCGAAAAATTCATCAGATCCGCATAGCAAGGATGGCACAGCCAATCCAGAGATTCTACAAATACTGTGCCCTGAAAGCGAGTTTGAGATGGCAAATTCAAGCCATCATCAGCCAGGGGAAAACACTGAAAAAAGAGAAACCAGAGGAGAGAAAGAAGCCACGCTGCTACCCCCTCTGACTCCCACTGCCTGTGTCCGCCGAAGAAGCTAGGAAGCTTAGAATTTCGAGACGAGGCCATGAGATCTAGTTCAGGAGATCTCACTTCCATACAAAGAGCGGGAATGCCTGAGCCAAAATATCCAGGATGTAAAAGATTTCACCATTACTAACATTTACACTTTCTAGAGCATTCACAGCGCTGTACACTGCAACATACAATAAATGGGCCATGTTCAGATTTCGTGGAGAGAAAGTCTATCCAAACTCTGGAAAATGATCTGCCAACAGAAGAGGAAGATGAGGGTCCACCCATTGAAGTAGAACCATGACTTTACTCGCCAACTGAGTACATCACCTACTGCCCAGGCTGGAGAGAAATACCACCATCATAAAACTGACTGAAAAAACCTTCAGCGTCATTCCGGAAGAATGGTCTGAAGCTCCAAAAACGGTAGCCTGACCATGCTTTAGAGTAGAAGAATGAACAAGTATTGAGTCATCTCTTAAGACCAGACTCCTGGAGCTGAGGATGGAAGGCACCCAGCCCCCCAACCCAACAGCCCGGGATGTTTGGTGACCATAAGCTAGTCCAGCAAGGACCGAGGCATGCCTTTGAAAAGATAAATCTCGCTGAGCCACCAAATCGTACAGAGTGATGCTTGAGGAGCCTACCAAATAATTGGAGCCCTGAGATACCGGGAACCACCGGAACAAAAGCGACTGCTGTAACGTTATAATGGGAAAGCAAGCCGAAGTTCCCAGTGGAGTCAGCAACATGCATCCTAGAACCTGTACAGAATCCCATACTCTCGGTCATGTTGACCGAAGAAGAATGCAAACCTGATACTGTGACCCATCGCCCTAGTCTCTGGGAAGAAACACATTTCTCTCCTATATGAATAAAAACATCTCCCTGATATACCTATAAATAGTACAGGAGAAAAGAGCGCTGTGCAAATTCGAAGATTCACATCTAAAGAACTGAGGAAAAGAAACCACCCTTTTTGTGTCAGTCATATGGCCCGACTGGAAGACGTCCGAATCAAGCAGTCAGTCAAGAAAAAAGGAGATGAAACGCCTGGTAGTGTCAAAACGGTACCACTGCCCTCATTTTCTAAAATGTTCGTGAAGCCTTGGGTAGGCAAATGGCATGTGCCAAAACCGAAAGCGCTGCTCCAAGAGAGGCAAGCAAACTTAGTGCTGATTTGGAGTCCATAGTGAAAATGTAAATATTCTCCCAGTTTTTCTGTAGAAATGTGTAACCCTGAGAAACTAATTCAGCAGAATGGGATCCAGCCCCAGTCTGCTCAATGCCCCCATCTTGGGCACCATGCAGTAAGCGGAACAACGTCCCTTCATTCTCGAAGAACTACAAGAACTGCCCTGAGGACCAGTAGCACTTAAAATGGAAACAAAACATAGAGACTCCAAGAACGAACCGGAAATCTGAGGAGGATGCAAAGTTGCAAGCATCCTGAAAAATGTTCACAGCCCCCTGACCTGACATCATAGCGTCCTCCCCCTCATGAGAAAGCCTGAAGAGTCATTGGAAGAAGTCAAGATCCCCTCAGAAGTGCAGAAGGTCAGGGAACAGCAGGGTGAGAACTGTAGGATCTGTAAGAAGAAAGAAACTCTCCTAGGAAAAATCAAGGTTCGCAATGTAAAGAGGAGTATACTGGAACCATGAATACAGTACCAACTCCATGCAATGGGAGCGAAATATGTATGTCCTTTAAAGTGAATACGTACTAGACGCAATCAAGATGCATCATCTTGCGCCCCATGGAAAAGAACAGCCTCCTAACAGGTATCAGACAAAGCTCACATTGCTAATGAGAGCTTCAGGAATGGGGCTAACAGCCACATAGCGCGCGCTCCTCCGCGGGTTTGATAGAATAGGTAACTGGCTCCTGGTTAGAAGGAGCTGCACAGCCCTACCTGTCTGGTCGGGGGGTCCGTCTAGCATGTGCCATGAGAAGATGGTGACAGGAGAAACCAGCGTGGTAAGCATGGAAATCTGAAGTCCAGGCCCCCTCAGAAATAGAGAAAGAGAATCCTGGCTGCAGGAAGATGCGAAGTGTCATTATGCCCATAGAGACAGCCTGAACTTGGTAACTGTTTGTACTACCTTTAGGTATATATATCCTATGCCACTACTAGACACATGCAGCGCAGCACAGAGGCCCAAATAAGAAGGACAGATACCAACAGAGGCTCAAGCTGTAGGGACCCCCAAGAGAGACAATGAGATACCCGTGTGAAATACAGGGCACTATCTTACAGCTGATCTCACTGTGCTGTGATTTGCCATATGTCGACCCGGTCCGGAGACAAACTGAGACTGGGTGACCTAGCAATGGGCAGAGTCTCTCTGGTAATCCCTTGAGGGCTAACCCCAGAGTCCGATTAAAACAGCAGCTTCCTTCAAGTGAATACAGCAGGAACACAGACATAGACATATAGATCTGCCCAAGCTTGTCCCAAAGCTGGTGAAACACGTACAACTAGTCTGGACCGGAAAAGAGAGAAGCTGCAGCATACCCAGACCAAGTCAACTGGAAATAAACTACCGGAATGCTGCAGCTCTCCCGCCATCGCCAGAGAACCAAGCGCATGCGTGATTCTCGCTGAAACGTGGCCGCTGCATCAAAGCTCCTAGAAACATAGTCGGATTCAAGCCCCGCAAAAATTACCCTGCCGCAGCCTGCATAGAAAGAAAATCTGACTCAGGGAATAACTAGAAGAACAGTGCGGTGCGTCCCACAGCGCCAGAAAAAACACGTCCCATCTCATGCGCGCTGCTATAAACCAGCACCTGCACAATCAGCTGCACATGGCCGTGACAAATACAGACGAATGGGAGCCTCGGAATAAACAGGACTACTACTGCTGCACTGAAACCTAACGAGGAGAACAATTGCGAGCATGAAATTGCACCGCTACTGCTGCACTGCAAACCAACAAGGAAACCAAGCGCGTGTGGGCAAAGGGCGGGAAAGTCCCAGCTCCCTCAACGGATTTCTAGTCATAAAACTTAGCCTCAATAAAATATCCATTCCTTAAACGTACGTTGACCAAACCCACAGTACTAAGACTTCCAAACAGAACCTGAAGTTCAAACAACAGTAAAAAAAAACCACATACATACCCACAAGCTTGTTGTTAGGGCCGGTTGAAGCCAGTAAGTGCTGGTTGTGCAGCACTAACAGGGCAGAATGTAGTAACCGTGGTCTCTCTCTTTTTTTTAAAACAGAGAAGGGAAAGAAGAAAAAATGGAGACCCAGTCAGACCCTCTAGCAATGGAGGGAGGGTGAGGCAGGGACCTGTGGGGGGGGGGGGGGCGCCCAGATGTAATCCCTAAAGCCGGCACCGTTCAGCCGGACACCCCTGTCTCAATGAAGAGAAAACCTCAACAGGAGAAATATAAATGTTGTCCCACTGAAGAGAAACCTCAACAGGGGAAAATAAAGTTCCAGTCGCAGCCAGAATCCAGGAGCTAGTTGAATAGCGACCATCACCTGCTGGGAGTTAGAGCATACTGAAGATACAGGAGGAGTGCCAGCCAATAGGACCATCTGTTAATCAATTTCTATATCTCCGCCTGCTGGTAGATGCGTGCTATCCCTTTGGTCTCTGGATTCATCTGCTGCTGTTGCTAAGGAAGTGACCTTTCGCAGCTGCTTACGGCAGCCATTTTAGAAGGCAGACATGAGGAGGGAAACATGAGGCAGACATGAGAGGGCTGGGTTCCTGTCATGAAGAACCCCGCTGGATCACCAGGTACCTTGATAGGTCCGGGGAGACGGAAGGGTGAATTGTGGCAAAAGAGTTGCAAGTGGCTCACAAGCCGCAGGTTGCTAATCCCTGGTATAGTAGATAGTATGGTTAGGCAGGCTAGATAGGCCATATGGTCTTTATCTGTCTTTATTTATATCCATTTCTAAGTAAATGTGGCTTGATCTATAAACCAAAGAAATATAATACCTGAAAGATGAAATTTTTTTTTTTTTTTTTTTAATTTAATAGGGCAATAGGAAAATACTTTTGGATCTTTTGCCACTGATCTATTTCTTAACAAAAAAAATAGGCATAATTTGATAACTTCATGAAGAGCGTATAATTCTTTGTAAGATATCTAATTCTATACAAAATTCTATGTAACAATATACCACCTGCAACCTACCTATAATTCTAATTAATGAGGTTTACATGGGATATAAGATTGCAACTAACATAACATTTTATCCATAGAAATTTCACTTTTTACAGGTGGTACAGGGCATTCCACAATGCCCTCCCCTCATTGAAAGGTAAAATAATTATTAGTATAACATTGAAAGATTAGAGAAATGTTTAGCAGTAACTGAGAAGGTGAATTTGCATATTGAAAGACATATTCTGAGCCAAATGACACAGAGTTTAATACAGAAAAACTAAGTCAGACGTGCAGATATTAAACATCGAGGTGAAGAACACCAAAAGTAATATGCTAGACAAGTAATTTAAAGCAGTGGTTCTCAAACCTGTTCTTACAATCATTCCCATTTCATGCAAATCAGTTGGGTCGTTGGGCTATGCCCTTCAATGAATACCTACTGGATATATTTGCAGTTATTTTATTTATTTAATTTTTAGACCGCTTCTCCCACAGAGTAATAGATATTTTAATCAGACAACATGTGCAAATATACCTTATGTATATAAATGATGGACAACCTGAAAACCAGATTAGCTGAGGAAAACAGATTTGAAAACCTGAAGTACACTTTATCTGTGGTCTAGCACAGTGAATGTTTCAGGATGGTAGAATGCCAGGTCACACATCCTTTTATCTCATGTTTCTCATCTGCTTAAAGGGAAGCCAGTGCACAGCATTAGGGTTAGTCACATGGTTGCTTCCAAGGCATTGTTTTACTAACATGGCATAAAAAAAATGTTACTAACAAAATATTAGAACAGAACCATGGAAGTACAGTATCAGAAACATCTGTGTGAAAAAACTGCCTCTTATAATGATGACCTGTCAAAATCACGATGGACAAAAAGTGTCCACAATCCTGCACAGGACTTATGCGCTCCACCTTAACAGTTCCTGTTAGCGCTGAGGGTGTATGTGTGTGTGTGTGAGAATCCCCCCCAGTAAACTTACAAGTGTTTAGGCTCCCGTTGGGGTGGGGGTGGGGAAACCCCCCCACTACACTGAAAATTGCCGAATACTCAAAAAATGAAGGAAAACAGCAGTTTCCACTGTAATGGGGGAGGTTCCCTCCCCTACACCCACCCAATGGAAGCGTGAACACTTGTAAGTTTACTGGGGGAGGGGTTCCCTACACACACACACCCACACCCACACACCCCCTCAGAGCACTAACAGGAACTGTTTTAAGGCCACGCACACAAGTCCTGCACGTTTTTGTCTGGCGTGCTTTAGTTATGGTGCCCTTATTAATGACTGATAAAGAGGCAAGTGATAGCTGCAATAATGACCTCACTGTAGGCAACTATGAAGGAGTGGGAAGAAAAATGTATTCTTAATTCTAGGATACCTTTAAAGGGTTCATCTCTCTTGAAGAGTTCACAGAATGCCTACAAAGCTGGCCAGTTCAGCAATTTACAGCATGACTCAGGACAATGGCCAATATAACATGGAATACACCAAAGTACTGTTTCTTTAAAACAACCAAAAAAACAAAAACATTCTGATAAGGTATTGTTAATATATAATCTGGCATAGGGGGAGCTATACAAGGTTTGAATCATTTGAATAAAACCAGAACCAATTCCAAACCAATCCATCGTCTGATACATGAAGGCCCATTCTACACGATCAAAGGCCTTCTCTGCATCCAAAGATACAGAGAAGGCCGGATAATTAATATTTTTTGATAAATTTAATATATGTAATGCCAGTCTAGTATTATTAGAAGAATGTCATTGAGCAACAAAGCCCGTTTGGTGCATTCCAATGATATAAAGAGAGCCTTGGCTAAGCGTAAAGCCAATAACTTAGCCAAAAGTTTAGCATCTACATTTATCAAAGAAATAGGCCTATAATTTGAAACCAACATTGGATCTTTATTTGGCTTTGGCAAAACAATAGTCAAGGATTCTGCCATAGTACCTAAAATGCAACCTTTAGTTAGTTGAGCCTGATATAAATTTAACATATAAGGTAAAAGGGTAATTTGAAATGATTTATAAAATTCTACCGTGAAACCATCACCACCTGGAACGGATCCAACTCTTAGGGACTTCAATGCTGTTTGCAATTCTTTTATAGATATAGGCACTTCAAGACTAGATCTTATATGCTCAGGAACTTTAGGACCCTTTATTAATTTTAAAAATTCTATACCTTCCTTTTCCTTATTTGAATAAAGCTCAGAAGAATACAAAGTTTTGTAGAAGTACAAAAATTGTTTAAAAATATTTTACAATTTGTACCTGAGCATCACCTTTTTCATCTTTTATCGCTACAATTTTTACTTTCCTTTTTTTCACTTTAAGGTAATTAGCTAGTAATCTTCCCGCTTTATTCGAGTTTCCATAATATAGAGCTTGCTGAGAAAACAAATCCTTTCTTGCCAACTGTGAAGAAATCTCATTATACTTATATTTAACTTTTAATAGGGCTTGTAAAGTTTCGTTTTCCCACTTTGTTACTAATTTTGCCTCTAATTCCTTAATTTCCTTTTCCAAATTAGAATATTCCATATTAAGTTTTTTCCTAACATGTGATGCAAAAGAAATAATTTGTCCCCTTAAAGGTGCTTTAAACGCATCCCATATTTCATGTGAAATTTCTGCTGACACATTGATTTGAAAATATTCTTCTATCTTTTTTTGAGTTTCTTCAATAAATTTTGAATCTGCAAGCCATGTATTATTGAATCTCCATACAGGTCTTATCATATCCTCTTCATCCAATCTCAATTCAATCCATACCCCACCATGATCTGATAACATAATTGGATCTATGCTAGCTTTCATCACTTTTTGAACTAATAAATCTGAGACAAAAATATAATCTATTCTTGAAAATGAATTATGAACATGAGAAAAAAATGAAAATTCCCACGCATCAAAATGTATAGTATTCTCCATATATCTTTTAAACCACAAGATTTTACCAAATTATCTAGTCCCATTGACTTGATTATTCTACTAGGACTTTTATCTATTAATAGGTCCATGACAGCATTAAAGTCCCCAACTACTACTAATTCCGAAGTTGCCAGTGGCAACAATAGTTTCTGGAGAGATATAAAAAATTCTGATTGATTAGAGTTAGGGGCATAAATATTCAAGAGCGCCAATGTATTTTTCCCAGCTTTCATTTCAACATACACCCACCTTCCGGAAGGATCTTTATCTTTTAACGTGAAAATAGCCGTACATCTCTTATGTATCAGAATAACCACTCCTGCTTTTTTCCCCACCGCTGGAGCATAAAAACAGTGCTTTACCGGTTTACCCAACCTTGTTCCAGCTTTTTTGATTCTGTTTCAGATAAATGTGATTCCTATATAAAATATATATCTGCAGCCTGCTGTTTCAAAAAATTAAGTGTTTTTTTCCATTTAATAGGGTGATTTAATCCATTGACATTTAGTGAAAAGAGTTTAAAATTCATTTTTAATTATTAATAAAGAAACCCTACAGAAATTCATTTTCCTACATTTCTTTTGTTTTATCATTACACATCCATAATCCCACATCAATAATCCCATAAACCCTCCTCCCCCCCACCCAAATAAATCATACGAATACTTGAGAACACCTATATAGACAAATGATTTTAGAACTCCCCCTAGGCTTATTCACTATATTCTATCAATGACCTTAGATATTAAAAAAACAAACAAACCAAAAAACAATTTTATCTTTATCAACCTATAAGGCACATATATTAACTCATAACAACTTATGAATTAGGCTATATTATATTCCAGTATTTCAAATATCTAAATAAACATACTTAATACTATTATTATTATAATCCACCATATATCTCATTTATTAAATTGAAGTAAACAATTTATATCCTCTTATATTATATTATACTAGTCTTTAAGCCCGTTACATTAACGGTTGCTAAAATAGATGTGTCTGTCTGTCTGTGTTTCTTTATCTCTCTCTCCTTGGCCGCTGTCTGTATCCTTCTGTCTCCCTCCCCCCCGAGCACAGCTGTCTGCCCCCAGAACACACCTCCCCCCCAAAGCAGCCCCCTTCCCTCTCCCTAACTGTCTCTCCATGGCCCTCTTCTGTCTTCCCCCCCTCAAGCAAAGCTGTCTGTCCCCAGCACACCTCTCCCTATCTCTCCATGGCTCATTCTGTCTCCCCCCAGCACACCCCTCCCCCCAAAAGCAGCCCCCTTTCCCTGTCTCTCCATGGCCCCTTCTGTCTTCCCCCCAGAGCAAAGCTGTCTGTCCCCAGCACACCTCCCCCCAAAGTAGCCCCCTTTCCCTCTCCCTATCTCTCCATGGTCCCTTCTGTCTCCTCCCAGAGCAAAGCTGGCCCCAGCACACCTCCCCTCCAAAGCAGCCCCCTTTCCCTCTCCATGGCCCCTTCTGTCTCCCCCCAGCACACCCCTCCCCCCAAAGCAGCCCCCTTTCCCTATCCCCCTGGCTCCTGGTATTGATCCCCTTCTTACCCTCCCCTCCATCCTGGCGTCTTCTGGCCTGCTCCTCTTCAAAGCAGCCTGCGATCTTGGTGGCCGGCTTTAGCGAACCTAGCAGGCCGCTCTCCAACTCGGTAGCATGTTCCCTCTGACGCGATCCTGTGCATCAGAGGGAGCGTGCTACTGAGATTGGAGAGCGGCCTGCGAGGTTCTTTAAAGCCGGCCACGATCGCAGGCTGCTCTGAAGAGGAGGATCAGTGGCGGCGGCGGCGAGTGAGGTGACACTGCGAGGACGCAGGCAGCGAGTGAGAGGCAGCTGCGAGTGAGGGCGGGCGGTGATGCACCGAGGACAGGGAGAGAGCACAGTCGCACGCCTTCAGCCCCCACATGCGCCGTGAGGTTAGAATGTTGCCACAGAAGCACACCTCATGGCGCCACACCTCACAAATTTTCGAGAGCCCATGCGTGCTCTAGCGTTTTATTATTATTGATGTTATATATATAAGTTCCCCTGAAATTCAACATAAATTAATATTCTATTCTTTTCTACTTCATTTACAAAATATGTATTAGACAGCATCCTATATTTAATCAACTCTTTAAAATATATCCTTACATTCAGAAATTTAATTAGATATTCTAGTATTAATTTATGTTAAAATTTACTTAGAATATCAAAAATCATAGGACAAATTATAAAATAGATCAAATATAAGTGATCTTGTCTATATTTCAATTTATGATCTTCAGTATATATGCCCAGTGAATTAAATTTATTGCATCTTAGAAAATATGCAATATATAATAAATAGTTCCCTTTATATTTCCAAACCATCTGACCAGATGAAATCACTTTTCCATGAGTTCCTTTTAAAACTCATATCATATCAAGTAAGGCAAGGAGCATCGATAAGTGTTGACCAATCTATTAATGCAGATGTACCTGTCATCCCTTTTATGTTGACGCTAACACTGACTGAATCTTTGTTGGACGCATGCAAAATCTACATTATATACATTGTTGTTATTAAAGTCATTTATTTAATAGGTCAATTCTGTTTAATTAACCATCCATTGTAATCTTTTAACTTGAATTCAATTCCTTTCATTCAAAAATAATCTATACAGATGAAATATTAAACTTAACTGTCTTTCCCCATATAATGTACTTCTTTACTTCTCTCCTTCAAATTAATTCTTTCTTTTCCATTGTTCACGGGTTCTTTCAAGTGAAGCGAGGAGCATCAATATGAATTGACCCATTTATTGACGCAGATGTTCTTATTTGTTCCATTTACTTTGACGCCGATGCTGACTCTGTGTTGGACGCATGCGTTGTTGTTATTAGTTATCCAAGAAACGTCATTGCGTAAAACAACTAACATCTATTGAAAAAACCAAATGCCGACTCCGCCATGGAATCTGGAACCGTTTACGTTGTAATAGGTAACATAAAACTTACATCATTTATCTTGGAATTTGAATCTGTTTAGTTAGCGATCCGTTGTAATCTTATAATTGTAATTTGATTCTTTTCAATCAAATATAATCCATTTCAAATAAAATAATAAACTTAACTTTACTTCCCCATACAATGTATTTCTTTTTTTTCTTGTCTCCTTCCGATAAATTCTTATTTTTCCATTATGTTTTACTCATTGGTTCATGGGCTCTTCCTGTTGAGAAATAAAGTCTTTTAGCTTTTCTGGATTATTAAATTGAATTGTTTTATTATTGTACGTGACTCTTATTACAGCCAAGTAAAAAAGGCCATATCTTGCTCCAAGCTGTTTTAATTGAGGTCTAAACGATAATAGTTGTTTTCTCAAATTGGCTGTTGAACTGGCAAAATCGGGAACAAAGAAGATTTTTTTCCCCTTATATTCCATGTTTATACTTTCTTTAGCCAGCTTTAATATTTCCATGGCCTGTTGATATCGTAACATACGAAAAATGAAAGGTCTGGGATACATTTGGTTGTTAACCCTTCTCGTTGGAACTCTATGGGCACGTTCTATTTCCAACAGAAATTTTGAATTTATCTTGAAAATTTTTGGAAGAAAGGATTCTAGGAATAAAATAGCATCTTTATCTTTTGCCCCTTCCTCCAAGCCTAAAAGTCTCACATTATTCCTACGTGAGCGATTCTCCATATCTTCCATCTGTTTTTCCAAAATACTTATCTTTTTTTGACCACTTTGAATTTGAACCTGTCCAATTTCTAGATTTCTCAGTCTCTTTTCCATCTTTTCCATTCTGTTATTTGCAATTTCATTCTGCCTTGTCAGGTTATAGACTTCTTCTCTAAGCTCTGCTAATTTCTCTGAGTTTCCTTTTAATAGTAATCCAATCCTTCTCAATTCAACCATTAGTTCAGCGTTGTCTGGGATTTCCTTAGGCAAGGAGATCTTAGATGGAATTGTCTGCTCTTGTTTTTGTCTTTTTGGCTTACATATAAACGATTCCATGTTGCTTTGTTTGGATGTTGAAACCATATTAAAAGAATAATTACTATAAATTCTTCATAAAATAACAGAAAAAAGCCTGGGATGGAGGAGCCTGTTAATCACACGTCCATTCACAGCACTCCCAAGATTCTGGAATCAATAAAAAAACTAAAAATAGTCTCAGAGATATTTGGAGCTTCAAAATTAAACAGTATATTTCTGTATCTCGTTGGTCACGAATTTGGTCTTGGAGATTAAAGTGCACAATGTCAGCATCCATGAGACAAACATGGTTATTTTTATTACATAGGATTTTTTGGACCCCAGTTCGTTTGCAAAAATTAGATAGTTCCAAATCTAATAGATGCTGGCACTGTAATACTGATATAGGGACGTTAGATCATCTGTTATTTTTTTGTCCACTTATATTTAAATTCTGGAAGTCTGGAAGTCGATTTGGGGGCAAATAAATACTATATTAGAATCTGATATTTCACTAACATATGAAGCCATTATATGTGGTATTATATTACACGTTAAACCTACACTTGACAAATATAAAAGTCGTCTCTTCCTGATCTTTACTGGAATAGCTGTTCAAATGATCACAAAAAATTGGAAAAATTATGATAGATTAAATTATACATTTTGGCAGACAAATGTATGTAATACATACAAATATGAGAAAATGAATGCTGACTGTTTGGGATACAGTGTTTTTTTAAAATAAAATATGGGGTCCATTGGCTATATTTGTTGATTCACATTAAGAGTTTTTCTAGTTCTAAGATTTTATCATTGCACATCCGGGAGAGTGGGAGGTAACTGGAAAAAAGGAAATATATATATATATATATAATTTTTTTTGTTTTTTCATTTTATCTGTAATAAATTAATTGGTACTATCATTATTTGAGAGGAGGGTGGGTGGGTAAAGTAATGCTTTTCATATTAATTGTACGAAGTGGTGTATTTTATGAAAATTGTATTGTAATTATTGTTCTATAAGAAATGTAATACACTAATGAAGTTTATAAAATAATAAATTAAACCCCCCCTCACCAAATGTCTGTGTAGAATTGAACTGCTAGACATGTAATGCTATACCCACTTTGAGGCTGAAACTTATTTTTACACAGCACAATTTCCAATATATATGAATGCTATTATTTCAGCTTGTTTCTCTCTGACACGACTTAATGGAAGCTATAATATGCTATTAGAACAGATCGCCACTCAGAAATCTAAAGAACCTTGTAAACAATAGTGTTTGCCTGTGTACAGCTGAACATGTGCCAATATTTATAAACAGTTAATTCTAAATAAGGAGCTCAGTAGATAATAAAATGCTATAAAAAGGCTATCTGCACATGCATAGTATATACACACCCACAGGTACAATATATGTGGGTGACATCATCAATGGAGCCCTGGTACTGAGAGTATCACTTTAAACATCTTCAAAAGTTTCAAGACTGTCCGTATTGCACATGCATCGGTGCATTCCCGCCCAATGTCAGTTTGTGAGACTATCAGTTCAATAAAAAAGCTAAGAAGCCAACAAGGGAAGAAGGGAGGGTTGTGAGAATATCTGCCTGCTGTCCCTGGATAATATCTCTTACACGTTAAATAACTGTGCTTTATCCCAGGACAAGCCGGTAGCATATTCTCACTGATTTGGTGTGCAGAAGTGTTGATTAAGAAAACTACTTTCTAAGTAAGGTGCTTGAGAGATGAAATCATAAGTGTTTCAAATGGAGGTTTCATTAAAGTAGAGATTATAACACTGAAGTCCCAAGGAACTGGAAGATGTTTGATTGGAGGTTTAAAATGAAACAGACCTTTCATAAACCTGGAAACCAATGGGTGTATAGCCAGAGGTTTACAGTTCAGAGGTATATGGAACCACCGATAGCACTGAGAGGCACCCTTACTGAAATCATCAGGATATGTGGCTGGAGGTAATGCTTGCTGGAAACACCAAAGGGTAAAATGAGTCCACTTAAAATGGTAACTGCATTGTGTGGACAGTTTCCTGGAACTAAACTAAACTATGGCTAATACTGGAGCAGAAATGGTGAATTCATCTATCCATTGGGAAAGAGGTACCAGGCTGTGAGTGTTAGAGAACGTAGATTGGGATGGAGACGGATCCTTCGTTCTGAGTCAGCAAAGTTGGAAAAAGTTTCAGTGGGATAGGTTCCATTACACTCTAGAAGTTACATAAAAAGCATCAAAAACCGATCAGGCCATACACTTCTTGGTTTCCAACAAATTTTAAGAGATGTGTTGGAAATTGTCAAGTTGGTCATCAGGCAAAAGTTGTTCAAACTCAGTTAACTATTGGATTAATGACTTCATGTAGGTGGTCATGTTATAACTAAGGATCTGGCTGGTAAGTATGGAATTTTGAAAAAGACATTTCCCAAACTTGTCCAGAGTAGGTATGATGAGAAAATCTGAATCATACTGCTCAATGCCTGGTAGTGGTAAGAGAGACCATCTTAATAATCAATGCCAGGACATATGTCACTGAGAAGTGTCAGCTATGACGATGGTGTGAACACCTGGAAGCACTCCTGGATCATCAACAATACCGGTCTGATGTCAAATGGGAGGAAGAACTCTGATGTCTGGATGTCGCAGTTCTTGACTGGTGTCAATGGGGAGTGCATAACCTGGTCCTCGAGTCCCTTGAGGAATGATGCTCAGGTCAGGCAAGTACTGGCGATGTCACAGTAGTAGTATAAGCTGCTTGTGTTCAAAGCATGGAAGCCTACTACCTCTGCACTAGTTCCCTGATCTATTTCTGGATCAATGGCACAAGCACTGTGATGGACATCGGTATAGTAGGTGACGAGGGGTGTCTAGATGTTAATAACCTCAATGACAAGACACACTTCTGAGGCAATGCCACCTGCAGGGAAGGAGACTGGATCTCTGGGCATTGATGCTTGGAGTGAGTTGATAGAATTGATGTCTGAGAAGGCTCTGAAGCCCTTCTGGGTGGAGAAGAATGCTTGCGCTTTTTAGCTTTCTTAGTGAGCATTCTAGATGGTGGTAAAGGAGACAAAGCCAACATCGAGTGGGGCATTGATACTGATGTTGGTCTCTGGGCTTCGGAGTCAGAGATGGTGAACACATCCTCAATGTTCTCGACGATGAACCAAAGAGTTTTTTTGTGTTGGAGTCGTCTAGCCTTCAAGAATCTTTTTTGTAGTTGGGAGCAGTGCTTACAGGATTCCACCCGGTGATCAGGGCTCAGACATTGGAGGCACCAATTGTGTGGATCAGTGCCCGAGATGGTCCTGTTACACCAAATGCATTGCTTAAACTTGCTAGAAGGCTTGGACATTAAGGAAGAAACCACTGATACAAAGTCAAAGGACTCAATGGTCCCAGGGAAGTTGAGTAGATTGTACACTGAAAAATGGCAAACTCTCCCAGCCTAAAAATAGGCTCCACAGGGCCAGAAGGCCCAAAAACTGAAAATGGACAAAAATTAAAAGAAAATAAAGAACAAGACAAAAATAGGAAAAGAAAACGAGATACTGAAGAAAATAAAGATGGGAAAATTTGATGCACTTTGGAGTAGCTCCATAATATAGCTTCTCAGCTCTGTGACAAACTGAGAACTGATGGTCCCATGAACCAACATCAGGTGGGAAGGCACTAGTGCATGTGTGGTATGGGCATTCTCAAGACTTTTGAAGTTTAAAATGACAGTATACTTTTGCACTGTCCGTACAGGGGCTCCATGGATATCTCCCATCCGTGAGAATATGCTGCCTACTTGTCCTGGGATATATACTTATACACATACAAATACGATTTATACACATACAAACACTAGGTTCTGCTCCTTACTGTGCTCTGTCATTGTGCTATCATGTGCGTCAGACCTGACAGTAAAACGCAATCCAATATATTCAGCTAAATAAAATGAGTATCTTTCATATATTAGAACTGGTAGCCTCCCACTGGAAAATAATAATGAAACATGTATTTTGTGATAAGCCATATTTCACTGTCTATTCTTATTTAATGGTTGTTAATTGTCTGTACTCTTCTGAAAATTTCTGATCTTATTTCTGGATTATTACCGTGAAGGATATGGTTTTCTGAAGCACTTTCAAATACTAAGAAAGGGGAGATGGAAGTAGGCTTTACTACAGTATGCCTACTTAGAAGAGAACTACTACAGCACATGCTACTCAGGAAAGGGCCTTAATTTGTATATGGGGAAATTCTGATTTGGGGGCAGGAAAATCTTATGTGTGGCAGCCTAGGTACATAACCCTTCTATCTGAAGAAAGGTCTGTAAACAGTGAAGCAGAATTAAGAGGTTGCACTGCATTCATTTGCACTGCACCTGGCCAACCAATAAAGACAGCAACCCAACTTCCTGCAGTATAAGAGTGAATCCATCACCATAACAAATGAAGCATCATGCTGCTGGAGAGCAGATGACATGACCTGTAATGCAAAATCTCATAAGAGCATCACCCTTACCTATGAGTGGAAGCTCGTCCATGCAAATGCCCTGAGATTTGAGGTGCTTCTTGATGCAGGCAAGCCGCTGTACATTGGGTCCCCAGCGCCTGCCCAGTTTGTGTATGTGCTGAATTTGTGTCACAAATCGCATTTCTTCATTCAGCTTGCACTCAGGCCTCCAGTCCGAAGGGGGAATAACCCTACACATCCCATACTTCTCAACCTGAGCTCGGACTGACTCAATATAGATCAGTGGATCATTGAACTCCTTGGCACTAGGCTGGAGGACAGGAATCTCAACCATCACTGGCCACTCTGACTTGCCCACCCTTTCCTGTTTCCCCAGTGAGTCATGTGGCTTGTGTAAGGAGTCCGTATGTGAGGTAGAAAGGGTTTCACAGGCAGCATTTTCTGTCTCATCATGTGCTTGTTTACCTGGCAAATTCCTTCCTGCTGTGGCCCTCTTCGGCCTATTCCTTTCCAAGGTCTTTTCCGGTACCTCTTTTTTTGTGTGTCCATTCATTACAGACTTTTCTGCCACAGTCCTTCTGTTCCTCACCTCTGGCAAGCTAGAAGTTACTTTTGTTTTCTTGATGGGCAGCTGTGGTTTGTCTACAAGATTAGTTTCTTCCAATCGCCTTTTAGAATTTCTTAGCCCCTCTCTTAGCTGTCTCCCCTCCTCTCTAGTGCACATTTTATCACTCAACTTGCCATTGACTTGGACACAGTTAATAGTAGCACAACTGGACTTAGACGCTGCTGTGAGGGATAGCACCTGTTTGCGGGTTTTTGCATTGCTACTTTCTATTTTCCCTGAGTTTGTATGGTTAATGGCAGAACTGGGCTTGCTATGGTTCAGTTTGGTTTTCTTCGCCAGTTCTCTCTTGGCTTTGGTGTATGTGACAGTTCCCCTGGTCACTGTTGCTGTGTACTTTGCAGTTTTGGATGGTGATGTTCTGACTTCTCTCATCTTTTTGGCACTGGCTGAATTTGAACTTGAAGCTGACAGTCGAGTAATTCCATTTACTTTAGAAACCTGGAAGAGGGAAAGAGACGGACCACTTGTAATTAATGTCAAACAAACAAACAAAGATATATATATATAGCAAAACCTTGGTTTGCGAGCATAATTCGTTCCAGAAGCACTCATATATCAAAGCAAATTTCCCCATAGGAAATAATGGAAACTCAGAGGATTCGTTTCACAACCCAAAATCTTTAATGCAAAATATACGTACTTGTATTGCAAGACCTCACTCATTTAGAACAGTCACTACACTCCTGCAGCATCAAAGAGAGAAGAACCATCAGCTCAGTTGTAATGTGTGTATACTGTATGTATTTGTATTGCAAGACATTGCTTGTATATCAAGTTAAAATTTAATAAAATGTTTTGCTGCAAAACTTGCAAACCAAGTTACTTGCAATCCAAGGTTTTACTGTATGTCAAAACGAATTATTCTAATAGTCTACAGATATCTGATTCATTCCTTCAGTACCTTGTGCCTCTACTACACAGAAGACATCAAGGGGTGGGTGGGAGGGGTCGGAACCAACTACTCTTGACTACATTTCAGTTTCTTTAGCCATGTATATTACCTGTTTCTTAGCAAGAAGTTCTTGTCAGTTCAAGGTCACTAGCTCCTAGAGTAATTGAAGATGAGGTTCCTGGAAGCCCCCTTCTCTAAGCTTTGCTCTGTGTAGATGTGCATTACTTGTACAGTGAGATTTGGTCAACAGAAGTGAAAAAACCCTACAGTATTGGATGAACCAAAGGATTTATTAATAAATACATTCTCAAATGTAGATAATGATGTTAATGAACAGGAATCAACATGGTCCGTGTTTCGGCAAAATGTCTTCCTCCTCAGGAGTCCTACAAAAGACAAAATACACACACAAATACATATGTTATATGAAGAAAAAGGAAAAAAATAAGGTAAAATTATGTCTCACCCGATAATTTTCTTTTCCTTAATCACAGCAGATGAATCCAGATGAATTGGATTGTGTCCATCCACCAGCAGATGGAGATAGTGAGCAATGAGCTGTGATATATGTAGGATGGTACGCTCTCTGGCTGCCCATATGATGAAGTATCAAAGCAGAAGCAGAACCAGTATCAAAGCAGAAGCCATAGGAATAGACAGCAGCACCAGTCCTCCCTCCTAAGCAGCACAACTGAAAAACCCAACTACATACAATGGAAAGAACAAACAGCACACAACAAACATAACCAAAGAAAGCAACCTCTGCATATAGTAAGATTTTTTAACAAATGGCAGTATTCTATCTCATAGGGCGGGCTCCGGATTTATCTGCTGTGACTAAGGGAAAGAAAATTATCAGGTGCAACAATTTTACCTTCCCTGTCATCATCAGCAGACAAATCCAGACAAATGGAATGTAGCAAAGCAGTTCTTTTCACTGAGGGTGGGATATGATAGACGTTTAAATACCTACGTGATATAAACGCACATGAGTCAAGTCTCTTTCATTTGACAGGAAGCTCAGGAATGAGAGGGCATAGGATGAAGTTAAGAGGTGATAGGCTCAGGAGTAATCTAAAGAAATACTTTTTTTTACAGAAAGGGTGGTAGAAGTGTGGAACAATCTCCTGGAAGAGGTGGTGGAGACACAGACTGTCTGAATTTAAGAAAGCCTGGGATATGCACATGGGATCTCAGAGAGAGGAAGAGATAATGGTTACTGCAGATAGGCAGACTGGACAGGCCATTTGGCCTTTATTTGCCATCATGTTTCTATGATCCAGTCAGTGCTGCCAACAAGACCGATGCTACAAACGAAATCCTGGCCTGAGCAGCAACATGCATGCGATAGTGTTTGGCGAATGTGTGAAGCGAAGCTCATGTAGTCACGTAATAAATTTCTGCCAGGGAAAAGGACTGGACTCCACCCACGATGTGGCTACGGACCTGGCTGAATGAGCTCTTATGGGAAGTGGAGATGTCTTCCCTGCCAGCAAATATGCTGATGAAAAGGCCTCCTAGTGATCGTGTCCTTAGATACCGCCAACCTGCAGTTAGGACCCCCAAACAGAAAAAACAGATGATCAGATCTGTGAAAATCATTAGTTTCCTGTAGGTACCGTTGTAGCATCCTCCCAAAGTCCAGACACTGAAAGTGACGAAACTGATCTAGATAATCCTCCTCGCAAAAAGAAGGCAAGAACAGCGGTTGATTGACATGAAAGGAGGATATCACCATCAGCAGAGAGGAAGGAACCATACGAATGGTGACACTTCCCTCCAAGAAAGAAAGAAAGGGATCCCTACAGGATAAAGTCTGCAATTCTGACATCCAATGAGTCAAAGTAATGGCCACCAAGAATACCGCTTTTAAGGTAAGATCTTTCAATGTTGTCGAGCTTTCTGAGTACTCAAATGACCAAGATGGGCAAGGAAGATGAACTGGAGGACGAAGGTATGTCAGGATGAACTGCCAGAGAGGAGCCCATGAAAACAGGCTTAACACCACCACCTGAACCTTGATGGAAGTAAGGGACAGACCTTTAGCACAGCTCCCCTGTATGAAGGCGAGAATCTGAGGCAAGGACAAAATCATAGGAGAAATATCTCTCTGTGAACACCAAGACTCAGATTCACCACACCCTTGCATAAGCCACCAATGTAGAATGCTTGTGAGTGAGGAGCAGAGTAGTGATTACTTCTTTAACATACCCTTTCTTCCTCAGTCTCGAT
This sequence comes from Geotrypetes seraphini, assembly GCF_902459505.1. Lineage (NCBI taxonomy): Eukaryota > Metazoa > Chordata > Amphibia > Gymnophiona > Dermophiidae > Geotrypetes > Geotrypetes seraphini. The sequence goes on from NC_047085.1 coordinate 194,893,405, forward strand.
CTTTCAATAGCCAGACAAGAAGACCAAAGTGGGACGGACCTTCCATATTGAACAGACCCTGGGACAGGAGGTTCTCCACAAGGGGCAGCCAAAGAAGTTCATATTCCAAGAAATGAACAAGATCTGCATAGCAAGGGCGATGTGGCCAATCAGGCACAATGAGGACTATTAGACTCCTGTGCCAGAAGATCGTGTGAAGTACCCTGCTGATGAGTGGCCACAGGGGAAGATAAAGCAAATGGTCAGGAGGTCAAAGCTGCAGAAGGGCATCCAAACTAGAGAATGACACAGGGACAAATTTGTCCCCGTCCTCGCAGGAACTCAATTTCCCTGTTCCTGCTAGTTTTGTTGCTATCCCTGTCCCATTCCTGTAAGCTCTGTCTTAACTGCACAAGCCTCAAACACTTATGACCTTAAAGTTTTGAGGCTTGTGGAGATGCAGACAGAGCTTGTAAGAATGGGGCAGGGACAGGAAAAGAACTTGTTGGGATGGGAAAGTGAGTTCCCACGGGAATGGGGAAAAATTTGTCCCCATGTCATTCTCTAATCCAGACCCTCTAATCTAACCTCCCTTCCTCTTCTGAAAAAACATGGTACCTTGGTGTTTTGGTGTGAGGCCATGAGATCCATGCTCAGGCACTCCCATCTCTTTACTATCAACTGAAAGGCAGACAGGGTCAACTCCCACTCCTCGAAGTCCAGAAAGGATTGACTGAGAAAATCTGTCCAAACATTCAGTGTCCCCTTGATGTGGGCCGCTGCTAGAAGTAGAACGTTGCTTTCTGCCCACTGCAGTGAGAGTTGAGCTTCTTGTGCCATCTGTGCACTGCGTGCGCCTCCCTGAATTTTGATGTATGCTACTGTCATGACGTTGTCTGACAGAATCTGGACCAGTTTTCCTGACAGCAAAGCCTGAAATGCTAACAGCACCAGGCACATTGCCCAGAACTCCAGCCTATTGATTGACCAACCGGCTTCCTCTGGAGTACAGAAGCCATGTGCATTGATATTCATACAGTGGGCCCTCTAGGCTATCAGGCTGGCATTCATGACAACTATCAAATCTGGCCATGCCAGTGGCATCTCCCAACCAAGACTGGTCAACCTCAGCCACCAACTCAAGCTGTCCCTAGCTCCTTTCATTCAACCCAAGTGAACCCAGTAATCCTGAAACACCAGAGACCACTGAGACAGAACAGACTACTGCTGCAGCAGCAGCAGCCTCATGTGTGCCTTCGCCCAGGGCACCACCTCCAAAACTGAGGCCACAGAGCCTAGCACCTGAGCATAGCTCCATGCTGTCAGTCTTGGGTCCTACAGAAATGAGGGTATCTGCGTTTGAAATGCTAATCTGGCAAAAAAAACAACAAAAAAAAACCTGTCCCCTGCCTCGTGTTGAAGTGAACTCCCAGGTACTCCAGTGCCTGGGAGTCAAGTGACTTTTGGCCAGGTTGATCACCCAGGTGAGGGACTAGAGAAGCGCCACAACCCATAACATTGCCTCGTGACTCTCTGCCACCAAGGAAGCCCGGATCAACCAGTCATCTAGACAGAGATGAATCCTGAGCTCCTCCTTCCGGAATTGCTGAGAATGGTATTTCCTTGAATCCCAGAGGCGAGGTCTGCCTTGTGACTGCTTTCCTGATCCTTGCTAGGACTTGAAATCTCCTAGTTCCTTGACCAGTTCTCCAAGTCTTCTCTGAAAAGAAGGCCACTCCCTCCTGCTTTTTCTAATTCTGCAATTATCTTTGAGATACGGTGACCAGAATAGAATGTAATACTCCAGGTGAGGTCACACCATGGGGAGATACAGAAGCATTATAATATTCTTGGGCTTATTTACTGTCCCTTTCCTAATAATTCCTAGCATCCCATTTGCTTTCTTGGGCTGCCAACACACACTGGGCAGAAGATTTCAGCGTATTGTCTACAATAACACCTATATCTTTTTCTTGGTTGTTGACTCTTAATGTGGATCATAGCATCAGCTTTGGAGATATGGGGGGTTGGGGGGCTTGTCCGGGGGGGGGGGGAAGGAGTAACCCTCTCTCCTGCGGATTTTCTTAACAAGGTGGGGGGTGAGGGTGTCAGTAGTCCCACTAGACCACCAGGGTGGTAGGCCCTTTCGGCAGGAGGGAATGGACATCCCTCCTGCTGATTTAATTTAGAGGCATGGGAGGGGGTTGGGGGGCCTATAGTAGGAGGTTGTGGACATCCTCTGATATACGGAGGGGAGTGGGGCTGGTCAGGGGGGGTCCCAGCGGGCTCGGCAGGAGGGCGAAATTTTAACAGCAGGGTCTAGTCTGCTCTAGCCTTATTTTCCTGTCAGTGCTTGAATCAATCAGTGCTCAGGCACTGACAGGAAAGTAAGGCTACGACAGCTCAGATCCTGCAGTTAAAAGTTTGCTCAGCAAACAGCTGCTTTTTTTTTTTTTTTGCTGTACATTACATGGAATGCTCATTATAATACTAATGAGCTCCTTGTAATGCATTAGCATAGGATTTTCAGTGGCTGCTATAACAATCAGTCTGCCAATATAAAATCCTTTTGAGTAGGGGTGCCCAAAAGGTCGATTGCAATACTCGCGTTGCCTTTGCGTTCTCTCTGTTCCCCGATGCAACAGGCCAGCAGCAACTATGGAAGCGCTAGGCAAGCCAGCCTTTCCCCAATCGCTGCCTGGCTGGCCCGGAACTCCCTTTCCGACGTCAGAATTGACGTCGGGGGGGAAGGCTGCGGCGTCGGAAAACAGGGAGAATTCGGCGGCAACGGCGGTGGTGGTTTGGGGGCCTGTTTCCAGATGACAGCCCCGGTGTGGCTTGAGGAGAAAAAAAAGGGAGACAGAAAGACAGGGAGGCAGAACGGGGAGACAGAAAGACAGACAGGGAGACAAAAAGGGAGACAAAGAAAGAAAGGGGAGGGGGCAGGGAGAGAGGAAGGAAAAGGGGGAAAGAATGGAGTGTGTCGGGTGGCAGGGGACAGGCAGGGAGAGAGGAAGAAAAAAGCTGAATTCATGGAAGGACAGAGATGTTGGTTGGGGAATGGAATGAGGTCTGGAGGAGACGAAGCATGCAGGAGGCAGAAAGGAGGGAAGAAATATTGCATGCACAGTCAGAAGAATAAAGTGCAACCAGAGACTCATGAAATCACCAGATAACAAAGATAGGAAAAATGATTTTATTTTCAATTTAGTGATCAAAATGTGTCCGTTTTGAGAATTTATATCTGCTGTCTATATTTTGCACTATGGACTCCTTTTACTAAATCGCATTTGCTGATTTTAGCGCAGGGAGCCTATGAGCGTCGAGAGCAACGCGGGGCATTCAGCATAGCTCCCTGCGCTAAAAACTGCTATTGCGGTTTAGTAAAAAGAGAGAGGGTATATTTGTATATTTTTGTATAGTTATTACTGAGGTAACATTGCATATTTTAAAGTCATCTGCCTTGACCTCTTTGAAAAAAACCCCGAATATAAATGATAATTAACATTTTCTCTGCGTACAGTATGCTTTTTAAAATTTTATTGTTGGTAGATCATTTTGATTTGGTCATTTTAAAAGTAGCTCGCAAGCCAAAAAAGGGTGAGCACCCCTGCTTTTAGCATAGGCAGGAGTTTCCATGCAAGACTGGTTAAAACCAGTCTTACTTGTAAGGAAACCTTTAGTATATTAGGGGCTCCAGTTGCTTAAGGAATATCTATCAGGCTGGTTTTCCTTGTGATCATGATGCTCTTTGGCCCAAAAATACACAACAGAATTTTTTAATACTGTTTAAATTGATTCTGGCTGCCTAAAACTGGGCAGTGTTTCTGGGTATCAGCTCTGACTATCCATGTTTAAAGTGGGCAGGTCAGGGATGGTACAGAGGGTAGAGTTGGAGAGGAGCTGATAGTTATGCGGATGCCAGTAATATTCAGCATTGGCACCCGCCTAGCTAACAGGGGAAATTTAAGACTACTAAAAAGTCAGAATTCCCATAACATAAAAAGTGCTCTGTGTTCCTCCAATGCCTCCTCCCTCCTACCAATCTGTTCATCATTTCCCAACCACCCACACCGGAAAGCCTTGTCTTATGGGAACCCCAGCTAAATATCAGCCAGGACACAATTATATGTTCTGGCAGCTATTGCATGCACATCTTGTTGTATTCGATGACTTTATAGTGTGACCACTTCGCTGTTTGTCCTTGAATCATCATGGCTTATATTTGATAACAATGTAGTGAACATAAGAACATAACATAAGAACATAAGAACTGCCATCTCCGGATCAGACCCATGGTCCATCGAGTCCGGCGATCCGCACACGCGGAGGCCCAGTCAGGTATACACCTGATGTAGTTTTACCACCCATATCCCTCTATGCCTCTCATAAGGAGATGTGCATCTAATTTGCCTTTGAATCCTAGCACAGTGGATTCCTTAATAACCTCCTGTGGAAGAGCATTCCAGGCGTTCACCACTCGCTGCGTAAAGCAGAACCTCCTGACATTTGTCCTAGTGTAAACTCTTTGCTGATTGTCCAGCACATCTTGTTGCAAACCGCCTCGAACTTTCATGGCTTTGGCGGTATATAAGAATAAAATTATTATTATTATTATTATTAATTAGCCCCAGATATTCAGAGCAGCTGCCTAGATCTGGCCTAGTACTGAATATTGTAAGGCTAATTAAAGCCTGCTGCAGGCTGAATATCAGTCAGAATGCACAAAAAGCAAACCTTTAAAAAAAAACAAAAAAAAAACCTACTCTCATTGAGGGTGTGGATGAGGGTCTTGGCAGCATGCTCGGAAAAGAAGGGACAGATTTTAGCGATGTTGTAGAAGAAGAAGCAACAGTCTGTTAGATATGCGAGGAGAAGGAAAGAGATGAGTCAAAAAAGACCCTGAGATTGCGAGACATCGAGATGGAGAGAATGAGAGTGCTATCCACTGATATAGAGAATGGAGGAGGGGGTGAAATGGGTTTAGGAGGAGAGATAAGGAGTTCAGTCTTGGCCTTGTTTAATTTTAGATGGCGGTGAGACATCCAGGTAGCAATGTCAGAGAGGCAGGCTGAGACTCGAGCCTGGATTCCTGTAGAAATTTCAGATGTAGAGAGGTAGATTTGCGAGTTGTAGCATAAAGGTGATACTGGAAGCCGTAGAAGGAGATTAGAGCACCAAGAGAAGAAGTGTAGATTAAGAAAAGAAAGGGTCCCAGGATAGAGTCCTGAGGTACACAGACTGATAGCGGGATGGCAGTGGAGGAAGATCTGCAGAGCTTACACTAAAAGTGCAATGGGAAAGATATGAGGAAAACCGTAAAATAACAGTCCTGGAACCCAGTGAGGACAGCACATCGATGAAGAGGTGATGGTCTACAGCAGGGGTGCCCACACTTTTTTGACTTGCGAGCTACTTTTAAAATGATCTACCAACAATAAAATTTTTAAAAACCACAAAGCACACTAATTTCTTCAGCATAGCCCAAATCAATGTTAAATTAACCTCCTTGGATACAGCACAAACTGATTTAATTCTTGGGTGAGCTAACAGCTGACACGTTCACCCCACCAAGGGCCTCTGATACAGCAAATTCTGATGCCTGCAGGTCTCCAGTTTCTACTGTTGCAGTTCTGGACACAGAGGGGGGGTTGGAAAATGATGGTGATAGAGATGTTTCATGTCCTAGAGAGGAAGATACTCCTTCGTTGACACACTGCACTGAACTCAATTCTCCGACTAATAGTGGATGGCCTTTGGTGAGAAAATGACTGAACGTCTGCTGCACAGTGGATGATATAGAGGCCAGCAAGGGAAATGACCTCAAAATCACCTTCCTCTTCATGTGTGGCATTATTAAAAGATAACCACTAGATAAAAGCTAGTAGCATAGACATCCTCCATCCAACAGCAAACTCACGCTGCCACCAACATGGTCACTTCCCCGATCTTAGACAATCGTAAATTTTGAGAGTAGACAATAGATTGACTTCTACCCGTTCTACACCACTCAAGATTTTGTAGAACATAATCATTTCTTAACCGTCTATTTTCCAAGCTGAAAAGCCCTAACCTAAAAGAGATTAGGTCTTTGCTCTTCTTTAGCTTTTTCTAATTCTGCAATTATCTTTGAGATACGGTGACCAGAATTGAATGCAATACTCCAGGTGAGGTCACGCCATGGAGAGATACAGAAGCATTATAATATTCTTGGGCTTATTTACTGTCCCTTTCCTAATAATTCTTAGCATCCCATTTGCTTTCTTGGGCTGCCGACACACACTGGGCAGAAGATTTCAGCGTATTGTCTACAACAGAGGTGTCCAACCTGTGGTCCAAAGGCCGCATTCGACCCCGTGAAGTATTCTGTGCGGCCCCAGTCGAAGGCGATGCAGTGTTTTCCTCTGCTGCCCCCGGGTGTTTACTGTCTTGCCGGCTCCCTCCTCTTTCTTGCCGCAGCGTTTGCGCATTTGTGCGGCCCCAGAAATTTTTTTTCGGCCAATGCAGCCTAGAGAAGCCAAAAGGTTGGACACCCCTGGTCTACAACAACACCTGTATCTTTTTCTTGGTTGTTGACTCTTAATGTGGATCTTAGCATCAGCTTTGTTTTCAGCTGAAACTTAGCAATTAATTTCTGCTTCATATTTGGTTGCTCACTATTTCTTAAGTTATCTGGGTAGCAGTGATTCTCAATGCTGGTACCTGGTTAACTAACCTAACAAACCCCTCCCCCTTCCCTTTTAAGGGAAGAATATCTGAATATATATATTTTAAAAAGCCCAATTCTAATAGCATACTTAAGGCTGGAAATTGTAATTCTCCTCATACTCTCATGCATCGTAATGATCATCTGCAGTCAACCTTTCCTTTTGCTTTCACTTTTCAACTTACTGAGGTTGCTGCAGCGTCACTATGTCCCCTTCCTCCTCACCATAAGTAGCATAATCTGGAATTCTACAACTCTAGCTTTGTGGCAAGCCAGTAAAATAGCATATATACTAACAAGACAATCTCTAAATACAAAAGTTCAGAATTGGAAGGAAGAAGCATTGCCAATTCATGGCTGCAGTGTGGTTAGAAAAATACTCATTCCCTCATCTCCATTCTGTGATGCTACTTTTATGTAAGGCAACACCTCACCTGTTTCTTTAAGTCCTGAGGAGATCTGTGAAGGGTATGGTGGTTATTAGCAGCCAGCCCTTTTGCTGAGGAGTTTGTGTTTGTAGCAGGGTGGTGGTGGTTTGGAGCTGCAGTCTGCTCCTTTCGACTCTCAGCTCTCTCACTGTTCCGCTCTTTCCCAGGTGTGGCCTCTCTGCTTCTGTGTTTGTGAGTAGAATCTCTCTCTTTTGAAGATTTGCTAGAGCTATTAAAAACTTGGGAGGGGGTAGAGGGAGGGAAAAAAGGAAGAAAAATGAAACATTTTCAGCATTTTTCCAAGTTTCATTTCTGGGGTTACCATATTTGTGAAGTCAAAAAAAGGAGGACACAATCCCTGCCCCACCTCCCACCTTTCACCCATTTCATTAGTTCCCTTTAGCCTCTCTCTCCCTCCAACCCCCCAACCCCTTCTGTGGGTGCTTCTTTCTTTCTCTCTCTTTCTCCAACCCCCCTCTTCCCCTGCAGGTGCTTCTCTTCCTCTCTTCCCCTCTAACCCTCTCCTCCGCGAGTGCTTCTCACCCTCTCTCTCCTTCCAACCTCCCTTGGGTGCTTCTTTCTCTCTCTTCTTCCATTCCCTCCTCCTACAGAGGTGCTTCTCTCTCTTTCTCCTTCCAAACCCCATTCCTCTCCCCTCTCCTGTGGGTGTGTCTCTAAACACACACACACACACCAGCAGGATCTGGTAGCATGGCCTCTCTCTCTCTCTCTAGTTCCCGACCCTGCAGTTGGGTATGACTCTCCCCTGTCCCCACCTGTCTGCCTCAGAAGTCTTCCCTCTGCAGCATCCCACCTACATGAAAACAGTAAATCATAACAGAGAGAAAGCTTCTGGAGCAGGCCGAAGGCAGCAGGCTCACCTTGCTGACACTGATGGCAGCCCGAAGATTGCAGTGCAGAGGAGGTAGGTTGGGGACAGGGGAGAGCCATCTGTGTTCTGATGCTGCTTCACTGCGGAGGGAATCGCTATAGGCAGAGACCCTCAGTCTAGAACCAAAAGCACAATTATTTGCTAAATAGCTGATTAGTAGATGAGTGAGCTGAGAGCAGAGCAGTCAGCGTCCACACTGCTACATGACACCACCTTGTTTTCCTTAATTTGCATTAGTTCAGCATAAGTTATGCAGCACTGTTTCAGAATGACCTCCTTTAATAATAACATTAGCATTTACCTTAGAAAACTCTTACTTGTCTTCTTGGTAGATAAAGGGACATAACCCATGTATCTGGACTGGTCTAGCAAGACTTAAGGGAAGGAAATTAACAGGTAAAACACCCCCAAACATTGTGCATGCTATCTATATGTTTGTATGTACGGTATACAAACATTGGGTAACACAATAAGCATTGGGTAAGTTTTCTCAGTTGCTGAATGCCCATTGAAGATGGTTACCATACGTCTGGATTTACCTGGACGTGTCCTCTTTGAGGACTTTCTGGATGGTTTCCTGAACTAGGGGAGTTTGGGTTTCAGCCTCTCTACCCCAACTCCAGGGTGAGGGGTAGAGAGGCTGAAACCCAAACTCCCCTAGTTCAGGAAACCATCCAGAAAGTCCTCAAAGAGGACACGTCCAGGTAAATCCAGACGTATGGTAACCATCTTCAATGGGCATTCAGCAACTGAGAAAACTTACCCAATGCTTATTGTGTTACCCAATGTTTGTATACCGTACATACAAACATATAGATAGCATGCACAATGTTTGGGGGTGTTTTACCTGTTAATTTCCTTCCCTTAAGTCTTGCTAGACCAGTCCAGATACATGGGTTATGTCCCTTTATCTACCAAGAAGACAAGTAAGAGTTTTCTAAGGTAAATGCTAATGTTATTATTAAAGGAGGTCATTCTGAAACAGTGCTGCATAACTTATGCTGAACTAATGCAAATTAAGGAAAACAAGGTGGTGTCATGTAGCAGTGTGGACGCTGACTGCTCTGCTCTCAGCTCACTCATCTACTAATCAGCTATTTAGCAAATAATTGTGCTTTTGGTTCTAGACTGAGGGTCTCTGCCTATAGCGATTCCCTCCGCAGTGAAGCAGCATCAGAACACAGATGGCATCAAAATCTGCCAAAAAAGACAAAGCTCAATGAATTCAAGATGGCAGCGGAGTCCACACTGGCTTTGCAAACTGTGAGCCTAGAATGAGCAGCGGAGATGAGAGCAGCACTAGAAAGTGCTATGAGTAAACAACTCAAAATAATGTTGGATAAGCTGGATAATATCATAAGAGTTGTGGATAATATCATAACAGTTGCCATAATGGGATAGAACGAAGGTCCATCAAGCCCAGTACCCTGTTTCTAACAATGGCTAATCCAGGTCACAAGGGCCTGGAAAGAAATAAGCCATGGATTTTTCCAAGGCCATCTTAATACAGTATTTGCTTATGGACTTTTCTTTTAGGAAATTATCCAAACTTTTTTTAAGCTTTAAGCTAATTGTTTTTAACACTTTCGCTGACAACAAATTGCAGAGATTAATTACACACTGAATGAAGAAATATTCTCTAGTTTGTTTTAAATTTACTACTTAGTAGCTTCATTGCTTGCCCCTAGTTTTAGTATTTTTGAAAAAAAGTAAACAAGTGATTCATGTCTACCTATTCCATTCTCAGTATTTTATAGACCTCAATCATATCTCTCCTGAGTCATTTTTTCTCAAAGCTGAAGAATCCTAGCTGCTTTAGCCTTTCCTTTAGCTGTTCTACCTCCTTTATCATTTTCATCACTTCTCCCTGTATCTTTTCTAACTCTGTTATATCTTTTTTGAGTTGCAGGGACCAGACTTGCATACAGTACTCAAGGTAGTGACACAAAGGCATTGTAATATTCTCATTTTTGTTTTCCATTCCTTTGCTGGTAATTCCTAACATTCAATTTGCTCTCTTAGCTTCCACTGCACACTGAGCAGAAGGTTTCAACATATCAATGATGTGACATCTAGAACCTCTTACTGGACAGTGACTCCTAATGTGGAACCCTGCATAACTATAGGTCAGGTTCCTCTATCCCACATGCATCACTTTGCACTTGCTCACATTAAATGTCATCTGCCATTTTGATGCCCACTCTCCCAAGGTCCTCTTGCAAATTTCCACATTCTCTTGTGATTTAACAATTTTGAACAACTTTGTGTCATCAGCAAATTTAATTACCTTACTAGTTCTTCCCATTTTGAGATAATTTATAAATGTTAAAAAGCAGCAGTCCAAGCACAGACTCTTGGGGTACCTCACTATCTACCCTTCTCCACTAAGAATACTAACCATTCAAACCTACTCTCTGTTGTCTATCTTTTAATCATTTCTTAATCCATAATATGACATTGTCTCTTATCGCATGGCTTTCTAATTTCCTCAGGAGTCTTCCATGAGACACACTGTCAAATGCTTTTGAAAATCCAGATATATGCAGATATATGACCGACTCACCTTTTATCCAAATGTTTATTCACCCCTTCAAAGAAACTTAGTAGATTGGTGGGGCAAGATTTCCCTCGATTAAATTCATACTGTTCTTGTCTCATCAATCCATGCTTATGTATATGCTCTGCCATTTTGTTCTTTATACTAGTCTCTACCATTCTGCCTGACACCGATGTCAGGCCAATATAGGAGTTCCCCGATCACCTCTGAAACCCTTTTTTTTTAAAAAATCGACATTACACCAGCCACCTTCTGATCTTCTAGTACAATGCTGGATTTTTAGAGATAAATTACTAACAAGAGCTCCGCAAATTCAATTTGCAATTCTATCAATATTCTGGGATGTATATCACCCGGTCCAGGTCATTTACTACCGTTCAATTTGTCAAATTGTCCCATTACATCTTCTAAATTTACAGAGATTTGTTTCATTTTCTTTGACTCATCAGCATTGAATACCATTTCTCCTCATTTTTTCAGTCTCCTTTTTGAAAGTTAAATGCTAATGTTTTGGCTTTCCTGTGTGTACTTATTCCAGAGATTATATCAAATCTGATCATGTTATGATCACTTTTATCAGTGGCCCCAGTACCATTACCTCCTGCACCAAATCATGTGCTTCACTAAAGGCTAAGTCTAGAATTGTTTCCCCTCTCCTGAATCAGCTGTTCCATCAAGAAGTTCAGAATGGGACAATTCAACGTGGCTGTTTCATAAAAATATTCCGGGTTTAAGTAATTGTGACTGTGATCAAATAACATAGAATCAGTCTGTATTAAGTCCAAATATTATTATAACTTTTGCTTTTTGACTTCCTTTTCTTGACTGTAGCTCGTACTATTTGTTTCAGTATATAAGTGCACCCAGAAAGGAGAAATTAGATTCTTACCTGCTAATTTTCTATCTTTTAGACTCTCCAGACCGGTACAGTTCACTGATGGGTAATAACGCACCATGACCAGCAGATGGAAACTGAGACAAAACCTTTTGGCTGTAACACAAGTAGCTGTGCTTCCTTGTAATATACCATATTTTTCACTCCATAAGACACACTTTTTCCACCCCCAAAAAGGGGTGTAGATAAGGGTGTGTCTTAAGCAGCGAATATAAAAAACCCCAAAACAAAACCTGTACCTTTTTTGTCATCCTGGAGAGCAGCGGAACCAAGGCAGAAGTGCAAAAAGTGTGCTGGACCGCCGGGATGACAAAAAAAGGTACCGGAGGGTGGGGTGCTGCCTGCCTGCCTGCGTTTGGACTGGCTGGCTGGCAGGGCTGGCTGGCTTGGGGTGGGTTGGCTAGTTAGCTGGCTGCCTTGAGGTTTGGCTGGGGGCTGGCTGGCTTGGCTGGTTGCCTTGGGGCTGGTTGCCTTGGGGGTGGGTTGGCTGGTTGCTTTGGGGGTGGCTGGATTGGCACTGGCAGGGGGCTGGGAGCTTACTGGCTGGCTGGCTGGCTTGGGGTTAGCTGGGGGCTGGCTGGCTTGGCACTGGCTGGGGGCTGACTGCCACTAGACGTACCTACCATTAGACGTATTCACCACTAGATGTGCCCTGTACCCTGTGCCCTGTACCTTGTCCCAGCCTACTACTAGACCACCAGAGGGAGGACAGGGTACAGGGCACACCATTTGGTTCAGAATTTTTTTTTTCTTGGTTTGTCCTCCTCTACAGGTGGGTGCGTCATACGGTCAGGTGCATCTTATGGAGCAAAAAATACAGTAACCAGTCTGCCAAATAGCCAAGCAGAACTAAGAAGTGCTAAGTATAACAGTAACAACATTCCGAACAGGAGTAACAACTAACAGAGCAACACTGTTGGAAATTGCCTAGAAAAAGCCCCTTCAGCAAACGTCACCACAGCTCACCAGCTGAGCCAAAGCCACTGTTCTTTAATCTCCCCGACCCTAGAAAAATTCTAGCTCTCGCAGAAAAAAAAAAAAAAAAAAAAAAATCGCACTCTTCAAGAGAATCCCACAAGAACAGGCAGAGAGAACTGTACCGGTTTGGAGAGTCTAAAAGAAAGAAAATTAGAAGGTAAGAACCTAATTTCTCCTTCTTTAGCGCCTCTCCAGACTGGTACAGTTCACTGATGGGACATTCCAAAACAGAACCCATCATGGGTGAGACCTCTGTAGGGCTGCCACCAGAACACACTCACCAAACACCGCGTCCCGATGCGCATGGACGTCCATTTGGTAGTGTCGCAAAAAGGAATGTAGAGAAGACAAAACAGCAGCCTTACAGATATCCACTGGAGGCACCAGAGAAGACAGCCCAAGAAGCTGTCTGACCCTGAGTGGAATGAGCCTTGAGAAAATCCAGAACAGGCTTCTTCTGAAGAAGGTATGCAGAAGCAATAGGCACCTTGATCCAGTGTGCAATGGAAACCCTGGAAGGACCAGTAAGGTTGCTCGGCTCAGGGCAGCTGGTCTTCAGAGGAGGCGTCCTGGTCGATCAATGTTCTGGAGACCACAGCCATCAAACTGTTGTTAATTGGGCAAGTCTTTTCGGGTGCTCTCAGACAGTGCCACGGTGGTGGCTTTTATCAATCATCATGGGGCAACCAGGAGTCGTCTGGTGGTGCAGGAGGCTGCTCTGCTCATGGTTTGGACAGAGACTCATCTTCTGGACATCTCGGTATCCCACATAGTAGGAGTGGAGGAAACACATAAAGGAGGTCCGCCACTGGCCAAAGCAGTACAAGAGCTTCCAGCCTATGCCCAACAATTCTCCTTTCTTCATTTCTCCATGTACACCATATCTCTCTTTCCCTCTCACTCAGACCCCATGCCCAACAATTCTCCCTTTCTATTCCCTCCCTCACCTCAGCTTCTCTTTCCCTCACTCCCTCCATTCTTCCATCCTATGTCTCCTCCCAGACACACATGTCTTCACAAAACCGTGAGCAGAGGCTGACACGGATGCCTTCCTTCTGACGTCAGGGGGAAGGTGTACGGGTCATCCTCTGCTCATGGCTTTATGAAGACAAGTGCGGCTGGGAGGAGGAAGCCAGCCAGAGGAAGCCGGGAGGGAGGGAGACATGAATTTGGAACACAGCACAGAGGGAAGAAGGGAAGAAGAGGGGTGCATTGGGACAGGAAGGGAAGAGAGGCATGTTGGGACAGGATGGGGAAAGCAGACCCCCCCAGTTCGTAAGTACGAGTCTGAGGTAAGTCAAACACTCTTAACCCGGGGACTGTCTGTACTAGTTTAAGCGATCCTCAAAACATTTCAAATTTATCTTCCAGAGTAGCCACAAGAGATAGGTAAGATAAGATTTATGTTCCTCACTTAGGCCCCCATCCTTGTCTGCATGCTCCACCATACTGGTTTTCCCTGAACTATTCTTTCTTTGGAAATTGTTGCCATTTCTCTGCAGGACTTTAAAAGCTCTTTCCATGTACCATCTGATTGCACTCTAGCCTGCATTAAGCTCTTGGCAGTAGCACCTCAGGAACACTGCCAATTACTGCCTCACCAAGCTAAGGCCCATAAGGCCAAGGCGTGGAACTCTCCAACAAGCAGCTGGCAAGCCAATGCTTGGGGCCCTGTGAAAACCCTTCCAGATTAAATCAAGGCAAAGATCTGTAGACCAATTCCTGACAGTTCATTCAGCCAGTGTCTCTACTACAGTTCTACAGACTGTACGTGCCCCAGGCTCAGGCCTAGGCCTGAAGAAACTCATTTTGCTGTTTCAGTCCATCCACATCATCTGCTGGAGGCACAAAAATATTGGTGAGTACCAGGGCTGCAACACTTCTTATACTAGCTCAGTGTTCTCTGCCTCAATCTGCTGGTTAGGAAACATAACCAACTTTTCTGGACTGTCTAGTAAAATAAAGAATTTACATTCAGTTTTCATAATATATGTTCCACAAAACAAACCAGTTATTTTCTAAATCAAGTACCTACCAAGTCCGTTGGGAGTATTTTTGTGTGTTTTTCCTTTCCTGGGGGTTGAATAGCACGAAGATGGAGTATTGTTTGTGATTGATTTCACATTCTCTGTCTCTTCATCCTCCTCCTCGACATCCTCTTCATCCTGAGAACTTCCAAAATATACCATGGAGCTGGGTAGGGCTGAAGAACCTGAACATGTTGTACAAGAAGTCTCATTAAAATTTCCCTTCCATACTCCCAGCAGAGATAACAGTCTAAGATTTTAGCCTTCTTGGCTAGTGCTCCAATTGCTGCACAAGCCTGCCACTTTCTAGCTACTTCAAGTTAATTTAAAACATTAACATAGTGCAAAAATAGAATCCTCATTCAATGTAGTTTGCAATGTAAACATAAAAAAAAATCTAAAATAAAAGTACAATATGGGAACATAAGAACATAAGAAAAATTCCTCAGGAGGTAGTGGTGATTGTGTTATTGTAAATACATACACAAATCTTTTCCAGAGGCATGGAAACAAGTTTGATCACTGTAATCCATCTACTGTTCAATATGGTTTAGGAATAGAAATATGCATGCCATCAGAAAAACTCAACCACTCTTTCCATTATTTAATACACAATGTTAGCAAAGATCTTCAGTGAAATACCAAATTATGTATAAGACCTTGTTGTTGGTATTTAGAAACATGATGGCAGATAAAGGCCAAATGGCCCACCTAGTCTGCCCATCCACAATAACCATTATCTCTTTCTCTCTCTGAGATCCCACGTGCCTATCCCAGGCCCTTTTGAATTCAGATACAGTCTCTGTTTCCACCACCTCATCCGGTAGACTGTTTCCACGCATCTACCACCCTTTCCGTAAAAAAAATATTTCCTCAGATTACTCCGGAGCCTACCACCTCTTAACTTCATCCTTTGCCCTCTCATTGCAGTTTCCTTTCAAATGAAAGAGATTTGATTCATGCACATTTATATTATGTAGGTATTTAAGCGACTATTATATCTCCCCTCTCCCGCCTTTCCTCCAAAGTATACAGATTGAGATCTTTAAGTCTGTCCCCATATGCCTTATCACGAAGACCACACACCATTTTAGTAGCCTTCCTCTAGACCGACTCCATCATTTTTATATCTTTTTGAAGGTGCGGCCTCCAGAATTGTTCATAATATTCTAAATGAGGTCTCACCAGAGTCTTATACAGAGGCATCGATACCTCCTTTTTCCTACTGGCCATACCTCTCCCTATGCAACCTAGCATCCTTCTAGCTTTCACCGTCACCCAAGTCCAGCTCTTCCGTCATGCACATAAGTTCTTCAGCCCAAATGCATGACCTTGCATTTCTTAGCAGGGAAAGCACAGTTACTTACCGTAACAGGTGTTATCCAGGGACAGCAGGCAGCTATTCTCACATATGGGTGATGTCATCCGACGGAGCCTCGATGCGGACGCCTCACAAGCAGACTTGCTTGAAGAAACTAGAAGTTTCGAATCGCCCGCACCGCGCATGCGCGAGTGCCTTCCCACCCAGTGCACAGGGCGCGTCTCCTCAGTTCAGATAGCTAGCAGAGAAGCCAACCAGGGGAGATGGGTGGGTTGTGAGAATAGCTGCCTGCTGTCCATGGATAACACCTGTTACGGTAAGTAACTGTGCTTTATCCCAGGACAAGCAGGCAGGTATTCTCACATATGGGTGACCTCCAAGCTAACCAGAATGGGATGGTGGGAGTGTTGGCAACTTAGGAGAATAAATTTTGTAATACTGTTTGGCCAAACTGTCCATCCCGTCTGATGAAAGTATCCAGACAATAGAGAGAAGTGAAGGTATGAACCGAGGACCAAGTAGCAGCCTTGCAAATCTCCTCAATCTGTGTCGATCTGAGAAAAGCTACAGAAGCTGCCATTGCTCTGACTTTATGGGCTGTGACTTTACTATGAAGTGGTAATCCAGCCTGGGCATAGCAGAAAGAGATACAAGCCGCTATCCAATTAGAGATGGTCTGTTTAGAAATTGGATGTCCCAACTTAGTTGGATCAAAAGAGACAAAAAGTTGATGAGCAGTTCTGTGTGGTTTGGTGCATTCCAGGTAGAAGGCCGAAGAACGTTTACAGTCCAGAGTATGAAGAGCTGATTCTCCAGGGTGAGAATGAGGCTTTGGAAAAAAACACTGGAAGTACGATGGATTGGTTGAGATGAAATTCTGAGACCACTTTAGGTAGGAATTTCGGATGAGTACGAAGAACCACCTTGTCATGATGGAACACAGTGAATGGTGGATTAGTAACCAAAGCTTGCAGCTCACTGACTCATCGAGCAGAAGTGAGGGAAATGAGAAACACCACTTTCCAAGTGAGAAACTTCAAATGAGCCTTATCAGTTGGTTCAAATGGAGGCTTCATGAGTTGAGAAAGGACAACATTGAGGTCCCAAACCACAGAAGGTGGTTTGAGAGGAGGTTTGACATTGAAAAGTCCTTTAATGAATCTGGAAACCACCGGATGAGCAGAGAGGGGTTTCCCTTCAATAGGCTGATGAAAAGCTGCAATTGCACTGAGATGGACTCGAATGGATGTAGACTTGAGTCCAGAGTTGGAGAGATGCAAAAGATAATCCAAAACAGACGATAAGGAGGAAAGCTGAGGCTCCTTATGATGAGAGAAACACCATGTAGAAAATCTGGTCCATTTTTGGTGATAGCATTGTCTAGTTGTAAGCTTTCTAGAAGCTTCTAAAACGTCTCTGACAGATTGAGAAAACTGAAGAGGAGTTATGTTGAAAGGTACCAGGCTGTCAGGTGTAGAGACTGCAGGTTGGGATGACTCTGTGTGAGCAGAGAAGGAAAAACTGGTAGAAGGTATGGCTCCCTGCTGCTGAGTTGAAGTAGAAGGGAGTACCATGGTTGTCTCGGCCACCGAGGAGCAATTAGAATCATGGTGGCATGATCGTTCTTCAATTTGACTAGAGTCCCGAGAATGAGAGGGAATGGAGGAAATGCATAGAGGAATAGATTCGTCCATTCCAGAAGAAAATCATCTGCCTCGAGGCGGTGAGGAGAGTATATCCTGGAGCAGAACTGAGGCAGTTTGTAGTTGTGGGGAGCTGCGAAGAGGTCTATCTGAGGCATTCCTCACTGTGAAAAAATATGATGAAGAGGCGAGGAATGGAGTGTCCATTCGTGAGGTTGCAGAAGACGACTCAAGAAAGGAAAAGTGTTGTAACGGATTGCCCAGCCCCAAACTTTCAGCGCTTCTTGACAAAGGGAGGCAGACCCCGTCCCCCCCTGTTTGTTGACATAATACAAGGCGACTTGGTTGTCCGTGCGGACGAGGACTACTGTGTCGTGAAGAAGATGTTGAAAAGCATGAAGAGCCTTGAGGATCATTCTGAGTTCCAACTGATTGATATGACATTGATGATCCGTACTGGTCCAGAGGCCTTGAGTACGGAGACCATCGAGATAAGCGCCCCAAGTGTAGGTTGATGAGTCTGTTGTGAGGACCTTCTGATGAGGGGGCGATTGAAAAAGCAAGCCTCTGGAAAGATTGGAAGAGAGCATCCACCACGGAGAGACTGCTTCAAAGAAGGAGTGACTGAGATGTGTTGAGAAAGAGGATTGCAAACCTGAGTCCATTGAGATGCCAGGGTCCACTGAGGAATTCTGAGGTGAAGTCTGGCAAAAGGAGTCACGTGTACTGTGGAGGCCATGTGACCCAGAAGCATCATCATGTGTCTCGCAGATATGGAAGAGTGAGAAGACACTGTGTGACAGAGGTGAAGCGGAGTTTCCAGACGTTGTTGTGGAAGGAATGCTCTGAGTTGGACAGTGTCTACAACAGCTCCAATGAATTGAAGATTCTGTGAGGGCTGAAGTTGAGATTTGGGAAAGTTGATTTCGAATCCCAAACTTTGTAGGAACCAAGTAGTCCGTTGGGTCGCTACAATAACCCCTTGAGATGTGGAATCTTTGATGAGCCAGTCGTCGAGGTATGGAAATACCTGAAGACCGTGATTCCTTAGAGCTGCCGCTACCACAATCAGGCACTTGGTGAACACTCTGGGAGACGAGGCCAGGCCAAAGGGTAGTACTCTGTATTGAAAATGCAGATTCCCCACCCGAAATCTGAGATACTGACAGGAGGCCGGATGAATGGGGATGTGAGTATAGGCCTCTTTGAGATTCAGAGAGCATAACCAATCATTCTGCTCGAGAAGGGGATAGAGGGATGCCAGGGACAACATTCGAAACTTTTCTTTGACTAAAAATTTGTTGAGAGCCCTGAGACCTAGAATGGGCCGCAGATCGCCCGTCTTCTTGGGAACAAGGAAGTAACGGGAGTAAAACCCCCTGCTCTGCTGTTCCAAGAGCTTGAGCTTCCTGAAGAAGGGCGGTCTGGGATGGGCTGGAAGGATACTCTCTTGGAGGAAGCTCTGGTGGAACCTGATTGAAATGGAGAGAGTATCCTTCTCTGATGATGGAAAAGACCCAGAGGTCAGATGTTATGACCGTCCATCTGTCGTAAAAAAGATGGAGACGACCTCCTATAGGTGGAAAAGGGGTCAGAGACAGAACGATGGATGTTAAGTTCTAGAAGCTTTAAAAATGGCTGAGAAGTCTTAGGTGGAGCAGAAGGTTGAGGCTTCTGTTGCTTCTGAGGTGGTTGCTTTTTCAAAGGAGGGCGAGTGTAAGGTGCCGGCTTTGGATGAAACGCCTCTGGTAGATAACAGGAGGACGTGTAGGCCTAGAAGGAGCTGGCTTAGGCTTTGGTCTGACTATGGAGGCAAAAGATTTAGCATGGTCAGACAACTTTTTGGTGGCTGCCTCGATGGACTCATCAAAAAGGTAATTTCCTTCACAAGGGATGTTCGCCAGTCGATCCTGGAGGTTAGAGTCCATGTCTATGGTTCGAAGCCAGGCTACACGACGCATGGCCATGGAACAAGCCGCTGCTCGGGCAGAGAGCTCAAAGGCATCATAAGATGATTGCAAAAGATGGATACGCAACTGAGACAAAGAAGCAATGACTTCTTGGAACTCAAAATGCATGCTATCATACAAGTAACCCAAAAATTTCGGCAGAAGAGACAAAAGAAATTCAAAATAAGTAATAAAATGAAAGTTATAATTGAGGACCTTCGAAGACATCTTAGCATTTTGGTAAATGCGACGTCCAAACTTATCCATGGTCTTCCCTTCCCTGCTAGGAAGAACTGTGGCATACACTCTGGAAGGATGAGATCTCTTTAAAGAGGATTCCACAAGCAAGGATTGATGTGATAATTGGGAATTGTCAAAACCTTTATGATGCACTGTTTTATATCTGGCATCCAACTTTCCTGGAACTGCTGGAATGGAAAAAGGAGTCTCCATGCATCTAGTAAAAGTCTGATCAAGAAGCTTGTGTAATGGCAGTTTGAGAGACTCAGCTGGAGGTTCAGGAAGATGCATTGTCTCGAGGTATTCTTTAGAGTACTTAGAGCCAGTGTCCAGTGTCAAGTCTACAGCCATCTGTCTCAAAAATGAGGAAAAAGATAACTGATCTGCAGTGGCACTGCTTCGAGAAGGACTCAAGGACGTCGAGGCAACTGGAGTCGAAGAAGAAGAAGCCTCGACAGGAAACCATGGGACGAAGGAACCGGGAGACTTGGAAGAGGTACTGGACAACGGGATATTCTCCAGGGCCGGCATCGGAGACTTGGAACGAGGAGTTGGAGGTCTCGTCGAGGCTGGAGAAGACCGAGGCTTTGAGGAATGATGTCTCGAAGAATGCCTCGAAGCAGGTCTTGAGTGATGTCGAGAATTGTGTCTCGAACTGGATCTCGAAGACCGAGCAGAGGTTGCTTCGGAAGCAGTTGACCGAAGATCTATAGGTGTGGAGGAGCCCTGAATCAACTTCGAAGACTGGACTCCCTTGGTAGAATGGGAGGTATCCTGCCGATGCACTCGCACAGACTCTACTCTATGCGTTTCGTGCTTAGAAGCCCGACCAGACACTCGCAGAGACTCCGCTCCCTGCATCAAGTGTGGAGGATCGGACCGGGGCACAGGCGGCTCGACCTCGCGGGAGACTTCTGCATGCCCAGGCTGAAGCAGATCAAGCAGTGTGGGTCCCATGTTAGTGAGGACCTTAATAATCTGCTCCTCCAAAGAGGTCTGGGGTGTAGCCGGCAAGGAGGGTACCGCGTCTGAAACCGACCCACCTGCCTTGGCTGGAGGTTCTCGCACAGTGGTATGAGAGTGTTTCGACTTGGAAGGCTTCGCAACTTTAATCACCACTGGCGGAAGAGTGCTGAGCTATTTGACCTGAGGAGACAGGAGAAGATATGGCAGCCGAGGACGTCGAAGCAAGAGCCGCTCCAAAACGACGAAGGTCTGATGAGGCTCGAAGTGGAAGCAGTAGAAGGAGATGCATTGACCGGGGCCGATGCCGAGAGAGTAGAAGACTCCATCTCGAAGAGGTTATCCACCAGAACGCAAAGGCAGGCACGAGGTAGGATGATGCTTCGGCCCAAGGCACTTGAGGCAGCGTCCATGAGGGTCCGTAAGGGATATTGTGCGCTTGCACTTGCGACACCGTTTGAAACCAGTAACAGGCCGGGGCATAGACAGCCAACGCAAAGTCGAAGCCTGCGGGCCGCGGCCGAGCGGCATGTACCGGACGAACGTACAGAAGTAAAAAATTTTTTTTTAAAAAGAAAGAAAAATTCTAACACAGTGATTCGTGAGAAAAAGAAACACAAACCACGGTGAGAGAAGACACGAAGGACAAAGTTACCGGAGAGAGCCAAAAAGGGACTTCTCGGCTCCGCAGAAAACTAAGAACCGAGGAGACGCGCCCTGTGCACTGGACGGGAAGGCACTCGCGCATGCGCGGTGCGGGCGACTCGAAGCTTCTAGTTTCTTCAAGCAAGTCTGCTTGTGAGGCATCGCATCGAGGCTCCGTTGGATGATGTCACCCATATGTGAGAATACCTGCCTGCTTGTCCTGGGATAAATGCTTTTAAAACCAATAGAAGGAAATATTTTTTCACTCAGAGAAAATAGTTAAGCTCTGGAACGCATTGCAAGAAGTTGTGGTAAGAGTGGATAGCGTAGCTAATTTTAAGAAAGGTTTGGACAAATTCCGGGAGGAAAAGTCCATTGTCTGTTATTAAGACATGGGGGAAGCCTCTGCCGATCCTGGATCGGTAGTATGGAATATTACTACTCTCTGGGTTTTGGCCAGATACTAGTGACCTGGATTGACCACCGTGAGAACGGGCTACTGGGCTTGATGGACCGTTGGTCTGACACAGTAAGGCTATTCTTATGTTATATTGTAAGAAGGACATTAGCATCATGAAAAATTATCAACTAAAAAACACTGAAACAGAGTAATTTTCAAGATTTTTCAAAAAACCTGCGTTGATAAACAAGATCTTATTTGAAAAGGTAGATCATTTTAAATCACAGTTAGTAAGTAGGGAAAAGAATGAGCAAATTTGTTAGATCTAATACCTTTTACAGAGGGAAAATAAAGTTTATTTGTATGAATAGTTCTACAACTTGAAGATCTCCAGGAGTTTAAAGATAAAGGAATCAAAGTGTCCATGTATAAAACTACACAGGCACATTTAAACTGAATTCTCAATCAAAAAGGGAGCCAATGTAAACTCCTCAGCAAAGGTGACACATGACTGCACCTCTCAGCTCTTGCCACTTCTGGCTCTCTCCAGGGATACTTCAGAAACTACTCCAGCCTAAGTGACTCCCTTCTCACCTTAGAAACAGCAGCCTTTCAAAGCTAAAGAAATAATAAATAGTAGTAGTAGTTTTTTCAAAGATCAACCTCGCAGTATTTTGAATTAACTGGAGTCTTTTCTCATTTACTTTACTTAAAT
The DNA here is from genome assembly GCF_902459505.1 of Geotrypetes seraphini. Taxonomy (NCBI): domain Eukaryota; kingdom Metazoa; phylum Chordata; class Amphibia; order Gymnophiona; family Dermophiidae; genus Geotrypetes; species Geotrypetes seraphini. Next base: position 194,915,743 of record NC_047085.1, read on the forward strand.
CAGGGGTGTCCAACCTGGGGCCTGAGGGCCGCATGCAGCCCAGTGAAGTATTTTGTGCAGCTCCGGTCAAGGGTGATGGCAGTGTTTTCCTCTGCTGCCCCTGGGTGTTTACCGTCTTGCCAGCTCCCTCCTCTGTCTTGCTGCAGCGTTTGCACGGCCCCAGAAACATTTTTTTCAGCCAATGCGGCCCAGGGAAGCCAAAAGGTTGGACACCCCTGACTTAAACCAATGTAAATGGAATTACAATAGTCTAGTTGCACTAAAATGATGGGCTGGACCAATACTGCAAAATGATGTTGATAGAACAAGTGACGAACACTTTTCAGTGTGCGTAAACTGAAGAAGCATTTCTTAATAAGATGGTTTACCTGATGATGGAAAAAGAGAGAGGAATCTAGAAAGATTCTCAACACTCTGGAAGAAGACTCAATTGACAAAACATCACCAGAATTAAGGGTGACTGAACTCGGAAGGTTTACAATTTCAGGCCAAACCAAAGTAATTTTGTCTTTATGGTACTTAATTTCATTTGAACCTGAAATGACCAGGACTGTAATTTAGAAATGCAAGAATTTATGTTGGCTGTAAAATTACTCAAATTGGGATCTGCTTCAAGCAAGATGAAAATATCATCACATAAGTAAATAGCAATTCGATAGGACTTATTTTATAAAGTTTTAGCGTGGTCATATAGATATTAAAAAGAATAGGAGACAATGGAGAACCTTGAGGAACACTGCAGTCCTGTGACCCTGCAGAATATGTTATGCCCCAAAGTTCACCACTTAGGAACGCAATGAAAAAAATCCTTTAAACCAGTTAAGAACTTTATCCTCCAAACCCAAGTCTGAGAGCAACTGAATCTAAATATCATGATTTACCATGTCAAAAGCTGCTGAAAGATCAAATTGTAATAGCGATTCTTAGATAATAAACTTTGAATCTTAGAGATCAATGTTAATAAGGTTTCTGTACTAAAATTGGAGCCATTTCTCAGCCCCCACACTGATACCTGGGGGCTGCTGGGAACACGGAGGTATCCAGAGAGGAGAAGAGCGAGGGAGCACTGCTCCGTCTCTCCCCGATCCAACAGGAGACCTCTGCCTTTGAAAAATCAGCGATTCCTGAGGCACACAGCCATTTCTCAGCCCCCACACCGATACCTGTGGGCTGCTGGGAACACGGAGGCATCCAGAGAGGAGAAGAGCGTGGGAGCACTGCTCCGTCTCTCCCCGATCCAACAGGAGACCTCTGCCTTTGAAAAATCAGCGATTCCTGAGGCACACAGCCATTTCTCAGCCCCCACACAGATACCTGTGGGCTGCTGGGAACACGGAGGCATCCAGAGAGGAGAAGAGGGTGGGTGCACTGGTCCGTCTCTCCCCGATCCAATAGGAGACCTCTGCCTTTGAAAAATCAGCGATTCCTGAGGCACACAGCCATTTCTCAGCCCCCACACCGATACCTGTGGGCTGCTGGGAACACGGAGGCATCCAGAGAGGAGAAGAGCGTGGGAGCACTGCTCCGTCTCTCCCCGATCCAACAGGAGACCTCTGCCTTTGAAAAATCAGCGATTCCTGAGGCACACAGCCATTTCTCAGCCCCCACACCGATACCTGTGGGCTGCTGGGAACACGGAGGCATCCAGAGAGGAGAAGAGGGTGGGTGCACTGGTCCGTCTCTCCCCGATCCAATAGGAGACCTCTGCCTTTGAAAAATCAGCGATTCCTGAGGCACACAGCCATTTCTCAGCCCCCACACCGATACCTGCGGGCTGCTGGGAACACGGAGGCATCCAGAGAGGAGAAGAGCATGGGAACACTGCTCCGCCCATCCCCCGAGCCAACAGGGAAAATTTTTCCAATTGTTAAGTATTATCGTGAATTCATTCAACTGTAAAGTATAATTATTAGCTCTCAAAAAAAATATATATATATATTACTAGCTCTCAAATATATTACTAGCTCTCAATAAAAATAAAAAAATTTATATATATATATATATATATATATATATAATAGGCAAAAGCAAACAAAAAATTGTGTTAAATACTTGTTGAATCTTATAATTTGTTAAATGCTTGCTGTTTCTTAATGTTTGATAACTGTTGTCGATTCTTAAATAATCTGTTAAATGCCTATTGTATCTAACACTGAATCAATAGCCGGATTATCTTCACTTCCCTTCCACTAGATCAATTTCAGAATTTTTCCAATTTAGAAACGCTCTACTAGTTTATTCTAATATCGTTTGTGCCGATACCTAGTACGTCATTATCTAGCCGCTCCTCTCTCTTTAACCTACTCTCACACGCCCCAAATAGGCCAGTCTAGCCCATAGGTCCCCCAACTCTCATCATGAAACCGCCTTCTTGGCAGCTTCTTCTCCTACTCTGCTCTTCTCTCAAACTCTCCCCCTGCCTGACACCCCCTTACCCCAACCTCCTCGACCCTGCAAATGCCCGCAGTACCTGCCCTGGCCTCAGAATTTCCACGATGATACGCTCCAAACACCACACATCCTATAAAAACCCTCGTAAAGTCAACCACGCCTCTCTAAAACCTATCCCCGCTTCCACTCTCTCTGACCCTGCCTCTGATTCTCTCACCCCAGTCCCGACACTTTATTGCAATGCCAGATCCGCTTGTAATAAGATTCAAATCTTGAAAGACCTACTCGAGGATTCAGACCCCGGATTCCTATTCATCACAGAATCCTGGATCACAAAAGATGACCAATTTACTCAAAACAAACTTTGCTCCCATGGCTACCAAGGCCTCTTCTCTCCCAGAACTAACCGAAAAGGAGGCAGCCTGGCTCTCCTTTTCAAATCATTCTTTGATGTCCAGCTCCTTGAAAAGAGCAGCCTCTCCTCACTAGAATACATGCTAGCCTCAGTTAACGATGAATACCACCCTCATCCACTGGGTATCCTGCTCCTATACCGCCCACCTACCCCTTGGAACAATTCCTCCGAACTCGTCTTTGAAACCATAACAAACGCCTTCCTCAAATTTCAAAGATTACTGATCATTGGAGACATCAATCTCCATCTTGACGATGTCACCAGCAAGGATGCACCCGAATTTAATAGTTTCCTCTTCTCTTTAGGCTTTCCCCCTCCCACTCTCTCCCCTACCCACGAAAAAGGCCACACACTAGACCTCATCAGTTTTCTGGATCTCACTACTCACAAAACCTCAACCACTGACATTTGCTGGGAAATCATTCCCTGGTCCGACCACTTCCTAGGGGCTTTCTGCCTCCCAATCTTCATGTCACATTTTGAGCCCCCATCCCGTACCTCAAATTCTATTACCTTCCGCAAAAAAAATCAAGCAATCTGTTCTGGACTAATTTTCTTGACAAATTCTCCTCCATCCCTAAACCTGCAGAACCAGAAACAAACTGGCAAAACTGGGTCGCCCTCTCCGAGTCCACTTTCCATTCCCTCGCCCCTCTCTCCACTAAAAACATCTCCTATTCCTGCAAGGCCCCTTGGTACCTCCCATACCACAGAGAACTGAAACAGAAATGCCGAGCTCTGGAACAAAAATGGAAAAAATCTAAATCCCCTACAGACAGACACTCCTGGAGGGTCAATATTAAATTCTACAATACTGTTCTAAAAAAAGTAAGGAAAAACTTCTACGGTGACAAAATCTCCAAATCCAACAACCAGAGTAGCACATTATTTAACATCTGGCGTTCCTTAACCTCCAAAAATGCCTCCATCCTCCCCTCCTGCCCCCCAGCCGAGTCTCTGGCAAAATTCTTCAGCGATAAGATCTCCACCTTGAGGTGCTCCTTCCCTTCTGCAATCTCCTACAAATCTCTGATTCCAACCAACCCCAACCCCTTATAGACTCCTACCCTATCCCAGCTGACAGATCCTGGTCTTCCTTCGAACTTGTCTCTGAATCCCTGGTCCATAATCTCTGCTTCAAACTGAATTCCTGCAATTGTACCTTAGATCCATTCCCCGCCTACCTTTACGAGAACACTTCCCCTCAGGCCATCTCATCTCTTACCATTCTCATAAACTCCGCCCTCCATTCGGGCCTATTCTCTCCAGAAATGGGCCATATCACCTTAACCCCACTACTGAAAACACCTGATCTAGACCCCTCTACACCATCCAGCTACTGTCCAATAGCAAACATTCCTGTCCTTACCAAGATGCTAGAATCCATCATATCCACTCAACTATCTTCTTACCTTGAAAAATTCACCATTTTGCTACCCTACCAATAGGGCTTCCGTCCCAACTTCAGCACCAAATCCCTCCTGACCTCCTTAATCTCAAAAGTTCAACATCTTCATTCCCAAAGGGCTGTTTTCTAACTCATCTCTCACTGAAACAACCATATATTCAAGATTAGGATCATATAGTTTATCACAACGTTAAACATCAAAAAATGATCTATAGATTATGGCTAATCCTCCTCCCCTCTTAGCTGTCCTAGTAGAAAAGAAACCTTTATAAACAGGAGGCATAGTTATTTCTGTTTAAAAGTAACATAGTAGATGACGACAGATAAAAAAACCAAATGATCCATCCAGTCTGCCCAACCCTACCCACTCTTTAAATTACTTACTTAATTTAAATCTTCCTTCTTCTTAGCTATTGCTGGGCAAGAACCTAAAGCTCTGTTCGGTACTATGCTTAGGTTCCATCTACTGAACTCTCCATCAAAGCTCACTCCAGCCTATCCAAACCATCCCAGCCATCGAAGCCCTCCCCAGCCCATCCTCAACCAAACGGCCATATACAGACATAGACCATGCAAGTCTGCCCAGTACTGGCTTTAATTTTTACTGATTCGAGATCCTGTGTTCATTTCACGCTTTTTTGAACACTGTTTTCCTCTTCACCACCTTCCTCAGGAGCACATTTCAGGCATCCACCACCCTCTACATAAAGAAGAATTTCTTTACATTGCTCTTAACTCTACCACCCTTCAACATCAAATTATGTCTTCTGGTTTTACCATTTCCCTTTCTCTGGAAAAGATTTTGCTCTACGTTAATATTTTAAGTATTTGAACGTCTGAATCATATCTCCCCTGTCTCTCCTTTCCTCTAGAATGTACATATTCAGGGCTTCCAGTCTCTCCTCATATCTTTTGATGTAAACATTCTACAATTTTCATCACCCTCCTCTGGACCGCTTCAAGTCTTCTTTTGTCCTTCACCAGATACGTTCTACAAAACTGAACACAATATTCTAAGTGGGGCCTCAACACATTTTTCTTCTACTGGTTACGCCTCTCTTTATTCAGCCCAGCATCCTTCTGGCAACAGCCTCCGTCTTGTCACACTGTTTCTTCACCTTAAGATCTTCGGACACGGTCACTCCAAGGTCCCTCTCCCCATCTGTGCATATCAGCCTCTCACCTCCCAGCACATACGGCTCCTTCCGATTACTAATCCCCAAATGCATTACTCTGCATTTCTTTGCACTGAATTTTAGTTGCCAGATATTAGACCATGTCTCTAACTTTTGCAGATCATTTTTCATGTTTTCCACTCCCTCCTCAGTATCTACTCTGTTACAAATCTTTCCTTCTAACCCTTTAGCAATATCACTCACAAACATATTGAACAGGATGGGTCCCAGCACTGAACCCCGAGGGACTCCACTACTCACCTTTCCTTCCTCTGAGCAACTTCCATTAACCACCACCCGCTGGTGTCTGTCCGACAACGAATTTCTAATCCAGTTCACCACTTTGGGTCCTAACTTCAGTCTATCAAGTTTGTTCAAGAGCCTCCTATGAGGAACAGTGTCAAAGGCTTTACTGAAATCTAAGTAAATTACATCTAGCATATGTCTGTGATCCAGTTCTCTAGTCACCCAATCAAAAAATTAAATCAGGTTTGTGTGGCACGATTTACCTTTAGTAAAGCCATGTTGCCTCGGATCCTGTAACCTATTAGATTCTAGGAAGTTCACTATCCTTTCTTTCAGCAACACTTCCATTATTTTTCCAACAACCGAAGTGAGGCTTACCAGCCTGTAGTTTCCTACTTCATCTCTGTTCCTACTTTAATAGGACCTGCCAGAACCTCTCTGAGCTCCCTCAGTATCCTGGGATAGATCCTGTCCGGTCCCATCGCTTTGTCCACCTTCAGTTTTTCAAGTTGTTCATGAAACACTTTCTTCCGTGAATGGTTCAGAATCTAACCCATTTTCTTGTGTTACTTTGCCAGACAATCTCTGTCCTTCTCCAGGATTTTCTTACATGAACATAGAACATAAGTATTTGTTTAGCACATTTGTTTTTCCTCATCACTCTCCACATATCGGTTCATAGTATCTTTTAGTTTTGCAATTCCATTTTTCATCTTTCTCCTTTCACTAATATATCTGGAAAAAAGATTTGTCTTTTTTACATTTTTAGCCATTTGCTCTTCCGCCTGCGCTTTCGTCAGACATATCTCTCGCTTGGCTTCTTTCAGTTTCACCCGGTAGTCCTTTCTGTACTCTTCTTGGGGTTTTTTTATATTTCAGGAATGCCAAATCTTTTGCCTTTATTTTCTTCACCACTAGTTTGGAGAACCATATCGGTTTCCTTTTTCTCTTGTTTTTATTTTTTTCACATAGAGGTCCTTAGCCATTTTTATTGCTCCTTTCAGCTTAGATCACTGTTTCTCCACTTCTCTTATATCCTCCCATCCTAACAGCTCTTTTTTCAGGTACTCTCCCATTTTGTTAAAGTTCTAACATTAGAAATACTCTCCCTATTTGTGAGGACTAGATCCAATATCGCATCTTCCCTCGTGGGTTCGGTCACCTTTTGTCTGAGCAGAGCCTCTGAAACTTTTGGATATCCACAATCAGATCTTTTATCAATTTGCTGTGATTGAGTAGGAGGTCTGTAGACTACACCCACGTAGATAGAAGTTCCATCTTCTCTTTTCAAAGCGATCCATATTGCTTCTTCCTCTTCCCAGGACCTTTGCATTTCAGTCGCTTGGATATTGATCTTCACATAGAGAGCTACCCCTCCGCCTTTTTGACCATCTCTGTCCTTCATAAAAAGATTATAGCCCGGTATGTTTGCATCCCATCCTAGGATTCACTGAACTATGTCTCTGTGATAGCAACAATATCCAGGTCTGCCTCTAACATCAGGGCTTGCAGATAATGAACTTTGTTGCTTAGACTGCAAGTGTTTGTGGTCATTTCTTTCTAGCTATTTTTCAGCGGTTATCTCCTTTTCCTTATAGTTTTTTGTTTTGTTTTGCTTCCTGTTACAATGCTAAAAAGTGAATTGTTAATATTGTCTATGTTTGCAGTCTTTACTACCATCACATCTTGTCTTTTGCTGGGGGTGGCCTCAATAATTGTCCTTCAAATATACACCACCCCCACCTTCTAGTTTAAATGCCTAGAAACATATTGTCTAAATTTCTCCGCATGAATTCATTTTCCTGCTGTAGTAATATGTAGCCCATCAGTACAATATAGTTTCTTGTCCTTCCACATATTTCCCCATCCTCCTATGTACCTAAAGCCTTCTTAATGACACCAGGCTTTGAGCTATCCTTTGAAGTCCTCTGTGTTTTTAACTCTTTTCTCTCCTATTCCATATGTAGGCAGTACTTCTGAGAAAGCTACAGTCTTTACAAAATGTTTTAAGCTCTCCCCTAGCTCCCGAAAGGCTTTCTGATCTGCAAGTTGTTTGCCAGGTCATTGTTCCCAAATGGATAACAACATCAGCTTTAGAATTCTTAGTTTCTTCCCTAATTATAGATAGTATTTGTTCCTAGTAGCTGAGGATCCTGGGAGACACTTCACTATTTTAGGCTCCTTGTCTTGTGTTTCAATGTTAATGCCTCTGATGATAGAATCTCCTAAAAGCAATAACTTATTGGATTGAGCTTTCTTACTCTTCCTTTGCGAGTGCTTTTCTTCATGAGTTACCTTCACTGGTTCCAGGTCAATTTCAGTTCTTTCTTGAGCACTGTAATGCTCTAATGGAGCAATTCTGAAGGTGTATCTCTATCTCCCTTGGACAGCCATGTTTCTGCAATAAAGGTTAAACCTACATCTGTATCAACTAGCAAATCTCTAACAATATATAGTTTATTACAAAAAGATTGAGCGTTACAATATAGTGAGGGGACATGGGTAAGAGATTCATTAAAAGAATCAATAGTAAAATTTGCTTAAGGAAGTGATTTTAAAACACAAATTGCATTTTCCAATTTTCTTGCAGTTCTGTTTTCTATTACTGATTATGATGGGTATTCTGTGGAGAACACTGTTAGGAATACTGGGGAAATTAGCTAAAGCTGGGTTTGCAGTTGAGCGTATAGAATTAAATAAATAAATAAAAAGAAAAAAGAAACAACTTAATAGCAAAATTCTATTCACTGTCAACACAAGTAGCAGTTTGTGTATACTCCAAGTTAGAGTGCTAAAAAAGTTGGCTAAAGTTGCAACATATGTTTGAGACTGACTGTAGAAAATAGCATTTGAAGTACACTCTAAAGTGCTAGAAAGCCTAAAGATTCATCAGAAGCTGATAAAATACGCTCAAAAGTCTTTTTAGGGTGTCCACAAAGGGGCACACGAAGGGGTAGAGCACGCGCCTGAGGCAGCGTGCCTCAAAGACAGCCCGCTCAAATGCTCTCTCTAAACTTGCACCCGATCCACATTACTCAGGATTTTGTAGACTTCAATCATATTTAAGGTGACCATATGTCCTGTTTTTAATGGGACAGTCCCATTTTCGGACCGACTGTCCCGTTGTCCCGACCCACCGCTTCGGGACACTGAAATATCCCGTTTTCAGGGACAGTGTCCCGAAGCTGTGTGCGGGGACACCAGGACGGGCGATCACTTTTCCTCCCTGCCACTCCAAGTCACACCCTGGTCCGCCGCTGATTCTTGCCTTCTTCCCAACATCAATTTTGACATCAGAGAGGAAGTTCCGGCCCAGCCAATCGCTGCCTGGCTGACCCAGAACGTCTTCTCAAACATCAAAATTGATGTCGGGAAGAAGGCAAGAAGTAGTGGCGGCGGGCCGAGGTTTGAATCGGTGCGGCAGGGAGGCAGGCAGCGGCGGTACATGGACGGGCGGGCGGGGAGGTTGAATCCATGTGTATGTGGGGGGGGGGTTGAATCAGGCACAGGAGGGAAGGAGGTAGACAAGCAGACTGGCTTCGGGGAAGGGGGTGGGACAAAGGCAAGGCACTGGGGGCACCATGGACAACTATGGACATGGGAAGGAGGCACTGGGGCACTATGGACATGGGAAGGAGGCACTGGGGGCACTATGGACATGGGAAGGAGGCACTGGGGGCACTATGGACATGGGAAGGAGGCACTGGGGGCACTAAGGAAATGGAAAGGAGGCACGGGGGGCACTAAGGAAATGGAAAGGAGGCACTGGGGGCACTAAGGAAATGGGAAGGGGCACCAAGGACGTAGGAAGGAGGCACTGGGGGCACTAAGGACATAGGAAGGAGGCATTAAGGTCATGGGAAGGATGCACTAGGGACACTAAGGACATGGTAAGGAGGCACTGGAGCACTAAGGACACAGGAGGGGACACTAAGGACATAGAAAGGAGTCATTGGGGGCACTAAGGACATAGGAAGGAAGAAGGGAGAGAATAGAAAGGGACAATTGTTGGGTCCGAGTGCAGAAAGAAAGAAATGAAAAAAAGGATACAGTCAGAAGGAAACGCAAACAGAGACTCATGAAATCACCAGACAGCAAAGGTAAGAAAAATGATTTTATTTTCAATTTAATGATCAAAATGAGTTAGTTTTGAGAATTTATATCTGCTGTCTGTATTTTCTACTATATTTGTCTATTTTTCTATAATTACTGAGGTGACATTGCATATTTTAAAATCATTTGCCTTGACATCTTTGAAAACCCCCAAATATAAATGATAATTAACATTTTCTCTGCGTATAGTGTGCTTTGTAGTATTTTTTAATTTTATGGTTACCATTATGAATTAAAAAGATATTATGTGTACATGAAAAATGAATGGAAGAAATTGGGGGCGGGATTGGGGGTGGGGCTAGGGCGGGATTGGGGGCAAGACTGACAATTAATAGATGTCCCCTTCTGATGAAAAAAATAAATGGTCACATTAATCATATTTCCACTTAGCTGTCTCTTTTCCAAGCTGAAGATCCTTAACCTTTTTAGTCTTTCCTCATGTGAGGAGTTCCATCCAGCAGGTCTTCCAACATATATTTTACAATACTCCCCAAATGTGTAGTCAACCAACAACAAAAAAGCAACACTTTTCACTTTGCATAACCCTCTAAGGGCTTGAGTCTTTGTATTTAAAGAACCCAACCCCATTTACTTCTCCTGCCCTATACTCCCAGTGTTCACTTCCTGGTAGGCTGTCAAACAATTTAACAATAAACTGCACTCCCGGAACTTAATATGTTTAAATAAGCTCCCCACACCAGCAAAAAATATTTTTATTTTTTGGGGAGCCTTTTACATCTCTTGCTTCCCAACACACACATCTCTCTCTATAGCAGGGGTCTCAAAGTCCCTCCTTGAGAGCCGCAATCCAGTTGGGTTTTCAGGATTTCCCCAATGAATATGCATGAGATCTATGTGCATGCACTGCTTTCAATGCATATTCATTGGGAAATCCTGAAAACCCGACTGGATTGTGGCCTTCAAGGAGGGAATTTGAGATCCCTGCTCTATAGCCTCCTCAGCCACACCAGAAACCAGAAGCAAAGGAGCAGCTCTAGGACATCTCTCTCCTTCTGCTAAGCATTATATCTTTGTAATAACACGCCTTTTTTATATACCAAAAATATGCTTTTTGCTGCACTACCTAGTAGTACTGTTTTACATTACTTCCCGCTGCTTCTGAGGCTAGAACCCAGGACCTAGATCATAAAAAGAGATTACATTTTGGAGGCTCATCTTGGTCTCTCCAGGGATTCTCCAGCTGGGCCCTACTACTCTCTACTGGCTCCTAGCTGTCTATCCCCTACAGAGCTGTTAATTTCCAAGCCTTCAGTCCTAGAAATCTTCTCTGAGCTCAACTTTAGAGACTGTTTTCATAGCCAGTGTGCTCTCAAACCTGTGCCTAGGCCACGGGTGGGAAACGAGGGCCACAATCTAGTTGGGTTTTTAGGAGTTCCTCAATAAATATGCATGAGATCTATTTGCATGCACTGCCTCCCATTGTATGCAAATGGATCTCATGCATATTCATTGGGGAATTCCTAAAAACCCGACTGGATTGCGTCCCTCGTTGCCCACCCCTGACTTAGGCCCTCTCACCCTACCCCTCATTACACCCATCCCTGGCTCACACTACATTTATACACACACTAATCACCCTCATCTATCCTACAGCTGATACATACAAGTAAAATATCATCACTAATTAACACTCCTCCAACCAAACCTCCTGACCATCACCTATTCGCCCTTTCCTTAAAGCTAATTTGATCTAGTGGTAGAGTCTCTACCTCAGTACCCAAAGATTGAGATATCAGATCCCAGCAGGTCACTTAACCCTCCACTACGCTCCACCTTGAACAGGGAACTACAGTAACATAATACACAAATCCCATTCCCTCTCCTTATTACTCCTAAGTCAAAACAAGCTCTCCACCACAACTGCCCTCCCTACCTTACAATATACCACCTGACTCTTCCTCACCTCAGATATCTTTGTCTTCCTAGTCTATAAACATAACATATTGTAACACAAAATCAATTTCTAGACCACATAACCAAAGAAGTTCTATGTGGTTCACAAAAGATTAACTAAGTAGAACTGTAAGGAGGAATCAAGACTTATATGGATTGCTAAGTACCTAAAAACTTTATGAACAGATGACTTCTGAAGTGAAGACAAGGGTAGGAAGTCCAGAGTAAATATCTAAGATCTCTATCATGAGTTGCTGTCTGAAAAGGAAGTGTGCGTTCATGATACTTTTTAAAATTTGCAACCCTTAACTGACGGGAATACAAAATGAGCATGCGTTTTTTGTGGATTTTTCTGTTTAGCAGTGGATAAAAGATCTATTAAGTAGGATGGGGTTTGTCCAACAGCAACTTTATAATAAATACACCCTAATTTAAAGATGATGCATGCTTCTATAGGCAACCAGTGCAACTCTATATAAAAAGGAGTTACATGGTTGAACTTCTTTAATCCGTATATGAATCTAAATGCGGCATTTTGAATAATTCGCAATCTTAGAATGTTTTTCTTGAGACCTGCAAGATATACAACGTTACAATAGTCCAGCTGACTCAGAACCACTTCACCTTCTTCTCTTGTTCCTAACCTAACCTTACCCAACCTCCCCTTCCGCCCCAAACCACTGGATTCCTCAAATCCACATGGTCCACTTCATAAATTCACTACCTCACCATCCTTTCTTTCACCTATCCTATTCATAGCTCTAAAATGTCAACAGTTTCTCCCCCTCATTCAACCTTCGCGAGTGAGATAACAGAAGACAGAGGGAAACAGAAACCAGAACCTGGGACCAACATGACTTGAAAAATAAAATGACCAGACAACAAAAGGTAGAAAAAAATAATTTTATTTTGTGATTAGAAAATATGAAAACTGAAATGTTTATCCTGCCAGTGCTGGTGTTAGACATGGGTAGGGCCCAGGGCAGAAATTTGGGAGGGAACCCCAAAGCCCACTACTAGCCCATGCCTTCTTTAGCTTCCAACAGGCTTAGGGCTTTCTCTAGCCAGGGGGCAGGTTGCTCTAATTGCACTCCTTTGCTTAACACCATCCCTGGCTCTTGTGATCTTTAAATTTTGCACAGTAAAGGAGCAATCAAGTTCATTGCATGGGTACTACAACAATGGTGAGATGGATGTTGCTTCTGCATATGTTTGGTTGTCTAGGATGTCTGCAATGTTTTTGAAGGTCACCTCTCCATTGTCGATTTGTGAGGGCCCAACTTGTGTTGGTTCTATGATCATTATTTGACTCTGAGAACGTCTTGAATGCATTAAAGTTTGATCCATTGTCAGTAACTGTGCAGAGAACTTTTGTCAGTGATACGAAATTTGGAGTGATCTTCAAGTGTGGATGCAATCAGGTCAAAAGTATGTCATCCTTACAAAAGTGATCATGCCAATGCTGCAGATTGTCATTCCAATGTGCTGATCTCGACCCAGTGTACAGTAATTCCAAAAAAGCTTCTATTGTGGGAGGTCCATATGTCAGCTGCTAATTTCCAAGCCAACAGTCCTAGAAAGTGACAGCTTATTATGAAGGTCTTCTGTCATTTTACGATACTGGTCCTCAATGTGTCCAATAAAAGCCTTGCGAGTGAATGGTTTTGCTTGGTTGAAGACCAGTGACCAACTGAATGAATTCTGGTGACTCAACCACTGAGAAAGCTTGCATGTCCCCAATAACAAAACTCATGAGATCATTGACCCTTTTCTGTGAGGCAATGATGCCCTGTTACTGCTCCATGAAGCAGCCAGTTTGCTGTTTCTTGGCAGGGATTCTGATGCATCTGACAAAGAACAGCTTGCTGATCTCTTCAACGAAGGCAGTTTATCATGTGCAGATGGATGGACATTTTGCATTTGCTTCTTAAGATTTGCTAGTATTGATTGCACAGCTGTAGGTCTACTTAGAAACCGGTGGACAAAGTTTGCAATGTACATGGATATTTCTGCTATCTGATCCTACTAGCATAAAATATTAAGTGAAGACTAAAACCTCAAATGAGCTTGCATTATGATTATCATTTTTCCCCATTGTGGGCTTACTGAGGGTTAGGTTGCAGTAAGCATTCATCCTCTTGTCGCCCAATAAGTCACAGATTCCCAGGACTCTGACAAGGTGCTTTTCCAGGTCTTTGTCACTGCCTTCTTTTTATCTCAGGATGAGAATATCTTATGTCCACAGTAGTCCATCTCGGAGGCTTCCTTTTGAAAGGGGATCTTCCCCATCCTTGCTGGGGTTTTTCTCCCTAATGTTTAGGGCCTCTTAGCCACTTCAGAGGCCCTTTTTATGACTAATATCAGTACATGCAAATGAGTTTGCAAATTTTTCCCTTTAAAGTATGCAAAAACAGTCCAGTCCATTATGATGCAGTTCTTTTAGATCAGTAGAGCCCATTTGGCTGGCTGTCACCACATATAGCCGGTACATGGGTAGTTCTCTTGTCTTGCACTTTGGCAAGACAAGAGAAGCGAGTTGAATTGGAGGCTTAATGAGTAAAATAGTACAAATGGAAATTTGTCATCAATTGTTCTGCATGCTATGTAAACAGTAATGCAAAAATAACTTGTAAATTTTGTTAGTAATTACTAAAATAAAGTAATCAGTTACTTAATTTTTGTCAATCTTATCAAAAAGTAACTAGCATTACTGTAACTAGTTACTACCCAGCACTGTCTGCAAAGTAGGGCCCAGTATAAATTCATTGCTACCTTTGCATACTGTGTGGTTCAAAAGAAACCGATGCGCCTGCTGGCTGCATCCAACAAGCTGGGTCCAAAGAATAAACTTTCTAGAGGAGCTGAAAAAAGTTCAGTAAAAATTCACACCTTGTCCACAGTAGGACCCTGCTGAGGCGCTCACACCGTGCCAAAAGGATCCCCAGACTCAAAACGCAAGCGTTTGGCGGCAAACTCCAGAATGACCACTGGGTAAGATATTTTTCCGAAATCACGGACCCAGGCCAGCTTCCCAGCACTGGAGGACCTGAAGGAGGTGAAGTCTGAAGCTTCTGCCCCCCTCCCCCAGTGCAGACACCAACTGTACCTCCATCCCAATGGATCCCATGCGACTGGGAGCAGGAAATGCAGCCTGAGCCCTAAAACCCCAAAGTTTTACTCAGGACGCAACAGCCTGCGCTTAAACACCTGACAAGGTCAGAGAGCAAGCGAGCTTCCAGGGGAAACGACCCCGAGTCCAGGAAGGGTGGCACACAGCAGGTTGGCTCCACAGATCCACCGAAGTTTCTCAGTGAAGCAGAAGTCCAGCTCTGCAGAACTGTGTCCTTTCCTCTGTTAGAGGACCACTGCAAAGGGGTCTCAAGGCACTCAAGCCACCAAAAAAGACAAACTTTAAATGGAAAAAAAAAAAAAAAAAGCAGAGCAAATCCAAAAGACTTCTGCATGGATTGCTTGTAGAAATTGAAAACTACAGGGGGCTCTAACTCTCTCTAAGGGAGAAGCATGTGCTCAGAAAAGTTTTTGGATTTCTGCAACTCCCAGATTGCAGGAAGGGATTGAATACCTAGTGTACTGAATCTGGAAGAGACATAACAGAACTGTACATATGTAGTAAGCAGTGGGGGGCACCACAAGGCTAAAGGTTCATTTAGTATATTAGATACTGGTGGGCCAGCTCTGGGGAGCAAGAAAAAGAAACACTGTCTGGAGGGTCTAGAAAGAGGTTAAGAGGCAGTGTAAAGAGGTGGGATTGTGGAAGGGCAGACAATGTAGATATAGGACTAGGAAAAAGTTGAAAGAAGACAATTGGAAACTGGATAGGCGATAAGAGAAATAAGTACATAGATGTCAGGAGGGTTGAGCAACAGGAAAGGAACTGGCACTGGTGAGGGCATGAATCAGAGGAAGGTAGATGAGGGCTAGGAGTTGGTAAGTGCAGAGGATGGAAACAGAGGGTGATGAATTGAGTGAGAGAGAATAGGCTGTAAAAGGAGCAAGAGACATGACAGTAAGAGGGTTTGAAAAGGGGTAAGACTGGGAAATGGAAAGCTGGTAGGGGGTAGGTAAGAAGTGAAAAGAGGGAGACTCAAAAATGAGAGAAAGGAGAAAATGAAGGATAAAACCTGAGTGGAGAAGCAAAGAAGAAAAATGATCAGTGTCAGCGTTTTCACAAGCAGACTTGCTCGAAGACCTTCAGGCTTGCGATTGGCCCGCGCATGCGCGTATGCCCCTCCTGCCCTGCCAAGGGCAGGCATCTCCTCAGCATGTCCTCAGTTCAGATAGCAAGCAAAGAAGCCAACCACGGGGAGGTGGGTGGGTTGTGAGAATATCTGCCTGCTGTCCCTAGATAACACCTGTTACGCTAAGTAACTGTGCTTTATCCCAGGACAAGCAGCTGTCGAGTAGCACACCAGGAAGAAAAGCGGGTCCACTTCTGATGGTAACATTGGCGAGTGGACTCCTTCCGATATGCTTCCAGGACATCCAGCACAGGCTGGGAGAGCTGGAACGAGGGCATTAAGTCTCAAGGAACCAAGCTGTTAAGTGTAGATACTGGAGGTTGGGATGAAGCAGAGAACCCTGACTCTGTGTAAGCAGAGAAGGAAAAATAGACAGAGAAAGAGGCTCCCTGGAACTGAGTTGCAACAGAAGGGAGAACCAAGTGTTGGGGCCACTGAGGAGCTATCAGAATCATGGTGGCATGCAAAGACTTGAGCTTTACGAGAGTCTTCAGAATCAGAGGGAATGGAGGGAACGCATACAGGAACTCGTCCATCCAATCCAGAAGGAAGGTATCCGCCTCGATCCTGAGAGGGGTGTAAACCCTGGAGCAGAAGCGGGGCAACTTGTGATTGAGGGGGGACGCGAACAGATCGACGTCCAGAGTCCCCCAACGAGCAAACACCTGACGCAGGGTCACGGAGTGGAGGGACCACTCGTGAGGCTGCAGAAGACGACTCATCTTGTCTGCCAGACAGTTTCGCTGGCCCTGAATGTAGACAGCTCGAATGAATATGTTGCGGCGGATGGCCCAATCCCAGAGTCGCATTGCCTCCTGGCACAGGGACTTGGACCCCGTGCCCCCCTGTTTGTTGATACATGGTGACCTGGTTGTCCGTGCGAACTAGCACCACTCGGTCGCGAAGCAGGTGACAAAAGGCCTTAAGAGCAAGGAAAATCGCTCGAAGCTCCAGAAGATTGATGTGACACAGGCGGTCGGCACGGGACCAAAGATCCTGGGTGCGCAGACCATCCAGATGAGCCCCTCAAGCATAGATCGATGAGTCCGTCGTGAGGACCTTTTGCGAAGGAGGAGCATGAAACAGAAAACCTCTGGAAAGATTGGAAGAGAGCATCCACCAACAGAGAGACCTCTTCAACAAAGGAGTCACGATAATGCGTCGAGAGAGAGGATCCCGATCCTGGTTCCATTGGGATGCCAGAGTCCATTGAGGAATACGGAGGTGAAGTCTGGCAAAAGGAGTCACGTTAACCGTGGAGGCCATGTGACCTAGGAGGACCTTCATGAGCCGAGCCGGCACCGAGGGCAGATGGGTCACCCTCCGGCACAAACGGATAAGGGCCTCCTGATGAGGCTGAGGCAAGAAGGAGCAGAGACGAACCGTGTCCAGGACCGTTCCGATGAACTCGAGAAACTGGGACGGGCAGAGGTGAGACTTGGGAAAGTTCATCTTGAAGCCGAGACTCCGAAGGAGCAAGATGGTCTGACTTGTCGCTCGCAGGATTTCGTTGCGAGAAGACGCTTTCATTAACCAGTCGTCGAGGTAGGGAAACACCTGCAGGCCGTGGAGGCGCAGGGCCGCAGCCACCACAACTAGATATTTTGTGAAAAACCTCGGAGAGGCTGCCAGGCCAAAGGGAAGAACATGATACTAGAGATGGAGATCCCCCAACTGGAATCTCAAATACCGGCGAGAGGCCGGGTGTATCGGAATGTGCGTGTACGCCTCCTTGAGGTCCAGTGAGCATAGCCAGTCCCCTTCGTCAAAGAGGGAATACAACGTGGGAAGGGTGAGCATTCTGAATCGTTCCCAGACCAGAAACTTGTTCAGAGCATGGAGGTCAAGGATCAGATGCAGATCTCCCGTCTTCTTGGGTACCAGAACGTACCGGGAATAAAATCCGGAATTCCACTGTTCCGTGGGAACCTCCTTGAGCGCCCGAAGGCAAAGGGCCTGAGCTTCCTGCAGAAGGAGGGGAAGCTGAGACTGAGCAGAAGGAAACTCTCTTGGAGGCAGGTCCGGGGGTACGTGACTGAAGTGGAGGGAGTACCCCTCCCGGACGATGGACAGGACCCAACTGTCGGTGGGAAGACTTTCCCACTGGGTATAGAAATGATGGAGACGACCCCTGATGGGGAAGGGAGAAGGCTCCAGGAGGAAGGGAGCCTGAAGGCTCGGACTGGAATTGTCAAAAGGACGGCCTGGTCTTCGATGGGGCCGGCGGCTGAGTCCTAAGTTGACGCTGCTGCTGCTGCTGCAGTGGCCATTTCGAAGAAGGCCTAGAGAAAGCAGGAGTGAATTTTTGGGGATAACTCTGGAGAGGAATTTTATATTGGCGAGCTGGAGGAGCCTTTGGTTTAAGTTTCACCAGAGACACAAAGGACCGCTCGTGGTCAGAGAAGCACTTCGTGGCCGCCTCGATGGAATCATCGAAGAGCTCATGACCCACACACGGGAGATTGGCAAGTCGATCCTGTAGATTCAGATCCATATCCACAATCCGGAGCCAAGTGAGTCGATGCATGGCGATCTTAGGCAAAAACTTAGGATGGGTACAGAGAACCACCTTATCATGATGGAAGACAGTGAAAGAAAGGTCTGCTACCAAGGCTTGAAGCTTACTGACTCAATGGGCAGAAGTGAGAGCAATAAGAAACCAACCTTCCAAGTAAGATACTTCAAGTGAGCCCACGCTAGCGGCTCAAACGGTGGTTTCATTAAGCGAGCAAGGACCACGTTAAGATCCCAACCCCAAGTCTAACTCGAGGGCAAGCATGTGTCTAGAAGGCTTCGTGGGCGGAGACCTGCCCCGAAGGGCGGAGAAGCCCGGGGCTTCTTAGGAGGGGCAAACCTCGACAAAGCAGCAGGGGAAAAATGACCCCCTGGTCTGGAACCCTTAAAAGTTTCAGGTGTCTCGGGGGATGAAGAATCACTCGAGGGAACCCAACGAGTCTTGCGGGCAGGGTCTCGAGAAATGAGGGGACGCTCAGGCTGGTCAGACCGAGACTGGGTCAAGACCGAGGTCAGAGGCATCTAAGTCAGGACCAGTTGGCTCACCACCGAGGAAAGCTGCATGGTAAGTATAGCCATAAGCATGTCCTCGAACATAGGCACCGACACCAAAGGTGGTTGAGTCTTAGGTACAGGCGTGCGCTCCTTCGGAGGTGACCTCGAGGAAGAGTATTCCCTACATGAGGAGGCACGCTTAGAGTGATGTCTCGAAGAAGCCGACAAGGCGGCACTGACATGAGAGTCGGAGGTAGGCTTCTTTGCCGGCACACCTGAGGAGGAAAGAGCAGACTCACCCGAGGCCGGAGTAACAGGAGGGGCCGAGCTCGAGGCCTGTCCCGCAGGATCCATGGGGCCAAGGAGTTAGAGAATCTTGGCCACCCTCAGACGAAGAGCCCGCGGTTGCAAAGTCACACAACGGGGGCACGATTCAGCACAGTGCTCTGCACTCAGGCACTCCACACACCAACGATGAGGGTCGGTGATGAAGATAACCTGGTTGCACTTAGTACAGTTTTTAAACCTGGAACGAGGCTGGGACAAAAGAAAAAATATGGCCGCGGCCCCGTGAGGCCAGGCGGCCAGAGCAAGACCGGGAACCCAGGCAAAAATTGCAAACCGAAAAACAAATAAAAAGAAGAAAAAAACCCACAGACGCGAGCACAGCGACTCAAAAGAAACTAACCAAACAAGCCGCAGTGCATGAGGTACAACGATATCGTGCGAAGCAAGGGAGTAGTGCTTCTGGCTCCGTGGAAAACAGAGAACTGAGGACACGCGCGCATGGCATGCACAGGCCAATCGCAAGCTTGAAGGTCTTCAAGCAAGTCTGCTTGCGAAAACATCCGCTAGGGGGCTCCGTCGGTGACGTCACCCACATGTAGAGAATATGCTCCCTGCTTGTCCTGGGATAATCAATTATAATAGTGGTTTTACTTAATAGCTGAAACTGGCTGGAGGGGAGAGGGTTTCTTTATGCAAAGAAAGCTATAGTTTTATATATTGCTAATTTTAAATTGTGGAGATGGGTAAAGGGGTATACAGAAATGTTGATTTGGCTTTTTCTCCCTTATATCTAGGTTGTCCCCTTATTGTCACCTCAGATATTTCTGTCTAGAGCAGTGGTCTCAAACTCAAACCCTTTGCAGGGCCACATTTTGGATTTGTAGGTACTTGGAGGGCCTCAGAAAAAAATAGTTAATGTCTTATTAAAGAAATGACAGTTTTGCATGAGGTAAAACTCTTTATAGCTTATAAATCTTTCCTTTTAGCTAAGTCTTAATAATATTGCAATTTATAGCTAAAGAGACATATGATCAAGAAAATATTTTATTTTACTTTTGTGATTATGATAAACATGCCGAGGGCCTCAAAATAATACCTGGCGGGTCACATGTTGTCCCCAGGCCACAAGTTTGAGAACACTGGTCTAGAGACACCACTAGAAGGAGGACTGCCCACCTGCAAATTAAATGACTGCAAGTGAATTGAACATTGATTGGCCAGTAATATAAGAGACTAGTGTTTAAGCCCGTTAGATTAATGGGTGCTAGATGACTGCCTCTCCTGCTTTTGAACCTGGGCAGAGGCAGAGCCGAGGCGGGAGGGAGTGACGGTGGGAGAGCAATTTCAAAGTCTCGGCAGCGGCGGCTCCTTGACCAATGGGCGCTTACAACGTCCCCACTCACGGTCTGGCTGGCTCCCCCACCAAAGCCCTTTGCAGCGGCAGCCCCTCCCGCATCCGTCCCCGCGTCCCAAGCCTCTCCGAAGGCCGGCTCCCACGAAAATGGTACCCTTCTGTCCAAAGCCGCGGCAGCAGCCTCCCTCAACGACACATTTCAAATCTGACATATTGTAATCACAAAACAGAAAATAAAATTATTTTTCTTACCTTTTGTTGTCTGGTCATTATTCATATCATGTAGGGGTCCCAGGCTATGGTTGGCTTTTGATAACTCGCTTGCCAGGGCCCCTTCTTTCTTCTTCCCTCCCTCCATCCCGGCAGCTGAAGACAGGCACCTCCCCCCCAGTGGTCTGAGACAGGAGGGAGCAGTTAGGAGAGGGTCTGAGGGCAAAGAGGGGCTCAACAGCGCACAACCACCTTTCCTTCCCTCCCTCCATCAGGTGCAGTGCAGCTCCACCAATGTTAAAAGGAGCCGCGTCGAAATCGGAGGCCTGCCACTGCCGTAGCACATTCCCCTCTGCCTTGGTCCCGCCCCTTCTCTGACATATGGGACCGCGGCTGAGGGAACGTGTTACGGTGGCGGCAGGGCTCCAATTTCAAAGCAGCTCCTTTTAACATAGGCGGAGCTGAACTGTACCTGATGGAGGAAGGGAAGGAACGGTGAGGCAAATTTCGGCAACGGCAGGAATTGTTTGCCGGGCCAAGCACCGTGAAACTTTGTTTCTTTAGGCAGCCCCGGTTGTTTACTTGGATTCAATGTCAGCAGGAGGGGGGGGTTTGCACAGTGGGAGCCGGGTGAGAGCGGTGATCTCCAGTTGGGGGGGGGGTTTGCACAGTGGGAGCCGGGTGAGAGCGGCGATCTCCAGTTGGGGGGGGGTTTGCACAGTGGGAGCCGGGTGAGAGCAGCGATCTCCAGTTGGGGGGGGGGTTGCACAGTGGGAGCCTGGTGAGAGCGGCGAACTCCAGTTGGGGGGGGGGGTTGCACAGTGGGAGCCGGGTGAGAGCGGCGATCTCCAGTTAGGGGGGGTTTGCACAGTGGGAGCCGGGTGAGAGCGGCGATCTGCAGTTGGGGGGGGGGGGTTTGCACAGTGGGAGCCGGGTGAGAGCGGCGATGTCCAGTTGGGGGGGGTTTGCACAGTGGGAGCTGGGTGAGAGCGGCGATCTCCAGTTGGGGGGGGGGGGTTTGCACAGTGGGAGCCGGGTGAGAGTGGCGATCTCAAGTTGGGGGGGGTTTGCACAGTGGGAGCCGGGTGAGAGCGGCGATCTCCAGTTGGGGTTTTTTTTTTGGGTTTGTTTTAAGTTGAAAGCCAGCGCTGCAGCTCCTCTCTCGATCCTGGTGCAGTTCGAGAGAGGAGCCGGTACCATTCACAGTGAGAGGCGGGGGTGAGGAAGGCCGCCGCAGTTGTGTAATTTTTTTTTTTAATTTGAAAGCCGCCGCGAGCAGGTGGTGATGTAAAACCCGCGCATGCGCAATCGTGTTTACGCGACGGATCAGGGAACACGTTTTTTTAGTGCGCATGCGCGGCCTATCATTTTATTATATTAGATTTGCAGCTAAACCGGGATACTTAATTTTCACCCCAGATTGCCTGTAGTTATAAAAGATTTACAGGTTTTTCTATTTTTAAGTGCTTTATTAATGAAGCCCTGAAAATCTGAAGTCTCTGCTTGACTGACTTAGCTGTAGTCTTGATGCTTTTTCAAAGATGTTTTTATGATCCATAAAAAGAGTATGTATCTTAGATCAGAGGACTGGAATCACAAGTATGGAAAATGTGTGTTTTTTTGCCAAAGTAGTATTTCATGACACTCTCAGAATTAGCTGGCAGTATCTCAGCAATATTTACTTTAGTACAAGTCAAATGTTTTCATCTGACCTGAAATCAAAACTTGTGGTGTGTTGTAACCACAACAGGAATAGTTTCAATCCAGTAGCCACTCATTTAGGCTGTGGTTTTTGCAGATTTGTATCATCTTGAATTATTTGCTTTATTTCACCACCACCTCTTGCTTAACAGCTACAGCTTTTCACTTAAGCAGAAGCTAGACTGTACAAAGTCTGTGGTATAAGCAGCTCAGGAGAATTCACAGACTCAGGAGAAATACAGACAGAAAAGCCAAATTGTATCTTATCTGTGATTTGTTAACTTTAGTTATTATGGTCTTGATATTAATGGAAATGCTTTTAAAACAGAGAATGGTCAAGTTTCTGGAATCCTGTGGATTACAGGACATGGATTTACTAGAGGTAGGTCTTGTTAGACAAATCTGATCAATTTCTTTGACTGGGTGACCAGAGAATTGAATAGAGGATGTGCACTAGATGTGGTGTATTTAGATTTTAGCAAAGCCTTTGACAGTGTTCCATACGGTGATGGGACAAAAGCGCGCAAGACATTTGAGAGCGGACAATTGAGCGCAAGACTTCAACACGCCGCTCTAAAAGCTTTTTTTAAAGGGCTCCGACAGTGGGGGGCATGGGAGGAACCCCCCCACTTTACTTAATACTGTCGCGCTGCCGTGTTGGGGGATGTGTGGGGAGTGTAACCCCTCACATTCTACAGAAAGCTTAATTTTTTACCTATTTTTTCGGGAAAAAGTTAAGTTTTCTATATAATGGGGGGTTACAACCCCCCAAAACCACCCCAAACGGCAGCGCCAACACTATTAAGTAAAGTGTGGGGGGGGGTTCCCCCCCACACTCACACCCCTGTCAGAGCCCTTTAAAATAAGCTTTTAGAGTGGTGCGCTGAAGTCTTGCATTCAATTGTCCGCTCTCAAATGTCGGTGCGAGTTTGTCTCGCGCGCTTGTGAACCGTTCCATACAGACGTCTAATAAATAAACTGAGTGACCTTGGGATGGGTCCCAAAGTGACGGGCTGTGTCAGAAACTGGTTGAGTGGAAGGCAACAGAGGGTAGTGATCAATGGAGATCGCTCTGAGGAAAAAGATGTTACCAGTGGTGTGCCTCAAGGTTCTGTTCTTGGGCCTGTTCTTTTTAACATTTTTATAAAAGATATTGCTGAAGGGTTGTCAGGTAAGATTTGCCTCTTTGCGGATGACACCAAAATCTGCAGTAGACACCCAGGATGGTTTGAACAACATGAAGGAAGATCTGGTGAAGCTTGAAGAATGGTCTGAATTTTGGCAGCTAAAATTTAATGCTAAGAAATTCAAGGTCATGCATTTGGGCTGCAAAAACCAGATGGAATGATACAGTTTAGGGGGTGAAGAACTTATGTGCACGACAGAAGAGCGGGACTTGGGTGTGATTGTATGTGATAATCTTAAGGTGGCCAAACAGGTTGAAAAGGTGACGGCGAAAACTAGAAGGATGCTAGGTTGCATAGGAAGAGGTATGGCCAGTAGGAAAAAGGAGGTATTGATGCCTCTGTATAAGACGCTGGCAAGACCTCGTTTAGAATATTGTGTACAATTCTAGAGGCCGCACCTTCAAAACGATATAAAAAGGATGGAGTCGGTCCAGAGAAAGGCTACTAAAATGGTGTGTGGTCTTTATGATAAGGCATATGGGTACAGACTTAAAGATCTCAATCTGTATACTTTGGAGGAAAGGCAGGAGAGGGGAGATCTGATAGAGACGTTTAAATACTTATGTAATATAAATGTGCATGAGTCGAGTCTCTTTCATTTGAAAGGAAACTCTGCAATGAGAGGGCATAGGATGAAGTTAAGAGGTGATAGGCTCCGGAGTAATCTGAGGAAATACATTTTTATGGAAAGGGTGGTAGATGCGTGGAACAGTCTCCCGGAAGATGTGTGTGTCTGAATTCCAGAGGGCCTGGGATAGGCACATGGGATCTCTGAGAGAGAGAAAGACATAATGATTACTGCGG
This sequence comes from Geotrypetes seraphini, assembly GCF_902459505.1. Taxonomy (NCBI): domain Eukaryota; kingdom Metazoa; phylum Chordata; class Amphibia; order Gymnophiona; family Dermophiidae; genus Geotrypetes; species Geotrypetes seraphini. The sequence goes on from NC_047085.1 coordinate 194,940,217, forward strand.
ATGGGCAGACCAGATGGTCCGCATTTATCTGCCATCATGTTTCTATGTTTCTATATTCAGACTGCCTGGTTAAATCGTGACTAATGAGTTGGCTGTTTATATTCAGTGACACTTAAGTGGGCAGTGCCACTAAACACTGTCTCAAGCCACACAAATGAAAACCAGCCAATCAATGGAGGGGAGTTCCAGGGACAAAGTCAGGGAAGATCTGGGAGGTATGCAAGAATAGCACGATTACTTACCTGCAAAAGGTGTTATCCAGGGACAGCAGGCAGATATTCTCACATGTGGGTGACATCATCCACAGATCTTGACACGGTCCCTCTAAAATGAACTGTCACTTTAAGAAATTAAGAGACTGCCTGTACCACGCATGGCGGGTGCCTTCCCACCCACTGCCAGCTCGCAGGACCATCAGCTCAGTAACAAAGTTAAGAAGCCAAAAAGGGGAGGTGGGCGGGTTGTGAGAATATCTGCCTGCTGTCCCTGAATAACACCTGTTACAGGTAAGTAATTTCTTTATCCCAGGACAAGCAGGAAGCTTATTTTCACATGTGGGGATTCTCCAGTTAATAAATAGGGTTGGAGAACAATTGGCTTCTAGTTGGAGATTAAATTTTGGAAAACTTTGTGACCAAACTATCCTGTCCGGAAAGATTTTCCAAACAGTAGTGGGTTGTGAATGTATGAACTGAGGACCAGTGGCTGCTTTACAATGTTCTCAATAGGAGCAAAGTGTAGATGGGCTATTGAAGTTGCCATTGCTCATACCTTATGTGCGGTAACATGACCCTCTAGCATCAGACCAGTCCAATCATAGCAGAATGAAATACAGTCTGCAATCCATGTGGAGATTTTTCTCTTGGTTCTCTTCTCTTCCCAGCTTGTTTGGGTCAAATGATAGGAACAGCTGAGTAGAAGTTCTGTGAAGCTTGGTTCTATCCAAGTAGCAAGCTAGAGCATGTTTGCAGTCCATTGCTGCACAGACACTGGAACTTGTGCCTTATGTCTCTGTCTGCTGTCTTTTTGATGGTGAAGAATCTTGTGTTGCCTCCGTCAGATCCAGGGATGCCAGAAACTCCCCTGGAGCCACCAAGGTGATCACTGAGCTCACTGTCCCCATGTAGAAGCGAGGCACTCGCAGCACAGCATTGACCGCTTTGAGGTCTAGAATTGGTCTCCAATCTTCAGAGCCTCTCTTTGGAATGATGAAGTATATCGAATATTGCTCTGGGACGGGCTCTATAGCCACAATATCCAGAAATCTGCAGACTGTGGCCTGTACCCGAGCCGCCTTCTCAGGGCAGCCTGTTGGGGAATCCTGGAAATACTTGGTCAGAGGACAGAGAAACTCTAATTTGTAGCTGTCCTGAAGGACCTCCAACAGGCAGAGGTAATGGTCTGCCACTTGGCCAGAAAGGCCGACAACCGCCCCCCTATGTGTGGAAGGGGAGGTACCAGCCTGACATCAGGATTGTTTCTTCGCAGGCCCTGCTGGACGACTCCAAATGGGCAGCTGGCACCAAGGACTGCTGAACTGCGGTCTGGCAGATGAAGAGGGCCGCTGGCCAGATGGAGGTCCTCAGTACTGATAGGCACGCCTGAAGGCATGAAAATTAGAGTGCCCCAAACCCCTGGAAAGGCAGGATCTATTAACAGTTAAAGACTAAGGATTGCTATCCTGCACACTGGCCATAAGGTCATCCAATCCCTGGCCAAACAAAAGTTGACTCTTGAAGGGCAACCGGCTCAAGGTTGCCTGAGGAGGACGAATCACTGGACCACTGAAGGATCCACAGCATCTAGTGAGCCGAGATGGAATAGGTGGACAGCTTAGAGAAAACCTTCAACATGTCATACTACTATTACTACTACTTATCACTTATATAGTGCTGAAAGGCATATGCAGTGCTGTACATTTTGACATTTATAGCTATAATACAAGGCATCAGCCATATAGTCTACACCTGAGACCAGGAAATCCAGGCCCCAGAGCACCACAGTGTCAGGATCATGGTGGAGCTTGGAATGGCATGCCCTGGCCACAAAAGAAGGAGGCTTATGCCGCCTTTCTGCCGAGTCATACAGGCACTTAAGGATAAAATCCACACGCCAATTTGGACATCCTTTAGAACCCACCCCCCCCAATCACTGGGGAGAGAAGTTCATTTGGTGACCTGAGCCACCAAGGAATTTACCTTCAGGGAAGTGAAACGCTTGTTAAAAGCATCTGCCATGGGATAAAGCTGAGAAATGGTGTGAGAATATTTCAAGGGATCCTCAGGTGCCTCCCAAATATCTGAAAGGATCTAAACTATGTCAGGAAGATCAGGAAAGGAGGCGGATTGTGGCTTCTGTTCACTCATGTGAGCACACACTGCAGCGACAGGCTGTTCAGCCTGCAACTTCAATTCCTGAAGAGATTCAAATCCACTAAATATGCAGGCTTGAAAAATCTGCACACAGTGGGATTCTCCCCCAAAATCCGGGGCCCCACTCAGATCCTGATCCTGGAGATCCTCCAAGGCTGGGACCCCTCACTTTGCATTTGACCTTTGGGTTGCTGCTAACTGTATCCCATGTATACAAGCTGCCCCAAAGTTAGCAACAACTAAGCTCCTAAGGAGTTCAAAGGCAAAACTAGTCCATGCTGTGACTGGGGACTTCACCTTCCAAAAAAACAGTTGAGAAGTGTGAATCAGAAATTATAGGGTCATCCATGGCTGCAGTACAGTTCCATCAAGCGGACTGCAACCAACTTGAGCCTGAGGGCCTCTTCATTAATCACAGGGAGGTAATTTCATGATGAACTCCCAGAGTTCCTCCTGGTCCTCAAACTGAAGCACTCTGTCTTGATGTGTAAATCTCACTTTAGCAGGATATTGAAGGGATACCTTGAAGCCTCTTTTGTACAGGTCTGAGCAGTATGACACAAAAGCTTTTCTAATCCATCTTTTGGACTTAGAAATATTGGGGGGTCATTTTCAGCAGTCACAGTGGGCAATTAAATAAATACATACAGCCAGCAAACCTAATTTAAATGCATAAACTAATATCATCACTCTCTGGTTAGTTTTCAAGTTTCAAGTTTATTAGGTCTATTAAGGTTATCTAAGCGGTTTTACAATCAGGTACGCAAGCATTTTCCCTCTCTGTCCTGGTGGGCTCACAATCTATCACATAAGGTTACTGCTTTCACTTTGTCCCTTCACTATACTACCTTAAATACTTGAATATAAACTGTGGTAACCTTTTTCCCCCCAAAAAAAGGAGGAAAAAAGGTTGACTCAAATATAAACCAGGGGTGAGGGTGTTAATAATCAAGTGCAGTGCCCTGCCCTGCCAGGCTCCGTTTCCAGGCCCCCCCATCCCTACCCAGTTCTGCACCCAGCCCCCCTCTCTCCCTGCTAGGCTCTGCACCTTGTTTGCCTTCCCTTCATGCACTGCCAGGCTCTGCATCCAGCTCCCCTCCCTTACTCCCTTGCCTGCCATGCCAGTCTCTGCATACATCCCCTCCCGGTCTCTGTACCCAGCCCCCCTCCTTCCTGCTCTGCCATGTTCTGTACCCTGTCCTCCCCCCTCCCCACCTCCACCGAGACTTCCATAAGACCTGGTGGTCCAGCACTAGGCCAGAACAGGATGGATCTCTCCCATCTCCTGCGAGTTCATGGTAGCCAATCAGCTAGTGGCACTGTATGAGCAGGAGCAACCTTCGTTCGCTCCTGCCCATGCAGAAACACTAGCTAATTGACTGCCGAAGTTCTCATGGTCCCACGAGAACTCACAGTAGCCAATTAGCTGATGGCTCTGCATGGGAAGGAGCGAAGGAAGGTCGCTCCTGCCACGGTTCACTGCTGGACCACTAGGGACTTAACAGGTACACGAAGGGGGCGAAAGTGAGATAAAAGTTATTTAAAAATTGTTTACAGTTGGCTGGGGCAAGAGACAGAAGGGATCCCTCCTGTCCTGGATCACCACTGGACCACCAGGGATTTAAAAGGTATGGGGGGAGTAGGGAGAGTTGGTGGGATGAAGATAAAAATTGTTAAAGTTGGCTGGGGCAGAAGATGGGAGGGATAGGTCTTACCGCAGGCCCGGCAAGGCCTGGAACAGGTTCGGGAGGGGGCGGGTCAGCGCCGACCCAAATATAAACCAAGATCCCTATTTCTTAACCCCCAAATCTCAGTTTATATTCAAGCAGTAACCTCTCCAGCAGTGCCTGAGATATTTTCACCTCAGCACTATATTTTGAGAAGGGATGAACAAAATCTGTACACTTTGTGTTTTGTTTAAATAAAGCTTTCTATTTAGTTTGCAAAGATTAAACACTCCATTAATCTTTATTACTGCTGCTGCACATTGAGCCAAAGCTTTCAGAGAATAATCCAGTGATTCTAAGGTCTCTTCTTAAGTATCAACAGTCAAACTAGATCTCATGATTGGTATACTGAATTTAACTTTAACAACCTACCTCTTAGGCAGAGAAATGTAAGGAAATCTTCTGTTTTCGGTTTCCTTTTGGAGATATCAGATATCTGGGCAGCTGGAGGGGGTAACAATGGTTCCACCAACTTTATTGGGGTTGTGCTCGGACTATTAGGTTGAGACTGAGCAAACTTCCTTTGTGCTTGCAGCCTTGGTCTGGGAGTAAAAAATATTTCAAAAAGACATTCATGTTAGCTGCTACTCTAAGAACATACACTTCATATAATAATTTTAATTTTTTTTTTTATATTTATAGAATTTTTAAAATACAGAAATGTATAAACATAACAGAAATACAGTACTACTTTGCAGAAATGTGCATAAACATATCAATAATACAATACTACAATGGAATAAGCTGCGTACTCTTAAAGCATAATAGGGTCAATTAACGTTATCCTTGAAGTCTTTACAGAACTCATCTAGAGGGGGGTCAACGTTCTATAATAATAATAATAATAACTTTATTATTCTATACTGCCACAAACGTGCGACTTCTAGGCGGTTCACATCAAAGAGAGCTGTTTAATATGCGAGTTACAATATGCAGATAGTTAGTGAAATTACAGTATGCAGAATCTTAAAAATGCAGCGAATTACAATATACAGTTTGTTTAGAATTTCAGAGGGGCCCTTTTAGAAAAAAGTAGCGAATTACAGAATACAATTTGTTAAGAATTTTCAGAGGGGACATATTAGGAAAAAAAGAATTGGAATTAGTGTTTGGAGTAGTTAATGTTTAGGTGATATATCTGTCGAGTTCTAGTAAAATTAGCAATATTATTTTGCTTAATCGCTATTATTTCCTCATATTTCCTAATAACACAGAGATGGTTCCACCAGTCAAGGAAGTTAAGCTTAGATTTATCTTTCCAATTGCAGATAATACGATGAATGGCTAAAGCAATCAAAGAAATAAAGATTTTATTGAATGATGCTGGTAACAAGATATCAGGATTTGTGGAATGCAGTATGATAGATTTATATGACAAAGGTAACACATTATTATTCATATGCATTATCGCTTGAATTCTGGACCAAATACCCAACCAATAAATTTGCATATTAGGGCATGTATAAAGAAGGTGCAAGAGAGTTCCAGGTTGCTGTTGACAAGACCAACACACATCCGAAGACAAATATAATACTCTAGCCATTTAAGGGGGGTCCAATAAGCTTTATGTAAAGTGGACTGGCAAATAAATGCAGACATAGTGGGCCTTGCAGAGTGTGTCCAAAATGATTCCCAGTCCAACTCCCCAGGGTTTACATTTAGGTCACCAGATCATATATAATCAAAGGAGACGTCTTTCTCTCTATCAATCTCCCTTAATATTTTATAAAGCTTTGACGCTTTTTTATTACCTAATAATAATGAGGCCTATAATCTTAGAGAAGTTGGAGAGACCAGATTCCTCCCTATCTATAGATTAAATAGAGAATTAAGAAGTATTGAGGCATTGTGCCAAAGATTATCTAAATCAGTACACTCTAAAATATGCTCTAATTTATCTACCTTCGATGATTAAGTGAGAAAGAGCCCAAATGCTTTTAGATTGACATAGTACCTTTATAACTGTTAAAAGTCGAGAGTCAAATATACTGCTAAACCATAGAGGGAAGTGATCCCTTTCCCTAATATTGCCATTAATAGCTCTGTAGAATGAGAATATGCTCAGGGCTGATGATTTAACTATTTTTAAAGTAGTATTAAATGGACATTTATCCATAAATGGCAACAGATGTATTAGATTCAGAAAAATTAACATTTTTTTTCACATGTTAGCCATCTAGGGACATTCCAATTGTCAAAATTATGAAACCACATTAAACCCTGAGCAAGCCTGAACGCTAAATGATACCTTTTAAAATCTGGCAAGTTTAAACCACCCCTAGATTTAGGCAATTTTAATTTATAAAGCGATCTCCAAAGAAACTTATTCATTAGGCTATACACTTTCTTATATAATAACCCAGCTGAGAATGGAAGCGGTATCATACTGAAAATATAATTAAGCTTTGGAGCTAATACCATTTTAATGGCTTCAGCTCTGCTCCACCAAGAAAGATAAAGGGGGGGACCAGGATTCTAGAAAATTAGTCATTAGTTCTATTATAATTTTTTTTTTTTTAATTTCAAATATGTTTATTGGAGTTTTATGAAGAAAAAACAAATATCAATCAGCATTGAACAATAACAGAAAAAAAGAAATAACAAGGTCAGTGAAGGACAACCTGTCCACACAGACTCCTTCGAAATGACAAAGCAAAACCAAATCACAATAGTGTGCAAGGAAGTCCTTGTAAAGGCAGTATCGCAATCTGGAGAGGAAAAGAGGACACAAGGAGGGAAGAACCCTTCCAAGAGAGAAGGAAAGATAAGAACCAAGAAGAATGTGAGGAAGAAACTCTATAGTTTAGAAAAACTAAAGTACAGGACAGGGCGAGCATCCGAACCAAGAGATGAAAAGGAGCAGCAAATGGTAAGAAATATGATGAGCAATGGTAGTAAATGGGAACTTTCAACGGTTATATAAAGAAAAATGTTGGATGGGATTCCAAATTTGGATGATTTTACATAATTGGAAATCTGCGGATTCTCTCAATCTTACTTTCTGGTGGAACACGATACTTCTAATCCATTCCTACGAATCGAAAGCGGCAGAATTCTCAAACAGGCAAACTGCTATCTCTATTATAAATTTAAAGTTCAGAGACATTGTGCTATCCATCATAGAAACATACCATATGCACAAATATTTGATCTTATCAGGTTCCCATTTAAAAGAGAAATGAGAGATATGGTGTTTCAGTACATAAGGAATCAAGGCCAATAGAAATGATTTACTCTAGTTAATTTTATAACCAGAGAAAATTGAAAATTAATTAATACAGGATTGAGTCTACAGAGGTGTATAGTATTATATCATCAGCATATATTGAAAGTTTAAAAGAGGAATCAATGATGGAAATACCTGAATAGCAATTGCTAAGGGTTCAAGAGCCAAATTAAACAAAAGAGGATATAGTGGACAGCCTTGTTTGGTATCCCTCTTAAGGGGAAAGAATTTAGATAGTACACCATTAACTAAGATAGAGGCTTGGGGGCTGTTATACAAAACCCTAATCATACGAATAAAATTTTGGCTAAAGCCAAACCATATCAAGTCATTAAAAAGGTACCCCCCAATCAATCCTGTCAAAGGCCTTTTCGGCATCTAATGAAAGTGCTACTAAAGAATCCCTAGAATTTGTAACCTGAGTTATTATATCCCATAAGAGACGAGAGTTATCACAATGTAACCAATCTTATAAAAACATTAATAAATTTAAAAAAAGTATTCCTGTATTTAAGAATTTTGAGCTGTACGTGTCACTTTTAGAATTCTGGACAATACAGCTGGTCTCCAGGAAGTCAGCAGAGCTGAGGAGTTCTAAAACTGCCAAGATGGGCAGTTGGGTTGGTTTTGTTGGCAGAGACAGGTGTATGTTGTTTGATGTCTCTGTAAAATTGTCTGTAAAGATAAATTAGCATTTTGAAAATTGATTTGGTTTTAAGATATTTTTATTTGAGCTGAGGTATTTGCTTTATGCTAGATCAGGTGTGGTGATTCGGTGTTTTTTAGTTGGTGGAGATTTTGTGGTAAAAGGAATTTTACTGGAGATATCAGCAAAGTTTTTATTATAAAGGATTTATGTTTTGCTATTTTAATTCATGTTCATTTGAGCTTAAGTGATTTTGAGAAGTTTTAAGAAATTGGGTTGATGTGATTTTAGTATTTATTCTTAAAACCAAACGCTTGAAAACCATAGGCTGAAGATTCCAAATAGAATTGAACCCCAGTGCTGGCAAGGCTTTACACTGCTATTGAATATTTATAGATCCTGTAAAAGAAATTGTATTAAATTTTTAATTAAACCTTGGTTTGATAATTAGTGGGTGGGATTAGTTTTAGGGAAATTGAATTATCATTTCTTTTTAAAAGAAAGTTTAGTATAGGGAAAATATTTATGGGCAGTTAGTTAAAGGGAGATGTCTTTCCTTTTGGTTGTTTATAGATAGGGAGTAGGAGATTCTACAAACAAGAACACAGAAGAAGGTACCCAACGCAAGAGAATCAAACCTGAAAACAAGGAAAAATCAGAAATCTACTTATCTGGATCCATCTGGCAGAGAACCCATAAGAGAAGTAAAAAAATAAAAACAAAGTACCAATTTCCTTAGGGAAATAAGTATTATTGTATACAACATAATTTTAAAAACTAGTGTTTTCAAAATTAAGTGCAAAGTCACATTAAAATTTATTGCACTTATCAGGTGTGTTGATAGTTTTCTTTTATCCCGGTATTAAAATTTTGGGATAAGGAAATTTATAATGTAAATCTGTAACTGCTGGGAGATAGAGCATACTGAAGATACAGGAGGAGTGCCAGCCAATAGGACCACCTGATAATCAGTTTCTCTATCTCCGCCTGCTGGTGTGGATGTGTGTTATCCCATTGGTCTCTGGATTCATCTGCTGCTGTTGCTAAGGAAATTAAATTATACTCTCGGCTAACATGACTACATTGTTGAGAATTTCACCTTGGGGAAATAGTAGGTTGCAACAAGGATATATATTAATAGTAAATCCATTTTGGTCCCTATGTAGTAAAGATGGAAGTACTTCCTGTAGTCTAGTAGCTAACACGTTAGCATATATTTTGTTATCTATATTGATTAAGGATATTGGTCTACAATTTTCTACTTTAGTATGATCTCTATCCAGCTTAGGGATAACTATTATAGTTGGGTCCAAGAAAGAACCCCTACATGACTCATCCAGAACTATATGTGTGCACTATAAATTACTTAAAGGTGGCTAAACCATTCAACTCACAATCAAGCCAGAATTTTCTTACTCCAGCTAAACTAGCAACCTTTTCAGTCTTATCAAACCATTGAATCTCTAGAGATTCAATGGTTGTCGGCAGAGATAAGGGGTGGAGCCATGATAAAGCGGTTCACGCGAAACATGTTGGCTTTGACATTCCCAACAGCATTGACGTCTCTAGCCTAAGCTAAGTATTAACTTATTGAAAATGAATGAATAGAGTAAAAAGAAAAATTAAACTATTAAACTCTTGAATAGAGAAAAGAAAATAACAAACCCAGTGACGAGCTGGCACGTAAAGCTTAGAACTATGAGAAATTTGAGTTCTGAGTGGTGGCGCTGAGGGTTTGATAAGACTGAAAAGGTTGCTAGTTTAGCTGGAGTAAGAAAATCCTGGCTTGATTGTGAGTCATCCAGAACCATAGCATTGTACAGCTCCCAGGAGCTTTACCTTTGGACATATCCTGAATAACATGAAAAACCTCTTCATATTGAAAATTCTTTTCCAATAGGGCATTCTGTTCCCTGGATATAACAGGATGTGTGAAATTTCTAGTAAATTCATGGAATAAGGATTCAGAAAAATTAATTTCTGGAGTGTAAAGGTTTGAAATGTCAGATCAGAATGATATACATTATTATGAGAGTCCACTATCATGGAGATTCTATTTTTATTTATTTTAGATTTAAAATATTGCGCAAGTGTATGGCTAGCTTTATTACCTTCCGCATAAAACCTAGAATTTCTTAGATTCATACAATGAAGAGCTTCAGAGGTCAAGGTAGAATTATATGTATATTTTAAAACTTGAATTTTGGTGTAAATTTGTGGGGAAGAAGTTATAATATATTCACTTCCCAGGGTTTTAATTTCCAACTCCAAATCAGCCTGTATATTTTTACATTCTTTATTTTTCCCCCTATTGAATAACTAATGATGTAACCTCTTATAGTTGCTTTAAAAACATCCCACCATATCTCTGGTTTATAGTCTGATTCTTTATTCAAGGAAAAGTAATCCTTACTTTTTCACCAGAAAATTGAATAAACTTGTCATCTTTAAGAAATAGGGAATTAAATCTCCAAGGATGCCTTGGCAAAGTAGGTGAAATATTATCCAAATGGAGAAGCACAGCAGAGTGATCCGAAATTGTCCTACTTAGAATACTAGTTTTAGAAATATTCTAAGCTAATGAAGTAGAGATTAGAAAAGAATCAATTCGAGAGTAACTATTATGCGGGAGTGAGAAAAATGTATATTCCTTTTCCGTAGGATTTAAAAGTCTCCAGGGATCAAGTAACCCAAACAAATTTTTAATGTCCTTGATTACCATATGAGATTTAGTATATCTGTATGGGGTGTTTTGATTGTCTATTTAAAATTCCATTTTGCACGAAATTTAAATCCCTTATTTTTATAATAAGTCTTTGTCCAGAATTAGCACTCTCCACGGCAATTGAAAGGAAAAAGTCAAGAGCGTTAAGAGTTTGGAGCAAACAAATTAACTATGATATATGAATTATTATTAATAGATACTTCTATAAAAGCCCACCTGCCCTGATTATCATTAGATTGTATATTTATAACAGCAGGATAAGAATTATTTTTAACATAATAGCCACCCCACTTTTTTTATTTAAAGCTGGTGAAGAAGCTATGACTTTAAATTTGTTACAACCCAGCTTCTGCAAGTCAGAAAAATTCAAGTGAGTCTCTTGGAGGAGAATCACATCCGCTTCCACAGAACCCAGATACTTCAAAAAATTGTGAGCCATGGAATCAAGGGTGATATACTCATGTGGATTATAAACTGGTTGGCGGATAGGAAACAGAGAGTGGGGTTGAATAGATAATACTCGGACTGGAAAAGCGTCATGAGTGGAGTGCTGCAGGGTTCAGTGCTCGGGCCCGTGCTCTTCAACATATTTATAAACAACCTGGAAATTGGCACGACAAGCGAAGTGATTAAACTTGCGGATGATACAAAGTTATTCAGAGTAGTGAGGACACAGAAGGTTTGCGAAGATCTACAACGAGACAAACATGCTCGAGGAATGGGCTGTGAAATGGCAAATGAGGTTCAACGTGGATAAGTGCAAGGTGATGCATGTCGGAAACAAAAATCTTATACACGAATACAGGATGTCCGGTGCAGAACTCGGAAAGATCCCCCAAGAAGGAAAAATTATGCCCTTACCTGTTAATTTTCTTTCCTTTAGACGCAGATGAATCCAAGACTAATGTGTGGTATCCAGATACCACACATCTACCAGCAGGTGGAGATAGAGAAACTGATTAACAGGTGGTCCTATTGGCTGGTACTCTCCCTGTATCTTCAGTATCGCTCCTTGCCCCAGCATTTGGAACCAGTACTATGTAGAACATGTAAACTTCTTTCCCATAACAAAAAGCAAAGGAAATTATATAGAAACAGCCACCAGAAAGAACTAAAAGTCAGAAACACACCAAAGATAAACTGGCAGACAATATCCAGGAAGGGTGGGGCTCTGGATTCAATTGCTGCGTCTAAAGGAAAGAAAATTAACAGTAAGGACATATTTTTTCCTTCCTTTGCAACAGCAGCAGATGAATCCAGAGACTAGTGGGATGTAGCAAAGCAATCCTGATTCTGGATGGGAAACGAACACTGCCCCTGTAAATACAGAAGCATCTAAAACAGTCCCGCGCCACCACATCCAACCGGTAAGGCATCAAATAAATATTTGTAGAAGACCAAGGAGACACAAGACAACCATCTCTAAAGAAAAACCGCTGAACTGAGTCCAAGAAGTAGCCATTAGGCTGGATGAATCAGCAAGAAGCATTCCGGCAACCACTTTCCTGTCCACCAGTAAGGGTACACAAAGGGCTCCTTGACCCATCAAGCGATGGACAACTTGAACGCTCCCCAACTGCTACTGCATCCCGTGAACAAACCAAAGAGGTGAACAGAAAGGTTAAAATAGCAAGAAACCCACAGAAAGAGTAGAAGAATGCAAAGCATTTCTAAGACAAACAGAAAAAGAAACCTGCAGGTCCAGAGTTCTTGTCCAAGAAACCAGAATTAAAAGAGAGAGCAGCTGACATGAAGGGTCGAATACACCTGAGGAAGAAACCATGGCACTGTCCAAATTAACAACCCAGAAGCCATAAGTCACAACAAAAGGATTCCTACAGGAGAAGATCTACAACTCAAAAAAGCGCCAGGCTGAAAGCATGGCCCCAAGAAAGAACATTGCCAATCTCACATTCTTTAGGGTCTGAAGTGAGAAGGAGAAAATGGAACCTTCTGGAAACTCTCAAGAACTATCATAAGACTTCAGTCCGGACAGGAGTTCCCAAAAGACATACGAACATGCTGAAGTCCTTTCAGGAACCAAACTACAGTAGGCCGAGAATCAAGCAAAGAACGACACACTTGTTTCCTGCAACAATTAAGGCTTGGCACTGGAAGATAAAGATAAGTACACACAAAGTCCTTAGCTACACATTGTGGAGAAAAACAAGAAGACAGGACAAAGAAGGCTGGAAGGTCGAAAAACTCTGAAAGCTACCCAAGAATTTAAAACCCTCCAGATGCTAGTGTAAAGCTCAGACATAGATGTCTGATTTACTTGGAGAAGAGTAGAAACAATCTGCTCCGAATAACCTTTACACCACAGCCATGAATTTGTAAGGAGCTAGGCTAGAATAGCAAAGTGAGACAAATTTCCATGCTGAACAACCCCTGAGAGATCAAATCAGGAGTAATCAAGAACAAGTGCTCGGTCACTGGCAAAATCTGGATATCCACATACCATGGACGGCACAGAAAAGCTGGAGCTACCAGGATCACTGTGCTGTAAAAACAAGGTAAGAGATTGAACACACCCGTAATTACCATTAAAGGGGAAATACTAAAAGAAAACAACCCAGGCCCAGAAAAGAGCCAACGTGTCTTCCCCCTCTGACTCCCACTCCCTGCATCTGCAGAAGCACCGAGGAAGATTTACATATCGAGATGAGGCCAGGAGGCATGGTCTAGGACAGTGGTTCCCAACCCTGTCCTGGAGGAACACCAGGCCAATTGGGTTTTCAGGCTAGCCCTAATGAATATGCATGAAGCAAATTTGCATGCCTATCACTTCCATCATATGCAAATCTCTCTCATGCATATTCATTAGGGCTAGCCTGAAAACCCGATTGGCCTGGTGTTCCTCCAGGACAGGGTTGGGAACCACTGGTCTAGGAGACCCCACCTCTACACAATGAACTAGAACGCCGGAGCGTACAGGTCTCATTTGAAGGATGTAGAAGACGTTTGTTGAGCAATTCTGCCTAAACATGTTACCGATCTTGCAATGTGGCCCATCTACAGAATAGGAAGATGAGCTGCCGGCCACTGAAGAAGTGGATCCATTCTTGGCAATGGGGAACAATGCGTACCTTCCTGGCTGCGGAGAAATGCAACCCCCATGGCCTGGCATAAAAGAACCTCATCTGCCAGCCCTGAAACAAAGATTAAAACGCCTGAGCGCTAGCCTGAACATCTACAAGAACAGGAGAGTGAGCGAGCACGAAGCCCCCTGCTGACACCCGACTCCTTGTGTTGAGAACTGAAGGCACGGAGTCCCGCACGCCAAAGACTGGCATCCTCGGAGACTAAGGGGCATTTGAGTGAATACCGTGGCATGCCTTTAAACAGAAGAAACCGACTGCGCCACTAATAACTGTTGAGCGATGCCTGAGTCAGCTAGAGTACGGTAGCAGCCTTGAGACACCCGGAACCACCGGGACAAAAGCGCCTGCCACCTTTACTTTCAGTGAAATCGATCTCCAGGATCCACGGGTAGAAACGCCACCATGGATCTTGGAAACTGTATATAATACCATACTGCTGTATAGTATGAATAAAGAAAAAAACCTGAGAATGGATCTGGTCACCCCGTTCTCTGGGAAGAAACACATGCAACACTAAGATGCCCTCCAACATCCCCTAGAAATCACACTGAATGGAAAGGGATAAGAGAGGTCTTTAGAAGATGGAAGATCCACCTCCAACAATGAAGAAGAAAAAGCACTCATTGGTGACACAGGAAGACAGTCCTCTCTGGAATAAAGCCTAAAGACCCAGTCAGCTAAGAAAAGATCAACTGGAATCATGGCCTAGCAAATAAATGCTGTCACTACCACCGTCACCATCGAAATTTCCATGGAGTCGGGGCTAAGAAAATGGAAATCAACCGACACCAAAAGTGCCAGCGGAGGACTGCAAAGCGAATATACTGCTGATGCGGTGGATAGATACGAAGATGTAAATAGGTTTCTTCAAAACCGAGAGCAGTAAAGCACTCTCTCTAGGGCACGGTGAGGACCTGAAATAGCATCTCTGGCTACCATGTGCTGGAGAAACTGGGACTACCAGCCCTAAGTCAAGAAACACTGGAGTGACGATGCTCAAACGCCACTGTGGCTGCACTTGACACAAGGAGCTCAAGAAAGAATTTGCAACCTTAGATAAGAAAGTAGGTTGCTACTGTAGCTAATAACGGGCACGACCTATAGACCGTGCATTCACTTGGCCCCCTCAGAGCCAAACGCCTGTGGCTTGGCCACAGTCATGATGATACAAAGACCTCTTGGATGGAAGAAAGGAATGGCACGACTCAAAGAGCAGGTGAGCATCAGCAGAAAAAAACTGAATCAGGGCTATCAGACAATTTACATGGTCTATATCGGTTGACCTCATGAAAAGGTGGAACTTTCATTATCCATCTCCTTCAAGCGCTGAAACTGGTAAACCCCAAAACGCTCTAGCAAGATCTGCAAATCCAGACCAAACTCCAACGGCCCCAACAGGAAAGACGTACTAGAGGCAAAGTAGAAAGTATAACCTCCGACCAAAAGCCAAAGAGGTACATCTGGCAACCTGCAAACTCAAAGGAAAACTGCATGGATAAATCCCATTTCCATGTGGGGATCTGAAAGAACCAGCTTTCCATGAATGAAGCTGGTGGACCCCTTTGTCCCCACTGCCATAACAGCACTTAACTCTGTAGCGTCAACCTTTCAAAGCTATCCAGAACTCTAGGATACAGCAGCCCCATAGGTTATGGTACTGAGACTAGTCTCAAACATGGCTCAGACCAGAAATGAGTGTCTTGTGGCCCCAGAATGAAAAGGGCTCTATCACTCGCCATGAGAGGGTGAGAAACCGCAGAAGTCTGAGTAACATCCTGAGAACATGAAAACCCAATAGCCAACTCCTCCTGACGAGGAGTGCCGTCTAATCCAGCATTACTAACTAGTAATAAATTCTATAGCGACACCAGCCACATGCAGTGCAGTACATCTGGTCAAAGAAGAATAAAACAGGCAAACCTGCTTATGGAACCAGAGAGATATATTCTCACCAGACAGGGACCTCAGCAGGGAGGAGGAAATGTCTGTACTGAAAACAGAATAATCTCCCGCCACTGACCACGCTCAACAGCAAGTCACCTCCTGCCGACCCATTCCAGAACAAGCTGAAACTAGGCAGCATAGAATAGAATGGAGGATTTCCTTAAGCCTAAATGTGATGGGTCCCCCCCCCCCCGAAGAAAACTGCACTGCTCAAGAAATCAAACCTTGAAGACATAAAACCACACAAACCCGACTGAAGCAGGATCAGTAAAGCATGCCTCCAGGCTCGCCAACGCTTTTGCCCCCCCAAGTACACAGCGGCCGCCATACAGAGTAACAAGTTCTTTTTTTTTTTTTTTTCCCATGTACGGGGAGGAAGGCCACAACTGCCAGAGAAGGCCCGCCAAAAGAAACTAACACAACGAAAAACCCGGAGCGAAAAGACTGCATAACAAACCCCACACTGGACACATAAAACCACAGTCACTGATAACAAAACATACCTTAATGATTTGAGGGCTTGCAGATGCTGGTTGTTTAGTACTGGCAGTGCAGAAAAAACCCAGACAGCACATTTGGTCTCTTTTTTTTTTTTTTTTTTTTTACAACAAGGGAAAGAAGAAAATTAGAGACCAAGGCAGACCCTCTATCACTGGAGGGAGGGTGAGGCAGGGACCTGGAGGGGCCCAGATGTAACCCCTAAAGCCGACACCGTTCAGCCAGACACCCCTGTCTCACTGAAGAGAAACCTCAGGAGAAATAAAATTGCCATCTCACTGAAGAGAAACCTCAACAGAAGAAAATAATTTTCCAGTCACAGCCAGAATTCAGGAGCTAGTTGAAAAGCGACCATCCCTGCTGGGAGATAGAGAATACTGAAGATACAGGGAGAGTACCAGCCAATAGGACCACCTGTTAATCAGTTTCTTTATCTCCACCTGCTGGTAGATGTGTGGTATCCCACTAGTCTCTGGATTCATCTGCTGCTGTTGCAAAGGAAAAGAGACTTGGGAGTACTTGTAGATAAGTCATTGAAGCCGTCCACGCAATGCACAGTGGCGGCGAAAAGAGTGAACAGAATGCTAGGAATGATTAAGAAGGGAATCACAAACAGATCGGGGAAGGTTATCATGGTGCTGTACTGGGCCATGGTGCGCCCCTACCTAGAATACTGCGTCCAACACTGGTCACCATATATGAAAAAAGAACATAATACTACTCGAAAGGGTCCAGAGAAGAGCAACAAAAAATGGTTAAAGGACTGGAGGAGTTGCCGTACAATGAGAGGCTAGAGAAACTGGGCTTCTTCTCCCTTGAAAAGAGGAGACTGAGAGGGGACATGATTAAAACATTCAAGATAATGAAGGGAATAGACTTAGTAGAGAAAGAGAGATTGTTCACGCTCTCCAAGGTGGGAACGAGAGGGCACTCTCTAAAGTTAAAAGGGGATAGAGTGGTAGAAATCTGGAACGCACTTCCAGAAGCTGTTATAGGTTGAAAGCACCCTCCAGGGATTCAAGAAAAGGTTAGACAAGTTCCTGCTGAACCGGAACATACGCAAGTAAGGCTAGACTCAAATAGGGCACTGGTCTTTGACCTAAGGGCCGCCGATTGAGCGGACTGCTGGGCACGATGGACCACTGGTCTGACCCAGCAGCGGCAATTCTTATGTTTTTAACGTTAAAGGAAACTAAACACATTAAATAGAAATATATTAGTGTGTCCCCTCATGAGCTTATATAACAACTTATAAGGACTACACAGCAATTTATTTAGAACATAAAAAACCATACCAAAATTGCAGCTTATAAAAATCAAATAATATAAGAAAGTATTACATAGTAACACAGTAGATGACGGGAGATAAAGACGCGAATGGTCCATCCAGTCTGCCCAATTTAAATTTTTCTTCTTAGCTATTTTGGGGGAAGAATCCAAAGCTTTACCCTGTACTGTGCTTGGGTTCCGACTGCCGAAATCTCTGTTAAGACTTACTCCAGCACATCTACACCCTCCCAGCCATTGAAGCCCTCTCCAGCCCATCCTCCACCAAACGGCCATATACAGACACAGACCGTGCAAGTCTGCCCACTACTGGCCTTAGTTCAATATTTAATATTATTTTCTGATTCTAAATCCTCTGTGTTCATCCCACGCTTCTTTGAACTCAGTCACAGTTTTACTCTCCACCACCTCTCTCGGGAGCGCATTCCAGGCATCTCCTAACATTGCCCCTGAATCTACCACCCCTCAACCTCAAATTATGTCCTCTGGTTTTACCATTTTCCTTTCTCTGGAAAAGATTTTGTTCTACGTTAATATCCTTCAAGTATTTGAACGTCTGAATCATATCTCCCCTGTCTCTCCTTTCCTCTAGGGTATACATATTCAGGGCTTCCAGTCTCTCCTCATACGTCTTCTGGCACAAGCTTCATATCATTTTCGTCGCCCTCCTCTGGACCGCCTCAAGTCTTCTTACGTCCTTCGCCAGATACGGTCTCCAAAACTGAACACAATACTCTAAGTGGGGCCTTACCAATGATCTGTACAGGGGCATCAATACCTTCTTCCTTCTACTGACTACGCCTCTCTTTATACAGCCCAGCATCCTTCTGGCAGCAGCCACTGCCTTGTCACACTGTTTTTTCGCTTTTAGATCTTTGGACACTATCACCCCAATGTCCCTCTCCCCGTCCATGCATATCAGCTTCTCTCCTCCCAGCATATACGATTCCTTCCTATTATTAATCCCCAAATGCATTACTCTGCATTTCTTTGCATTGAATTTTAGTTGCCAGGCAATAGACCATTCCTCTAACTTTTGCAGATCCTTTTTCATATTTTCCACTCCCTCTTCGGTGTCTAGTCTGTTACAAATCTTGGTATCATCTGCAAAAAGGCACACTTTTCCTTCTAACCCTTCAGCAATGTCACTCACAAACATATTGAACAGGATTGGCCCCAGCACCGATCCCTGAGGGGCTCCACTACTCACCTTTCCTTCCTTCGAGTGACTTCCATTAACCACCACCCTCTGGCGTCTGTCCGACAGCCAGTTTCTGACCCAGTTCACCACTTTGGGTCCTAACTTCAGTCCTTCAAGTTTGTTCAACAGCCTCCTATGAGGAACTGTATCAAAGGCTTTGTTGAAATCCAAGTAAATTACAACTAGCATATGTCCTCGATCCAGCTCTCTGGTCACCCAATCAAAAAATTCAATCAGGTTCGTTTGGCACGATTTACCTTTTGTAAAGCCATGTTGCCTCGGATCCTGTAACCCATTAGATTCAAAGAAGTACACTATCCTTTCTTTCAGCAACACTTCCATTATTTTACCAAGAACTGAAGTGAGGCTCACCGGCCTGTAATTTCCTGCTTCATCCCTGTGACCACTTTTATGAATAGGGACCACATCCGCTCTCCTCCAATCCCCAGGAATCACTCCTGTCTCCAGAGATTTGTTGAATAAGTCTTTAATAGGACTCGCCAGAACCTCTCTGAGCTCCCTTAGTATCCTGGGATGGATCCCGTCTGGTCCCATCACTTTGTCCACCTTCAGTTTTTCAAGTTGCTCATAAACACCCTCCTCCGTGAACATGAAAGGAAAAAAACAACAAAAAAAACCCAACAAACTACCAATAGATTTATAATAGAAAAGCATCAACTTATAAACAATGAATGAACAATGGAGGTCCAATCCCATGCAACCTCACAACATCCCCAGGCTTAAGGTATATTTCAACAGCAAAATACTCCCATTAAATGTACTAGAATGCAATCAGTATTTCAGAAATCTTCCAAAAATATCTATATGTGCATGTGAACATATACACCTATCTATATCTATCTATCTACCTATATATATATATCATCTATATATATAGTGGAACCTTGGTTTACGAGCATAATTCGTTCCAGAAGCATGCTCGTATATCAAAGCGAGTTTCCCCATAGAAAGTAAGGGAAACTTGCTTGATTCGTTCCCACCCCCCAAGGCCAGCAGCACTGCTCTATCCCCCCCAAGAACCGGCATTACTCCCCCCGCTCAAGAAGGCCCCCCCCCCATGATCCAGAATCCCCCCGCCACGATCCGGCATCCCCCACGCGATTCGGCACCCCAGCCACGATCCGGCATTCCCACGCGATCCGGCACCCCCCCCCCACACCGCGATCGGGCACCCCTCACCCACCCGAACACTTCGCTTACCCTCTATCTGGCAGCCGGCACCGGCACCAACACACAGGACATGCCGGTGCCCAAAGATCTGCAGTCCTTTTTGCTGGGCCTTGAGCATCTACGCATGCTCAAGGCCTTCAAGTTCCTGCTCTCTCCGAGATTCTTGGAAATCTGAGAATCTCGGAGAGAGCAGGATCTCGAAGGCCTTGAGCATGCGCAGATGCTCAAGGCCCAGCAAAAAGGACTGCAGATCATCGGGCACCGGCATGTCCTCTGCGTTGGTGCTGGTGCCGGGTGTCAGATGGAGGGTAAGCAAAGTGTTCGGGTGGGAGGGGGATGCTGGATTGCGGCGTGGGGGGGGTGCCGGATCGCGGGAGGGTGCCAGATTGCGGGGGGAGGCGCTCGTACATCGAGGCAAACTCGGTTTGCGAGGCACCAATTTTGTGAATGTTTTGCTCGTCTTGCAAAACACTCGCAAACCAGTGCACTAGTAAACCGAGGTACCACTGTATATATATTATAGGTGTGTATATACACACTTATATGCACACAACCAGTGAAATCTAATATAATCATATAATATAATATAAAATCTAATCGTATAATAAAAACTCAAAATAAGCCATATTAATTCCTATCCTGCTATTTTCTACGGACGTTTGCCAATGCCAAAAAAAAAAAAAAAAAAAAAGATCAGCTAAAACAAGAAACAAAATAAAATGGAATTTATTGCTAAATGAAACTCTACTTGTTAAGTCTACCAAAAATAACAAAAAATTGGGTTTTCAATTGCTGACTTCTGGGGTAGAACACTTTTTGGTTTGGAGAAGCCCAAATTTCACTCCACCCCCAATACATTCTCTTTCCTTATCTACCATCCACAATTCCTTCCCCCCATGGCAACAAGCAAATTTCTCCTTCCCTACCTCTCAGATCCTCTTCCCGTCAAATGGTTTATTATCAAGTTTCAAGTTTTATTTAAAATTTGATTAAACGCTTATAAATATTTCTAAGCAATATACATCGATTAAAATGGGGGACACGTCAAAAAAGAAAAAGAAAAACAAAACATACATGTCTGGACATTCACTAAAATTAGATTAACTAGAGACAAGTTGGAAAAGAGGGAAGAACTACAATTTTATTTGAGAGGAGACATTTAAGGGATGAACAAAAGGAGGGTTCACAATAAAAACAATGATAATAAAAGTTAAGAAACTGTCCCAGATTCTCAAAACTTTAACACCGTCGTTAAACTATTTTCCGGCGGTTTAGCCTCTACACAGTT
The DNA here is from genome assembly GCF_902459505.1 of Geotrypetes seraphini. Lineage (NCBI taxonomy): Eukaryota > Metazoa > Chordata > Amphibia > Gymnophiona > Dermophiidae > Geotrypetes > Geotrypetes seraphini. Next base: position 194,961,426 of record NC_047085.1, read on the forward strand.
TAGAGACAGATTATCAAAAGGGATTATCTACGGCTTTAGCGAGGATTCTAGCAAATGAGCTCAACATTGAAATGAGCCCTCTGGTGGATTCTTAAAAAAATGCTGAGCATTTTTAAAAAACGGAGTCGGCTTTTGGCGACTAAAAAAAGTCCAGGGGTGCCGCTCAGTGTCACAGACTGCTAGAAACTCCTGTGTTGTAATGCAGCAGGAGAGATGCCCATTCTCTCTGCTGCATCACAACAACCCTTAGCGGCAGCAAATACCACCCTCATCTCGGAATGGCAGCGACTCCCCCTGCAGCGGGAGAGATGCCCACATTCTCCCGCTTCATTAACATCCCTGACCTGAACCCCCCCACAGCAGGAGAGATGCTCACTCTCCCCCGCTTGCAAGTACCCTCCCCCCCTGCCGTCTCTCCCATCCCCCTCCCCTGACCCGACTCCCCTTCTCCACAGCGGAAGAGATGCCCACTCTCCCCTGCTGGCAAGTAAACCCCTCCCATCGCTGCCAACCCCCTCTCCCCTTACCTCAAAGTTGATGAGCTGGAGGGATGTGGACCCACTCCCTGCATCATCTAAAATGGGCCTTCCCCTCCCCGGTGTATCTTAGCTTCTCCAATCTCTCACTGTACGGCAACTCCTCCATCCCCTTAACCATTTTAGTCACTCTTCTCTGGACCCTTTCGAGTAGTATCGTGTCCTTCTTCATGTACAGCGACCAGTGCGGCATGATAACTTTCTCTGATCTGTTCGTGATCCCCTTCTTGATCATTCCTAGCATTCTGTTCATCCTTTTTACCGCTGCAGCACATTGTACATATGGCTTCATCGACCTGTCGATCAGAACTCCCAAGTCCCTTTCCGGGGAGGTCTCGGACCCAGACCCGCCCCGGACATCCTCTATTCGTGCATGAGATTTTTGTTCCCGACATGCATCACTTTGCACTTATCCATGTTAAACCTCATTTGCCATGTCAATGCCCATTTCTCGAGCTTGATTAATCATGTTGCAGATTTTCGCAATCCTCCTATGTCTTCACTACTCTGTATAACTTCGTATCGTCCGCAAATTTAATCACCTCACTCGTCGTACCAATATCCAGATCATTTATAAAGATGTTGAAGAGTGCCCATACCACTCTGTTTTCAACACCGTTATCTTTTGGAGGCTACTAAGGAATTGGATTATGGCCCTTATGCGGCTAAATGGACTCGAGAATTTCAGACATCTATTACAGCCGACTTGTTGAAGAGGAGTTTATGTCTGAGTGCTGCTTTGTTGATATTTGCTGTTGAAAGGGAACGCTATTACAAAATTTGTGTTGCGAGCATTTTTTGCACCTAATCGGATGTTCTGAGCACACTTTATTCCTTCAGATGCTTGTCCTAAATGTTTGACTCCTCACGCCACAATGGGTCACATGTTCTGGACTTGCCCCGTCATTTTACCTTTTTGGCGTCATCTCTGCCAGTGGATTGGTCGTCTTTGGAACTGTACTTAGAACCTGCACCCTAGCTCTCTGTTCTCTTTGACTTTCTCTATGGTTCCGCGACGTTCAGGCTGTTCTGCATTTACCCATAGAGCAATATATGTGGGTATTAAGACAATTTTATAGGGTGGCTGACACCACTTGCACCCACCTTCGCTCATTGGTGGATTTTGATGATCCAGTTGGCTGGACTGGATCGTCAGGTTGTTGGACCTTTGGACTCCAGAAAGGGGAATTTATATATCAATTGTTGGCTACCTTTTTATACCACTTTAACACACAGAGCACGTAGTCGCTTGTTGACTTGATGTTTTTTTCCTTTTGTTTTGGTTTGACAACTGCTGTTCCGGGGGGAGAGGGGGGTTTGCTTTGTGTATATTGTTTTCTTTCTTTATGGTTGAAATTTAATAAAAATGATTGAACATTTAAAAAAAAAAATGTTGAAGAGCACGGGTCAAAGCACCGAGCCCTGCGGCACCCCACTGATGACGCTCTTCCAGTCTGAAAATTGTCCATTTACCCCAACTTCTGTTTCCTATGCTCCAGCCAGTTTTTAATCCACGTGAGTATTTCACCCTCGATTCCATGGTTTGCAATTTTCCGAAGTAGTCATTCATGTGGAACTATGTCGAACGCCTTCTGAAAATCCAGATATACAATGTCGACTGGGTCGCCCATGTCTATCCGCCTGTTTACTCCCTCGAAGAAGTGCAGCAAGCTCGTCAGGCAAGATCTGCCTTTACTGAAACCTTGCTGGCTGGTCCTCATCAGATTGTGTCCGTCAAGGTGATCAATGATGCGGTCCTTTATCAGAACCTCTACCATCTTTCCCGGTCCGAGGTCAGACTCACCGATCTGTAGTTTCCCAGATCTCCCCTCAAACCTTTTTTGAAGATCGGCGTAACGTTAGCCACCTTCCAGTCTTCCGGAATCTTTCCCGATTTGATCAGCAGATTGGCTATTAGCTGAAGCAGTTCAGCTATAGTCCCCTTCAGTTCCTTGATGACCCTCAGATGGATGCCATCCGATCCCGGGGATTTATTGCTCTTAAAGCTTATCAATCTGCTTGCATACCTCTTTTAGACTGACCGTCAACCCTGTCAGTTTCCCGTCTTCATTTCCAGCATATAGCCTGATGGGTTCCGGTATGCTGTGTATATCCTCTTCGGTAAATGCAGACGCAAAAAATATGTTCAATTTGTCGGCGATTTCTTTGTCCTCCTTTAGCACTCCATTATTCCACGGTCATCCAATGGTCCCACTGCTTCCTTCGCGGGTCATTTCCCCTTAATATATCGAAAGAACGGCTTGAAGTTCGCCTCCTTGGTTATTTTTTCCTCGTAGTCTCTTTTGGCCCCTTTTACCGCCTTATGGCATCTGCGTTGATGTTGTTTGTGCTTATTCCAGTTTTCATCCGTTTTTGACCTTTTCCATTCCTTAAACAAAGTTTTCTTGTCTCTGATAACTTCCTTCACCTCTACGCCGGTTCTTTGTTCTTTTTCCTCTTGGATCCTTTGTTGATACGCAGTATATATAGATTTTGCGCCTCAGTAACTGTGTCCTTAAAAAGGGACCAATCTTGCTCTAATGTTTTTATAGTGCTTATCCTTTTCTTAATCTTCTTCCCCACCATGAGTCTCATCCCTTCGTAATTCCCTTTGTGGAAGTTCAGTGCCATGGCCTTCATTTTGGACCGATGTTTCTGATCTGCATCCAGGTCGAAGCGGATCATATTGTGATCGCTGCTTCCCAGCGTCCCTTCTACTTCTACACCTTGTGCCAGTCCTTGCAATCTATTTAGAATTAAGTCCGGAATTGCATTTCCTCTCGTATTTTCCTTGACGAGTTGTTCCAGGAAGCAATCTCCTACAGTATCCAGGAACTTGGTCTCCCTAGCGCAGCCGGAGGTGCCTAGGGTCCAGTCTATCCCCAGATAGTTGAAGTCACCCATGATAACGGCATCGCCTCCCTTGCAGTTGCATTTAATATGGCTGTCATTTCCCCATCAATTTCTTTGGACTGCCCGTTTAATCTCATCTGTCATTTCCCCATCAATTTCTTCAGACTGCCTTAGGAGTCAGTAGTAGATGCCAATCTTTGTTTCCAGTCCATTTGTTCCTGGAATAAGGAAGTTCTTCTTCACCCAGAGAGTGGTGGCAAACTGGAATGCTCTTCTGGAGTCTGTCATAGGGGAAAACACCCTCCAGGGATTCAAGACAAAGTTAGACAATTTCCTACTGATTTGGAACATATGCAGGTAGGGCTAGTCTCAGTTAGGGCGCTGGTCTTTGACCAGAGGGCCGCCGCGTGAGTGCACTGCTGGTCTGACCCAGCAGTGGCAATTCTTATGTTCTTAGCCCCTAGTGAGGGACTGGGATGCTTTAAACTAGGTTAATTAGGAAGTGAAGACAAAAGCCAACAAATAAGCAAAAAGTAGGAACCCAAGTGATATCATGGAAATGAAGAACTGCACACACAACAGGTGGATACTGTGAAATGGAGAAATAGCCTAATGGTTGCAGCAATGGGCTGAAAGCCAGGAAAGCCTAGTTTAAATCCCATTGCAGCTTCCTGTGATATTTCAAAGTCACTTAATCCTCCATTGCCTCAGGTACAAACTTAGGGGCTCTTTTACTATAGCTTAGCGCATACTAACAAAATTAGAACATGCTAAAAGCTAAGAAGCCCAATGGTATAAAATGGGCTATTTAGAGTGCATTAGGTTTTAATAATAGGTGCCCTTAAGAGTGTAAGCCCTCAGACAGTAGAAAAGTATGTACTGAACCTGAATATACTCGTATTTCACCTCGAGCTATAATTAACAAGTGTATGAGCTAAATCCAAAATCCCTCACACTCAAATGGCATGGATATAAGCTAGAAGACTTGGAGTGGGGCAAACAAGGACAACTGGACAGATAGCCTTAGGGGTAGCTATCCCTATTCCTTCCAAGCTAGAACTCTCATAGAGTCTGTTAACAAGAGGATGAAGGATCAAATTAATCTGTGTCCCTGATTCTACTCATCTCTTCCAGACAAATCTCAGAGTATTTCCTTTTCCCACACTCTAAGGCAGTGGTCTTAAACTCAAACCCTTTGCAGGGCCACATTTTGGATTTGTAGGTACTTGGATGGTCTCAGAAAAAAATAGTTAATTTCTTATTAAAGAAATGACAATTTTGCATGAGGTAAAATTCTTTATAGTTTATAAATCTTTCCTTTTGGCAAAGTCTTAATAACAACATTGTAATTTATAGCTAAAGAGACACATGATCAAGAAACTGTTTTATTGTACTTTTGTGATTATGATAAACATACCGAGGGCCTCAAAATATTACCTGGTGGGCCGCATGTGGCTCCCAGGCTGTGGGTTTGAGACCACTGCTCTAAGGCAACAGCAGGCTTAGTCAACCATGCTGTATGCAGCTCCCTCTTCCCTGAAAAGGCAGGCAGAACTGTTGTATCAAGTGATCTCTTTCCCTGGAAGCTAGAAAAGCAAATTGGGAACTCCCAACACCAGACACAAGCAAATTAGATACTATGTGTATTAGGTGTAGAAAAACACAAAATCTGGCATTCAAATAAATTGCCCTCTAACAGTCACTGTAGCAAATTATGTGTTTCTGGGATTAAATTAGAAGATAGATGGCATTTGTTTATAGCACCCTTGTTGCCTCAGGCATTTGATCATCCTGCCTTAGGTTGGCCAGCTCTTCACAACCAAGGTACTTTACAAAGAGACTGCTGTTCAGTTATTTGGCTCAAAGTGTTTAGCTATAATAAAGTTAAAGGACTGTTGGTGTTTATTTATAAACAAAATTAAGGATGAAAGAAAATGTAGAAGAGCATAACTGATCTCAAGCATTTTATATGACCATAGATATGAACCTTTTTCTAATTGGGCCATCTTCTGAATCTGAAGAGGTCACACTGTTGGCCTGCGAAGATCCTTGTGACGTATCATCCTTCTCATTCTCAGATGACTGTCCTGATCCTTTAGACTGAACGTGAACAAGGAGCCCTGTAATTTCAAGAGATGAAAAATGTTAAGTCAAACTATTCAAAATGTTGTGTATTGCTACAATTTGAATTCACAACACAGTCTTAACAAAATGGTCACAGCAAGAGAGACATATATAGTAATCTTTCATAATGTATTTTAGTACAAACGCAGAAGGAAAAGAGAGTTACATAAATTTCTGACTTATGATCCAAAGTCCGTTAAGACGTATCATCATCCAATTACCTTCAAGCAGCAGGTCCCAATCAGAGTGTACATAGGCAGTAATCCCATATCTTTCCTAAAAGCTACACGGGCCTGCTAACTGAAGAACGGGAAACCAAGTTGTTAGAATCTCTGTGGCCACTTCTCATATCTTCTTTTCCACCTGTCTAGATTAGAAATGTTGAGCCTTGCTCTCAGGAAGTTTAAAAAAAAAAATGGGATAGGCAGGGGATATCTGTGAGGGGAAAGAAAGGAGGAGTAAGCCTTGGCTGGGGAGAAGGAGGATGAACATGGAGAAGGAGTTGAGCTTAGGGATAAACCTAGAGGAGTTAAGCCTAAGGCTGTGGGAAGGTTTGAATTAGAGGGTATGAATGAATGTGAATAAGTGATAGGATGAAAGGCCCACCTTTGGGGCCTTTAAAGGTTCCTTCCCTATCCATTTTGATATTCCCATGTACAATGGATCAAGCATAAGTATAGTCTATTATGTGTGTCATGACAGAAACAAAGATAGAGAGCTTCTTTAAAAAAAAAAAAAAAAAAAAAAGCTCTTCAGGCGTAAGAGTATAGTTGTTTTAGCAATACTGAGCAAATAATTCCTTTTTGACTACATAAGGATGTTTAAGTTTTTAGATCAGCATTTCTCTGAATAACCGATTCATACTCACAACTCCAAACTTTAGTTTTAGCTTTAAGCAAAGAGGCATGTTCATTTTATTCCCCAACATGTATTGGAGCAAGCTCTGTGTGCCAATGGATGCTGAGCACCTCTAATACTGAGCAAGCTCCTTCACTGTGTCCAGGGAGGAGAAATTTGTATTATGTTTAGTAACACCAATCATTTTGAAATGTTGGCACTTATGTTAATATGGTTCAGGAGGTTGTCACTGAGGGCCAGATTCTCTAAGTTCTGATACCACGGTAAAAAAATACCATGGTGGGAGCGATTTTTGTTTTACTGGCGATTGTCAGCACAACAGTATGCAAATTATAAACATGCTATGAGTGCGGAAAATCGCCAGTAAAGGGAGAGGAAGAGCTGTGCTCAGAAGAAAAATCGCTAGCACAGTTCCTCTTCCTGCCTACCTACCTACCTGTAAATTAAAAAAAAAGGCAGCCCCTGCTCTCCCTGCCTGAACCAGCAAGTGGGGCGAGCAGGGGCTGCTTTTTTTTTTTTTAATGGGTGCAGCTGTTGTGTGCGCTAACAGCACACACACACACAAGCTGTGCCTATAAAAAAAAAAGCCCCCCCCAACAGCCCCCCACCACACAAGCATGGTGGTCTAGTGGGCTATCCCCACCCTCTGATCCCCCAGCAGGAAGCTCCTCACCACACATTCCTGAAGATCAGCAGGAGGGATGCTCACTCCCTCCCACTGGAATACTGGCCTCTTCAGAATGGCGGGTCTTCCCCTTCCTGGTGCATCCTTGGATGCACCGGGGAAAGGCCTTAGGTGAGCTGTTTTAATAATTGGTGGCTTCCGAATAATCTCATCCTCTCATGGTAAAGAAATATTTTCATGCTTAGCCAAAGGGCATGCTGCCATGCTTTATTTTTTTTAGAGAATGACACGGTGGTTGTTACCCGCGGCTAGCCACGAGTAGCCGTGGGTAACCCGTCGAAACAGAGAAAGAAAAATAGTAGTCGCTGCGGGGACGGGGACACGGCCATTCACTGCCCCGTGGAGTGGTGAATGGTCTTGTCTCCGCAGTGAGGCATCAAGGATTGCGCGGTCCAGCAGCCCACACCCGCCTGATCGCAGCATTTAGCCTGCTTCCTCCCTCCACCTCACCTTATATGCTGTTTGCCGGCTTTCTTTTTCCCGAGCCGCATGCATTCAAAAAGACGCGGCAGCACGAGTTAATCAATCTTCTCCTCTGACGCAACCGGAAACAGGAAGTTGCAGGAGAGGAGAAGATTGATCAACTCGCGCAGCCGCATGTGCACGTCTTTTTGAACGCGTGCGACTCGGGAAAAAGAAAGCCGGCAAACTCGGCATATAAGGTGAGGTGGAGGGAGGGAGCTGGCTACATGCTGCGATCGGGCGGGTGGGGGCTGCTGGACCGCGCGTGTTCTCGGCTCACACTAGGAAGGAGGGAGTGAAAGGGAAAAAGATTCTGGGCCAAGGGGATGAAGAGGGAAAGAAAGAAACCCACAGCAGGAAAGAAAGGGGAGGACAGTCAGGTGAGCCAGATGCTGGAAGCAGGGGGGGGATAAGAAAGAGGGAGAGAAGCTAGATGGGGTTGAAAAGAAGAGACACACTAGTATGGAAGAGGAAGATAGGGAATCTGGACACAGGAAGGTACAGAAAGAGGGAAAATTATGTGCATGGGGCATAGGGACAGAGACATAAAGGGGACATGCCATGGGGATGGTATATGGACACGGGGGGGGGGGGGAAGAGACAATGCCAGATACATAGGGGAGATATTAGAAATGGGGAAAATAGAAACACAGAAGCGAGATGGTTTGTGGGGATGGGACAGGGACCGAACTCGCAGGCTCCAGCGGCTTGCACAAATTACATTGTAACGTGCCACGAAAATAAGAGGGAGAGAGGTAGATAGATAAGCCACATGAGAGGAGCTGAAGGGTGGTAGAAAGGAACAGATGGTGAAGGAGGGAGTGAAGGGTGGTGGTAGAAAGGAATAGAACAGACATTGAAAGAGGGTAGAGAGGAACAGACCCTGAAGGGAAATGTGGAAGACAGAGTAGAGAGAAGACACTGGAAGGGAAGAAGACAGATGCCAGACTATAGGGGAGCGGAGGGAAGAAGATGGGTGCTAGACCAATTGGGGGGGGGGGGGGTGAAGGGAGAGGCAAAGTAACAGCAAATGGAAGACACAGAGAGAAGACACACAGTGGATGGAAGGAATTGAATAAGAAGCTGTGGAAAGCAGAAACCAGACAACAAAAGTAGAAAAAAAAATTATATTTATTTATTTTTTGCTTTAGGATAAAGTAGTATATTAGTTGTGTTGATAAAAATTTATAAACAAAGCCCTGCCAGATGAACATCTCTTTCTCTAGTTCAGCAGCCAGAACTTTGATTTATAAGAAAGGAATTAGCTAAATATTGCAGTACTAAGGCTTATATGGATGCTGTGGAGACGGTGACGGGGCAGTGAAGGAAATGGCGGTGACGGGGCGGTGAAGGGGACGGTGGGCCGGGGACGGGGCGGTGATGGGGACAGATTTTTTTCCCCGTGTCATTCTCTAATTTCTTTGTTATGAAGGTTAAGATATCCTTTGCACAATCCCAGTATGGTTCATAGCCATTTTTATAAGATAATTAGACCTCCTTTGAAGTGTCTGTCTTGTCTAAAGGAAATAAATCCAGCACAGACAGCTCTTCCTAAATTTAAACTTCTACATTCCCTTTAACTTGGAGGACCTTTTTATGGCATGAATTTCTTTTAACGTTCATAAATAATCCCCCCATTGCGCCAGGTATATTAGATAGATTGTGAGCCCGCCAGGGCAGACAGGGAAAAATGCTTGAGCACCTGAATAATTCATGTAAACCGTTCTAAGCTCCCCTGGGAGAACAGTATAGAAAATTGAAATAAATAAATCCTTTATTATAGGGCCATACTAATACAGAGGTGCCTTACTGTAGCAAAGGACCCTTGTTTCCATTCCTGTTTGGCAGAGAATTAAATTGGTACTACTTGAGTTTGATCCCAGCCTGGTCCCTGCGACTCTGGGCAAATCACTTAACCCTCTATTGCCCCAGGTACTACAGTTAAGATTGTGAGCCTGCCAGAACAGATTGGGAAAATACTTAAAAGTATCTGATAACTATTCAATGTATTGTAAACCGCTTTGAGTGAATCTCTTCATTAAAAAGGTAGTTAATAAATCTAAGGCCCCCCTTTTATTAAACCGCAGTATGCAGGAAAGCAAAGCATTTACCACCAATTAATTACCACATCAAGCTCCATGACATTCTCTAGCACAATGTCTTTCAATTCTCCTTCAGCTTCTCCTTTAACATAATAAATGACAGCAGATAAAGACCTGAATGATCCATCCAGTCTGCCCAATATTTATATGCATTATAAATTAATAATTACATTAAATTGGGGAGGGGGTTCTTAATTATTTCTGGACCATTAACCATAATGCCTGTCCAATACTGTCCTTAGGTTCCAGCTACTGGAGTTGCCATCAAAGCTCACTCCAGTCTATTCAAACCACCTCTGTTTGCAGGACACAAAAAGAGCATAAGCAATAAAAAGGCTGCGTTTTGATAATAACTCTCCCTTCCTCTACCCCATTTTTTACAATCCCTCCTTTCAAGCATAATCTTCAAGTGCCACCCCCTGGCAATAATCTGCTCACCTGCCCCTCACACTCCACAGCTTTTGCTACAAAAGTAGGTTCACATTGCAATGCACTAAGCTACATTATCTGAAGATGGCATTAAAAAGGCATTCAGAATATACATTTACATAAACTAATACAAAAAGATAAATCAGGTAGTATAGAACACAATCAAAAAGGCATCAAATGCTTGTAAACGTATATTCTGAAGTTGTTGTTCTGTTCTCTGTTGACTCCTTAATAAAGATTATATTTTTTTTAAAAAGGCATTCAAATAAAAAACAAGGCTGCAAAACATGTGCTGGGGTTCATGGTGTCTGCAAACTGTACATGAAACACTGGATTTCTATTTTCCAAATATGCCTGTCATTATTACTGGAGCCTGGGGCATGCAGTTGTATCTAAGAATGAGCATTCAAAATGCAATGGACAGAATTTATAAGAAAAGTCACTTTTAACTTCCTACCCACTCCTTATTATATACTATGCACACTTCCGCAATGCTCTCACATCTAGTGGAGGGGAGGAGATAACCAGCCTTGGATTACTGTTACCTGAGCTTCCTTCTCCTCCTACCTCTTCCCCTCCTGCACATACAAAATTCCCCATTTCTCTAGCTGCCTCCGATATGCTTAGTAGCGTTACAATAAGGATTGTGAGAACTACTAGACCCCTCATTGCTCCTGACCTGTAATGCAGGCCACAAAGGGACTAGCAGGCATGGTTCCTGAAGCACATCCAGGATTTGCACTAGGAGGCCACGGCCAACTAGAAGCAAAGATATGATGACAAAGACATCTTTTTTTTTTTTTTTTTACACAAATGACACCCTGGTTTATCTGGGACTCTGCTATGCTTTGGCTAGAAATCCTACCTATAGGCTGCATTCCTCATAACAGAGACCAGGCTACTATAAAGACCAGGGATGGCGAGAAAGGCCCTCAAGATCAGAATCCCACTAGAAATCCACAGGCCAAGATACAGGCCTCAGCCATAACATCATCAGAATTGCCATACTGGGACAGATAAAAAAATCTTTCAAGCTCAGAGAGCCGCTTTCAACAGAGGCCGAACCAGGTCACAATTACCTGGCAAGGTCCCAGTAGAAAGACAGATCTTATCCATAGAAGATCAGAGGATTTACCCACAAGCCATCTCAACAAGGGCATATGGGAAGAGGGAGCAAAAAGGGAAACTGAAGTGGCTAGAGAGAGAGTCTCCATCAGGACAGCCTAACAACTAATTTGAAGTCAGAAGTCATCATTAGGGAACGCAGAGGAGAAGCCCCTAAGTGACTGACTGCTGACATAGAGCAAGGGAAAGTGAGTGGTGCAAGTAAGGTCTCTGCTGAAACTACCATGCTACACTGCTACCACCTTACATGGAGACTCAGAGTGAAAAGTGAAACTTACCCTCCTGCAGAGGAGATCAACATAAATGAAACATCCTCCACAGTCCGAAACACCACAGAAGACCATTCTCCATGAAGTCCAAGCCACTGGATAGCAGCGAAAAGATATAACGAAGAACTGCCAAGGCTGAGATCTTAATGTAAACACCCACACACTTTTAAATATACATAGATCCTCAAAATTATCTGCCCAGACTATGAGAGTCGATCAGATAACACAAATGTTCCATAGTAAGATCCCCATCAGGAGCCCTAAAGAAAGAAAAGCAATCCCCTGCAAGAAAGTAGGGCCCAATAAGCTAAAATTTAAACCAACAGAAAGATTCACACTCTGACCTCCAAACACAGTGTAATCTAACACCATACAAATTTATTTATTTATTTTTGCCTTGTATCAATATCCCGGGCAATGAGGCACTGAGCAAACATGGGCACCCCCACTAAGATAAAAGCGAGCCAAGAGGCAGCCATGTGGGAAACCCCATAGCTGGACACCAGTGCTCCTGAAAATTACAGCATGCCAGAAAGAAAAAAAAAAAAAAAAGGAGCAAACTATGGCCTGGGTCAACCGGCACCTATTGGACCAGCCTGAATGCACTGTCTATCTACCTGGAGTACCGACACAGGGCCTGAAATCCACCAAAGTAACAGTGCTGCAGGGTCAGTCTGCTGCGTACCAGCCATACATCCAGACTAAATTAAAACTAAACTAAACTAAACCTTAAGTTTATATACCGCATCATCTCCACAGAAGTAGAGCTCGGCACAGTTTACAAGAACTTAAAAATGAGAAAGGGTAGGAAAAGGTTTACATAAGTTTATAAATCGAGTGGAAAAGTAAGGGAAAATAAATACAGAGACCACCCCCCCAAGAGAGCAGAAGCGCACAGCAGTTGGCCGGCAACTTGCATTCTAGCCTGAACAACCGGAGCCTGATCCCTGCGGCTCCCATTGATTGCACTACATGTAAAAATATCCCATGTAATGGCCCACGCATTTAGAGACCAAAAAGAGACTGACTACGCAGCACTTACCCCAGCCAAACAGCTGACTCTAGAAACCTTAAAGAAACCTGTGTTACAGACCCACAACCAAGTAGTATATGTTCTGACTACTCTTCTGAAAACTATTGCTGCATACTGCCAAAAAACTGCTTGCCATGGGGTTTTTCCTGGGGGGGAGGGGGGGGGTTGGTGAGGTGGGAGAGAAGTAGAGGCACAGCAGTTGTAGCCATGCAGGGGGAATGGGTCGGAACCTGGTGTCACCAAGTATACCCTTGGAAAACCAAAAAAACTCTGCAATGGACCCCCCAAAAGCCCTACACCTCCAAGCTCAACTAAGTCAGAAAGCTAAAACAGGAGCTAAGATGAAACCAGGAGCTTAAGCAGGAACATCCATCCGCCTGCTGGAGATAGAGAATATTGGCTGACCACTGAGCTTACCATCTTATATGTGACAGAGCTCAATTTTGGTATTCTCTTTCTCTACTTGCTGGTGGATGGTCACAACCTACTCATCTCTGGATTCATCTTCTGCTGATGATAAGGAATCCCTGATAAGTTTCTCTGTCTGTCTCCGATTTACTTAGTGAGAAAGGGAGTACAGATAAAAGAGATCTACTAGCATCTTTGACTGTTCCTACACTTAATTATATCCTGCTCCAGAAGAATATGCTGGGGATAGGAATGAGTGAGTGAGCTCCCAGAGCCTTCTGAAACTCAGGGCCCACAGGGCTGCAGAAGCACTTAACAAAAGGAAAGGCACCAGTTTCACTGTCAAACACACAGAGTTGAGGTTTTTCAGTCACTCTGCTAGTTTAAACCTCACCATCCAGATTCACTGTGCTGCTTTGACCACAACAGCAAACCTCAGTAGGTACCACTGATATGGGAGCAGCTGTACTTGAAATGTTTTTGAAGTCTCATGCAATAACTATAGCACAGAAAAATAGGACCACCTTTGTGCAAATGACAACAATCTCATCAACTGGCAGAGGGTGCTCACTATTTTTTTCCCCTCAGCTGTGTTGGCTGAAACTTGCAATCTCAGTTTTGTCAGTTCATGAAGGCCTGCAGCAGAAAGTGGCTTCCATACCTTCTTGCTCCTCATTGGTTACCCGTGCATAAGACTACAGAGCCCTGTGCAATTTAGACTTCATATGGAACCCAGAAGAGCAAGATGCAGGAAAGAAGCACTGATAATCCTTCTGCCAGGAAGGGGGGCAAGAGTCCAGTAGTTTCCTTTAGCTCCTTGAAGTTATTGCAGGCTGGCCAGGCAGGTGCTCTAAAGCAGTGTTCTTCAATCGCCGCCCAAGTTTTGTCCAAGTTTTTAATTTTGGCCCATTACAGAGCTGGTGTAGGGTTGGAGAGGTTGTAACCCAATACTTCTACTAAGACTAAGGGGTGCTTTTATTATGGCGCGCATTTAGCGTATGCTAAATCGGTTAGCATATCTTAATAAAAGGACACCAAAGTATCTTAATTAAAAATTTGGCCCACGACAGCCTATGTTTTAGATTTCAGCCCCTTGTGTGATTGAGTTTGACACCCCTGGCTTAGGGACAGCTGTGTACCGAAGTTAAAAGCACACAGAGCTGCTGCTAGCCTAAAGAGAGGAAACATTTGCTGGAGAGGGAAGGGAGAAGGGGTACTCCTGGACAAGGGAGGGGAAGGGGGTACTGCTGGACAGGGGAAAAGAGAAAGGGAAGGGAAGAGAGTTACTGTTGGAGAAGGGAAGGAGGAAAGGGAGAAGGGGTACCACTGGACAGGGAAAGAGGAAAATAGGAAGGAAACAGCTGGCAGGGAGATTAGAGGAGGGGAAGGAGTCAGGATGGAATGGAGAGATCAGATGAAGGAAAGGGGAGAGACACAGGAATGAGAAAGTAGAGAGAGATTGATGCTGGGAAGGGGGTCTGATGAGAAATAAAGAGAGAGGGACAAAGATGCTAGATCTGGTATAGGAGAGATAAAAATGAAGAGAGCATAATGAATCATGTAAAAAGGAGAGGGTGCACCGGCTGGATGGAAAGGGGAGAGGGGCATAGAAAGAAGGCAGATACCATGTGGAAGGGGGGAGAGGGCAGACGCTGGATGGAAGGGGCAGATGCTGGATTGAAGAGACAGAGGGCAGACGCTGGATGGAAGAGAGTGAAAAGATGATGAAAGCAGAAATCAGAAACGACAAAAGATAGAACAAAATAATTTTATTTCTATCTTTTGATTAGAATATATCAGATTTGAAATATGTATCCTGCTAGAGCTAATGTTAGACATAACTGGGGAGTGCAAAGCCCAGGCAGTGCTTCTTTAACTTCCAGATGGCTTAGGGCTCTCTCTCTGACCAGGGGGCAGTTGCCCTAGTTGCACTCCATTAACACTATTCCTGTCATGTGTGACTGCGGTATTCTATTAGCATGATATTTGTGTAGCATTCTGTAATAATTTGGCTTATTCAGTTTTCTTGATAGTAGAGGGGATATATGTGAAGGGGAGACGGGGTTTTTGTTGGTCCTTGCCCTGTATTATTTGTATTTATAAAATAACAATTGTACAGAATATTGTTTCTTTTTGTACTTTAATAAAATATGTTCAATATAAAATCATAACTATTTGAGGCTTGTGCGGATGGGATCAGATGGTTTGCGGGACCAAGCTCGCGGGGACAGGACAGCGATGTTTTTTTTTAAATTTCAGTTTTAGTAGTTTTCCGGTCCATGAAATAATTATTTTATTTCCGCCGGTCCATAGGTATAAAAAGATTGAAGAACACTGCTCTAAAAGGTTACTCCCAACTCCCACGCTACAGTTCGCTGAGCCAAAGACTGTATTCTTTTCCCAGACAGAGTTGTCCCAGGATCTCTGGGAACCTCTATAGAATCAGGAAGCCTCAAAATCGGATTAAAAATGTATTTATTTATTTTTAAAATTTATATACCATTTAAACCTAAACGGTTTACATATCGTTACATATATAATTCAATAAAACAAATAAAAACAAACATTAGCATAGAAAATCACATAAAGTGTCTTTTAAAAGAAAAGTTGCAAAAATCAGTTCCTAAAAAAAAAATGCATTAACAAATAACTACGTTTTTAATAGGTTTTCTGAAATTACCCCTCATAACTGACTGACAAGTGAGTTCCATAATTTGACCCCCGCACAGCAGAAGGCCATTTTACTAGTCTCAGCATATTTTGGATTAGCATTTGTTTTTAATAACGCTAAATTCTCAGAATGTAGAGACCTAGATGGTAAATAGTTTGACATCTTACTTTTAAACAGTTCGGGTATGGTTCCATACAAGAACTGATGGCAAATCATTAATGCTTTATAGCGGTGGCTCCTCTCATGAGCCACACCTGCGTCCGAGAAGGCTTCTGACGCAGGCAGCGATAGTGCGAGGAGCCGCCGCAGCGGCTTTAAACTTTAAAATAAACTCTCTTTGGGGGCTAAATTTCAACTTAGATATCCCTGTAAATGTCTGGTCCTTTTGGATCAGCATTTATATATTTATTTTGACCCCTCTCAGTTACGGTTTTTTCTAGAGGGGAAAGGAATCATTCCTTCCAGTGCCCCCATAGTGACGTAGGTCCTTAAGTAAAGTAGAAGGTGTTACACTCCACTAATTGTTTTTGTTTCCTTGATAAATATCAGTTCCCATGATAGAATGAGAATTGCTTCTCCCATAATGTGGACTTTTTGAGAGACTGTGAAATTATATTGAGATGTAATTATTTTTGAGTAATACGATTAATTTGTATGTATAGTCTCTTTATTTATATATATATATATATATATATATATATATATATATATATATATATATATATATATATACACACACACATATACATACATACATACATACACATACTGTTCAAGTATGTTTATAATAGAATAAAGATTTTATTTTTAAACTAAACTATAAAGAGTTTTACCTCATGCAAAATTGTTATTTCTTTAATAAGACATTAACTATTTTTTTCTGAGCCCTCCAAGTACCTACAAATCTAAAATGTGGCCCTGCAAAGGGTTTGAGTATGAGACTACTGCATTAGAACTATTCCCACAGGTCCTAGAATAGTGGGAAGTAATGTCCATCAACCAGCAGGTAGAGATAGAAAACAAAGAACCGAGCCATATCATATCCTCAAACAACCAGCCCAGTTCCAAAGTATTTATGTAGATAAGCAGTATAAAAACAATGTAGAAAAAGAAAAACCAATATCACAACCTTAACATGATGAAAATATCATACAAACTGATGAAGCAAAATCATGGAAAATCCCAAACTTCCGGACTATCTAGACGAGAAGGTGCCCCTTGCAGGATAAGGATACTAACAAGTGATATACAGCCACTCCGTATCATTTCAAATATATCCTGACAAAAACTCAGAACCACGGGCAGGCTCCTGGAATAGTAGGAAGTACTAAAAGCCCCTCCAAAGGGACACCAGCTTGTAGTGATGGAATGACTTGTGTGTTTCAGTGACTTAGGGAGCTATGCTGTACAGCAGGAGGTGCCCACACTTTTTGGGTTTGCGAGCTACTTTTAAAATGATCAAGTCAAAATGATCTACCACCAATAAAATTTTTTAAAAAAACAAAGCACACTGTACACAGAGAAAATGTTAACTATCATTTATATTCCACCATTTGTGCTGGTTACAGTGGGGAAGAAGAAAGAACCTATATGTATCTATCCAGGGGTGAAAGATTCTGTTCTTGAGCTGATTCAGACTATCTTGAGGTTGCTGGCATCATGACCTTTGGATCCAGTATAGTGCCTTCAGAGGGCTCAACATTTAATGAGTCAGTCCTTTGTGCATAAAAACATAGGAACATGACAGCAGATAAAGGCCAAATGGCCCATCTAGTCTCCCCATCTGCAGTAGCCATTATCTCTTTATATCTCTCAGAGATCCCACATGCAGGATGAATTCACCAAGATTAGGAAGCAGTTTGTTAGCTTCCACACTGTCTGCGAAGGAGCAGAAGTAGTCAGCTTCATCGAGCGGGGACCTAGAGCATGGAATGCCTCATTGTCCACAAGTTGGCTGGGAGAGAGGAGATCAGGAATCAAGGTCTGACACTGCAACAACTTCTGGAACTGCTCAGTTGGTTCAGCAAGGCACCACCCTCGCTGGGTTTTAGAAACCAGCAGTAGTCGACTGACATTCTATGGGAAGCTATCAAGATGTTGGATTGGACCTATTACAATAATAAACTGTGAAGGTATTTCTGGAGAAGTTTGGTGATATCCAAGCCCAGGTAGAAGTACAGGCTGTTTAGATCTGCTCAATTAGAAATCTGTCCTGGAACTGGACTGTAATTATTTCAGATATACATATGAACAATTTCTGGGTTCTAATGTTTGTATTTTTTCCTGATTTTTCTTTGATGACCCCCAAGATGCTGTAGGCCTGCTTTGGGATTCTGCCCAAGGGTCTTGGAGATGGGGCCATCTTGCTTGTTAAAATTTCCTGTTATATGTTATGTAAAATTTAATGCTGGTGCTTTATTACTTGAACCCAAGCAATTATTGAACTTTTTAGTGCCTTGGGAAGGAGGTCTGATTGTGATTATAGTTCCCTTTGGGTAGCACATAATCTGGCTATCACTGTTCAGGCAGTCGCCGGGTTAAGAATGGGTTCTGCTTTTTAAACCGTTCTTAAGTTGAATTTGTATGTAATTCGCATCCTAGTACCATATATACTCGAATATAGGATGAGATTTTTGGGCCAAAAAGATGACACAAAAATGGGGGGGTCTCATTCTATATTCGGGTCATCACCTAGTGACCACTTGATCCCCTCCCGGACTTGTTGCAAGCCACTGCCGGCCTGCCGTAAGACCTGGTAGACCGGGACAGGAGGGATCCCTCCCCATCTCCCGTCCAACTAACAATTTTTTTTACCCCTTCTCCCCCCCCCCCCCCGTACCTTTTTGCGCCTTTTTGAATCCCTGATGGTCCAGTGGTGGGAAAGGATCCGCGCGGGGCAGGAACGCAGAAAGCTCACTCCTGCCTGATACACCGCTGGACCACCAGGGATTCAAAAAGACAAAAAAAAGGTACACAGGGGAGGGGGTAAAAATTTGTTAGTAGGCCGGGACAGGAGACAAAAGTTATCCCTTTCTGTCCCAGCCTACCCTTAGACAACCAGAGGTGGGGGACAGGGTACAGGGCAGGAATGTGGGGGCAGAGCCTGGCAGGGGAGGGCATGAGGGAAGGGACACTGGGTGCAGATCCTGGCAGGGTATGACACTTGAATATTAAGCCCCCGTCTTATATTTGAGTCAACCATTTTTCCTCCTTTTGGGTGGAAAAATGGATGTCTTGACTTATATTAGAGTATATATGGTATTTTTCCCACCTTCTCCACCTCCTTGAGGCCCCTCTTGCAAACCTTTCCATCCATCCCACTGTTCCTTCTCCACCACCACATCCAACATTACTCTCTCTCATCTCTCTCTCTCTTTCCCGTGCATCTTTACCTCAATTCTTCAAATATGACTTCAAATTTCATGGATTTGATATACTGCCTTTCTGTGGTTCACCAAAGCACCGGACCCTGCCGTAATAACCCCTGATCCTATTGCAGATAGAGAGGGTTCACGCACACTAGCCACACATAACAAGGCCTTCATGGTCAGTTTGGAGCTACTAGAATGACCAAACCTTGGTGCAGTGCTACTCTTTTTAATAGCCAACCTACCATTTGGTCATGGAGGGAAGACAACCAAGTCCAGCCACTCTTGAAGGAGAACATCGAGCCTCATAGAGCCCAGTTCCTTTTGACAACAGAAACACCTGGGCACTTTGAAAATCACTTTCATCGCCTTCAGGTCCAAATACAACACACCCCACTGGCTGATCATTCTACTACTACTATTAGTTATTTATATAGCCCTATCAGACACTCACAGTGCTGCACAGAGTCACAAAGAATAAGAAAACAGTCCCTGCTTAAAAGAGCTTACAATCAAACAGGCAAGACAGACAAACAGGATGTCATGGATACAGTTAACGGGAATGGTTAATCAGCAGCCTGGGTTAGAGGGCAGAGGAATAGGGTTAAGGATTGAAAGCTATATCAAAAAGGTGGGTTTTCAGTCTACTTTTAATCAAGGGAGGAGGCTTGATGGACAAATTCAGGTAATCTATTCCAGGCATAGGGGGACAGCTAGATGAAAAAAATGAAGTCTGAAATTGGAAGGATAACTCTAAGAGTGACTTAACTGAGGAACAAAGTTCTCTGGGAGGTGTATGAGGAGGCAGCAGAATGAACACACTTGTTGGTCAGCAATAAGATTGTATGCGATGGCAGACAGCAAGCCAGTGAAGTGACTTAAGGAGAGGGGTGACATGAGTGTAGTAAGGTTAAGAACATAAGAATTTCCACTGCTGGGTCAGACCAGTGGTCCATCATGCCCAGCAGTCCGCTCCCGCGGGGGCCCGTAGGTCAAAGACCAGTGCCTGAATCTAGCCTTACCTGCATACGTTCTGGTTCAGCAGAAACTTATTTAACTTTGTCTTGAATCCCTGGAGGGTGTTTTCCCCTATAACAGCCTCCGGAAGAGCGTTCCAGTTTTCTACCACTCTCTGGGTGAAGAACTTCCTTATGTTTGTACGGAAACTATCCCCTTTTAACTTTAGAGAGTGCCCTCTCATTCTCTCCACCTTGGAGAGGGTGAACAACCTGTCTTTATCTACTAAGTCTATTCCCTTCATTATCTTGAACATTTCGATCATGTCCCCTTTCAGCCTCCTCTTTTCAAGGGAGAAGAGGCCCAGTTTCTCTAACCTCTCACTGTACGGCAACTCCTCCAGCTCCTTAACCATTTTAGTCGCTCTTCTCTGGACCCTTTCGAGTATAAGGTGACCAGTGCTGGACACAGTACTCCAGATGAGGGCGTACCATGGCCCGGTACAGCAGCATGATAACCCTCTCCGATCTGTTCGTGATCCCCTTCTTAATCATTCCCAGCATTTTGTTTGCTCTTTTTGCCGCCGCCACACATTGTGCGGACGGCTTCAATGACTTGTCAACCAGTACTCCCAAGTCTCTTTCCTGGGGGGGTCTCTCCAAGTACCGCACCGGACATCCTGTTTTCGTGTATAAGATTTTTGTTACCAACATGCATCACCTTACACTTATCCAAGTTAAACCTCATTTGCCATGTCGCAGCCCATTTCTCGAGCGTGTTTAAGTCACGTTGCAAGCATTCGCAATCTTCCCGCGTCTCCCTGATTGGTAGAAGATGAGTCGTGCAACAGAGTTTTGCACAGATTCCAAGGGGGAGAGGCGACACTGCGGGACACCAGTCAGGAGTAGATTGCAGTAATCTAAGCATGAGGTTACGAGAGCTTAGACAAGGGTCTGGGTAGGGTGCTCAGAGAGGAAGGGGCGATTTTTCACGATATTGAAGAGATAGAAGCAACAGGTCTTAACAGCTTGTTGGATATGCGTAGAAAACGAGAGGTCAGAATCGAAGACCACTTCAAGGTTGCGGGCAGAAGAGACTGGACCAATGACAATATTATTAACCTATATGGAGAAAGACGAAGGAGTAGCAGTGTTTAGGAGGAAAGAGGAGCAGCTCAGTCTTTGACATATTTAGTTTCAGATGACGGCAGTAGTGCTGCGCGATTCACGATTCAAATCAGTTCACCGATTCACTTCGGGTGAATCGATTCAAATCGGTTCAAAACAAAAAACAAACAAAAAAAAAATTGGCTTCCCGATTCGCCTGACCCTCCCCCCTCGCCCCCTAAAACAGGAGCGGCAGCTGCCGCACCTGCTTTAGAGGGTGAGGGGGGTGAGTCAGTCGGGAAGTGCTGCTGCCGGCTTCCCCCCCAGCATCCGGTTTCCACCCCCCTGGCCTTTCGCTTCCCTCCCTGGTCTCCCCGCATTGTTTACCTTCCAAGAACAGCCTGCAAACAAGATCGCGGTGCTAGCGATCTTAGTACCGTTTAGGAGCTGTTTCCTCCGTCACTGTTCCGCCCCTCCTCTGACATCAGGGGCGGGTCCGCGACGGAGGAAACAGCTCCGAAGCGGTACTAAGATCACTAGCACCGCAATCTTGTTTGCAGGCTGTTCCTGGAAGGTAAACAGTGCGGGGAGACCAGGGGGGAAGCCGGACCCCAGTGGGAGGACAGGGGGAACACGCAGGTCTTCCGGGGGGGGGGGAGGGAGGGGGCGAGTGAGCAGTCATTCGGGGTGGGACAGGCAGGCCATCAGGGGTGGGATAGGCCTTCAAGTGGGGGGAGGCAGGCCTTCAAAGGGGGGGACAGGTCTTCAAGGAGGGACAGGTAGGTCTTCAGGGGGGGACAAGCCTTCAAGGGGGGAGGCAAGCCTTCAAAGGGGAGGGACAGGTCTTCAAGGGGGGGGACAGGCAAGGCCTTCAGGGGTGGGATAGGCCTTCAAGGGGGGACACAAGCCTTCAAGAGGGGGAGGCAGGCCTTCAAAGGGGGGGACAGGTGTTCAAGAGGGGGGACAAGCAGGCCGTCAGGGGGGACAGGCAAGCCTTCAGGGATGGGATAGGCCTTCAAAGGGGGGGACAGGCCTTCAAGGGGGGGGACAAGCCTTCAAGGGGGGGGACAAGCCTTCAAGGGGGGGGACAAGCCTTCAAGGGGGGGGACAAGCCTTCAAGGGGGGAGGCAGGCCTTCAGGGGGACAGGCAGGCCTTCAGGGGTGGGATAGGCCTTCAAGGGGGGATAGGATTTCAGGGGGGACAAGCCTTCAAGGGGGGAGGCAAGCCTTCAAAGGGGGGGACAGGCCTTTAGGGGGGACAGGTAGGCCTTCAGGGGTGGGATGCAGACTTTAAGGGGGGGGGACAAACCTTCAAGGGAGAAACAGGCCTTCAGGGATGGTGGCACAGGCCTTTAGGGGTGGGGTGCAGGCCTTCAGAGGGAGGACAGACCTTCAAGGGGGGACAGACCTTCAGGCTTGGAGATTTCAGCCCGTAGCGAGCTTATGCTCCGGGGCTCTATTGGGGGAAATGCTGCCGGGTCCTGCCTTCGCGGAAACAGAAAGTAGGCAGGACCCGGCAGCAAGAAGAGCAAATGCTTCAATAACCTGTCTCCCGCCTTAGCCCGTAGCGAACACTTGCTTCAGGGCTCTCAACATGTGCATGCCGGCTTCCCTTCTCTTCGAAACCGAAAGTTATGTCCGGGGCGGGGAGGGGGGAAGAGAAGGGAAACCTGCACACACGTCAGAGCCCTGGAGCATGAGTTCGCTACGGGTAAGGCGGAAAACTTACAATTTGTTGTTCTTGCTGCTGGGTCCTGCCTACTTTCTGTTTCCATGAAGGCAGGACCCGGCAGCACTTCTCTACATCGCTCCTTAGTTTTTATGAAGTGGTGCAGTGAGGGGCAATCGGCTGTGGTTACCACAGCCAGCACTTTACTGGCGCAGGCAGTAGCAGCAGGAGGATGATGGTGGCCTAATGTAATCAATAAGGCGAGCCCAGCGGTGGCGCTGCAGTGCCTGCGGGAGGCATGCGAGAGCGTGACAGCCGCCCTGGAGCCGCTGCACTTCAACAAACTGGACTTTGGTAAGACCGGCGTGCTCAATCACTTCTACAACGCAGGTGCACGAGAAGCGCGAGAGTGGGGGTAGAAAGTGGCCAGAGTGAGAAGGTATCAGGCACCGTGGGGTTGTTGGGGGTATATATGGGGTTTTTATTATTTATAACCAGCTGAATTTCAAAATAAAAGTGTGAGCAGAGTGGCTGTACTGCTATAAATAATTCATTTAAAAAGTGCACTAACGAATTGCCATCTTAATGGAAATTCTTGCAAGCCCCCTTGTTAATACTGCTGTTTTCTTGGTAGTTATTTCAGCTGGGGGGTTTTTTTTGGCAGCTCAGAAGAGCCAAACTGAGCAGTCTTTTACCTCTCCTTTACTGTCACTACAGAATTTGCTTTTTCTTCATTGTCATTTTCAGAGCCCCCCACTCCCTTTTTCTTGCTCCTCCTTTTCACAGCTGGGCCTTCCTCCCACAAAAGGACAAACGGTGAGTGAGAAGTGTCACCATCACATTGTCCTGTCCAGAAGGCTGAGCCAATCTTCCATGTCTGCTTTCAAAGGCTGTTCAGAAAAATCTAAAGTTGGAAAAACTGAATTGAAGTTTTCCCCATGAATTTGATTGTAGTTGATCAGAAAAAAATTTGAAAGCCCTTCCTGGGGTCCCTCAAAGTCACAGATTACAAAGCTCCATTTTTCTTAAAATTTGTTATTATTTTTTATTAATGAAGCAATTTTCTTGGTATTATAGCTATAACTATTTAGATTGCTGCAGCTGCCAATGCTCCTGGAGGGAGGTTTGTCGGTCATCTCACGGTGGGGTTCGCATGGAAGGGAGAGATAGGAGGGTCAGCGGGGTGGGGGGGGGGGGAGAAGTGGGCTGCTCTGGTTGCTCCAAGGCCTAGCGTCATTAACTTCTTTGGGCAGTGTTTACAATTTGCCATGAAGGTAGAATCCAACAGAGAAGGCCCGAAGCCGGCAACAGCAGCAAATTGTGAATGCTGCTGCTGCTGCTGCTGCCCGAAGAAGTTCATGACCAGGGATGGGGTGACAGAAGGAGGAAAGGGAGCAGAGGGTGGAGAGAATTGCTGCACGCAACTGGAGGGAGAAAGAAAGGGAGAAGGAAGATGGGGGAGGGTGGGAAAGGAAGGAATGAAAGGAGATGCCAGGGCATGGAGGGGAAGGGAGAGATGGAAGAAAAGGAGAGAGATGCCAGCCCGTGGGGTGGGAAGGAAAGAAAGGAGAAGAGAGAGGTGACAGAGAGAGAAAAATGGAGAGCTGGCAGAGCTGAAATCAATCATGTACAAAGGAGAGACGGGGCACAGGATAGACAGTTTATAGAAGGAGCATAGAAAGAGGGAAGATACCATATGGAACAGGGAGAGGGCAGACAGTGAATGGAAAGGGCTGATGCTGCATGGAAGACAGAGAGAGGACAGATGCTGGCTAGAAAGAAGAGAGTGAAAAGATGATTAAAACAGAAATGACAAAAGATAGAAAAAAGATTTTTTGTTGCTTTAGAATAAAATAATATTGTAGTTGTATTGATAAAACTTTTAGAAACAGAAAATAAGGTAATCTTTTTACTGGACTTATTTTAATACATTTTTTACTAACTTTTAGAGACCAAAACCCCCTTTCTCAAGTCAGGACAGTATAATGCAGGGGTGTCCAATGTCGGTCCTCGAGGGCCGCAATCCAGTCGGGTTTTCAGGATTTCCCCAATGAATATGCATTGAAAGCAGTGCATGCAAATAGATCTCATGCATATTCATTGGGGAAATCCTGAAAACCCGACTGGACTGCGGCCCTCGAGGACCGACATTGGACACCCCTGGTATAATGTAACAGCAGTATACTATATTGACCTGAAGAAGGAGGCTGTGGCCTCTGAAAATTAATTGAAAAATTGATTAGCCCAATAAAATGGTATATTCTTATCTTCAATTTATGTTTTATTTTTATTTGTTAATTTGTAAAGTGGTGATTGTTATGTATCAGTTTTTTCAAATTTACATTTACTGTCTTTATATTTTGCACAGTATTAGGGGACAAGTGTCACTGTTTCTGTGGTGGCAGATTCTGGTTTCTTGGTGGTTCAGTTTAATTTTTGTCTACATATTTTTATTTTTAGTTTGTGATTATTCCATATTGGGCAAGGGTGTATCTGTGTTCTGTGTGTATGAAAAGGACATGGTTTTCTGTTAGCATCGACTGTACAGGATCAATTGATTGTGCAGGATCTGGTTTGTTTAGTTTTACAGTGTGTGTGTTGGTGTTCTAGTGCTCACTGCAGTGTTTAAGATGCTGCCTTGTCCTAGGTGTACCCTTGTTGTGTGACTCATGGATTATTACTAAAAAATAACTTTTTTATATAGAGGAGAGGGTTGTTAAAAATTATTAGCACTGGCTGTCATATATACTAGGTATGCCACTGGATTTAATGACCCTATTTTAACCACCAATTTCCCCGTCCCACCCCACCCGGCGACTTTTTCATGCCACCTGGCTGAAAAAAATTTCTGGGGAGAACACTGAGGGAGTTTTTCTCTTTATATGGTATTTAGGTCCCTCCCAGTGCATCTCATTGGTGCGAGTGCCTTCTGCTTACTCATTTTCAATCTGAAGGAGCTGCTCCTTCCAGAACTGATGTAGAGTTTCATTCAGGTGCTTAGCTGCCCTTTTCTCCTAAATTTGTGCTGCTCCTCCACCAAGCTTATTTATTTAAGTCAGTGGTCTCAAACTCGCAGCCCACGGGCCGCATGTAGCCCTCCAGGTGCTTTTTGGGGCCCGCAGTCTGTACGCGATCTCACCTTCTGCTGCCGATCACCTGTGCCGGCGTCATCTGACTTCCTGCCTTCTGCCGCCAATCGTAGGTGTCAGCTGACTACCTGCCTTCTGACGCTGATCGCCGGCGTCAGCTGACTATAGAAACATAGAAATAGACGGCAGATAAGGGCCCAGGGCCCATCTAGTCTGCCCACCTTAATGTCCCTCCCCTACCTTTGCCCTGTGAATAGATCCCATGTGCCGATCCCATTTGGCCTTAAAATCAGGCACGCCGCTGGCCTCAATCACCTGTAGTGGAAGACTATTCCAGCGATCAACCACTCTTTCAGTGAAAAAGAATTTCCTGGTGTCACCTCGTAGTTTCCCTGCCTTCTGCCGCCAATCAGCCAATCACCCTGAGACTGCCTGATGAAACCATAGCTAAAGCTAGCAGCAGCTGTGTGACTAAGTCAAAAGCACACATTGAGCTGCTGCTAGGCTACAGAAAGGAGAGATACTGCTGGACAGGGGGAGCAAGGAAGGGAGAAGGGGTACTGCTGGACAGGGGGTAGGTAAAAGGAAGGGAGAAGAGGTGCTGCTGGACCTGGTAGAAAGGGAGGGACAGGAAAGGTGCTACACACTAGAGGGGAGTGTGAGATGGTGCATGGGGAGAGAGCACGTTGGGATGGGGGGTGGGAAAGAGGGATAACACTCAAGGGAAGAGGCAAGGACCGAGAGAAAAGCGTGCAGGAGGCAGAAAGTGTTGGACATAGAGAGGGTGAGATGGATGGGAAGGGCATAAAGGAGGGAAGGAGAAATGTTACACTGGGGAAGAGGGAGATGGCAGAGAATGAAAAGTTGGACTCATGGAGGGAGAGAGAGATGTTGATTATGAGAGGGAAGGAGGACCAGAGAAGAAGCATGCAGGAGGGGAGGAAGAGAGAGAAAAATGATAGACTGGTGGAAAGGAGGGAGAAATGTTGGACTGGGAGAGGGGCCAGAAAGGAAGAAGGGAAGGGAGATGGACTGCAGGGGACAGAAAGGAGGAAGGGAAAGAGAAATGTTACTGGAAGGGGGGAGGAGAGAGATGTCAGACCATGGAAATAGGGAGGGAAGGTAAGAAATGGAAAAATAGATTTTGAGAAGAAAGCAGAAAAATGGAAAAATTGAATGTTAAGTTAATACCAAAGATGGATGCAAGGCAGAAAGTGAAGATGGAGAGAAAGCCAGTCAGTGGACAAGAAGGCTCTGGAAACAGTTAAAAGCACAGAAAAATAAAGTCACCAGACAACAAAGGGAGGGAAAATTATTTTATTTTCAATATAGTGATTGAAATGTGTCAGTTTTGAGAAAGGAAAGATGTTAAACTTTTAACTGTGAGGGCCGCAGAAAAAATAGGGTACTTGGAGGGCTGCAGAAAAAAATAGTTAATGTCTTATTAAAGAAATGACAATTTTATATGAGGTAAAAACTCTTTATAGTTTATAAATCTTTCCTTTTAACAGTTAAAGGAAAGATTTATAAACTATAAAGAGTTTTTACCTCATACAAAATTGTCCATTTCTTTAATAAGACATTAACTATTTTTTCTTTACTGCAGCCCTCCAAGTACCTACAAATCCAAAATGTGGCCCTGCAAAGGGTTTGAGTTTGAGATCACTGATTTAAACCATGCTCTCTGTAATTCTAATATCCAGACTTCCCAGCATAGGTTCCAGGATGCTTCCTCCAAGAACAGGCATCAGGAGGGTCTTTCTCCATCCTCTATCTATTCAGAAGGAGGAGTTCTTGCCTAATGCTCTGGAAGAAGGAGAGTTGGCGCAGGATGAGACTGATGAGCCTACAACAGTGCAGGTATTCTATAAGGATGAATTACCTACTTTCATTACTAAAGCTCTGGAGGGTCAAGCTCTACTCCTGCTTACCAGTCTCCCTTCACTTTTAATCCAGGTAAGGTTGCTCCATTGTGCAACCTCATCTAGAGTATTGTGCTCAATTCTGGTCTCCTTATCTCAAGAAAGATATAGCGGTTCTAGAAAAGGTTCAAAGAAGATCAACCAAGATGATAAAGGGGATGGAACTCCTCTCGTATGAGGAAAGACTAAAAAGGTTAGGGCTCTTCAGCTTGGAAAAGAGACAGCTGAAGGGAGATATGATTGAAGTCTACAAAATCCTGAGTGGAATAGAACGGGTACAACTGGATCGATTTTTCACTCCATCAAAAATTACAAAGACTAGGGGACACTCGAAGTTACAGGGAAATACTTTTAAAACCAATAGGAGGAAATATTTTTTCACTTAAAGAATAGTTAAGCTCTGGAACGCATTGACAGCGACTGTGGTAACAACAGATAGCGTAGCTGGTTTTAAGAAGGGTTTGGAAAATTTTCTGGAGGAAAAGTCCATAGTCTGTTATTGAGCAAGACATGGGGAAAGCTACTACTTGCCCTGGATCGGTAGCATGGAATGTTGTTACTCTTTGGGTTTTGGCCAGGTACTAGGGACCTGGATTGTCCATCGTGAGAACGGGCTACTGGGCTTGATGGACCTTTGGTCTGACCCAGTAAGGCTATTCTTACGTTCTTATGTTCTAAAAATGACTAGCACTGCGAGGTCACCTAGGTCCTTCCTTGCAGGAACTAATTACAGCCTAATGGTCCACTCCAGACACAGGTTTAAGGGTGGTCCAGGCTATGTTATGTCTCTGTCCCCTCTCTCAGGATGAGCTGGACAAGATGACCTTTCCTAAGGCAGATTCCTTGGTGATGGTGATGACTAAAAAGACTATCCTGCCAGTGGAAGGAGGTATAACGCTTAAGGATCTCCAGGATTGGAAGTTGAAGTCCTCCTTGAAGCTCACCTTTGAGATGTCTGCAATCTCTCTTCAGGTTGCGGTCTATAGTTCTTATGTGGTGACTGCTTGCCTCAGCTGAGTTCAGCAGGAGGAAGATTCCTTAGCTGCTTCCGATTCTCAGGTGATATTCAGTTTCTCTGGTATGGAGATTGTACAAGGAGTCCACTAAATAAGCTAGTCCCATCTAGTCAGTGTCTGCCAAACAGATGGCCCCAGAGGTCATGGCTAGGCACTTGTGGCTATGCCACTGGAATGTGGATGTTGCCTCCATGCAATGTTTTGTCAAGCTATTCTTTAAGGGAAAGCAACTCATTAGGTAGGATTTGGAGAAACTGGTTAAGGATCTTGGTGACTCAAATACTCAGTGCTTGCCAGAGGACAGGCCAAAGGGTTCATTTCAAACACCTTCTGTGCCTTAAGGAATCTTAAGTATTACCGTCCTGGCCATTCTTCACCTTTTAGAAGTCTAGATACCATTCTAAGCAATCATTTCACTGACAAACTCTACACCTCCAAACCACCAGACCCTTACCATCCTCTCATCCCTCACAATGATAAGGTGTTGGTTCACTCTTCATCAGATTGGATAGATGGGACATCTGTCCTGTTTTCACAAAGAGTGAGCTAAGATTGCATAAGACCAATAGATTCTGGATATTATCATAGAACATTACTAGTTAGAGCTTTTTCCAATCGCAGATTTTTTTCTTGGAATCCCTCTGTGAAGCCCTGCAAAAAAATGGAAGGCAGTGCTATCCACTCTTTCTTTTTTGCTGAAGCTGGAAGCAGTGATCCCAGTGCCCAGCCTCAAACAGGGTCATGGTCGTTATTCTGTCTATTTCGTGGCTCCCATAAATGGAAGTTCCTTTCACCCAGTTCACAGCTTCAACAAGATAAACAGGTCCCTAAGAGTAAAGCATTTCTGCATGGAGACCCTGAGGTCAGTCACTGTGGCAGTTTAGCCAGAGAATTCCTCATCTCCCTGGACCTCAAGGAAATTTAATTCCATATTTCTATCTGGCTCCTCTCATAAGCACTAGTTTGCAGTCTTGATGCAGCATTTTCAGTTTCAAGCAATGCCCTTTGGGATCTCCATGGCTCCTTGGACCTTCTCCAAAGTCATGGTGGTGATGGCTGTGATGGCGGTGACATTCCTGCAGAAAGAGGGGGATTAGGGTTCATCCATATGTGGACAACTAGCTGATCAAGACCTCCTCTGACAGCCAGCAGATCAATTCCAGGGTGATCCAGCTAATATAATCTCTAGGATGGATGCTCAATCTCCCCAAGAGTCATGTAATTCCTTCAAAGGCTCTGAAATACTTGGGAGTCCAGTTTGATACTGCAAGAGCCCAGATGTTTCTTCAAGATCTTCAGTGGCATAAGATTCAGTGTCAAATCCAGCTCTTGTTCCAGTCCTCAAAAATGGGATTTTGTGCAGGTCCTGGGTTCTCTCAATGTAGTCCCATGGGCCAGGGCACATATGCAAACCATTCAACAGTCTCTTCTCTCCCATTAGGCTCCGGTAAATAAAAATTAGGGGTTACAGCTCCCTTGAACTGCTCAAGCAAGGGACAAGATGTGGTGGCTTCAGTTGGAAAATTTCATATAGGGGATGCTTGGACCTTTCCGTTCTGAATAGTGGTAGTCACAGGCTGGGGAGCACATTCCCTTCACCACAATATTCAAAGTCTCTGGAGCAAGACAAAAGCCCTCTGGCTGATAAACCATCTAGAGCTCAGGGCGGTGCACAAGGCTCTGTTTGCCTTTCATTATAACATTCTAGTAGGTCAGCCAGTCCACCCGATCTCAAAAGTCGCAGCAGTGGCATACATAGGCAGAGAGGCATGAGGAATGTGGCTCTATGACAGTCTCATCGGTTATTTTGCTGGATGGAACAGCACTTGTTCCAGTGAAATGGGGTTTCCTTATTCTGGACGTTATGGCTACTCAGCACAATGCCATGGTTTCCAGGTTCTTCAACTACAGAAGAGAACATGATTCAGAAGGGATGGATGCGATCCTACAGCCATGGCCATCAGCTTGGTATTCTCTCTGTGTTCCCTCCATGGCCTATGATATAGAGCAGGGGTGCCCAACGCGTCGATCGCGATCGACAGGTCGCTCGCTCAGGCGACCCCAGTCGATCGCAGAACGGGTTCCCTTCTTCCCTTCTCTTTTTTCCCCTCCTGACTGGCCCGCTCCTGAATTCTGCTGCTGCCTCCGCTGCTCAACATTTAAAAAAAACAAACAAAAAAAGGCTTGGAGAACTTATGCTCCGGGGGCTAACATGTGCTTGTACGGCTTCCCTTCGCTTCCCTCTGAAACCGGAAGTTATGTCCGGGGAGGGGGTAAGAAGGGAAGCCGGCACGCACATGATAGAGCCCTGTTCGCGGGCTAAAGCGGGAGACAGGTCAGTGAAGCTTGCGATTTGCTCTTCTTGCTGCCATGTCCTGCCTACTTTCTGTTTCCTCAAAGGCAGGACCCGGCAGCATTTTTCCCAAAATGTCGATCTTGGGCCGATCAGCCTTCCTCTTCCCGACCTCAATTGTGCCGTCGGAGAGAAAGTTCTGGCCAGCGGAACTTCCTCTCCGACGGCAAAATTGACGTCGGGGAGAGGAATGCTGGTGGGCCCGAAGCAAGGAGAGCTTGGCCGGTGGCGGGCGGCTTTGGGGGCCTGTTATCCGATGGCAGCGGCAGAAGCAGTGGCTTGTGGGTGGGCAGGGAGGGAGAAAGAGGGCAGGCAGGGAGACAGAAGGAAAGAAGAGAAACAGAAAAAAAGAATGGGGGCACGAAGAGAGAAAGAAAGAGAGGGCAAGGAGAGAAGAAGAAAACATTGGGGGGGGGGGGAATGAGGTCAGGAAGAGAGGAAGCATACAGGCTAAAAGAAGGGAAGAAAGATTGGATGCACAGTCAGAAGAAGAAAGTGCAACCAGAGACTCATGAAATCACCAGACAAGGTAGAAAAAATGATTTTATTTTAAATTTAGTGATCAAAATGTGTCTGAATTTATATCTGCTCTCTATATTTTACAATATGGTCCCCTTTTACTAAACCGCAATAGAGGTTTTTAGCACAGGGAGCCTATGAGCGTCGAGAGCAGCGCTGGGCATTCAGCGCAGCTCCCTGCGCTAAAAACTGCTATCGTGGTTTAGTAAAAAGGGAGGGGGTGGGTATTTGTCTATTTTTGTATGGTTGTTACTGAGGTGACAGTGCATAGAGTCATCTCCTTTGACCTCTTTGAAAAAACCCCAGAATAGGAATGATAATTAACAATTGTATGCGTACAGTGTGCGTTGTGTTTTTTTTTTTTAATTTTATTGTTGGTAGATCATTTTGACTTGGTCATTTTAAAAGTAGCTCGCAAGCCCAAAAAGTGTGGGCACCCCTGATATAGAGGATTCTTCATCAGTCCTTCGTCATCTAGATCCTGGTTGTGCTAGATTGGCTCAGGAGACTGTGGTATGAGGGCCTGATCTAGTTACTGATGAACGACACTAAACTGTTCAAAGTTGTTAAAACACATGCAGATTGTGCAACATTTAAGGCAGAGCTTAGGAAATTGGAAGACTGGGCGTCCAAGCGGCAGATGAAATTTAATATGGACAAATGCAAAGTGATGCAATTGGGAAGAATAACCCAAATCACAGTTACCGAATGCTAGGGTCCACCTTGGGGGTTAGTGCCCAAGAAAGGGATCCGGGTGTCATTGTAGACAATACGATGAAAACTTCTGTCCAATGTGCAGCGGTGGCCAAAAAAGCAAACAAGATAGATCAGAAACTGGTTGGCGGGTAGGAAACGGTAGGAGTGAAGGGCCACTACTCGGACTGGAGGAGGGTCATGAGTGGGGTCCTGCAGGGCTCGGTGCTCAGGCCGCTGCTATTTAATATATTCATAAATGATCTAGAAACAGAGACGAAGTGCGAAATAATAAAATTTGCAGACGACACCAAACTATTTAGTGGAGCTCGGACTAAAGAGGACTGCGAAGAATTGCAAAGGGACTTGAACAAACTAGGGGAATGGGCGACGAGATGGCAGATGAAGTTCAACTTTGAGAAATGTAAAGTATTACATGTGGGAAACAGAAATCCTAGGTACAACTATACGATGGGAGGGATGTTATTAAATGAGAGTACCCAAGAAAAGGACTTGGTGGTAATGGTGGACATGACAATGAAGCCGACAGCACAGTGCGCAGCGGCCGCTAAGAAGGCAAACAGAATGCTAGGCATAATCTAGAAGGGTATTACAACCAGAACGAAAGAAGTTATCCTGCCATTGTATCGGGCGATGGTGCGTCCGCATCTGGAGTACTGCGTCCAATATTGGTCGCCGTACCTTAAGAAGGACATGGCGTTACTCTAGAGGGTTCGGAGAGCGACGCATCTGATAAAGGGGATGGAAAACTTTTCATATGCTGAGAGATTGGAGAAACTGGGTCTCTTTTCCCTGGAGAAGAGGAGACTTAGAGGGAATATGATAGAGACTTATAAGATCATGAAGGGCATAGAGAGAGTAGAGAGGGACAGATTCTTAAAACTTTCGAGTAATAAAAGAACAAGACGGCATTCAGAAAAGTTGAAAGGGGACAGATTCAAAACGAATGCTAGGAAGTTCTTCTTTACCCAAAGTGTGGTGGACACCTGAAATGCGCTTCCAGAGAGTGTAATAGGGCAGAGTATGATACTGGGGTTAAAGAAAGGATTGGACAATTTCCTGCTGGAAAAGGGGATAGAGGGGTATAGATAGAGGATTACTGCACAGGTCCTGGACCTGTTGGGCCACCGCGTGAGCGGACTGCTGGGCATGATGGACCTCAGGTCTGACCCAGCAGAGGCATTGCTTATGTTCTTATAATGTCTCTTTATCGCTCCATGGTGCAACCTCATCTGAGTATTGCATTCAATGCTGGTCTCCTTATCTCAAGAAAGATATAGTGGCACTAGAAAAGGTTCAAAGAGCGACCAAGATGATAAAGGGGATGGAACTCCTCTCGTATGAGGAAAGACTAAAAAGGTTAGAGCTCTTCAGCTTGGAAAAGAGAAGGCTGAGGGAAGGAAAAATTATGTTTTTATCTGTTAATTTTCTTTCCTCTAGAGTCACAGCAGATAAATCCAGAGACAAGTGGGATAGCACACATCTACCAGCAGGCGGAGATAGAGAACTAATTAACAGGTGGTCCTATTGGTTGGTACTCTCCCTGTATCTTCAGTATTGCTCCTTGCCCAAGCAGTCGTAACCAGAAATATGGTCAACATGTAAAAAACTTCTTCCCCATCATAAATTGTAAAGGTAACAATAGAGAAAACAACTACCAACAATAACAAAACTTCAGAAACGCAGGAAACAGAGACCCACTAGCCAGAAAGGGTGGGGCTCTGGATTCATCTGCTGCGTCTAAAGGAAAGAAAATTAACAGGTAAGAACATAATATTTCCTTCCTCAGCAACAGCAACAGATGAATCCAGAGACAAGTGGGATGTAGCAAAGCAATCTTCAATCAGGGTGGGAAGCGAACGCTGCCTCTGCAATAACTGACGCACCAAAGGCAGCATCCGCATGCACCGCCACATCCAACCGGTAATGCTTAGAAAAAGTGTTCTTAAAAGACCAAGTAGCCGCCCGACAAATCTCCTCCAAAGAAAAACCTCTGGACTCTGCCCAAGAAGTAGCCATCACTCTAGTGGAATGAGCATGAAGCTTGTCCGGCAACCGTTTACCTGAAGTCAAGTAAGCGGAAGCAATGGTTTCCATGACCCATCGAGCAATGGGAGCTTTAGATGCAGCCATACCTTTGTTGCAGCCCGCAAATAACACAAAGAGGTGATCTGAACGGCGAAAGTCATTAGTAAGTTCGAGATAATGTAGAAGTACCCTACGTACATCTAGGAACCGTAGCGAAGAGAACTTCTCCCCCCAATCCTCTTTCCAGAAGGCAGGAAGGAAGAGACTGGTTAACATGAAAGGTTGATACCACTTTAGGAAGAAATGATGAACAGTCCTCACAGACACCCCCGAATCTGAAATGCGCAAAAAAGGATCTCTACAAGACAACGCCTGCAACTCAGACACCCGCCGGGCCAAAGCCAGTGCCACATGAAAAAACATTTTCAACGTCACATCCTTCAAAGTTGCAGTCGACAACGGCTCAAAGGGAGGCTTTTGCAACCCCCCCAAGGACTACTTTAAGACTCCACTCCGGACATATCTTCTTAATAGGGGGACGAATATGTTGTACCCCTTTTAGAAATTGAACCACATCAGGTTGTGACGCAAAGGAAGAACAAGCCACGCAGCCTCTGTAACAGGCAATTGCAGCAACTTGAACCTTAAGAGAATTATAGGCCAATCCATTGGCAACTCCCTCTTGAAGAAAGGAAAGGCTGGAAGAGAGAGAAGCTGGAAGGGCAACAGACCTGAGCAGAACACCAAGAATCGAAAACCCTCCAGACTCTAGCATACAAAGCAGAAGTAGATCTATTTTTGGCTTGAAGAAGAGTGGAAATAACCAGTTCTGAATATCCCCTACATCTCAGCTGAGACCTTTCTAGAGCCAGGCCGTAAGACCAAAGTGGGACGGATTTGCCATGCAGATCAGACCCTGAATTAGCAAGTCCGGAGCCCCCGGAAATGTCAACCGATCGCCCGTCAACAGACACATCAAGTCCGCATACCATGGACGACGAGGCCAATCCGGAGCCACCAGGATTACTGTGCCCGGGAAGCGAGAGATGCGATGCAACACCTGACCTATCATCGGCCAAGGAGGAAATACATAAAGGAGACAACTTGGAGGCCATGGAAGAGCCAATACATCTACCTCCTCGGACGCCTTCTTCCTGCGTCTGCTGAAGAACCGAGGAAGCTTTGCATTTAGAGACGAGGCCATGAGATCTATCTCCAGAAGACCCCCCCCACCTCTGAACAAGCATGTTGAATGCCTGAGCGGAGAGTTCCCATTCTCCGGGATCCAGAAGATTCCTGCTGAGGAAATTCGCCTGAACATTTTCTTGTCCCGCAATGTGCGCCACTGAGAGAAGAGGAAGATGAACTTCCACCCACTGAAGAAGGACCATCGCTTGCTTGCTAATTGAGGACTGCGTATTCCTCCTTGCCAGCTGACATAAGCCACCGCCGTTACATTGTCCGAAAAGACCCTCGTCGGTTGGCCTTGAATCATGGACTGAAATGCACGAAGTGCTAGCTGAATCGCTCTCAACTCCAGCACATTGATTGACCATTGAGCCTCCTCCTGAGACCAGAACCCTGCGCTGAAGATTGAAGGCACTGAGCTCCCCAACCCAGCAGACTAGCATCTGTTGTAACGTTGATCCAGTCTGGAGTCACAAGAGGCATTCCTTTGAACAGACTGATCTCGCTGAGCCACCAGTGTATGCTGAGCGCCGCATGAGGCATCCACTGAAGATGCCGATTGTAGTACTGAGACACGGGGGACCACCGAGATAGAAGCGACTGATGCAACGGTCTCATGTGGAAGCGGGCCCAGGGCACCACCTCCAGAGCCACCACCATTGAGCCTAGTACTTGCACATAATCCCAAACCCTCAGTCTGCGCAATTGGAGAAGCAGGTGAATTTGAGATTGCAACTTGGCTCCCCGGTCCTTGGAGAGAAACACCTTCCCCAGACTCGTGTCGACTTGCACGCCCAGATGCTCCAACAACTGGGAAGGGGTGAGAGAGCTCTTTGGAAAATTGATGACCCATCCCAAAGATTGAAGAAGAGATATCACCCTTTGAGTCACCGTCAAACTCTCTTGTCTGGAAGACGCCCGGATCAACCAGTCGTCCAAGTAAGGATGCACCCGAATCCCTTCCTGGCAAAGGAACGCCGCTACTACTACCATGACCTTTGAGAACATACGTGGAGCCGTGGTGAGGCCGAACGGCAAGGCTCAAAACTGTTAGTGCTGGCCAAGGATTGCAAAGCGAAGATACTTCTGATGCAGCGGCCATATCGGAATGTGCAGATAAGCTTCCTTGAGGTCGACCGCCATAAGGAATTCCCCCGGCTGAACAACCGCAATGACCGACCTCACTATCTCCATCCGGAAATGCCTGACCCGTAGAAAGCGATTGACCTTCTTTAGATCCAAGACCGGTCTGACTGAACCCCCCTTTTTGGGCACTATGAAATAAATGGAATATCTGCCCTGACCCCTTTCCGACAGAGGAACTGGAATCGCAGCCCCAATCTCCAAAAGAACCTGAAGGGTGACTTGCACTGAATCTCATTTGGCTGCCCCCCGCACAAGGGGAGACCAAGAAAGAATCTGCGACAGGAAAGGAAAATTCTAATTTGTAACCGTCTCAAATAATGTCCAATACCCACTGATCAGACGTTATCTTGGCCCACTCCGCCAGAAAGGAAGACAGCTGACCCCTTATTGGCATGATGGAGGGAGCCAACATCCCGTCACTGGGAATTACGTAAGGCTGGGGTTCGGGCTGGTGGAGCAGGTTGGGGTTTCATAGGACGAAAGGAATTCTTTTGTGAAAACCTAGGTCTGGGATTATAGGAAGAGCCGAAAGAAGGCGGAAAAGATGACTTTCCAGACCGATACCTCTTAACATCCCTGAAACGAGATCTGGCAGAGAAAGCCTTCAAAGGAGATTTAGGTTTATCCTCCGGTAACCTCTGCGTCTTGGTATCACCAAAATCTTTAACCAATTTTTCTAAATCGTCTCCGAATAACAAACGACCCTTAAAAGGAAGTCTTATAAATCTAAGCTTGGAAGCCGCATCTGCCGCCCAGTGCCGGAGCTACATTGATCAGTGAGAAACAACAGAAAGAGACATTTGTTTCGCCGATGAGTGAATAATATAGAGGGCGTTCGCCAAATAAGCCAGACCCATCTCCAGATCAGGGAAGTCAGGTGGAACTGAAGCCCCGGTTTTCATCAATTGATCTGCCATACACTGAGCCCATTGCAGACAAGCCCGCGCCACATAGGAACTGCAGACAGCCGCTTGCAAGGTACCCGCCGCTACTTCAAAAGACAGCTTAAGCGAAGACTCAATCTTCCTATCCTGAATGTCTTTGAGCGCTATACCTCCCTCAACTGGCAAGGTAGTCTTCTTGGTAACCACAGCCACCAAAGCGTCCACCATGGGGGTCTTAAATTTATCCAGCTCATCATGTGAAATCGGATACAACTGACGCATAGCCTTAGCGACTCAGAGACCAGCCTCAGGCGTGTTCCATTGAGCTGAAATAAGTTCTTGCATTGCCTCATGAACCGGAAACGTTTTAGCCGGTTTCCTCGTGCCCGCCATAAGAGGATTAGCCGACCCTAGCACGTGTGGATCAGGTTGAGAGATATTAAGGCCCTATAGCGCTTTGGAAATAAAAGATGGCAATTCCTCCTTATGAATAAGACGGAGCACTGTAGGATCATCCACCTCCCTAGCCAGCACATCCGACACCTCACCTTCCTCTATAGAATCTGGAAGAGCAAGAGATAAGGGCGGAGTCAGACGGAAGGTCCCCTCTGTCCAGAGGTGCTACCCTGCGCCGTTTTGCCACCTGAGACTCCTGAGGAGGTCCATTGGCATGAAGAATGGGTACCTGGTCCACATCACCAGCCCGTTGCTGCGCAGACTGAGGGCTCTGCATCAAAAAAGCTTTATGCATTAACATAACAAACTCCGGGAAAACACCACCGAATTTGCAGGAGCCTGCGTCGAAAGAATCTGTTCCTGCCCAGAAACCCGGCCCGCAACAGAAGAAAAACCACTGACTGACTGCCTGTCCAGCCGCCAATGAGCACTGAAGTGGAACGGAAGCAGCCGTGAGTGCAGAAGTCGGCCGGCCTTCAACTGCGTAGGAAACAAGCGATCTCTCAGGCGCGATCTGCAGTTCTTCACCCACTGCGTCTGCGCACTCTGCCGAACAGAGGCCCTATGGTGCTCGCCGCTTCCCACAGCGAGAACACCGTTTAACTGCCTCTGCCGTCATTACAATGAAAATGAACTGCAGAGCAAATCAAAATCAAAATCGGCAGCCAACAAAACACCGTTCAGCGACACTGCAGCAACCAACCCAGCAAACCAAACCAGCAAGCAGAAAAAGAGCTAGAAAATAAAACCTTTTCTTACCCGAGTTCACCTTTGTTAACGTTTCAAAGTTTTATTAACATTTGATGAATCGCCTATTTGAATTACTAAGCGATGAACAACCTTTAATAAAAGCATAATTCATATAACAACAAACAAACTAACAAAAATTCTTCAATAAAATACGGATGCGAGACAGAAGGAAAGGAGGAAAAGTTACAATTTTGTCTTAGAAGAAATAAACAATCAAGGCAAAAACAAAAGGAAATTGAGGGGGTTGAAACTAGAGCATATTTTATAATAAGATTAAATGTTAAAAAAGCATCTTTAAAAAGATAAGATTTTAGTGATTTTTTTAAAAAGTATAATATATTTTTCGTTTTTAATATATTGTGGCATGGAATTCCACAATTGTGGGCCCATTATGGAAAACATGTCTGATCTTCTTGTGCCTATTATTTTTAAGGAAGGGACGGATAAGAGATTTTGAAATGATGAGCGAAGTGGACGTAAAGTGTTATGGGGGATTAACATTTTATTTTTTTTTTAATTGAAAAGCTTTTATTGAAAAACACTCCAAACAGCATATAACAATTGCACATGAAATGCCAGAACAAGAATGCATAGAGCAAAATAACACACTCCAAAATAGCACACATAAGTACAATCAAGAATATAAACATGTGCAAGTCCTACAAACTAATAAGAACACTCTATAATACCCATCCAAGCACAGCCAATACCCCCCTCCCACCCCCCAGGGACAAAACACAATACCCACAGCTCTCAATATGGTTGAGAACAGTCAATGTCTAACATAACCCAAATATTGGAAAGGAATATGGTTATGGGATCCCCCCAAGCTCACCCCCCTATTCCTACTCCAAGGCCAACTCAAAGCCCCTGACCACCCCTACCACAAACCCCCACAGAAGCCCGAAAATTACGCCACACATGAGCATAGCCATGTAGTTTACCATGTCTCAAGGCCGTTAAGTGATATAGGTTCTGCCAAGTCAGCAAACGGTGTTCCACCAGGGCCCACGTGGGAGGGCACGCCTGATTCCACAGAGAGGCAATGGCTAAACGAGCAGCAGTGAATGCCAACTTGCAAAACAAAGAGTCACCCCAAGCCAGATCCAATTGATGCCAAAACAACAAGGCGTGTCGCCAATCGGCCGGTATCTGGACATCCAGAATCCGGGACACCCGAACAAAGACCTCAGTCCAGAATCCACACACCTGCCCACACTGCCACCACATATGAAAGTAGGTACCCACTTCCCCACAGCCCCTCCAACAGAGAACACTCGCACCTCCCCGCCAGCGAGCCACCACCTGAGGGGTATAGTACCACCGAAAGAGGACCTTGTAACCATTCTCGATCAGCAAAGCAGCTATACCCGCCGAGGAAATCTCCGACCAGATGTCACCCCAAGTGTCCCAGGAAATAGCGGAACCACCATCTCCCTCCCAGGCCCTCATGTAGGGAAGGGGAGCCCCCCGACAATTAAGACACCTATATACCGCAGAGAGAACTCCCTTCCGGAGCACTGGACCCAATAGCAGCTCAAAGGGCATCTTACCACCCCTTAAATCCCCCAGAAGGCCCGAGGTCCTGATATAATGGAGAACTTGTAGGTAGGGAAACAAATCCCGTACCCCAAACTCAAACTTGCCCCTGAGCTCTGCGAAGGATCTAATCCTACCCAGAACTGGATCCCACAACTGTCCCACACAGACTAAGCCCCGAGCCTCCCAGTCTGTAAACACTCCCCTATCCCTTCCCGGTGGAAAGTCAGGGTTATGTCTCAACGGTGTATACCAGGAATGCCGCCTACGCCCCAATAAACTAGCACGGGTCTGGTTCCACACCCTCAGAGAAGTCGCAACCGAAGGTATCTCCCCCCCCAGTCGCACCCTACCAGGCACCCACGGCCGATGCAACAAAGGCACCCCAGCACTCAAGCTTTGTTCAATCTCCACCCACTGTTTCGGTGTCTGCGTCTGCCACTCCAAAAGAGTGCGCAGCTGAGCAGCCTGATAATATTTTACCACATCCGGGACCCCCAACCCCCCATCCCCTCTCCCCATACATAGGACCTTTCTACTTACTCTGGGCCGTCGACCAGCCCAGATAAAATTAAAGATATGCCTTTGAACCCCCTCCAACGTTCGCCTTCCCACCCAAAGGGGCAATACTTGGAATAAGAACAACAACCGAGGCAGAATCATCATCTTCACAATGGCCACCCGACCCAACCAAGAGAAATACAGATCTTTCCACTTAAGCAAATCCTGGTGAATACGACGAAAAAGCGGAGGAAAATTAAGGTCATATAAATCCACTCCCGGCAGTCCAAAATAAACTCCAAGATACCTCAGAGAACGCTGAACCCACCGAAATGGATACCGGTCTCGGAGATAGGATACCCGATCAGCAGGCAAATTAATATTAAGGAGCTCTGATTTGCCAACATTGATCCGGAATCCTGACACCTCACCATAACTATCCAACTCCCGTAGTATAGCCGGCAGGGAAGTAGCGGGGTCCTCCACCGTAAACAAAATATCATCCGCAAACAAAGCCAGCTTATAATCCCCTCCCGGCACCGTAACCCCCTTAATATCCTGATTCATCCGCACTCGCTGTGCCAGGGGTTCCACCGTTAAGGCGAAAAGGAGCGGAGAAAGGGGACACCCCTGGCGCGTTCCCCTAGCCAGAGAAAAAGTCTCCGAATAACCCCCATTCACCTTGATACAACTAAGAGGTCCAGTGTATAGAACCCGAATCCAATCCCGCATACGTGGACCCAATCCCACAGATTCCAGAACCCGAAATAAGAAGGGCCAAGACACCCTGTCGAAAGCCTTCTCAGCATCGACAGATAAAAATACTGTTTCCCGCACCCCCCCCCCCTGGCCTGTTCATATAAATCATAGACCCGACGAGTATTATCGCCCACCTGTCTACCCACCACAAACCCCGACTGATCTGGGTGGATCAGCCGGGGAATCCAACTCATCAATCTGTCCGCCAGAATCTGCGTAAAAATCTTAGTATCCACCCACAACAAGGATATCGGTCTGTAGGAGGCACATTGAAGGGGATCCTTCCCCTCCTTAGCCAACACTGTCACACCCGCCAAGCGCATGAAGTAGGGAAGGGCACTATTCCCTTGTAAAGAGTTAAGAAAACGTAATAGAGGAGGCAGTAGCAGGTCCTGAAAACGTTTGTAGTACTGAACGGTGAAACCATCCAACCCAGGCGACTTACCAAGCTTCATGGAACGCAGCGCACCCCTAGCCTCAATCAACGTAAGAGGGCGGTCCAATTGCGCTACATCTGCCTGAGCAATCTGGGGCAACTCTGCAGAGTCTAGATAAGCGTCCTGGTCCTGTGAGGGCCCAGGTGCCTCCGGAGTATAGAGTTGGGAATAATACTCCACAAAACGGGCACGGATAGCATCTTCAGTATGCAACAATTCCCCAGAGGCTGCCCGAAGCGCAAGAATCTGGTTACTTGACTGACGCACCTTAAGACGATGGGCAACCAATCGACTAGCTTTGTTAGAAAACTCAAAATATCTCTGTTGGATAAGCTGTAAGTTATGGTGCAATCTGTCCAAGTCAAGAGCCTGGAGATCCCGACGTGCCTGAGATAAGCGCTCCCGCAGCTCCGCGTCCCAAGGACAACGCTTATGCATACACTCCAGCCTACCAATCACACCCAACAGGACCGCCGCATCCTCCCGTCATTTACGCTGCCGGGCCGACGACAAGGCAATCAATCTGCCCCTAAGGGTAGCCTTCAACCCCTCCCAGACCGCTTCCAACGAGGCTCCACACTCCACATTCACGTCCAAATATTCTTGTGTCCACCCTTCAATCTGTGCCCCCACCTCCGGATCATCTAGGAGACTATCATTGAAACGCCAGAATTTCTGTCCCGAGCCTCCACCCGCCCCCTGGATCCGCAACCACACCGGTGCATGGTCCGACCACGTGAGGGACTCAATACCCGCGGACTCCACCCTCCGGAGTAATCCCCGCTCCACAAACACATAATCAATTCTAGAATAAGAGGAATGTATTCCCGAGAAGTAAGTATAGTCCTTGACCGAAGGATGTAGCCACCTCCAGCAGTCCACTACATTCAGAGTAGCCAATGCCTCACG
The DNA here is from genome assembly GCF_902459505.1 of Geotrypetes seraphini. Lineage (NCBI taxonomy): Eukaryota > Metazoa > Chordata > Amphibia > Gymnophiona > Dermophiidae > Geotrypetes > Geotrypetes seraphini. Next base: position 195,004,291 of record NC_047085.1, read on the forward strand.
CAACAGTTTACGATCCCTTCTGCCATATCGATCTGCCCTCCCTGAGTTATCCAAATGAGGGGTCACTGTAAGATTAAAATCCCCACCAAAAACCAGGGCTCCCCCCTTAAATTTAAGGATTCGAGGGACCAACTCACGGAAGAAGGTCCCCTGACCCTCATTAGGGGCATAGACATTTACCAGGGAGTACAAGATCCCCTCAATCAGAGCTTCCAGCATAATGTATCTACCCTGAGGATCCCGCACCACTCTACGTACCTCACAACGAATCCCCTTACGAATAAGGATTCCCACCCCACTTCTCTTAGAGGTGCCCACCCGGGAAGCCCAAAAGGCCTGCGGGAACCTATGATCCCCGACCAAGGATTCATGGGACTGTAGTAGATGGGTTTCCTGAACAAAGCAAATATCAGCCCTCAAACGGAGCAGTTCCCTATAGAAAGCCCTTCTCTTATTGGGGGAATTGAAATCCCTGATATTATAGGAAACCAATCTAAACGCCCCCATATTCCAAATCAAATAAAAACCACACCGACCCAACCATAGCAAACATGTCCCCACATCCCCCCCACTTCCCCCAGCCCTCCCCTCCAACCCCCCTCCCCCAGAGTGAGAGTCCTCAGATCTCCCACCAACATACAAAGAAGTGAACCATCCCCATGGCCCCTTACACATATCCCACAATCAAATATCAACTATCGAATACAATGCGTACAAACATCCCCTTCTCCCTACCCACCAACCCCCCAACTCCCACATCACAAGTCCCAATCACCTCTCCCCCATACTGCAATACCTCCCATAAAGCACAAAAAGCAATGTTACTTACCGTAACAGTTGTTATCCAGGGACAGCAGGCAGCTATTCTCACTAGTGGGTGATGTCATCAGACAGAGCCCCGGTACGGACGTCTCACAAGCACGTGTTGCTTGTAGAAACTTAAAGTTTCTAGATGCCCGCACCGCGCATGCGCCGGTGCCTTCCTACCCGGAGATCCGGGCGTGTCTCCTCAGTTCAGGTAGCTAGCCTGAGAAGCCAACCCAGGGGAGGTGGGTGGGACGTGAGAATAGCTGCCTGCTGTCCCTGGATAACAACTGTTACGGTAAGTAACATTGCTTTATCCCAGGACAAGCAGGCAGGTATTCTCACTAGTGGGTGACCTCCAAGCTAACCTCAGTGGGATGGAGGGGGAGTTGGCGACTTAAGAGAATAAATTTTTCAATACTGTTTGGCCAAACTGTCCATCCCGTCTGGAGAGGGTATCCAGACAATAATGTGAGGTGAATGTGTGAACCGAGGACCAGGTGGCAGCCTTGCAAATTTCCTCGATTGGTGTTGATCTGAGGAATGCTACTGAGGCTGCCATTGCTCTGACCTTATGGGCTGTGACCTTACAAGGAAGTGATAATCCAGCCTGGGCATAGCAGAAAGAGATACAAGCCGCCATCCAATTAGAGATGGTGCGCTTTGATACGGGTCTTCCCAACTTGTTAGGATCGAAGGAGACAAAAAGTTGAGGAGTGGTTCTGTGTGGCTTGGTGCGATCCAGGTAGAAAGCCAAGGCACGTTTGCAGTCTAGAGTGTGAAGGGCCGATTCTCCGTGGTGAGAATGAGGCTTAGGGAAGAATACTGGAAGTACAATGGATTGGTTGAGATGAAATTCGGAGACCACCTTAGGCAGGAATTTCGGGTGAGTGCGGAGGACCACCTTGTCATGGTGGAATACTGTGAATGGTGGGTCCGCCATCAATGCCTGGAGTTCGCTGACTCTGCGAGCGGACGTAAGGGCTACAAGGAAAAGCACTTTCCAGGTGAGATACTTCAGAGGGGCCCTGTTGAGTGGTTCAAACGGGGGCTTCATGAGATGGGAAAGGACTACATTGAGGTCCCAAACTACTGGAGGTGGTTTGAGAGGCGGGTTAACATGGAAGAGTCCTTTCATAAATCTGGCGACCACCGGATGGGCCGAGAGGGGTTTCCCTTGTAGGGGCTGGTGGAACGCCGCGATAGCGCTCAGGTGTACTCGTATGGATGTGGACTTGAGCCCAGATTGAGATAGGTGTAGGAGATAGTCCAGCACGGAGGATAAGGAAGCTCGCTGGGGTTCCTTTGACTTGGAAACACACCATGAGGAGAATCTGGTCCATTTCTGGGAGTAGCATTGCCGAGTGGCGGGCTTCCTGGAAGCTTCCAAGACCTCCCTCACTTCTTGTGAGAATTGGTGAGGGGTTACGTTGAGAGGAACCAAGCTGTCAGGTGGAGAGACTGCAGGTTGGGATGAAGTAGTGATCCTTGATGTTGAGTAAGTAGTGAAGGAAACACTGGAAGTGGTACTGGTTCCCTGCTGCTGAGTTGAAGTAGGAGGGAGAACCAAGGTTGTCTGGGCCACCGAGGAGCTATTAGAATCATGGTGGCCCGTTCGAGTTTCAGCTTGACCAGAGTCTTCTGGATCAGCGGGAATGGTGGGAACGCATATAGAAATCGTTTCCCCCAGTTCAGTAGAAAAGCATCTGCCTCGAGGCGATGAGGAGTGTAGATCCTGGAGCAAAACTGAGGCAGTTTGGCGTTGTGGGGAGTCGCAAAGAGGTCTATCTGAGGCGTCCCCCACTGCGTGAAGATTTGGTGAAGGGGGCTGGAATGGAGAGTCCATTCGTGCGGTTGTAGCAGACGGCTTAGTTTGTCTGCTAAGACGTTGTTCTCCCCCTGGATGTATACTGCTCTGAGTAGGGTGTTGTGGCGCACCGCCCAGTCCCAGACTCGTAGAGCTTCCTGGCAAAGGAGGGCCGAGCCCGTGCCTCCTTGCTTGTTGATATAATACATGGCGGCCTGATTGTCTGTGCGAATGAGGATTACCATGTCGTGGAGTAGGTGTTGGAAAGCTTGGAGCGCATTGAAGATGGCTCTGAGTTCCAGTAGATTGATTTGGTGTAGTCTCTCCGCATTGGTCCAGAATCCTTGGGTGCGGAGACCCTCCAGATGGGCTCCCCATGCGTAATTCGACGAATCGGTCGTGAGAACTTTCTGATGGGGGGGAGAGTGCATCAGCAAACCTCTGGATAGATTCGAAGAGGTCATCCACCAAAGTAGAGACTGCCGAAGAGCAGGTGTGACTAAGATGCGTTTGGATAGTGGATCGGATGTCTGATTCCACTGTGATGCCAGGGTCCACTGGGGGATCCTGAGGTGGAGTCTGGCAAAGGGTGTCACATGTACTGTGGAGGCCATATGGCCCAGGAGCACCATCAGTTGTCTCGCCGGTAGGGTCTGGCGAGTCGACACCGACTGGCAGAGATGAAGAAGAGACTCCATGCGTTGCCGAGGCAGGAATGCTCGGAGTCGGGTGGTGTCCAGGACCGCTCCGATGAAGGGGAGGGACTGGGTGGGTTGTAGATGAGACTTGGAGAAGTTGATCTCGAAGCCCAAATTCTGGAGGAAGTAGGTTGTAGCCAAGGCCGCCGAAGTGACCTCTGGGGCTGACGGGGCCTTGATGAGCCAGTCGTCGAGGTATGGGAATACCTGTAGACCCCTGTCCCGGAGTGCTGCGGCCACTACCACCAGGCACTTTGTGAAGACTCTGGGGGACGAAGATAGGCCGAATGGTAGCACTCGATACTGTAGGTGCAGATTTCCCACCCGAAATCTGAGGAACTTTCGGGAGGCCGGGTGAATGGGGATGTGAGTGTAGGCCTCCTTGAGATCCAGGGAGCATAACCAGTCGTTCTGCTCGAGGAGGGGGTATAGAGAAGCCAAAGTCAGCATGCGAAACTTCTCTTTGACCAGGAACTTGTTGAGGGCCCGAAGGTCTAAAATGGGTCGCAGGTCGCCCGTTTTCTTCGGGACGAGGAAGTACCGGGAGTAAAACCCTCGGTTCAATTGGTCTGACGGGACCGGCTCGACAGCCCGAAGCTGGAGTAAGGTTTGGACTTCCTGAAGAAGAAGGGCGGTCTGCGTCGAGCTGGAAGGATACTCTCTTGGGGGATGGTCCGGGGGGACCCGGTGGAATTGAAGAGAGTATCCTTCTCTTATGATGGTGAGGACCCATAGGTCCGTAGTTATGGCCTCCCATCGATGGTAGAAAAGATGGAGGCGGCCCCCTATGGGAGAGGCCGAGGTTATGCTCCCGGGGGGGGGCGTCAAAAGGGCTGGGGGGCCTTAGGTACGGCCGGTGGCTGAGGTTTTTGCTGAGACTTCTGGGGAGGTTGTCTCTTCGCAGGCTGCCTCGCAGCAGGCGTTTGTCTGGGCATGTAACGCCGCTGGTAAATCAGGGGTGGCCTGGACGGTCGAGACTGTTGAGGTTTGGGTTTGGGCCGCAGGATGGATTGAAAGGATTTTTCATGATCCGACAGCTTCTTGGTAACAGTTTCGATAGACTCATCGAACAGGTCAGCTCCAGCACATGGTACGTTGGCGAGTCTGTCCTGAAGGTTGGGATCCATATCGATGGTACGGAGCCATGCCAGGCGACGCATCGCTACCGCGCTTGCGGCGGCGCGTGCCGAGAGTTCGAATGCATCGAAGGAGGATTGCATCAGCTGGAGGCGTAATTGGGAGAGGGAGGCTACCACTTCCTCGAACTCAAATCGAGCTTGGTTGTCTATGAACGGAGTGAACTTGCGGAGCTCCGGCAAGAAGAACTCCAAATAGGAAGAGAAAAAGAAGTTGTAGTTTAGCACCCGTGACGCCATCATGGAGTTTTGGTAGAATTTTCTACCAAATTTGTCCATCGTTCTCCCCTCTCGGCCCGGCGGTACAGAGGCGTAGACCTGGGAGGGATGAGAGCGTTTTAGGGAGGACTCGACCAGCAGGGATTGGTGGGAGAGTTGGGGGCCCTCGAACCCTTTATGGTGCACGATGCGGTATCGAGCATCGAGTTTGCTAGGGATCGCCGGTATGGAATACGGCGTTTCGAAGCACTGCATGAAGGTCTGGTCCAGTAATTTATGCAGGGGGAGCCGAAGCGACTCCGTTGGAGGGTTAGGTAAATGCATGGTGTCCAGATACTCTTTGGAGTATCGGGAGCCCGTGTCAAGGGTCACATCCAGATCATCCGCCATTTGTCGGAGGAATGATGAGAAGGACAATTGTTCCGCCAGCGTCGGTCTGTGGGACGGGCTGGCGGAGGAGGAGGCCTCCAGGTCCGTGGACATCGGGGAGTGACAAGGAGAATCGGGCACCGGTGTCTCCTCGTACTCCGGGCCCCTCGGGGGGGACGCCTCTGATGAGGAGTATCCCCTACGTTGCAGTTTTTTCTGCGGTGACACCTCCGAATAGCGTGAGGAGTGCCAGGATGAGTGTCTCGATCGGTGCCCGTCTCGGTGGCGGGACGGGGATCGGGATCGTCTGTGCATCGCATGGTCTCCCGAGGTCCCCAAGTGGATAGGGCTGGAAGCAGTGGATCGCCACTGGGTTTGCGATGCGGGTTCCTGTGATGCTACCCAAGTCTGGTAAGGAGTACGGAGGGACTCTTCCTGACTATGCCCAGGGCTTCGAGTATCGATCGGAGGTCTGGTCCCATGTTGGCGCGGAGGCGTAATGGGTTCTAATGGCGGCATGTCGGTAAGCGAGGCTTGCCGCGTGGGTATCGCCGCCCTCCCTCGTTCGTCCTCGTCGGTTGTCGAGGTCGAACGGTGTGGGGGAGGGGGAGGGGGCGGACCGCCCCTTTGGACCGGTACCGGGAGGTCACCCTGTATGGCAGCGATGAGCCCGGGTCCGATGGTCTGCATGAGCTCAACGAATTGAGCTTCCAGCACGGACCGTAGCGAAGCCGATAGGGAGGGATCCGCACCGAAAGGGGGTCCTCCTGCACGGGCATCGCGCTCCTTCGAGGTCGAGTGCTTCTGCTTAGTAGCTTTCGGCACTTTGATGACCATTGGTGGCACTGTGGAAGGAAGAGGTACCTGAACCGAGGAGACCGGGGCAGGCACCGACGTCGAGCTCGTGGATGGTGTCGGGGCGAGCGATGCCGGTTTCACCGCACTCGATGCAGGAGGAGTCGGTGCCGGTTTCGCCCGAACCGGGGAGGTATCAGATGAAGTGGAGGCTGAGGGATCCTTAGCTGCGTCCATCTTGAACATCGATTCCCACAATAGGCAACGCCGCTTGAATGAGCGTGCCGTAAGGGTAGAGCAAGGCCCGCACGATTTCGGGATGTGGTTAGGGCCCAAACACTGCAAACAGCGCCAGTGAGGGTCCGTGAGTGAAATCGCGCGTTGGCACTTGCTGCACTTTTTAAAACCGGTGATTGGCCGGGACATAGGCCGGAAAATCTCTGCCGCGAGGTCGAAGCCCGTGGGCCTGAGCCACGTGGCCGGCCCGTTCGACCCGCCGGAGGAAATAATCTTCTCCTTTTTTTTTTTTTTGAAAAAGAAAAGAACTGTTAACTGTAATTAAAAGAAACGAAAACGCGGACAAGGAAGGCAAATTTAACTGAATTCAGCTAGCGCATGAAGAAGTTGAACTTCTCAGCTCCGCGGAAAAGAAAGAACTGAGGAGACACGCCCGGATCTCCGGGTAGGAAGGCACCGGCGCATGCGCGGTGCGGGCATCTAGAAACTTTAAGTTTCTACAAGCAACACGTGCTTGTGAGACGTCCGTACCGGGGCTCTGTCTGATGACATCACCCACTAGTGAGAATACCTGCCTGCTTGTCCTGGGATAAACCAAGCTATCAACTTCCCCCTTCCTCCACATCCCAAGCCAAACAGTGTGTTATCCCCACAAAACACCCTCCCAAGAAGCAAATTCTAACAGTCCAATCCCAGGGAGGGAAGCCCAAAGACCCCCACCAAGACATAAAATGACAGTGGAGATAGGGAAGAAACAAGTATAGTCAATCAGCTCTCAGGGGGGAGCACTTAAAGACGAAGCGGCAGCCTGAAGAGGGGGTCCGCCCCCTCGACCACCCCTCCCGCTCCGGGATCTGTTCTCCACTCGTTGCCAGCGGGAGGGGGCAGGGCGCCCCACTGGATTAGGCAGTACACCCCCCGCCGGAGCAGCCTCCTCAGGAATCTCAATTCCCGCTTGTTGCAACAGCCCACGAGCCTCTCGAACAGTGGCAACTCTGGTGTGGACTCCATTGATGGAAATAATAACCCCGAAAGGGTAAGTCCAGCGATAGCGTAAATTACTGCGCTGCAAAGCCTTAGTCACTTCTTTGAACGCCCGACATTTCTGGAGCGTGCCAGCAGCGAGATCCTGATAAAACTCCAGCCGGTGACCCTCCCAGGTGACCGTGCCCATCTCCCGGGCTCTGCGAAAGATCCGCTCTTTAAGAGCAAAGCTCTGAAGGCACAACACTATATCTTTAGGTTGATCCAGTGTCCGGGGTCCCAGAGCACGATGAGCTCGCTCCAATCCCGGCTCCAGAGAGTCATCTTGCAGGAGCCACCTGATCAGCTTGATTGTAGTAGCACGAACATCTTTAAACTCAGGTAGGTCTGGTAGGCCCCGCACCCTCAAATTATTACGCCGGGTGCGGTTCTCCAAATCCTCGACCTTATCCAAAAGAGTTTGGTAATCCGCGGACACCGCCTCCAGTGATCTCTGCATTCCAGTTACACTGTCCTCACAACTGTCCAAGCGCATTTCCACCACCTCGACCCTCGTGCCCACCTCCACCAGGTCAGTGCGTAGCTCCTGCACCGCCTCCCGAACCTGCACAGCCACCGCAGAGATTTCAGATTTTACCTCTGCAATCCAGCGCTGCATGTCCGCTTTAGTGAGTGGGTCCAGCGATGCGCTCTCCGGCACCGGGTCCACGATCATGTCGACCACAGCCGCTAGGGCTCCGCTCGATTTCGCCGCCTCCCCACTGCTCGTCTCGGGGCCCATGCTGCCACGTGCAGCCCGGTCCAGCGCTTGTTCCAGCGTGCGCTGGCCGGGTCTGTCGCCAGGCAACTTTTTCCTCGTTGCCATAATGTGCACTGTAGCTTCCCACACCGCACCAACCCCCGGGGACAAGAAATTTGCGCTGTTTACACACCAAAACGATAGTTATTTCACCGGCCCGAACGGAGCTCTCACTTTAAGCTTCCATCTGCGGCGATGACGTCACTTCCTCCTCGGGGATTAACATTTTAGATATAAATTGAGGTTCGTTAAAAGTTAGGGTTTTGAATATAAGTAGCATGACCTTAAAGGGTACACGATGGCTGATTGGCAGCCAATGGGCGTCGGTCATCAGAGGCGTAACATGATCGTATTTCTTGGCATTGTATATTAACTTAATTGCTGGTAAAGGCTGGTAGTTGCAAACTGGAACAGCCAGGAAAGCACCATCCAGCTGCAGCACACTGGTTTTAAAGGTTTGGGTTTTTTTTGTTTTAAGGGAAAGAAGAAAAATAAAGAGCCAGGAATAACCTCAATCCCAAAGGATAGGAGGGTGGAGTAGGGACCTTGGGGGGCTCAGGTGTACTTCCCAAAGTTGGCACCGCTCAGCCAAACATCCCTATCTACTTGAAGAGAATAAACTCAACAGAAGAATAAAAAATATGCCAGCCAGAATCCAGGAGCTAGTGGAAAAGCGACCATCACCTGCTGGGAGATAGAGAATACTGAAGATACAGGGAGAGTGCCAACCAATAGGACCACCTGTTAATCAGTTCTCTATCTCCGCCTGCTGGTAGATGTGTGCTATCCCACTTGTCTCTGGATTCATCTGCTGCTGTTGCTGAGGAAGATATGATTGAAGTTTACAAAATCCTGAGTTGAGAAGAAGGGGTACAAGTGGACTGATTTTTCACTCCATCAGACATTACAAAGACTAGGGGACACTTAATGAAACTGCAGGGAAATACGTTTAAAACCAATAGGAGGAAGTATTTTTTCACTCGGAGAAAAGTTAAGCTCTGGAACGCATTGCCAGAGGTTATGGTAAAAGCGGATAGCATAACTGATTTTAAGAAAGGTTTGGACAAATTCTGGGAGGAAAAGTACATTGTCTGTTATTAAGACATGGGGGAAGCCTCTGCTTGCCCTGGATTGGTAGCATGGAATGTTGCTACTCTTTGGGTTTTGGCCAGGTACTAGTGACCTGGATTGGCCACCGTGAGAACGGGCTACTGGGCTTGGTGGACCTTTGGTCTGACCCAGTAAGGTTATTCTTATGTTCTTATGACTTTCATCATCTCTGAGACTGATGTGGCAGGGTGCTATCCAAATGGAGCAAATGTCTTGTTTCGGTCTTATGACCTGACTAATGAAAGGTCAAAATTGAGGAAGAAAAGCTAATCAGAGGAGGTTATTGGTACTCTGCTTCAGGTGAGAAAGTGTTCCACCTTCTCAGTGTATTCAACAGTCTGGCGGGTTTTGAAGCCTGGTGTTCAGAGTGAGTTATTTCCCCCTTTATTCTTTCTTACCACAAATTTTGGCCTTCTTGCAAGTTGGCATGCAGAAGAGTCTAGTCTAGAGTCTAGAGTGCAGGTAGCGGCTCTTTCTAGTTATCAAGAATGGGTATTGAATTTGTCTTTAGTTGTGCATCTGGACTTTGTTTATTTTTCAAGGGGTGTTAATCACTCTAAGTCCCTTCCTCAACCCCCTTGCCTAGAGTGGAGCCTAAACTTGGTGCTGAGCTCCTTGAGAAGGCACCCTTTGAGCCTATATGGAAGATGACCAAGAAAGACTTTACCCTAACGTCTAGTCTTTCTGGTAGCTATTGCTTCTGCGTGTCGGATATCGAACCTTCAAGCTGTGTCCTGTTGGGATCCCTTCCTTCAGTTTTCTGAGGCAGGAGTAACAATTCGCACTGTTCCGGCCTTTCTTTCCAAAGTGATTTCTTCATTCCACCTGAATCAGCTGCTGTTTCTTCCATCATTTTGGAAGGATAATTGTGGACTGGAATTCACTTTGCTGCGTTTCCTAGATTGTCACCAGGTGCTTCTGCAATATCTGCAAGCAACCAATGAATTTCGTCCATTAGACCACTTTGTTTTCCTTTCTGGCCCGAAGCGGGGCAATGCTGCTTTGAAAGCAACTATCGCTCATTGGATTAAAGAGGTTATTGGTTACCCTTCTTTTGGGTAAACATCTGCTATCTTTACTTCGGGCTAACTCTAAGAGAGCTCTTTCACCTTCATGGGAAGAATCTCAGGCATATTCCCTTGAAGAAATCTGTTTGTTTGCCACAAGGTCCTCCTGGCATACTTCTTCAGTGTCCTACCCTGTTTGAGGATTGCTTTGTTATATCCAACAAATATCTGGATTCATCTGCTGCTGACGAGGAAGGAAAACTTATGACTTACCTGATAACTTTCTTTTCTTTAGTTGCAGCAGATAAATCCAGAACCCCAACCTATCTATTTCTTGTTGCAAGTTAAGGTTTCTAGTGCTTATACCTTTGTTCCTATGAGGAAGGAGACCTGGTTTTGGTTTCATAGTTTTTTCCTGCTCTGTTATGACTACTAACTGACTCAAGAGCTTTTCATCCCATAAGAGAGTGTTCAGTTGTTGCCCTCTATCTCCACTTGCTGGTAGTTGAACATAATCTACAAGTATCTGAATTCATCTGCTGTGATTAAAGAAAGAAAATCATCAGGTAAAACACAAAATTTGAAGAAAATAAACAAGAGCAGTAAAGACTAGCTCATACTGTCTCGCTTGTAGGAAAGCAACTGGAAACCAGAGGGCAGTCCTGAGGTAAGAGATGAGGGTCAGAAAAATATGTAAATGAGGTTTCCCACAAGCACTCTCGCAACATGGGATGCATAACTAATGTGACCATACGTCATGTTTTGAATGGGACCATCCTGTTTTTAGGTAGCCTTGTCCCCAAGCACAGTTTCGGGATGCCAAAATGTCCTGTTTTCAGAAAGAGAGCAACTAGAGCAGGGTTTCTCAATGCGCGGTACGCATACCCCAGGGGGCAGGCCCAAACCTTCTCTTTGACATCAGAATTGACGTCATGGGGAAGGCTTGTGGGCTGGCTACGTGCAATCGCTACACATGCTGGCTCTTCCCTTCCTGTAGTTGTGGCACCAGGGCTGTAATTAAATGTAGCGGAAAGTGGCGGACTGGGGGGGGTAAGGAAGCAGCGGTGGGTCGGCTTGGGGGCAGGCAGGCTTCAGCGCAGCTTTAGGGGAGAAGGGAGCACTAAGGACATAGAAAGGAGGGAGGGAGGGGCACTAAATACATAGGAAGGAGGGAGGGAGGGAATAGAAAGGGACAATTGTTGGGCCTGAGGAAAGAAAGAAAGAATGCAGAGTCAGAAGAAACATAGAAACATAGAAATAGACGGCAGATAAGGGCCACGGCCCCTCTAGTCTGCCCACTCCAATGATCCTCCCCTACCTATCTCTGTGAATAGATCCCACGTGTCTATCCCATTTGACCAGAAGCTCATGAAATCACCAGACAGCAAAGGTAGGAGAAATGATTTTATTTTTAATTAAGTGATCAAAATGTTTTTGTTTTGAGAATTTATATTTGCTGTCTATATTTTGTTGTCTTTTACTAAACCGCGATAGTGGTTTTTAGTGCAGGGAGCTGCACGGAATGCCCTACGCAGCTCCCAATGCTCATAGAGTTCCTATGAACATCAGAAGCAGCACAGGGCATTCAGTGCAGGGTCATGTCAAGTGATCAGATTCTTGGAAAGTGCCCTGCATGACCATCACGGATTTTGATGAAACTTCATATGCAGAGTCCACCATGTCTCAAACGAACTTTGGTAAAGTTTTAGTTTCGCCTGTGAAATATTTGTGGAGATATAGCCATTTGTTTGACCCCATACTGCATTGACATACAGTACGACAGTGACATTCTGACAACTTTGAGACACAATATCTCCCGAGCTATGTTTCCAAAAAAACTGAAACTTAGCTACCCTGCACAACTTTTGGAGCTCTATTCAGTGCTACCAATAATAATTTTTGTCGAGCACTGAGTGAATGGCTGAATTACAGTAAACTTGGCCGAAAAAATTAGTGCTCCAAAAAAAGTCAAAGTTTGACATTACTTAGCTCCCACAATAATTGAGCAATAAATGCGAAATTTGGCTCATGTCTCAGTACAACGTTGTTTTCAAAAGTACAATTTCAACCTCCAAGCTCTTTCCATTAGTTTACAAATTAAGTGTAAAGTTGCTAATTTGTGTAAAAAGGCCAAAAATAGGGTATTTTCAGCCTGCTTTTACAAAAAAATACCTTTTAGAAACTCTTTCAAATCAGTCTCATTAGAAAGAGCATATTTCAAACCCCCTAGAAAAGTGGACTTCATTTTTCAACGCAGGTTAACAATGGCTGAAAAAGGGGGACAAAGTTGGGAGACGTTGCCACGGCAACAACCTCTATTTCAACATAGTTCTGTCATTTTTATTGTTACAGTTTTGTATTGACGTAGTATTACTACTACTCTATTGCGTTGGTCCATGGTGACATTGTCACTACCAGTTCAAGAGTTTGAACTGACAACCCCATCGCCATAGGGGTAACGCCCGATAGCTGTGCAATACCAGCCACGGGTGGGCCACTTCGTCCAGGTTCCCAAGCTTCGCATTTGGTTTCTTTGTCAAGGTTCCAAACCCTTTTGTTGGTATCTTTCTGGTTCCAAAGCCAATGATTAGGGTGTCTTATCCTAGGTTCCCAAGCCTAAATTGGGTATCTTATATGGTTCCCAAGCCGAAGTGAAGTCCACTTTGTTGGCATCGATTCGTTGGTATCCATTTTAAACTGAATTAATAATAATGTGGATCTGAAAAAGAAAACAAGTTGTAATTTGTGATCTGCATGCAACAAAATTATCACCTCAATTTCTAGTTAGGAATAATCATTAATTAAGAACACTATAATTGTACCCAAAGCTTGAGTAAAAATAAACAGGGAAAAACAGTGTGAAAAGTGACATAATTGTAAGTTGAAACGTAGGCCGTTGCCATAGTGACATCTCCCAACTTTGTCCCCCTTTTTCGGGCATTGTTAACCTGCGTTGAAAAATGAAGCCCACTTTTCTAGGGGGTTTGAAATATGCTCTTTCTAATGAGACTGATTTGAAAGAGTTTCTGAAAGGTATTTTTCTGTAAAAGCAGGCTGAAAATACCCTATTTTTGGCCTTTTTACACAAATTAGCAACTTTACACTTAATTTGTAAACTAATGGAAAGAGCTTGGAGGTTGAAATTGTACTTTTGAAAACAACGTTGTACTGAGACATGAGCCAAATTTCGCATTTATTGCTCAATTATTGTGGGAGCTAAGTAATGTCAAACTTTGACTTTTTTTGGAGCACTAATTTTTTCGGCCAAGTTTACTGTAATTCAGCCATTCACTCAGTGCTCGACAAAAATTATTATTGGTAGCACTGAATAGAGCTCAAAAGTTGTGCAGGGTAGCTAAGTTTCAGTTTTTTTGGAAACATAGCTCGGGAGATATTGTGTCTCAAAGTTGTCAGAATGTCACTGTCGTACTGTATGTCATTGCAGTATGGGGTAAAACAAATGGCTATATCTCCACGAATATTCCACAGGCGAAACTAAAACTTTACCAAAGTTCGTTTGATACATGTGGGACTTTGTGCATAAAGTTTTATCAAAATCCGTGATGGTCATGCAGGGAGCCCTTGATCACTTGACATGGAATAACCCTGCAGCTCCTTGCGCTAAAAAACAGAAACAGGAAGTTTTGAGGAAAAAAAATTAATGGTCACCTTATGCATAACCCACTTGTCCATGAACAGAGTGATGCTACAATAATTTTTCCTTACCTCACAATCATCTCTCAGTCTTTCAAATCTAGCTTACCCAAGCCCAAGGTCTGAATAGCTTTTCATTCCATGGATTTACTTTTTTTAAGTTTTGGGCATGCTGTTATTTTCAGAGTAATTATTTTCTCTCATTTTTATGGTGTTCCTTTCTTTTTAAACTGCATTTGATTGTAAACCACCCTAACCTTGCCAGACAAGACAGTATATAACAAATTTTAGATAAACAAATCCCTGCTTCTTTTTCACCAAAACACAATTCCTGAGCAGTCTCTCTGCAAAGTCTCAAATCTCTCTTTTGAATATGGCTAGAAACATTTCCCTTGAAATCCAAAAACAGCCTCACCAGTAAGAGCAGCAAACAAATAAGTGCAGCAAGAGAAATAAAGCTGGACACAGCTTCAGTCCAAAACTTCATTCATAGAAATCCTCTTCAGCCTATTTCCCCAGGATCTATGAGCTTATGAGGTTTTTCCTTCCTCCCCCTTTCAATTAAATCAATTTCCTATGCTCTTCTGCCACTGACAGTCAAACTAATTTTAAAAAAGCCACCAGCTGCAAGGAGAGCTCAAAAAAGAAAAGTCATTTTACTGTCAAACAGTTCATTTTCCCTTGCTGTATGAGTTATCTTGCTTTCACAAGATAAGGACAGGCAAGAGGAAGGTCCTACCCTCTTGGCCTAACAAAAAGCAAGGAGTTGAACACAAAGGTGATGAATCACAGAAAATCTAATATTTCCATGGATAAAAAAAGAGTCCTTGAAAGATGCAATCCTTTATTGAAAAAGCAACATGGCCACATTTTGACATCTTCTGCTTGTGGCCCATTCTTTGCTTTTTTGCTGTGGTATTTTCTTGGTGTTCATTCCTCTCCACTCGCAAAAGCACTGGCCAAGTCCTCCCACTGATGTTCCAAAAATCGATCTTTTTCTTATGCAAAATCAACCAAAAAAACCCCAAACATTTCACAGCAAATCATTCAAATACCAAACAGCAAAAGTGTGGAAATCACTTTCCATCGAAATTCGCACAACCACAGTATACACAGTTTTGCAAAAATCTACAAACATGGCTTTTTAAGAAATCCCTACTAAAGGTCCAAAGAGACTCGAACTAATAATACAAGTCACCCGAAACAAAGACACTGTAAATGGTCAGCTGCTATTTATATTACCTCAGACTGTATGTATAATTTGATAACTTTATGTAGCATGTATAATTCCTTGTAACATATTTGCACAAATGGAAGAAATAAAATAAAATAAATAAGTATTTAACTATACAAAATTCTATGTAACAATATGTTGCCTGTAATCTGCCTAGAACTCTGATTAATGAGGATTCAGCAAGATATAAGATTGCACTTAACATAAACAAAAAATCCCACTGAGTCCCTTAAACTGTGATCTCATCTGATCTTCATATTCCATTTCCTCCATCGAAGTTACTTCTGTTGGCTCAGGACTAATATTTATTTCTTCAGGCTCAGGGTCTGAGAGGATCTCTGAGGCAGCTAAAAACTGTTGGTCTCCTCTGTCTTCTTTCTTTAACTTCCTGATACATAGACTCAACTCCACTCTCATCCTTGCTTACTGGGGTAACTGATGAGGGCTCTTGCTCATTCACAGACATTTTCCTTTTTTTATTTTTCTATTAAAAATTATCATATTACAATATTAGAAAAAGAACATATTCTAATTAAGTAATCATCAAGCCCACATCAGGGAGAATATCAAACACATTTGTTCATGATATGCAGGAGTAATGCTTACATGCAGCCCAAGCAGTGAGGTAGTGAAGCTGATGCCTGATGGACTTTTACAGTCTTTGTCCCGTATATGGCAAGACAAGAGCTAGAGAAAGCTTTGACAGCGACTCCAACACAGGGGCAATGTGGCTGATGCAGGACAGACTTCTATGGTCTGTGTCTCATATATGGCAAAGATTGATCAGGAGCAAGTATGTCTATTTTATATCACATTCATATCATCTGAGTGTAGGCCTTGCTTATCGTGTAAGGGGGGGGAGGATATCTTATAGAGGAATTTAGCAAGTAAAAAGAATAATTACTAGATGAGGAGTATGAGACTGCTAGGCAGACAGGATGGTCCACGCAGGTCCTTTATCTGCCATCATTTACTATGTCACTAAAATTGTGGAGTACAAAAAACAAACAAACATAAAAATATGCAGGCTAGAAAACAATTAGAACTACCGAAAGATTAGGTTTTTACCTTTGCTAATCTTCTTTCTTGTAAATCCACACTCTATTCCGGGACTAATGGGTTATTTTCCTATACTCACTAGAACTTATAGGAAGCCTCATAATTCCAGTCTTAAGCTCCTCCCCTCTTGCCTTAGGACTGTCCCTTAAGAAGCAGTTAATGTCAAAGCAGCCAGGAATATTTGTAGAGGTCAGAAACAAGAGATAGGGGTACAGGGACACTCCCCGACAATAAGTCTAATCTGCTCATTATAAGAAATTTAGAACTAATAGCAACAATTGAAACAATGGAAACAGGTCAAGAAACAATAGGAACCTTAATGGCAAAAACAGTGCTATAAGGAAATACAGCCCGAACTGTCAGAGGGGACACCTGAACAAGGGACCACCCAAAACTAAATGCTAAACCCATTCTGATGGCACTCTTATAAAGGCTATTCAGAAAACAGAAATCCAGCTTACCAGTAAATATAAAAGCAGACAATCGGCGATCGGCAAGTCCCAGTGTGTGGATTTACAAGAAAGATTAGCAAAGGTAAGAACCTAATCATTCATTCCTGTACAATCCCACTCTATTCCGGGACTAGTGGGATGTAACAGAGCAGTCCCAGAGAGTTAGGGTGAGACTGATGAGCCTGCTGCCAAAACAGAGCAGCCAAAAGCAGTATCCTGATTGGCCGCCACATCGACCCTGTAAAATTTGGTAAACATATGCAAAGAGGACCAGGTAGCAGCCCTGCAAATCTCCTCCAAAGAGATCACCGATGACAGCCCAAGAGAATGAGATGCCTCTGGTAGAATGAGCCCTCACCACGAGGGGGGACTTCTTACTGACCGCTACAGCGGAAATGGCCAAACAAATCCATCTGTAAAATAGCAGACTTGGAAGCTAGCCTGCCCTTGTGGGCAGAACCTGCCAGATCACAGAGATGGTTGGAGAGACAAAACTCATTCATAACCTCCAGGTACCACAAGATCTGAAATTTAAAGAAAATAAACACGAGCAGAAAAGACTGCCCTACAGTCTGACTTGTAGGAAAGAAATTGCTTCTCAGGGGGACAGTCCTGAGGCAAGAGGGGAGGAGCTTAAGTCTCTGAAATTATGAGGCTTTCTACAAGTTCTGGTGAGTATAGGAAATAACCCACTATTCCCAGCATAGATTGTGGATTGGTACAAGAATCATATTTTACCCCAATAGCATATCAGGTAAGAAAAAGACCCATTGTCATTGGACCCATCCTTGACAGATTTTCCAATCAAGACAGTTTCAAGCTGCATGGGATCTAAGAAAACAATGATTATTTTCATAGTCTACTAAGCATTTGCAGAGAAAGCTAAGAAAAAAGGAAGCACCTATTGTCAAAACCTTAGATTTAAGTTGCAAAAACGCTTTCTTATATAAATGGCGTTGCCTAAAAACATCAGGATAAAGCATAACTTCCTGGTCACAAAAAGGCAAACTTTTTTTTTAGGAAAATAAGCTCTCATTATTGCTAGTTTTTCCTCTTCTGCTTGTAAAGTAACTAAAAGTCACTCGCTTATTAATGATCCTGTGAAGTCTACAAAAATCAAAAAGCATCCAAACTATCTGGAGTTAACAGCATCCAACCCTCTTTCTTCATTAATTATTTTAACCCCTCTAGGTAAATGATACAAATTATCCACTGAAAAAGTTTAAGAGTTAGGGAACTGTAATATATCTTTCAAATACAGTACTTCTTAAATGGTTCTAAAGGAGACAAAGAATGTGTTAAATTCAACAATCTAATATTCTACGCACATGCCGAGTTCTCCATTGCTTCTATCTGCATGTGAATCACTAAATTATCTTTAGTCACAGCTGATAAAGCAGTATGAATAGACAAATTGAGAATCCAATTCAGGCAGATGCTGCTCCAGAGATACTACGTGATTGTCATGTTCAGCTAGATTCTGAAGAAGTGTTATCTATGAAACACGATTTCGTGTTGAGGAAGGAAACAACTTGATTGAATTGAACTTAGAATTGGAACTGTTTGATTTTTTTTTTTTGGGGGGGGGATATTTAGACATTTATGTTTTTTTATTTTTAATCATATTTTGGAGGAACTATAATTGCGGATGCAGCCCTATGGGGTTCTTCACATAGATAAGACTACTGTTTCACCTGCCTGCCAAAGAAATAAAATAAGTAATCAGCCATAAGATCTGTTTGAAACTGATATATGGGAGGCAGGCAGGGAGTGCTATGATGTGTTTGTTAACACCTTTGCCAGAGTTTTGGTGTTACTTTAACTGAGCACTATATTCATTATGCAATATGTTTGTGATTTGAAGATTGATCTTGTTTTGGGTATTAGCCACCATAAAAAGAGCCATACTGGGTCAGATCAATAGTCCATCTAGCCCAGTTTCCTGTTTCCAACAGTAGCCAATCCAAGTCACAAGTTAATGGCAGAAATCCAAAGAGTAGCAATTTTCCATCCTATCAATCCAGGGCAAGCAGTGACTTCCCCCATGTCTGTCCCAATAGCAGACTATAAACTTTTTCTCCAGGAACTTGTCCAAACTTTTTTTAAACCCAGCTATATTAACTGCTATAACCACATCCTCTGGCAACGAGCCT
The DNA here is from genome assembly GCF_902459505.1 of Geotrypetes seraphini. NCBI lineage: Eukaryota > Metazoa > Chordata > Amphibia > Gymnophiona > Dermophiidae > Geotrypetes > Geotrypetes seraphini. Next base: position 195,022,808 of record NC_047085.1, read on the forward strand.
ATACTTTTGAGTAAAAAGAATATTTCCATGTAATTTCATTGAGTGTCTTCAAGTTTTTGTAATTTTTGAAAAGACATCTGAGGTGATTAAATTTGCAAATGACACTAAACTTTCAAAGTTGTTAAAACGCATGTGGATTGTGAAAAATTGCAAGCAGCCTTAGGAAATTGGAAAACTGGCTGTCCAAGTGGCAGATGAATTTTAATGTGGACAAATGCAAAGTGATGCACATTGGGAAGAATAGCTCAAATCATAGTTACCGCCGGATGCTAGGGTCCACCTTGGGGGTTAGCACCCAAGTACAGAATCTGGGTGTTATCGTAAACAATACAATGAAACCTAGTGTCCAATATGTGGCAGCGGACAAAAACAAACAAACAGGATGCTAGAAATTATTTAAAAAGGGATGGTCAACAAGATTAAGAATGTTATAACGCCACTGTATTGCTCCATGGTGTGACCTCAGCTAGAGTACTGCGTTCAATTCTGGTCTCCTTATCTCATGAAAGATATAGCGGCACTAGAAAAGTTTAAAAGAAAAGTGACCAAGTTGATAAAGGGGATGGAACTCCTCTCATATGAGGAAAGACTAAAAAGGTTAGGACTCAAGATATGATTGAAGTCTACAAAATCCTGAGTGAACTAGAATGGGTACAAGTGGATCAATTTTTCACTCCTTCAAAAATTATAAAGACTAGGGGACACTTGAAGTTACAGGGAAATACTTTTAAAACCAATAGGAGGAAATATTTTTTCACTCAGAGAATAGTTAAGCTCTGGAACATATTGCCAGAGGTTGTGGTAAGAGTGGATAGCGTAGCTGGTTTTAAGAAAAGTTTGGATAATTTCCTGAAGGAAAAGTCCATAGTCTGTTATTGAGAAAAACATGGGGAAAGCCACTGCTTGCCCTGGATCGGTAGCATGGAATGTTGCTACTCCTGGGGTTTTGGCCAGGTACTAGGGCTACTGTGAAAACAGGCTACTAGACTTGATGGACCATTGGTCTGACCCAGTAAGACTGTTCTTATGTTCTTACCCATTCTACATCTCTAAGGATTTTGTAGGCCTTGGTCATATCTCCCCTCAACCGTCTCTTTTCCAAACTGAAGAGCCTCAACCTCTTTAGTCTTCCCTTATATGAGAGGAGTTCCATCCTCTTTATCATTCTGGTCACTCTTCTTTGAGCATTTTTAATTCCACTATAACTTTCTGAGAAACGACAACCAGAAGCATGCACAATACACAAGATGAGGATGTACCATGGAGTGATATAGAGATATTATAATATTCTTGAACTTATTTACCATCCTTTTCCTAATAATTTCTAGAATTTTGCATTTTTGCTGCAGCCGCACACTGGTCAGAAGATTTCAGTGTAGTGTCTACAATGACACCCAGATCTCTTTCCTGGGTGCTGATTCCTAAGGTAGACCCTAGCATAAGGTAATTGATTTGGATTTTTGTTCTCAATGTGCATCACTTTATATTTGTCCACATTAAATTTTATCTGCCTTTTGGATGCCCAGCCTTCAGTTTCCTAAGGTCTGCCTGCAATTTTCCACAGTCCTCATGTGTTTTGACAACTGAATAGTTTTGTATCACCTGCAAATTTAATCACCTCACTTGTTTCAATTTCCATATCTTTTATAAATATGCTAAATAGCATTGATCCCAATGCAGATCACTATTCGCCTGCCTCCATTTAGGAACATGATAATTTAACCCTACCCTCTGTTCTCTGTCCAATAACCAATTCCTAATCCACAACAGAATATTGCCTTCTATCACAAGACTAATTTTCTCAGGAATCTCTCATGGGGAACTTTGTCAAAAGCTTTCTGAAAATCTAGGTAAACTACATTAACCAGCTCACCTTTATCCATATGTTTATTCACACCTTCGAAGAAATGAAGCAAATAGGTGAAGCAAGAGCTCTCTTAGCTGAACCTATCCTGACTGTCCAAAACCATGTTTTATGTGTTTCATAATTTTATTTTTAATAATAGTTTCTACTATTTTGTCCAGCACTGAAGTCAGGCTTACCTGTCTGCAATTTCCTGGATCACCCTAGAACCCTTTAAAAAGTCGGCATAACATTGGTCAACCTCCAATCTTAACATATCACAGATGATTTTTGCAACAGGTTACAGATCACTAACAATTATTGAGTTCTTTCAGTACCCTGGGACATATACCATCCGGTCCAGGTGATTTATCACTAACTTGTTGATTTGGTTCAGTATTTCTTCCAGGTTCAAGATTTCTTTCAATTCCTCCACATCGTCACCCTTGAAAACCGTTTCTGGTTCAAGTAGATCTCGGGCATCTTCTTCCATAAAGGCTGAAGCAAATAATTAATTTAGTCTCTCCACTATGGCCTTATCTTCACCGAGAGCCCCTCTAATTCCTTGATGATTCAATGGTCCCATGGATCCCCTCACTGGTTTTCTGTTTGTGATGTACCTGAAAAAGTTGCTACTTTGAGTTTTTGCCTCTTTACAAGATTCTCTTCATATTCTCCTTTAGCCTTCTTTATAAATGTTTTGCATCTAACTTTCAGTGCTTATGTTACTTCTTATTTTCTTCATTTGGATCCTATTTCTATTCTTTAAAGGATATTCTTTTGGTTCTAATAGCATCTTTCACTTTACTTTTTAACCATGATGTCATCTGTTCTTCTTTCCACCTTTGTTAATATGTGGAATACATCTGGTCTGGGCTTCTACGATAGTATTTTTAAATAACGTCCATACCTGATTTAAAGTCCTAACCTTTGTCATTGATCATTTTAGTTTTGTTTAACCATTTTCCTCTTTTGAAAATTAAATGTTGCTACAGTAGATTTATTTAATGACTTCGCTCTAGATATCAGCTAAAATCTGATCATGTTATTATCACCATTTCCCAGAAGACCCAACACAGTTACCTCTCATACTATGCCCTGCATTACACTAAGTACTAAACCTAAAATAACTCATCCTCTTGTTGATTCCTGGACCAGTTGCTCAAAAAAGCAGTCATTTGTTACATCTAGGAATTTTACCTCCCTAGCACATCTTGGGATAATGGAAATCACCAGTTATTATACTGTTGCCCAATTTGACAGCTTTCCTATCTGTAAATATTTCTTTATCTTTCAGCTCATTTACTCCTGGAGGATGGTAGTACAACCCTACCTATAAACTCCTACCATTCACGCATGGAATTTCTTTCCATAAGGATTTCACACAGCTATCCATGTTATGCAAAATATTTATTCTGTTTGATTCAATTCCCTCTAACATGTAGCATCCCCCCACCTCCAATTTGTTCTACTCTATCACAGCAGTATAATTTGTACCCTAGGAACACAGTGGCCCATTGATTATCCTCCTTCCACCAGGTCTCAAAGATGCCTATTATATCTACCTCTTCATTTCGTGCTATACTGCATACTTTAACTCTTCCCATTTTATTTTGTAGGCTTCTAGCATTTGTATACTGTCACTTCAAACTGTGGTTTTTCCTTGCATCTTCAAGCTGCTTAGAAGTTGATGGGGATAATTTGCATCCTTTACTTTGGTTTCCTCATACACTCCTAGCTTTATTTCACCATTATTGAAACCTCTCTATTTGGAATCCTTACATGTCCTGTTTCAACAGTATCCTTCAAGGATACTCCACACCGAACCATCCTCTTCTGGGCAACTGTTGGCTTTCCTATCTGTCTTAGAACAGCTTATAAACTATCTCCTTTTTAAATGCTAGCACCAGCAGCCTGGTTCCATCTTGGTTAAAGTGGAATCCATACTTTCAGAATACACTCCTTTTCCAGAACACTGCCCAGTTCCTAACAAATCTAAATACCTCATTCCTGCTCCATCATCTCAACCACACACTGAGACTTTGGAGCTCTGCCTGCCTTTTGGGACCTGCGCATGGGTCGAGAACCAAGATCGGAACCGGGCACTTATGGGACTTCTTCAAGGTTGGCATGATTTGGCTCAATGCCATTTTGATCTGAGTCCCAGATGGCGTAAGGAAAGGCTTCTTAGCCGGCTTACTTACAGAGACAGTATGGTGTGGCACAGAAGGCACGTCAGATGTTACTGGCGGTGTCAATATTTACGGTGTCGCCTTAGTCGGCGCCGCTGGAGGCGGTAGGGATGATGTTGGTTCCCCTTCCATAGCGACACCAAAAAATTTCTGTTGTTGAAGAATGCAGTTTTTCAAAGTCCTCTTCTGAAGGGAAGAACAGCACGGGCAGGACGGGGCTCGGGCCCCAAACACTGGAGACACCAGCAATGCGAGTCAGTCACAGAGATGGGCCGAGCACAGCAACCGCACTTCTTAAATCCCATCAATGGGCGTGGCATGGATGGGAAGACCGCCTTAGCTAAATTGAAAACAGTGGTCAAGGCAGATGAACAGGCCCCGCCAGACCAATCTGCGAGGAAGAAGAAAAATAAAGAATTTTCCCCTGTTTTTTTAACGAGAAAAAGAAAACGAAAGAAAGAAAAAATGACTAAAAGTCACAAACGAGAGCGGGAAGGCAAGGAAAAATTTTCAACAACCGTTGAAATGCGTCTTCTTAGCTCCATGGAAACTAAGAAACTAAGGTACCATGTGCCTACATTGGGCAGGAAGGCACTCACGCATGCGTGGTGCAGGCTATCGTGAACTTTCTAAAAACTTAAGGTGGTGATGCACTTTTGAAGTGGTCCGTACCAGGGCTCCGTCGGTGACGTCACCCATGTGTGAGAATGTGCTACCTGCTTATCCTGGGATAAAGCAGGATTCAGGTGATAAAGCATAGACACAGCTTTCCGGGGATCACATTGTTCTGAAACCAGACCCAGGAGCTGTGGACGGAATGGAAAAAGCACAGGAGAACGGTCCAGGACTGAAGCTTGGGAGGTGGAAAATCCACATAGAGCACTTTCTGAATATCAGTCGTAAAGATGCAGACATAAGCGCACTGAAAATGTTGACAGATCAGCACCTCCAAAGTCAGATGCTCACGACGGTCAAGGAAACCAGTCTCAGCAAAGGAATAGCCTGGATCCAAATTAAGAACAATGGCAGGAGACAGAGAAACATAAAATCTGCATAGCAACTGCAATCGAGGTCTGGCATGGCCAGACAAGAGAACACCTGAACAGGAAGCTTCACCAGACGCCATAGACTGAAATAGCCCCGAAGCGCCTGCTGGATGCATCAAACGAGCGGGGTCTGTAGGATACAACGTTCAAAGGAGCCAAATAAAATCTGGTGAAAAGGCCCACTCCGCAAACATGGCACGGCACTGTTGAAGTTCATGTGTCACATCAAGAGTCCCCAGACTTAGAATGCAGGTGTACTGCACCAGACTCCAGAATGGCCTCTAGGAGAGATTTTCTTCAGAAGGCACGGACCCTGGCTGGCTCCCCAGCCCAAGAGAACACAGAGGAGGCAAAGTCTTAAGTTCCCACCCCCTCATCTGGCATGCTATAGCACGCGGTACACAATTGCTGATCTGGAGCCCATCCAGTACAATGTCCACATCCAATAGATTAGGGGCTGAGGAGTCCATCCCAATTGATTTTGAGTAAAACTGAGGGGTTTTTGAGGAAGAAATAAAGATCAATTTTAAAATCAAAGATGGCCACCATCACAAATTCACGGCAAAAATAAACAAAACCCAAAAATAAAAAATAGTGATTTGGGGTCTGGAGAGGTGGGGGACCAGAACCTTACCCACAGAAACTGTGAAAAATAAAATTTAAAATCAATCCACAAGTCATCCCCTAAAGTTCACAGGCTCTGTAGTGCCTTTGCCTGTCAGCGTTTTTAAAGCAGCTGAGTGGAGAAAATGGATTTTCTGCCTCAGAAACAACTCCGAATGCAGACTTAAAGATCTTCGGACTGCTTGCCTACCTGACTTCAACCTCCACCCCCATGGATACTCTGCCATGCAGTCGGGGGCGGGAAAGGCAGCCTGTGCCTTGAAACCCGGGTGGGTTTCTGTCCAGACGCAAACAGCCTATGCCAGAAACCTTGACAGAGTTACTGGCCAGCAGACTCCCACAGGAAGGGACCCCAGGTACTTGAAGAAGGTGGCACTCATGCAGGCTGGCTCCACATATCCACCAGATTTTCTCTGTGAAGCTTCAGTCCAGCACCGCAGGATTGCATCCTTTTCTCCGACAGGGGATCACCAGGGAGGGATCTCAAGGCACTGAAGCCACCAAAACGAACTTTAAGCAAAAAAATAAGAAACAGCAACAGAGCAATTGCAAAAGACCTGCTCAGACTGCTTGCAGAAATTGAAATTAGGATTGTTTGCTAACTCTTAGACTAAGGGGATGGAGCATGTGTTCAGAAAAGATGTGGATTTCTTTAACACCCGGACTGCGGATTGGGATTGAACACCTAGAGGCTCATAATCGAAACAGAAATATATCTAAAAACCCACCTAAGTCAGCACTTGGACAATCTAAAAGATAGGTCGTCCAAGTGCCGATAATCAAAACGGCTTTTTAAATGTATCCACGGAATTTTTAGGCCTCAAAATCCTGTTGTGCACCCAGAGCTAAAAGGGTCATTTTTGGAGGAGTGATTAGGGCGTGATGTGGGCCACCCTAGAATTAGGCATCCTGCAGCAATAATCAAAGGTTTGATGAGCCTGCTTAGACAGAACTTATACATTGTGAGTTAGACGATAGAAAGACATGTATAAGTGCTCAAAAGATATCCAAAGTGACCAGAGAACCACTGTAGAGCCAAAAGTAAAGACCCACACACACTTCCCCCATGTGCACCGACCCCGTCGCACCCCCACAAAACTCAGAATAAAAACTTACATACCTGCCTCTGGAACATCAGCACTTGACATAGGAAAGCCTAGTAGAGTTGCATAGAGGTAGCTTAAGTAGTCTGGGGGGTGGGCTAGTGGGGTTTTGTGGGGGGTGGGCTTGGGGGAGCTCAACATTACTTATATGGGAGTTCTAGCGATATATTTATGTGACACCCTTTTTGTGAAGTTCACAGCAGTGACTTGTAAGGTGCCCCACTGCTCTATTGCCATGTTTGGGGACTAGTCCATCACATTGCTGTCTAAACTAAACTAGACCTTAAGCTTATATACCGCATCTTCTCTATAAGGATAGAGCTCGGCACGGTTTACAAGAGTTTTGAAGAGAGGAAAATATTATAAGAATTAGTGATTGTACAGAGAGCAGCGGAATTTACATTTTTGAAAATAGCCACGTTTTCAGATGTTTTTGAAATAATTGGAAAGAGCCCAAGTTACGCAGCTGGACAGGAAAGTTATTCCAAAGCTCAGTAATTTTAAAGTAAAAAGATTTCCCTAATTTTCCCAATATAGATAACGCCTTTTAACGAAGGGAAAGTTAATTTAAGCTTTTGGATAGATCTGGTAATATCAGGTCGCACAGAGTTCCAGGATAGAGGAATTAAAGGAGGAAGAGTGCCATGCAAGATCTTAAATGTTAGGCAGGCACATTTAAAGTAAACCCTAGAGATTACTGGGAGCCAGTGAAGTTTTAATAAAAGCGGGGAAACGATCATATTTGTTTTTTGCAAAGATCAACCTGTCCCTCCCATGTTCAAAATGTCTTGTTCTGGACGTTTATGATTTGGATGAATTTTTGATCGAGAATGTGGTGTAAAATGTGGTATAAAGATAGACATAGTGGCAGTCTGGACACACAGATAGACGATTCACAAAAAAAGTATACTTTAGATGTATTTTTTGAGCATGGACATTTGTAACCCGCTGACTTTGGAAAACTAGTACCCTACATCCAAATCAGATTTAGAAGTATTTTTTGATTATGCCCATCCTAGCGTATGGAATCCAGAAAGGATGTAACAGAATCTGTCCTAAAACCATACCTGGACTATTGTAACTCATTATATTGTGGCATTAAAGAAAAAGAACAAGAATGACTACAACTACTACAAAATATTGCTGCCAGACTAATTTTTAGAATGAATCGATATGAGGGGATAAGTCCACTATTAGAACAAAAGCACTGGCTGCCAATGAAAAAACAAAATCAATTCAGATATTTTTTTTTGCCTGTTATGCTGATTTGTGCTTGTTTTTACTGCAAGTTATGGTAATGCTTGTTTTTTGCTTTTATATTTTGCTTGTAATGTTATTTCTTTGTTTTTATTATGTATGTATTTTGTTCCTCATCTAGACTTGTGAATAGGCGGGTTATCAAGTTTCAAGTTTAATGATAATTTGATATATCACCTATCGTAATACTAAGTGATTATACAAATGTTATAAAATCAGGGGATACATGTCAAAAAAATTGCATAATGACAATCAAAACAGCAGACTGACATGGTACAAAAGGACTGGGGGTGAACTACAATAAATATAGAAAAGAAGAGTATGAAAAAGGATAGGACAATAGGAGGGGAGGGTTTCATTCAGGCTGCCTTTATCAAATCAAAAAGAAGAATCTGAGAATGAAGGAACTGGCAAATTTAGTTCAAAGGCATCTCTATACAGAAGTGCTCCTTTAAATTTATCTAAGCTTGCTTCCTCCCTAATGTAAGGGGGTAAAGAGTTCCAGATGATGGGAGCAGTAATATCGAAGGAGGTCATTCGGCGAGTGCCAAATGTCTTAAGAGTGGACACGAAAAGTAGGATTTGAGAAGATGATCTGAGAATTCTGACTGGAGTGTGGGGAATGAGTAGCTTGTCAATGAAAGCAGGTTCTCTGGAATTAAGATTTTAAACGTAAGAAGCGCAGTTTTAAAGGTGATTCTATGAGGGATGGGGAGACAAGGGGCATTTTTTAAGTAAAGGGGAGACATGGTCGTATTTCTTTGAGTTAGTGATGATTTTGATAGCAGTATTTTGGATAAGCTGAAGTCATCTGATTTCTTTTTGAAATATTCCTTTGTATAGGGAGTTCTCAAGTTTTGAAATTGCAAGATAGTGAATTAAGATATTGAGAGAAGACAGATCTAAGAAGTTGCCTAATGATCTAATCATTCATAGTTTGTAGAAACAATTTTTGACTATGGCACCTATCTATTGATGGTAATTTAACTTATCATCAATGATTACACCCAGGATTTTAGTAGAGCAAATCTCATCAACAGGACAGTTAACAATACAAATAGCTGAGGATAAGTGTTTGCCTTCCTTCCACAGGAATAGAAGACAATTAATTTTAGATGTGCTAAGAGATAGCATGTTATCTCTGAGCCAGATTTTAATGTTAGTTAATTTTAAATTGATGTCCTGAATTTCATTTATGTTGGTAGGGTCAATCAAGTAGATGAGCTGTATATCATCTGCGTAGGCAAAGGATGTAAAGCCTATCGATTGGTAGATCGTCAAGAGTGGTGACAGATAGATGTTGAATAATAATGGTGAAAGTACTGACCCTTGGGGAATGCTGAAATGGTTAGGATAAGGTTTTGATACGGTAGCGGTACGATTTGTAAAGTAAGAACGGATACCTGGTTACTGATCCCTATTGTAGATAATCTTTTCAAAAGCAGTAGATGGTCAACAGTATCAAAGGCTGCTGAAAGGTCCAAAGAAATTAAGATTACTGACTTGTGTTGATCCAGAAAGTATTGGATTGAAGTGGTGAAGCCTAATAGGGAGTGCTCTGTGGAATGGTGCTGACGAAAGCTGGTTTGACTGGAATGTAAGATGTTAGGTTTTTCCACAAAGCTTGAAAGTTGATTGTAGACTACTTTTTCTGTCAGTTTGACCAAGAATGGTAAATTAGCAATGGGTCTTGTAGTAGTAGTTTTATGATTTTTTATTATAGGATGGATGATACAATGTTTCCAAAACATTGGGACTGTGGATGTATTTAAGCTTTGGTTTACAAATTTAGAAATAAAAGGGGCATTGGGCATTTAGATTTGAATTCGATGAGATTTTTAAGGATAGAAAATAGTGCATTTGAGGTTTTTGTTTTCCTTATGCATTTAGTAAAGTTTTGGGGGTTTTTTTTAGCAAGATTAATGGAATCCTTGTAATATTGGGAGTGTTGTTTGTATTTATAAAGATTATGAGAAGTTGGGTTAGAGCCGTTCGAGGGAGCGAAGCTGCCGTTTGAGAAGGAGCAAATCCGAGTTATATCATGGATTCTTCTGTTTTTTTAGAAGAGATAAATAAAGTAACAATGTGGGCAAAGCTGTCAAGGAAAGATTTGCACACACTTTCCCAAGTATCGATTTGTTCATCTAAAGGAGCATTGTCAAGGTCTCAAGGGTCCAATAGAAGGGAAGAAGAAATTATTGAGGATTCAAGTTTACTAAAATCCCTTATGGAGATTTTTTGGGAAGAAGCATAGAGGTAAATAACTGGAGGGAGAGCTTTGTTACAAAGAGGGAATGATCAGACCATGGGACTGAAGAGTTCATAAAGTTGACTGTCTGGCTAGAAGGAACTAAGATCATATCTCAGATATGGCCTTTTGAGTGAGTAGGAGCAGAAATTGAGGGAACTAAGTCCTGGGTGAACGTTAAGAATTCTGAGCTGAAAGCATTGCTGAGGTTGTCAAAGTGGAGATTGAAGTCGCTTAGGACAATAGGGAAATTGGTGCAGGTTGAGAACTCCATAATAAGAGCTTGAAGTTGGGCTGTACGATCTTGTGTGACTGGAGGAGATACATACATCAGAAGAAAATCTGGGGGGGGTTCGTGTTGGTATGTAATTGGATAGATTCAATGGTGGATCTTGAAGGAGAGCAGTTGCTAGTGGAGACGAGAGGTTTTATAGATGACAGCCAATAAATAACTCAAAAATACTAACTTCAAAGATATAGTAGCACTAGAAAGGGTTCAAAGAAGAGCAACCAAGATGATAAAGGGGATGGAACTCCTCTCGTATGAGGAAAGACACTGTGACCAAATTGATCTTCACAAAACACAAATTTGACCACGTTTCCCCACTTGTGTCCAAACTCCACTGGCTCCCAATAATTTCCAGGGTTCATTTTAAGTGCGCCTGCCTAGCTTTTATCCCACTATCTTGGAACTCTTCAAGTCCTGACACCACCAGGCCCACCCAAAAACTTAACTATCCTTCCCCTCACTAAAAGGTATCCTCTATGTGGGTAAATTGGGGAAATCTCTCTTCTTCAGAATCACAGGGCTTTGGAATAACCTTACTACTTCACTACGGAATCAGGTCTCCTTCCAACTATTCCATAAGCACCTGACAACTAGGCTTTTTACAAAAATGTAATGCTCTCCTCCCCGTATACTCAACCACCAAACCCAATGTGTTATACATTCCTTTATTAAGCTCTTGTAAATCTTCCTTTATTAAGCTCTTGTAAACCATGCCGAGCTCTATAATCATGGAGAAGATGCGGTATATAAACTTAAGGTTTAGTTTAGTTTAGGGCTCTTCAGCATGGAAAAGAGAGGGCTGAGGGGAGATATGATTGAAGTCTACAAAATCCTGAGTGGAGTAGAATGGGTACAAGTGGACTGATTTTTCACTCCTGTCTCTAACACAACTTCCTGTTTCCGGTTGTGTCAGAGGAGAAGATTCAACTGAAGCAGCCGTTCGCACAACTTGTTGAAAGCATGCCACTGGGAGAAGAAAAATTAAATTTGGCGGTGAGGGAGATGACGGGATGCAGCAATCGGGTGGGAGGGGGATGCTGGACCGCGTGATCCATGACCACACATGTTCCTTTCACTGTGGAGACAAGACCATTCACCGCTCCACGTGGCCATGAACGGCCTTGTCCCCGTCCCTGCGGCGACCACTATTTTTTCACTCCCCGTTTCAGCTGGTTACTCGCGGGTAACAGCCACCGTGTCATTCTCTACCATGAGGCCTAGTTGTAGAAGATCTGACTTTTACACAGAGAGGTGGAATGTCTGAGCAGAGTTTTCCCAATTTGTGGAATGTAGGAGATTTTGGTGAGGAAGGCTGTGTAAACCCTTTTTCCCGTGCCTAATGAGACACTGACATAAGAGAAAGATGATTCCTCCCAATGAAGTAGAGCCCTTACTCTGGTTGCTAAATGAGAACTTCCGGTACCTCTCTGGCTGTTGAGAAAAACAAGCCCCCTGACACTGTCGTAAGAGACTGTTATCATCAGGCCGGCAGCATAATGTGAAACTAGTCTGATCGTTTACAGCTCTAGAGGAATGAACAAGCACTTAGTCTTCTCTTAAGGCTAGACTCCTTGCGCTGAGAAATAAAGGAACTGAGGCCCTGAACCCCAACCGCCTGGCATGGTTGGTGACTAAGAGACAGTCCAGCAAAGACCGTGTTATGTCTTTGAACAGATTGATGTTGCTGAGCCAGCATATTATGCAGCAATGCTTGAGGAGCCTGCTGGAAACTACTATTGAAGTCTTGAGATACCGAAAACTACCAGAACACAAGGGAGTGCTGCATCGTTCTCACTTGAAAGCGAACCGAAGTTCCCATTGGGGTCGCCACCATGGATCTTAGAACCTGTGCAGAATCTCGTACTGTTGTTCTTGGTGACTGAAGAAGATGGCAAACCTGAGGCTGTAACATTCTTGATGAGCAACTTTGCCAGATATTCCAATAATTGGCACAGGACAAAAGAGCTCTTTATAAATTTGAAGATTCACATCCAAAGAATGAAGATAAGAAATCACCCGTTTGTGTTTGTCAAATTGACCTGGCTAGAAGACGTCTGAAAGAATTAGTTGACCAAGCCAGAATATACTTGAATCCCCTCTTTGCAAGAAAATACCGCCACGACTAGTGTGATGTTTTAAAATTCTTGTGGAACCATGGCTAGGACATTTGAAATCTGTTGAAACTAATAACGCTGCTTGAAGACAGCCGAGCAAACATACTGCTGATGCGGTGACGTTAGGAAGATGTAAATAAACTCACTAGAAAATTCTAAGTCTGAGTAACATACATGAAGAAATTTCACACAAATAAAAAATATTCACTGTTTAGATCAGGGATCTCACAGTCCCTCCTTGAGGGCCAGAATCCAGTCGGGTTTTCAGGATTTCCCCAATGAATATGCATTGAAAGCAGTGCATGCACATAGATCTCATGCATATTCATTGGGGAAATCCTGAAAACCCGACTGGATTGCAGCCCTCAAGGAGGAACTTTGAGACCCCTGGTTTAGATCTATGCGACGTCTAACCCGCATCATCAATAGAACCAAACAGAACCCGAAGTTCAAACACAAGTGAAAAACTAAACAAACTCACAAACTTGTTAGTGTTGATAATTGCTGGTTGATGCCGGAATGTGCCAGTAAGTGCTGGGTGTGCAACACTAACAGGGCAGAATGTAATAACTGTTGTCTTTTTTATTTTACACAATTAAGAGAAAGAAGAAAAACAGAGACCCAATCAGACCCTCTATCATTGGAGGGAGGGTGAGGCAGGGACTTGGGGGGGGGTCCCAGGTGTAACCCCTAAAGCCGACACCATTCAGCCAGACACCCCTGTCTCACTGAAGAGAAACCTCAACAGGAGAAAATTGCCCAGTCACAGCCAGAATCCAGGAGCTAGTTGAATAGCAACCGTCCGCCTGCTGGAGATAGAGCATACTGAGGATGCAGAAGGACCACGTGTTAAATCAATTTCTCTATCTCTACCTGCTAGTAGATGTGTACTATCCCACTAGTGTCTGGATTCATCTGCTGCTGTTGCTAAGGAATTACTGTTTTAGTTAACACAATAAATTAATTTGTTACACAAAAAATGGCATAGCCAAGTTTACAACAGGTTTGGGTAAGTTTTTAGAGGCAGGTCCATTAACCATTATTTAAGCCAGGTAGTCTGAGGTATGTGCCTCCTGCATCTCAGAGCGAGCAACGAGAAAAGGACACTTATTTGGTATGTGTTGCCCAAACTGGCCATTGTAACAATGCTGGACTTGATAAGACCATTGTTCCGACCCAGCAAGATATTTAAATGCTTACTGCTGTCAGAATTCAATGGAATTTTAGTGGAGAAGTTTAAACAATTCAGTTGATAAAAATAGTGGAACTAAAAGTGTTTATTGATAAAATAAAGTTAACTGTGCTTACCATTTGGATTTTTGAAACTCCCATTAATGCCATCACTCTGTCTCTTCTGTGCAGTCTTGAACTCCTTAAGAGACAGGTAAAGCACCTTTCGAACCACTCTCTCTTCAGACCATGGAATCCCATCACTGTCATCCTAAAGCAAGAAAAACAAATATCTTTACAACAGAAAACCACTAAAAAGGATATAAAACAGCAACAACGCATATGAATGTGTGAATCCTAAAGAAAATATCCAGTTATCAATTTGGTTATTAGACTGATAACATGACAACCAAACATGACAACTAGATTATTTAATGGACCATAAATCATAGATGCTGCATGAGAAATGTGATTATATGTAATTTGAGGGCTATGGAGTCTGTATACCAAGCCTTCAACTCAACTCAAGCCTATTTTTCTATTGTCCGACTGACTGCAGCTCGGAATCTATTCTACTGTCCGGACTGCACAGCCTATTGATATTAGGCTCTAAATATTTTGTTTTTATCTCTTGCTGCAGGTTCAGCACAGCAGGAGAGCTCTCAGCTTCCATCTGGGTTTGGGGATCCTCTCTCTCCCACCTACCCAGGGTTCACTTACAGGGGGCAGTCCCTTGGCTCCAGTGCTTAACCTATATAGTTAAGCAATCCCTGCAAGTAGAGGCTGGTCCCTTAACAAGTACAAGATCCCTATAATAATAATAAACTTTATTTTTGTATACCGCCATACCAATGAGTACTAGGCGGTTTACATCAGCGAATCTTATAAATGCACCACATGACATGACATATATAAATACAATACTAAAAGAATTAAGATATGAATTTATCAAACAAGTACGTTTTCAGTATTTTTCTAAAAGCATGGTAAGATTGAGCTTGAGGAATTAAGATACTGCACCAGGTGTTCATTTTACTAGCCTGGAATGCTAGAGGTCTGAATGTTTCTAGCTGGGACCCCATGCCGCAGGGAAGACTGGGGATTCCCAACTGGATTTTGTCCTGGATCTAAGTACTGGTAAAAAAAATTTTCCCAATCATGTTAAATTTGCATGAAAATACAGTCAATTACAACAATACAGCACGGAAGTAAAGCTGGCAGAGAAAACAAGATAATCAACCATAACATTATCACAAAGATCATAAATGCAATTAACTTTCCATCCCAACGCCAATACCCCCCCCCCCCCAATCCCAGGACTGTGAGAGAAAAAGGACACCAAGAGCTCAAATCAGAGCCGACCATGGGCTACATTCACTAAGCAAACCAATCATGTACCGATTGTGAGCCCTTTACGATCAGATTTCCCTCCTACATTATTCACTAACGCCTGTAGAGATCCGATCCCGATCGTCACATGCAAATTAGTAAAACCACATGCAAAATAGCCAAGCGATTGATTCACTAACAATTGCTTGGCTATTTTGAGTCGGGTTTTACTATTGGTAAACCCGACTGCTGCAGACCTGTCAGTAACTGAGTTACGTCCCCGAGGTGATAGGCAGGGGCCGCTGCCTCAGTCCTCCTCTCCTCTGCAAATAATTTTATTTTATTTTATTGTATTTATTTATTTATTTTATTTTTTGTGGAGATTGGTGCCGCTGAGGCTCAGGGAGTATCCTCTGCGGAGCTCTCCGGGTTGGGCCCTCCGCTGTGGCTCCCAGGTGCACGGTTGCTTCTCCTGCCTTGCTCTTGGTCCCTCTGCTTCTTGGCTGCGTTCGGGTGGGGATTGCTGCTGCTGCAGGCAACGGTGGTGATTGGGCGAGAGCGACGCCGCTGTAAGTGGCGGCGGCCTCCGCAACACTTTGACTCTAGTTTTCTGCCGCGGCGTGTGAAGGCAGAAGAACGGTTGCCGACCGGCCCAGGTGGGCAAACAGTCGGCTAGGCGCCAAAGAGGGTTCATTGAGACGCGTGACCAAAACGGTGGAGTCGGTTCCATGAAAACTAAGAATTAACAAAAACAAGTCGGTTTAGAGAAAACTAAAAATAAATAACAAAAACGAGTAGCACGGCTTGTTTAGGCGTCCTGTCCTTCTGTACAGTACCTTATACGCAGGTGTAGGATGACAAAGCTATGTCTTCTTAGCACATTGAAAGTGGCATTCAAGATAATTTTAGCAGCAATACGGCGTTTCCACACAGCGACGTAAACAATGACATTTCCATGAAGAATTGCCTTGGAGGCTTCCAAGTAAAGAACTGAGTCAGTAGCATGTTTAGCATCAAAATGAGCATAATCTGCCCATTGCTCCACCAGATACTGTTGAAAATGAGGATCATCATACAGATAATCAGGAAAGTGCCAACCGCCACCTCTGCGGTTCCCTACCTCTATATCAACAAGTACCATAGAAGAATCAGAAATTGCCTGCGGCCCAATAACAGAGGAAAGAACCCAAGAGAACAATGATTGTGATACAAGAATGTAATCTATATGGGACCAAGTAGAGTGGGAGCAGGAGAGATGCGTATAGTCTCTTTCAGTGGGGGGTGTAACAATCTCCAAGGGTCCAGAGTAGAACATAAGTAGGGGTCCCCCTTATGAGAATTTGAAGGCTGCTGACCTGGGGAAGACCTGTCTAGGGAAGGGTCAAGCACTTGATTCAAATCCCCTGCAAAGATCAGGGGGCCTGCATCTGGTCCCAAGGCAGTCTTAACCAGGGATTGAAAGAAAACATGCTCATAAGTAGTGGGATCATACACTACGGAAAAGTTTATGTTCTTACCTGTTAATTTTCTTTCCTTCAGACGCAGCAGATGAATCCAGAGACCAATGGGATAGCACACATCTACCAGCAGGCGGAGTTAGAAAAACTGATTAACAAGTGGTCCTATTGGCTGGCACTCCTCCTGTATCTCCAGTATAGCTCCTTGCCCAAGCATCCGTAACCATCAATAAGCATAGCATGTAAAAAACTTTTTCCCATAACAAATCTCAAAAGGCAATAATATAGAATATAACCATCAATAATAACAAACTTCGAAAGTTGGAAAAGGGTGGGGCTCTGCATTCATCTGCTGCGTATGAAGTAAAAAAAATTAACAGGTAAGAACATAATTTTTCCTTCCTTAGCAACAGCAGCAGATGAATCCAGAGACCAATGAGATGTAGCAAAGCAATCAATCTGGATGGGAAGCAAACGCCGCCTCCTTAACAACCGAAGCACTAAATGCATCCACCGCATGTGCCCCCACATCCAACCGGTAATGCTGAGATAAAGGACTCTCGGAAAACCAAGTAGCCACAAGACAAAACTCCTCCAAGGAAAAAACCTCTTTTACGAGTCCAAGAAGTAGCCATCGCTCTGGCGGAATAGTCATGAAGTTCTTTCGCCAACCGCTTCCCTGCCATCAAGCAAGCGTAAATAATGTCCTCTTGGACCCATCGAGTGATGGAGGCTTTGAAAGCCCCCATACATTTGAGGCGTCCCGTGAAGAATACAAAAAGGTGATCTAAACAACTAAAAGTCGTTAGAAACCTAGCTCGCGGAGAACGCTACGCACTTTCAAAAAATGCAGTGAATAAAAGCACGTCTCCCCATTTCTCCTCACAGAAAGAAGGAAGGAAAAGTGAGTGTGTCATAAAAGAAAGGATGACACCTTCTTAGAAAGAAATTGTGGTACCGTCTGAACTGACATCCCAGATTTTTGTAAATCAGAAATAGGAATCCCCGCCAAACAAGGCCTGCAACTCAGAAAACCGCCGAGCTGAAACCATGGCCACATGAAACCCCATGTTCAACGGCACAGCCCTTTAGAGTCTCAAAAGACAAGGATGAAATGAAGCCTTCGGTAAACTGCAAAGAAGTACGAATATACCTTACTCTGTTTAGGAACTAAACTACATGAACTACCGCTGTAGCATTATAATGGGAAAGCAAGCCGAAGTTCCCAGTGGAGTCAGCAACATGGATCGTAGAACCTGTACAGAATCCCGTACTCTTGGTCATGGTGACCAAAGAAGAACGCAAACCTGAGACTGTGACCCATCGCCCTAGTCTCTGGGAAGAGTCCATAGTGAAAATGTAAATATTCTCCCAGTTTTTCTGCAGAAATGTTTAACCCTGAGAAACTAATTCAGCAGAATGGAATCCAGCCTGCCCAATGACCCCGTCTTGGGCACCATGCAGTAAGTGGAACAATGTCCCTTAGCTCCCGAAGAACTACAAGAAGTGCCATGAGGACCAGTAACACTTAAAAGGGAAACATAAAACAGAGACTCCAAGAACGAAAGGAAACCTGAGGAGGATGCAAAGTTGCAAGAATCCTGAAAAATGTGCACAGCCCCCTGACCTGACATTATAACATCTTCACCCTCATGAAGAAAGCCTGAAGAGTCATTGGAAGAAGTCAAGATCCCCTCAGAATGAAGTGCAGAATGTCAGGGAACAGCAGGATGAGAACTGTAGAATCTGTAAGAAGAAAGAAATTCTCCTAGGAAAAAAATCAAGTTTCGCAATGTAAATAGGAGTATACTGGAACCATGAAAACAGTACTAACTCCATGCAATGTGAGCGAAATACGTATGTCCTTTAAAGTGAATATGTACTAGACGCAATCAAGATGCTGCATCTACCGCCCCATGGAAAACAGAATCCTAACAGGTAGCAGACAAAGCTCACATCGCTAATGAGAGCTTCAGGGATGAGGCTAACAGCCACATAGCGCGCGCTCCCCTGCAGGTTTGATAGAATAGGTAACTGGCTCCTGGTTAGAAGGAGCTGCACAGCCCTTCCTGACTGGTCGGGGGGACCGTCTAGCATGTGCCATGAGAAGATGGCAACAGGAGAAACTAGCGTGATAAGCATGGAAATCTGAAGTCTAGGCCCTCTCAGAAATAGAGAAAGAGAGTCCAGGCCGCAGGAAGATGCGAAGTGTCATTATGCCCATAGAAACAGCCCAAACTTGGAAACTGTTATTAATACCTTTAGGCATATATATCCTATGCCACTACCAGACACATGCGGCGCAGCACAGAGGCCCAAATAAGGACAGTTACCAACAGACAAAGGCTCAATCTGCAGGGACCCCAAGAGAGACAATGAGATACCTGTGTGAAAAACAGGGCAATATCTTACTGTTGATCTCACTGTGCTGTGAGTTGCCGTATGTCGACCCAGTCCGGAGACAAACCGAGACTGGGTGACCTAGCACAGGTCAGAGTCTCTCTGGTAATCCCCTTGAGTGCTAACCCCAGAGTCCAATTAAACTAGCAGCTTCTTTCAAGGACTACAGCAGGAACACAGACATAGACATATAAATCTGCCCAAGCTTGTCCCAAAGCTGGTGAAACACGTACAACTTGTCTGAACTGGAAAGGAGAGAAGCCACAACATACCCTGAAAAAAGTCAGCTGTAAATAAACCACCGGAATGCTGCAGCTCTCCCGCCATCACCGGAGACCCAAGCGCACGCCTGATTCTCGCTGACACGTGGCCGCTACATCAACGCTCCTAGAAACATAGTCGGATTCAAGCCCCGCAAAATTTACCCTGCTGTGGCCTGCACAGAAAGAAAATCAGACTCGGGGAATAACCAGAAGAACGGTGCGGTGTTTCCCACAGCGCCGGAAAAAAACATGTCCCATCTCATGTGCGCTGCTATACACCGGCACCTGCCAATCAGTTGCACATGGCTGTGACTAAACACCGACGAAAGAGAGCCTCGGAATAAACAGGACTACTACTGCTGCACTGAAACTCAACGAGGAGAACAAGTGCGAGCATGAAATCACACCGCTACTGCCGCACTGTAACCAACAAGGAAACCAAGCGCGTGCATGCAAAGGGTGGGAAAGTCCCGGCTCCCTCAACGGATTTCTAGTCAAAAAACTTAGCCTCCATAAAATATCCATTTCTTAACGTATGTTGACCAAACCCATGGTACTAAGACTCCCAAACAGAACCTGAAGTTCAAACAGTAAAAAACACATACATACTCACAAGCTTGTTGTTAGGGCCGATTGAAGCCAGTTAGAATTTGATGTGCAGCACTAACAGAGCAGAATGTAGCAACTGTGGTCTCCCTTTCTTTTTTTTTTAAACAGAGAGGGGAAAAAAGAAAAAATCGACACCCAGTCAGACCCTCTTGCAATGGAGGGAGGGTGAGGCAGGGACTTGGGGGCCCAGGTGTAACCCCTAAAGAAGGCACCATTCAGCCGGACACCCCTGTCTCACTGAAGAGAAAATCTCAACAGGAGAAATAGCATTGCCAGCTCACTGAAGAGAAACCTCAACAAGAGAAACAGAATGGCAGTCTCACTGAAGAGAAACCTCAACAGGAGAAAATAATTTTCCAGGCACAGCCAGAATCCAGGAGCTATTTGAATAGCGGCCATCACCTGCTGGGAGATAGAGCATACTGGAGATACAGGAGGAGTGCCAGCCAATAGGACCACCTGTTAATCAGTTTTTCTATCTCCGCCTGCTGGTAGATGTGTGCTATCCCATTGGTCTCTGGATTCATCTGCTGCTGTTGCTAAGGAAAATTAAGTTATATAGCAAGACAATGATCCAAAACACAAAAGTAAGCCTAAATCTTAAAATCTGAGGAGAAACAAAAGGTTCTGGATTGGCCTAGTCCAGTGGTTCCCAACCTGTCCTGGTGGACCACCAGGCCAATCGAGTTTTCAGGATAGCCCTAATGAATATGCATGGTGCAGATTTGCATGCCTGTCACTTCCATTATATGCAAATCTCTCTCATGCATATTTATTAGGGATAGCTTGAAAACCTGATTGGCCTGGTGGTCCTCCAGGACAGGGTTGGGAACCACTGGCCTAGTCAAAAAACCTGAATTGAACTCAATGGAAATTCTGTGACTGAACATTAAATGAACAGTTCATGGAAGAAAACCTAGGAATGTCTGAATTAAAGCAGTTCTGTAAAGAAGAATAGGATAAGATTCTTCAACAGCCATGTAATAAACTCAAATTATAGAAAGTGTTTGGTTGTAGTTATTGTTGCAAAAGGTGGTACAACCATCTAAGTTTAGGGCAGTTACTTTGCAAATGGGTGACAAGTGCTGGGTAACTTTGTACTTTGAATAAATTACATAATTTAAATGTTTACTCTGGTTCCCATTATCTAATATTACATTTTGTCTAAAGATAAGAAACCAGTCTGGCATGAAAGCAATAATTAGGGAAATCAGGAAGGGACAAAGGTTTTCACATTACTACCGTAAGTCACAATCCAGGTAAGGGTCTACCACTCTCCATTAGATCTATGTTTTTTGGCTTGTTAATTCTGATTTGGACACTATTTCCAACAATCACTTAGGTAATGCGTCTTTTGACAATAGTCTTAAAATAAGCCTTAATAGGATATGGGGGAACCATTATAAAAAGGTTTATCCAATATATTGGCTCATGAATTGCTAGTAAGCACTATGTAGAATGAGAACATACCAGTCTGATAAATGTTGGCCTCAAAACCCCACGAGAGACAATCTAGAACAAATATAGTGGGAGTGGAACCATACACATCAACCAGGAATAAGGAAAAATTATGTTCTTACCTGTTAATTTTCTTTCCTTTAGACGCAGCAGATGAATCCAGAGACCAATGGGATAGCTCACATCTACCAGCAGGCAGAGATAGAGAAACAGATTAACAGGTGGTCCTATTGGCTGGCACTTCTCCTGTATCCCCAGTATAGCTCCTTGCCCAAGCATCCGTAACCAGCAATAGACATAGCATGTAAAAAACTTCTTTTCCATAACAAATCCCAAAAGGAAATAATACAGAATACAACCATCAACAACAACAAACTGCGAAAGTTGCAAAAGAAAAAACCAACAGACAATATCTAGAAAGGGTGGGGCTCTGGATTCATCTGCTGTGTCTAAAGGAAAGAAAATTAACAGGTAAGAACATAATTTTTCCTTCCTTAGCAACAGCAGCAGATGAATCCAGAGACCAATGGGATGTAGCAAAGCAATCCTCAATCTGGGTGGGAAGCAAACGCCGCCTCCGCAACAACCGAAGCACTAAACGCATCCACCGCATGCGCCCCCACATCCAACTGGTAATGCTGAGATAAAGTACTCTCGAAAGACCAAGCATCCGCGAGACAAAACTCCTTCAAGGAAAAAACCTCTGGACCGAGTCCAAGAAGCAGCCATCGCTCTGGTGGAATGGTCAAGAAGCTCTGAAGCTTTCCTGTCATCAAGAAAGCGTAAATAATGTCCACCTGGACCCATCAAGCGATGGAGGCTTTGGACGCCGCCATACATTTGAGGCATCCCTTGAAGAATACAAAAAAGGTGATCTAAACAACTAAACGTCGTTAGAAACCTAGCTCTGGAGAACGCTACGCACTTTCAAAAAATGCAGTGAATAAAAGCACAGCTCCCCATTTTTCCTCCCAGGAAGAAGGAAGGAAAAGTGAGTGTCATAAAAGAAAGTATGACACCTCCTTAGAAAGAAATTGTGGTACCATCCGAACTGACACCCCAGAATTTGTAAATCAGAAATAGGAATCCCCGTCGAACAAGGCCTACAACTCAGAAAACCGCCGAGCTGCATCCAAGGCCACAAGAAACCCCGTGTTCAACAGCACAGCCCTTTAGAGTCTCAAAAGACAAGGATGAAATGAAGCCTTCGGTAAACTGAGAAGTACCTTAAGACTGTACTCCGGACAGGGTTTTCCAAGAGTTGAACGAATATACTGTACTTCGTTTAGGAACAGTACTACATGAAGCTGAGAAGGAAGCGAAGAGCACTATACCTAGCTCTTGTAACAAGCTAAGAATGACACTTGCAGTGGAAGGGGATTGAACGCTAAGCCCTTGGCAATACACTTGTGCCAAAAAAGAACTCTGGAAGGGTGCAAATGTTGAGAAGTACCCAAGAAAGGAAAAAACCTCCAAAAGGAAGCAGAAGCCACAAGTCTGTATCGCCTGGATAAGAGAAAAAAAACAACCTGCTTCGCATAACCCTTACATGTCAGCCATGACTTTTCAAAAGCTAGGTCGTAATACCAAAGTAGCACGAATATCCATGTGGATCAGACCCTAACTGAGCAAATCCAGAGATACCAGAAAACTCAACAGTCCGGCTGTCGAAAGACTTATCAGATCCGCATAGCAATGATGGCGCAGCCAATCCAGAGATTCTACAAATACTGTGCCCTGAAAGCGAGCTTGAGATGACAAATCCATGCCATCATCCACCAGGGCAAAACACTGAAAAAAGAGAAATCAGAGGCGAGAAAGAAGCCACGCTGCTACCCCCCCCCCCCCCCCCCCCGACTCCCACTCCCTGTGCCTGCTGAAGAAGCTAGGAAGCGTAGAATTTCAAGACGAGGCCAAGAGGACTAGTTCCAGGAGATCTCACTTCCATAAAAAGATCCGGAACTCCTGAGCCAAAATGTTCAATATCCAGGAAGTAGAAGATTTCACTATGACCAACATTCACACTTGCTAGAGCGTACACAGCGCTGGACATTGCAACATACAATAAATGGGCCATGCTCAGATGTCACGGAGAGAAGTCTATCCAAACTCCTTACCTGACCCATAAAATGATCTGTCAGCAGAAGAGGAAGTTGAGGGTCCACCCATTGAAGTAGAACCACAACCGTACCCGCCAACTGAGCATAGCACAAACTGCCCCGGCTGTAGAGCAATACCCCCATCATAACACCGACTGAAAGGACCTGTAGCGTCATTCCGGAAGAATGGTCCAAAGCTCCTGAAACCGCCTGACCATGCCCCAGAGAAGAAAAAGAACAAGTACTAATGCGCCTCCTAAGACCAGACCCCTGAAGCTGATGACGGAAAGAACTGAGCCCCCGAACCCGACAGCATGGTACGGTGGGCCACTAGGTAACAAACCAGCAAAGACCATAACATGACATGGAAAACACCTATCTCGCTGAGCCTCCAAACTACGTAAAGTGAAGTGTGAAGAGCCTAGTAAATACCACCATTAGATGATTGAGATACCAGAAACCACCGGAACCAAAGTGGCTGCAGCAGCAGGCCCATGCAAAGGCGATTCTAAGGGGACAGCGGAGACACCATTATAGATTCCAGCACCTATACAGAAATGCAGAACGTAGATCTAGGTGACTAAACAAGAAGGGGAACCTTAGACCGTAACCCATCCCCCCCCCCCCAGTATCTGTGAAGAAACACACTGTGCCCCCACTTGGCTAACAACACAGCCAGACATTACAACAAATGGCAGAGGTAAGAGAGATCTTTGGAAATAAAATGAAGAAAGGAAATCATCCGATGGCGTCTACCAAATTGATTTGGCGGCAAGATGGCCCAAGAAGCAGACGTCCAAGAAAACCAACCCCTGGATACCCCCTGTGTGCCAAAATGCCGCCCCTATGGGCCGCAACCCATAAAGAGTTCTTGGAGTCGTAGCTAGGATAAACGGTATGTGCCAAAACAGAGAGCGCTGCCCAAGAACATAAAAGCGGAGACATTGCTGATGCCGTGGCCACCAGGAATAGGAAATAAACTCACCGTTTCAGGGCGGAAATGTCTAACTCTGAAAAACATATTGATCAGTATGAGAACCAAGTCCCAAGTTGATCAACTTCATCTCCTCGGGCAGTATGAATTAAATAGAACAATTTCTGTGAGCTCCAGAAAAACTAAAACTATGGCTCCAAGTTCCAGTTACCCGCAAATGGGGTTCTCGTACCAACATAATCGTTGGAAGCCCAAAACACCGTGATCCCAAGAAAGAATCTAAAAACGAAGAAGAGGATTCCAAATTGCAAACCTCCTGATGAATGGACAAAGCCTTTGACCCGACAATATAGAATCCCCACTCCGCAAGGAAGCCTAAAGCGATATGAGAGGAAATAAAAACCCCTTCAAAGTGAAGCGCAGGAAAATAAGAAATGGGCTGGTCGAGAGCTGTAAAGGACAGAAAAGAAACTCTCCCCAACAAGACCCCAGCAGGTGAAGTAAAAAGGGGCATGGCAAAAGCCCGCAAACAGCCTCAACTTCATGCCTGCCACGGGAAGACAAGACGCCCTAGGCGGAATCCATAAGGAGCATTCGCCTCTAAATAGAAAACGATCTGCACCATGACGTATAGCAGACAACACTCCCAAGCCAAAAGAGAGCCTCAGGGATGACGTCAACAGGCATATAGTGTTTTGCACCGTAAGCATGTGGAAGAAGAGGAAACTTGCCCCTAGTCAGCAGCAACCTCAGAGACCAGTCTGCAAGATAGGAAGACTGCCTTGCACGCGCCAGCAGTAGAAGGCGACCTGCACGCAATAAGCCTAAAGACCTGCCGACCTCAGAGACACCTATACCCACAGGAAGAAGTGAAGAAATAACAGACCCCAAGAGAGTCACCGTTCAGCCGGACACCCCTGTCTCACTGAAGAGAAGATCTCAACAGGAGAAATAGATTATCCAGCTCACTGAAGAGAAAGCCTCAACAGGAGAAAATAAAGGCCCAGTCACAGCCAGATTCCAGGAGCTAGTTCAATAGCGACCATCACCTGCTGGGAGATAGAGAATACTGGGGATACAGGAGAAGTGCCAGCCAATCTCTGCCTGCTGGTAGATGTGAGCTATCCCATTGGTCTCTGGATTCATCTGCTGCTGTTGCTAAGGAAATATAACTTTCTATATGAAAGTTATATTTATCCCTGGTTGATGTGCATGGTTCCACCCCCACTATCTTTCTTTCATCTATCTAGAACACCAGAGAGACTGGTTTCTTTGGTGACTATTCATAGCAGTCTGTGACCCTTGGCAAAATAATCTGTTATTTCTCCAGTTTTTTTGTGACAAAATTTTCTTTTCTTTTTTACCATGGACCCCTGATGAAGGTTGTCCGAAACACGGACCGTGTTGGGTCCAACGTTTGGTAAAAAGGTTTTTAGATATATTTTAATTGTCACAATAAATTATTGCCTGCTTCTTGTACACGTCTGCAGTTTTGGTTTGTTTGCTTCTTGTCTTCTTAGCCTTCTTAGGAGAAGATCCAACTATTCTGACCATTGTGATAGGAGATCCCATTGAAAAGTGATGTGCCCTTCCAAGTAAAAAAAAAAAAAAATTTTCCCCCACCTCATGCACATATGGGGGGGGGGGGGGTAGTGATAGAGCTATGCAGCCAGCCAGTGAGTAGCCAGTCCCATTGTGATATTTCCAGGTCCTTTAAGCACAAAAAAGCCTTTTTTACTTCTCTCATACCCTTTGATACATTGCTTATGGTCCACCTTGTGATTCATCAATTTATAGCTTTTTCATGCTCATGAAAGGTTTCCTGTCCCCCCCCCTCCCCCCAACACACACACACTGAAAAACTGATATATTTTAACACATATAAGAATACAGACAAGGTACATTAGCAGGATTAATGTTCTATACATCTTTTCCAGCAGAGCAAACAATATTTTCCAATGAATATAAGAAAGCACAGATTAGCCACTAAAGCTATATCAAATATAGTCATGTAACTACTGTTGAATCCCAACACTCATGAACACCACAATTCCAGGTTCATCATACATAAACTGAAACACAGCACTGTAAAAACACCACAAGAGTTTGCTGATAGGCTGTAAAGATTATCTTAAACTGGCTCACACAAAAATCATATCCAGAGGGCTCAAGGGCAGAGACAATACACACCGACACATTGTGCACCCAAAGGATGACATTTCTTCAGTTTCTAAATGTAAGGCTGCAAAACAGAAGCTCAACTGGGGAGAGAAAATGATATAAAGTACAGTCAAAAGTGAAACAATTCCAAGGATTTAAGGAGCCAAAGGGGGGAATTGGGAGTCAGATGTATGTGCGAAATATATGAGTGGGAAAGGAACTTTGATATATATGCTAGTTGAATGACTGACACTGGCAGACTACTGGAATGGTATATTCACTGTGATGAGCGTGCTCCTTGATTTCCAGTGGTCTTATGCTGTTCTAGTAGTAGGACATTACAAATCACAAAAGATATTTGCAAGTTCATCTCCATTGCTCTTATGTTAGCCAGGAGGGGTATATTGCAAATGTAGATGGGCCCTAATTTGCCGGATATTTCTGGATGGAAGACATCCATAAGGGAGATGGAGGGGAATTGATGGGAGCAGCACAAGATAAGAGGGACAGTGTAACGTATCTGGCTCTTCTATAATCTTGGATACTTATCTACTTATTCTTGCAGGCTGGGGAGTGGGGAACCCGGGGAGGTTGACTGTAATATCCTTTACTGGCTAAGGTGCACTGCCTTGATTTAACCTTGGGTTTTAATTGTTTGTGAGACAGTCTCTATACCTTGCAAATTAGGAATTGTGATTTGAGATTGCCTTATGTTTTATTTCTTCCATTTGTGCATCGCACATACCTATACAAGCTCTAGGTGACATTACAGAGGAAGGGGTTAGAAAAGGGTAGGGAAGGCTATGGAGGGCAGGAAGGAGTGGAGAGGAGAGAAGCATGTAGAATATTTCATAGAAATTCCTAACTTTACAGATAGAAGCACCATATATGTAAATGATATCTAAATGAATTAAAGTATTATGCAAAAAGGAATAGAAGGGAGGAACCGTTAAATAATATAATTCAGGGAAATTCAATTAATAAAATTAAAAGAATAAGGGTAAAAACAATGATTGTTATGATTGTACTGTTTTTATTTGGTCACTTTCTCTCAATAAAAAAGGTTTAAAAAAAAAAAAAATTGAAATAGCTCCATGCTAACCAGTACCATCAAACTATCCTGCTCTTTGGCTAGAACTCATTGCATCAGCTTTTCGGACTCACTTCTAAGGAAAAAAATACCTTTCTAGCTGATAATACTAATTGCAGGATACGAGGGGGTGCTGAAAAGTTTTCAGTCTAACTAGCTTCCTAAATTCTGAGCATTATTTTGTCACAAAATTTTATTTTATTTTGCAGTGCCAATTTGTAGAATTGTAATGCTATGTTTTGACAGTTGTTTATTAAAATTTGATATACCTTTTACATATTATCTAAGCAGTGTACATAATTAAAAAGGACATACAAGCGAAGTAGAGTAGTGGGAGTGGAAGTACAATTTCTGATAGGAAAGAAGAACATTTAAGGGGAGATACAAAAGGAAGGAGGTTTAGAAGCCTGTCTGGAAAATAATACTTATGGCATTGTTAACAATCGAAGGCATCCTTGAAATGTTTTTAGATTTGATTTAAATTTAGAGAGAGAGAGAGGAGTCTTCACGGAGATGGGATTGCATATTGTTCCATAACGTTGGAGAAAATTGATTTCCTAGTTGAATCAAGCTATGAGATGGGTTGAAGGGATTTCTAATAAGTTTTGGTTACTGGAATACAGAGATTGAGATGGAATATATGGAGTAAGATATCTATTAATGAATCCTGGAGTTTGTGTCATTTTAGTTTTAAATGTTAGAAGTAGAATTTTGTAAGTCAAGCAATATGATATGGGTAACCAGTGTGCTTAATTAAGAGAGGGGTAACGTGATTGTATTTTTTTTGCTATTAAGAGAAGTTTGATGGCGGTGTTCTAGATTATTTGAAGTCTTCTGAGTTCTTTTTGGTTAATGCCCTGATATAAAGGCATTGCAGTAATCCAGTTGCAAAATGACTAGTGAATTTAAAAGAATATTTAGAGAGAGGGTTTTGAGAAGATTGGAGATAGAACGGATCATGCAAAGTCCATGGAAGCATTTTTGGATGATCATGCTGATTTGAAGATGATATATTAAGTTACTGTTGAGTGTCACACATAGTAGCTTGATAGCGGTCACAGTCTCAACAGTTTTAGAGTTCACACAGATAGGGGATGCAAGACTAAGGGCTCCTTTTACAAAAGTGTGCTACGGGTTTTACCACACGCACCGGATTAGCACGTGCTAGCCAAAAATCTACCCCAGCTCAAAAGGAGGTGGTAGCGGCTAGCGCGCATTAAGGCTCTAGCGCGCTTTTGTAAAAGGAGCCCTAAGACTTGTTGCAAAAAATAGCATCACTTTGGATTTGTTGATGTTTAGGGACATCATGTTTTTGTTTAGCCAGATGGTTATTAGATCTAATTTTTCATTGATCTCCAGAATGTGTTTTGGATTTTGAGGGTTTAGGGGATGGAGACATTGGATATCATCTGTGTAGGAAAGATAGGGCTCCTTTTACGAAGGTGCATTAGGGCCTTAATGCGCACTAGCCGCTACCACCTCTTTTTGAGCTGGCGGTACATTAGCGCACACTAAAATGCCCCGCGCGCTAGCCACTACCGCCTCCTCTTGAGCAGGCAGTAGTTTTTCGGCTAGCACACGCTAATCCGGTGCGTGCGCTAAAAACGCTAGCGCACCTTCGTAAAAGAAGCCCATAGTTTCAGATCATTCATTGAACCATGTCAACAAAAAGTATAGAATTTTCAAGTGTGGAACTCTGAGCTGTCATGAAGTTCTATTCCTGAAAAAAAAAAAAAAAAAATTCCCAAAAGAAATCCATGAATGTATGATGCAAACTCCATCGTACTCCACAGTGACGAAGCGGTGTGCAAACTTTCAGTGTGGAGATTGAGACCGAAGATGCAGCAAAGTTTGGGAGGCCTCAAGTGGTGTCAACTCCTGAAATTGTTGACCATGTCCATGACCTGATTTTTGCAGATCGATGAATATCAGCTAAAACAATTGCTGAGACACTATAGATATCCAGGGAATGTGGTGGGTGTATAATCCATGAGCAGCTAGGTATGCAGAAGTAGTCAGCCAAGTGGGTGTCCACATGTTTGAATGCTGACGAGAAATGGCATTGAGTGAACACTTCTAAGTTGATTTTGCAGCATTTTCAGCGAGTTGGTGCCAACTTTTTGGAACAACTAGTTACTGTTGATGAAATATGGTTACACCACTATGATCCCGAGACAAAACAGCAGTCAATGCAATGGTGGCACTCAGGTTCTCCAAGACCAAGGAAATTCAAGGCCCAAAAGTCAGCAGGAAAGGTCATGGCCACAGTGTTTTGGGATCAGGAAGATGTTGTAACAATTGACTATCTTCCAAGGGATCAAGCAATTAACACAGAATACTACTGTAACTTGCTGTGCTGATTAAAAGAGGCACTAAGAGAGGGAAGCTGTGGAAAGGAGTTCTCTTTTTGCAAGACAATTTACCTGCTCACAAGACTGGCAAAAAGATGTTTTTGACACAGTTGGTGTTTCAGTGCATAGACCATCCACCCTACTCAACAGATCTTGTCCAACTATTTTCTGCTTCCAAACTTTAAAAAGAGTTTGAAAGAGCGACAGTTTTTGAGAGATTTGGAGGTGATTGCTGCAGCAGAGCAGTATATCAATGACCAGACAAGAGTATTTTTGGGAAGGGTTACAGAAACTTCAGATACAATGTGCCAAGCGTGTTGAACTTAGGGGTGAATATGTAGAATAACTTGTAAGTTTCATGGCTCCACCTCATTCTCTTCTTGGGTGTGATTGTATGTGATGATCTTAAGGTGGCCAAACAGGATGAAAAGTTACAGCAAAAGCTAGAAGGATGCTAGGGTGCATAGGAAGAGGTATGGCCAGTAGAAAAAAGGAAGTATTGATGACTCTGATGAGACCTCACTTAGAATATTGTGTACAATTCTGGAGTCAGATGGAGTTGGTCCAGAGGAAGGCTACTAAAATGGTGTGTGGTCTTCATCATAAGGTGCATGGGGACAGATTTAAAGATCTTAATATGTATACTTTGGAGGAAAGACAGGAGAAGAGATATGATAGAGGTGTTTAAATACAAATATTAACAAAAAGCAACAATGTTACTAGTCGCAGTGGGTTTACCTCAGAGAGACACGCATTTGATACAAAACGTGGAGAAAAAGCCTCAAAATACTGTTACAAGGCCCCCTCTATAGCGAATTTATTCATGGCCAGATTTGAAAAGCAGTAGGTTTTATTCTTCCAAATTTTACACACATGTGGGGCTGTAGAAGCGGTACATCTATGATAGTTCTGTTTTGTGGGATTCTACAAAAGAGGAACTGGAAGAATTTCTGACATAGTTGAATGGGTGTCATTCTACTATCTGCTTTGAAATGAAAGCACATGATGTGGAAATAGTGTTCTTGGATGTGAAAGTTATATGACAACACAAGTTTTTTTTACTACTGTTTTTTTTTTTTAATCTTTATTCATTTTAAAAACTTAAAGTAAGTGTGTCAACAAGTAATAACATTTTAACTTAAATACAACACTTAATATTCTGCAATAATCCATTAAAAAAAAAAAAAAAACTTATCTCCCCCTCCCTCCCATTCCAAATCAATTTTTAAATCACAAATTCTCTCTTAACATTCCTTATAATTATACAAAGACCAGAATCAACCCCTCCCCCCTCCTTGGACATGCACCATTAACGGGAAAAAAGGGTATTTACGCATTACAATAGTTTGTTAATGGCTCCCAAACATCTTGAAACTTTCTTAAATACCCCTGCTGTGTAGTTATTACCCTTTCCATTTTGTATATATGGCATAAAGAATTCCACCAGAAACTATAATTCAATCTATTCCAATTACTCGTAATCTGTTGTATGGCAATCCGTCATAATAAGTAAAAGCTTATTATTATTCGAAGATATTTGGCTCTTAGTCCTCATAGACATGCCAAATAGAACAGTATCATACGATAATGCCACCGGATTTTCCAACAAACAATTTATTTGACCCCCCAGATTGATTTCCAAAAAGCCAATATGAACGGACAATAGAATAATAAATGATCTAAAGTCCCTACTACGGTTTATTTGAAACCATCAGATTGTAACACCTTACTGGAATATTCGAGTATGCACCCATATACCTTAAATATCTATGTGAGGTATTATTGATTCCAGTAGAGTTTACCACCAATACTGAGAGCTCAATATCTCACTATTAAGAATAAACCAGGAAGTTCTACTCCAACTGTCAATATTGGAGAGATGAATCTAACTAATTATTTTGGAAAACTCTGGAAGTGGTTGTTGAAAGAACAATTCTTATCATGACATTTGTTCTGGAGTACGATAAGAGATTTAGTTCTTCAAACTTATTTCAAACATATAAATGAGCAATTTCTTGGTTCATCAGTCTATTTCCTGATATATCACAAGTGTCACAAAGAAGGAGGAAGGATTTATTGGCTTATCGGCCTAGAGCTCTCGCTCTTGGTGCCACTTTTATATTAAAATTTCCTGCAAAATGTTGTGTTTTGTTTGGTGGCAAAAATTTTCTTTTCTTTGAACCAAAGCAATTGTTGGACTTTATTGTGGCTAAAGAAAGTGGTAGAGTATTGATTAGATTAATAACTCCTCCCACAGATTAATGTAAACTGGCTGCTGGTTAAACACTTCTGATGCCGTCCCCTTTTGAAGATGTTGAAATAATTTCTTATGATTAGTTTTCTCTCTTTGGCCCCTATTGGATTGTGGGATAAATAATAATTTAGTTTTCTATTGGTGGTGGCTTTTCACCATATATAGTTTTCTTGTTTTTTTAATGAATCTGTATTCAAGTATTATATTCTTATCCTTAAATTTTGAAAACTTATAAATAAAATAATTTTTTAAAAAAGGAGATGAAATTCATTCATATCCATCAGGTATTGGAGAATGAGTCCTCCAAACAAACATCGAGCTTGTGAAGTCTCCCATCTGGGGCCACCAAACCCTCCTCCACAAAGGATGGCAAGTAAATCTCCCAACTGGAAAGAAGAAACCACATTTGACAGAAAGGAGAGTGTCCTCAAGGACATGAAATCCTCCATAAAGGACAGATAAGGGTCACAACAAATAAGAGCCTGGAATTCCAGGATCCTCTGAGCAGTGCCAGCTTAACCTATGAACTAGGTGAGGCTCTAGTCCACAGCACCAAAAAAAAAAAAAAGGGCACCAAATGCCTGAGACAGTGACATCACTGGCCTTATAGATTAAACCAGGAGTTCTTTCACTTCCTGCTACAAATCCAGAACCTCTTCTCTTCCTCCTGCCTGAAGTCTGGCAGCTCTTCCTCAACACCCCTGGACCAGCAAACCTGTTCTTCACTAGCAGCAGCAGTGATAACATGCTGCCCAAGTCGAGCCGGCGCCTTCTCTCTGCAGCATCCTTCCCTTCTGATGTAACTTCCCTACAGAGGGAAGAAGCCAGCTCAACTTAGGCAGTGTACTACCTCCGCTGACTGAAGAAGTAATCCACCTTCATGTTGTCCCATATCGCCATCAAGTTGAAGCAAGGAGGGACCTCAGCAGTCTAGAATGAGTTGAATGGCCTGATGCCTCAGCTCCCACTCCCATGGACAAAATTGTCTTTGCACACAATGTGAACTGCTGAAAAGGCCAACAGAGACCTATTACCAGCTCCAGGTACCACCCTGCTTATTGATGAGCGCCATAGTGCTGGCATTTTCTAACATGAGTCTGACCACCTGGTCCTACAGTGGTAGTAAGGGCCCACAAGAAGATGAGATTTAGGGTAAGGGCTAGGATTAGTCATAAGAGGAAACCTGTGCAGTGTCAACTTAACCATCTGAGCCAAGCTCTGGAACAAAAAAACCTACCAGGACCCCCCCCCCCCCCGGCAGAACAGTCTGGGGTGGGCAGTTATGAAAAAGCCTACCACGTGGCCAAGATTTTGGTCTCTCAGTCTGAGAAGAGAGCAAGAACTCTATCTGCCAATGTGCCTTGCAGGCACACTGACAGAGAAATGTATCCATTTGAGCTAAAGGAATGGGAGGGAACACCACATTTAAAATGCACACTGAGAGAAGACAGACAGACACAGAGTCCATATTTACACACTGTAAAAAAAGTAACATTATGCATCCTACCTGATAAAGTTCATTCCTTTAGTCCAGGGGTGTCCAATGTCTGTCCTCGAGGGCCGCAATCCAGTCGGGTTTTCAGGATTTCCCCAATGAGTATGCATGAGATCTATTTGCATGCACTGCTTTCAATGCATATTCATTGGGGAAATCCTGAAAACCAGACTGGATTGCGGCCCTCGAGGACCGACATTGGACACCCCTGCTTTAGTCATAGCAGACGAATCCAGACAAGTGGGTTAAGTCCATCTACCAGCAGGCAGAGATAAGAGAGCACAAAGTTGAGCTCTGGCATATGTGATGGTATGCTCACTGGCGATTCAGTATTCCTCATAGCAAAGCAATAGAAGCCACCAAACAGGCCAATTGGCACAGAACTCTCTCCTCACACCTGTTGGATCCACTTTGAGTCCACCCACAGAGCTATATCCTATGGAGTAAAGGCAAAAGAGAAAACAAAGCAACAAAGAGTGGGGCTCTGAATTCATCTGCTGTGACTAAAGGAACGAACATTTATCGGGTAAGATGCATAATGTTATTTTCCTTATCATCGCAGTAGATGAATCCAGACGAGTGGGATGTAACAAAGTAGCCCACATCAGGGTGGGACATAGATCATCACATATTCAGAAGGTCCAGGAAGATTTGAGAACCACCATGACTGTAAAAAAATGAAGGATTGGCCAATGAGATAAGCTGCTTTCCAAGACCAGCTAAAGACCAAAAGAGGTCACCTGCCATACCAGGGAGAAAGCAGATTCCCAATGAAGAGGGAGTGCTGAGCCCCAAAGGGTGCCAGTCTAGAAACGAAACAGCTCCAAGGAGATGGAGGGCAAGTCATACAGGACGTGCTACCCCATCATACTGGGAACTATGTGATACCCCAGACATAGCAGCACAGGCTAACAAAAATGTGCTGTGGTTGACAGCTCTCCACCCTGCCATCTGGGCAGCTCAGTGGCTGCTCGACATCTAGCAATTGATTTGTGTTAAGCAGGCAGTCAATGGAGCACCCTGTCTGGAAAGAGGAGAGCACTTCAACTACATACACAGAGCAGTGCTCTACATCTAGAGTTGAGGAGCAGCAAGATGGCATCCAGACCAGCTAGAGATGTGATAAGCAGGCATCCAGACGTACGAAGTAAGCATCCAGACCAGCTAGAGATGTGATAAGCGGGTATCCAGACCATCTTGAGATGTCAGAATTTGGCATCCAGACACGCAAAGCAGACATCCCAAGCGGCATTCTACAGCCAAAGATGGAGAAATGCCAAGCAGGAATCCCCTATGGTGGTCTACATCCAAAGATGGAGACAAGTTAAGCAGGTATCCACTGTGGCAAGCAGAGCCACAGGTTACATGAAGGGCCAAGCTAGACCGGCAAGCAACATCGCTCTCCAGATCCAGAGGAGAAGAATAGTGGTGGGGGAATAGTGGTGGAGCAGTGCCGAAAATAAGTGGAAGCAGAGTGCTATGCACATCCTGCCAACCCTGCACCACAGATGACAGCTGAAACTGAACTGTGCTCTGTCTATGAGGCGATGAGTGCGTGATAAAGGAGCAATACCTCCAGAGATGGAGACATGGTCAGGCATCATGCAGAACTGTGATCCACCCTAAAAGGAAGAGACACGCTTGGAGACACACACGACAGGCATGTCACACAGCAGTCTACATCGCAGGAAGCTGGCACAAAAAGACTGGCTATCCACATTTGAAGATGGAGGTACACAAAGCAGGCATCCAGATAAGTGTTATACATATGAAGATGGAGATGCACTAATTAGACATCCAAAGTGGAATCCAACCTCCGAAGACGGAGCCACATTCAGTGGGCTTCCATGCCACGTACTACAGCCGAATATGGAGTCATACCAAGTAGGCATCCAAAGCAGTGTTCTCGAGCCAAGGATGCAGATGCACTAAGGAGGCATCGAAAGAGGCATCCAACATCTAAAGATGGAGCTGTGCCAAGTAGGCAGCCCAGCAATGTTCCACATCTGAAAATGGAGCTGAATCAAGTAGGTATCCAAAGATGGAGATGTGCTAGGCAGGAATACAATGTGGCATGGCACATCTAAAGAAAGGAACGCACAAGGCAGACATCCAAAGCGGCGATCTACATCCGAAGATGAATCTGTGCCAAGCAGGCACAATAAGCCACATAGTACATCAAAGGGTAGCTCATGTCACAGTGTCACCCCTGTGCCTGTAAAGGAAGCACTGCAATACCAGCAGAATCCTTTACATACAAGTTCTAAAACTGGCAAGTTACCTTAAGCCTGCTCTAAGTTTTGAGTCTTTGTATCAAGCAGGCAAAACGTACCTTACTTCCTGTGGAAGTGAAGGTCAGTGCAAGCTATTAGATTTTCTAGTGTCATCAATTTTTTTTCTAAATATCTGTATTTTCTTTAAATATGCAACAGAAATTACTACTGAACAAGCAAGCCTTTAACAAATGAATTTATCTAGAACTAGTGAACATAATTATGTAGCTATGAGGCTGCTATAAAGTTCTCAGCCCAAGAAGGAATGATGTGGAGCTATGAAACTTACAAATTATTACACATAATTCACTCCTAAGTTCAACACACTTGGCACATCGTTTTGGAAGATGATAGAGGGTAATGGTCAATGGAAATTCCTCTGAGGAAAGCGATGTTACCATAAAGTTCATTTCTTGGGCCTGTTCCAACATTTTTAACGGTGATATTGCTGAAGAGCTGTCAGGTAAGATTTGTCTCTGTAGATGAAACCAAAATCTGCAATAGAGCAGAAACCCTTGATGGCATGAAGAAGGACCTAGCAAAGCTTGAAGAATGGTCTGAAAATCAGCAGCTAAGATTTAATGTTAGGAAATGCATTTAGATTGCAAGAACCCAAGGGAAAGATACAGTTTAATGGGGTGAAGAACTTTTGTGCACAAGACAGGAGCGGAACTTGGGTGCGATAGTATCTGATGATCTTAAGATGACCAAACAGGTTGAAAAGACAACAGCGAATAGCTAGAAGGATGCTAGGGTGCACAGGGAGAGATATAGCCAAAACGGAGATATTGATAACCCTGTATAAGAATGATCAGACCTCATTTAGAATATTGGGTACAATTCTGAAGACCGCACCTGCAGAGTCCTATCCCATCCCATCACCAGGGGAGGGGGGAGGAGGAGAGATGCTGGTACACAAGACGGTCCATCCAAGGCGGTCCACCCCCCGAAACCTTACGACACCATTGGCAACTAAAAAACTGAATGTCCTTTGTATGGTTCCTAAAGTGACTAACTGTGTTAGAAACTGGTTGAGTGAAAAGCTGATTGATGTTTATTCTGTGGTTAAAATTGGTATGAAACTGCCTCACTCTACATCCTGAAATTGGGCTGATCCATAGATTGGGCTGAACCCCATACAAAGAGGTGGCACTTTCCCTCCGGAAGGGGAGCTGGTCCCTAGATAGATCTTATCCGAAGATGAAACTGGGTCGAATAGGCATAAGGCGCTATTGTCCTGCAGCAGACAAGGAGCTTGCAAGGTAGCAAAAAACAGAACCTGGAAACGTACCTGGAAAAAGCCAAAGTGCTATAAGCACAGATGTATTAGGCAATGGTGTTTAGTAAGGTGCTGGAGTTAGAAAATGCATCTGAAGTAACCACTGACTGCTTAAAAGAAAAGGCTATGGCAACTGGAGCAAAACAAGTGACTACTATATCCAACGTAGAAAAGGGTAGATCGGCCAAGGGCCCTCCTGTGAGCTCTACCGCCAAGATACAGCTGTGGTCTATAAATATATAGTCACCTCACAGCTCCTGTATGAGGCCTCCTCCAGTCCAGCTATGGACAGTGACAATGGAGCCAAGTAGATAGACTATATACCATACTGGAGGGTACCGTAGATCTCTGGCATTCCATGCAGGCAAATGGAATAAATGTCTTACCGCTTTCATCTCTAGCTCACCCTCCTACCAAACTTTCAGGAAATCAATCAAATCCTATCTCTTTGACAGATTCCTCCGACTCCCCCCTCCCCCGCCTTGTAACCCTGCCTTGTATCTCCGACATACCTCCGGATTCCCTGACCACTCCCTACTTGCTAAGCTATGCTGACTGACTTATTTGTAACATCACTGTATATGTACAGTCTCTTACTCTGTTAACCGCTCTGAACTGTTATGGTACTGCGGTATACAAAAATAAAGTTATTATTATTATTACCGTGGAGTAAAGGAGGCCTGTGAAATCAAGACAAATTCCATTTTCACAGGGAGATGGTAAAGCAGTCAACCACATGCTAGGGTGTTACTTGTGACTCAAGACAGCTCTCCATTGGAGAGATTTAATACGAGCAGTAACCAGATACACATTGTCCTACTGACTCAGCAGCCTGCCAACCCTGAAGCTGGAGAGTAAAATCACAGTACAGACAAGAAAAGGCAACAGCAGAATCTTGCCAAAGGAATACCTAAGCTGGAACAGGTCACAGGCAAGTAAACTTGAGAGTGGGTCATAGCCACCACCCAGAATAGGCAGAGCCCACTGAAGAAATGGAAGAACTGCATTGTAAAGCAGGAGATTGGACAATATCATACACATAAGCCTATTGCGCTTTCCCTAAGGCTGTGTTTCCCATAGCTGATCCCAAGCGCTTACTGCTCAGAGAAACACCAGAGGACACAAGAAACTAGAAAATTCTCAGGGTCAAACTACTGGGCTCAGCGAGCTGAAAGAGAAACTGAAGGGAACAGAGGGATCCTGGAGGTATTACACAGTCTGATCAGGAAATTATTAACTGGATTGGCCACAGGATAAGCAGGCCACTGGGCTAGAAGGACCATTGGTCAGATCCAAGAAGGCTATTGCAATGCTCGCATAAGAGTGGAAACTGCAGCTTCCACTCTTTTATCATTTGAAACCCAGACATAGGATAGCCCAAAGCCTAATTTGAAGCAGGAAACCACAGAATGCAAATGTTACACCAAAAGAGTATAAAAACTTGTCCTCAAGGAACGCAGGGGGGAGAAGAGAACTCGGGGGCTAACTCACAACAGGGGATAGGGAGCAATGCAGGCCAGCTTGGCACCAAGGGCTCTGCTGGAACCTACCAACTACACTACACTGCACTCCCCCCCCCCCCCCATAAACAGATAGCAGAGGAGATGCTATCCAGTGGCTATCCAGAGGAGATGCTATCAGAGCCCCCCTGACTCAAATTGAAGCATGAACATGAAGTCCCTTGAAAGAAACATATCTTCAAAATTCTCTGCTCATTAAACAATGGCTGAGCTAGCATGCCAGCCAAGTAGACAAAGAACCTTACACTATATTCTGGGCCATGGGCCATAGATTTTTTTTATTTTTATTTTTTTTGCTTTCAGACTATTTCCAGATCCTAAAAGGGGACCTGCCAAAAGCTAACTCAGAAACAAAATAACACATGAGCAAAGTAGAAAAGACAGCTACAAGAAAACTTCAGCAACGACAAACAAAAGAAGACCATTGTGAAGCAGCAACCCCAGAATCTAGAAAGGATGCAGAGGCCCGTTGCCCCCTTCTTTATGAGAGGGTCGAAAGCATTAGCCCAACAGCTATCCATAGGGGACATACATGGCCAGAAATTGTTCCCCCCAGCAAAATCAGCGCAGGCTCCACAGCTTGTCTGTGCCGAAATACTGGCTCAACATGAAAAGGATCAGAAGTGGGAACCACCTTGGGTCAGCTGCGATGAGCAAAATTCAAAAGGCATTGCCAAAGAGAGAGACGGCCTGATTACCCTTTGCCAACACATACAGCAGAGTGATTCCTGCAGGAGCCCGCCAAAACCACTCAAGTGTGGGAAGCAGCACAAAAACAGTTGAGGTCTGCCTCCCCATGGCAGGAGCAGAGTTCCTCAGGCTTGGCTGTCATAAAATCCCCACTGTGCTTTTTTTTTTTGTTTGTTTGCTTTTTTTTGGGGGGGGGGGAGGAGTTCTCAGGACAGAGCCAGAAGGACTATTAAAAACACTTTAAGCACAGGAAGTGCCAAGCAGGGAGGAACCACCATGGGAATGACTGGTAAAGAGAACGAAGGAGTAACATGAAGTACTCACCCCTCTGCCAGAAAACGGTAGAGAACAAAAAATTCAGTAGTCACTTTATGCAAGTGAAACTTTGCCTCCAGTGTACTGCACTCTCTCTGTGTTTACTAATTTTCTCATGTTCCCTTTTTTTAAGTGAGGAGTGCAGGGCCATAATGGGGCTACAGAAGACAGGTAGGGAACTGGCACCATCTGCTAAACCCTAAAATAGACACCCAGGAAGCATAATCCCCTTGCTCAACTGAGTCAGCACAGGAACTTAGCGACGCCCAAAGCTGGACCAAGCCACCGCTTAAGAGACCAGGCTGAGAAGCAGCAGAAATAGGAGAAAA
This sequence comes from Geotrypetes seraphini, assembly GCF_902459505.1. Taxonomy (NCBI): domain Eukaryota; kingdom Metazoa; phylum Chordata; class Amphibia; order Gymnophiona; family Dermophiidae; genus Geotrypetes; species Geotrypetes seraphini. Next base: position 195,062,999 of record NC_047085.1, read on the forward strand.
AAACATCCATCTGCCTGCGGAGATAGAGAATACTGAATTACCAGTGAGCATACCATTGTATATAGGACAGAACTCAGCTTGGTGCTCTCTATCTCTGCCTGCTGGTGAATGGGCACAACCCACTTGGGCTGGATTCATCTGCTGCTGATGACAACAAGGAAACAAAATTTCAAAATAAGGGCACAAACTCAAAATGTAATTTACATAAAATGACCTAGAATCAATTTAAAAAAACCAACTACAAAAAGCAGCATTCTGGACATGTTACATTTCAAATAAAAATAAAATATCAATCCAGAAACAAAACCTTTTACATAGTTTCATCAGCATCCCAGTTACTAAGACTTCTTCCAATTTATTAGACTAATTTAAACAAATCTCAGTATAAACATTTCCCAACATGCTTTTCATTAAATAGCTCTCTTTTTCAAAGATATATTTGCATCAAAACAAGCCAGGCAAGGAAAATACTCATAATGTATGATAGTCTTAATCAATATCCCTTTACATTTCATGCAACTGGTTGAAGCCCTGAACTGAAAGTGCCTGCCAAGGACACAAACACAAAGTACTTGTGAGACTTGTACTACATGTGAAGGTATGTCTCCAGCAGGTCCAATGAAGTAAGAAACTCACCTAGCCTGATCAAGGCAATCACAGACCACAGTGGCTCCATGAAACTCGGCTCTGAAGTGTTGACTCCCTTCAAATTCAGTATGGGTCATTAGAAGATACATTTCTTGGAAACCATAAAATGGAAAAATTATGTTCTTACCTATTAATTTTCTTTCCTTTAGTCACAGCAGATGAATCCAGAGACTAGTGGGATTACGCCCATCAACCAGCAGGTGGAGATAGAGAGAACTGAGTTGTCCTCAGCCTTATTGGATGCACAGCCTCCTGGCCAACCAGTATTCTCTATCTCCCACAGGCTGAGGGATGTGTTCTTCACAACTCCTGGCTTCTGCACCCAGCAGGTCTGATATAATGATCTCCCAGCGTTGGTAAAAATTATGGAGATGACCTCCGATGGGAAGGGGAGAGGACAGAGGCAGAACGATGGAGGTTATGCTCTCTATTAGATGGCCAAAAAGGCTGAGATGCCTTAGGCATAGCATGAGTCTGAGGCTTCTGCTGCCTCTTGTTGCTGTTATGGTTGTTTCTTAGGAGGTGCTCTTGTATAAGGAGCTGCTCTCTGTGGAAAACTCCTCTGGTAAGATGGAAGAGATCTGAAGCCTTTAGAAATAGAAGGCTTAGGCTTAGAACGAGTAATGGAAGCAAACAATTTCTCATGTTCAGACAATAGTTTAGTAGCTGCCTCGATAGAATCATCAAACAATTCATTGCCCTGACAAGGGATGTTGGCTAGACAATCTTGAAAATTGGGGTCTATGTCTATAGTGCGGAGCCAGGCAAGCCTGCGCATTGCCACTGAAAAGGCAGTGACCCTTGAGGAAAGTTCAAAAGATTGAAGGAGAAGCATGTAGAGTTGAGTCACATTGGTGATCGCCTGCTGAAACCCTGGAAGAGGGTGTTGAGGAATATATTTGAAATATTCAGGCAGTGTGTCAACCAATTGCTTGAAATAAGAAATGAAAACAAAATTGTAATTCAAAACTCTAATTGCCATCAGAGAATTTTGATACAAACGGCGCCCAAACTTGTCCATAGTCCTGCCCTCTCTGCCAGGAGAAACAGTGGCATAAACTTTGGCAGGGTTGGTCTTTTTCAGAGAAGACTCCACAAGAAGGGACTGATGGGAGAATTGAGATTTCTCGAAGCCCTTGCAGTGGACCATCCTGTAACGAGATTCCAGCTTTCCTGGTACAGTAGGAATGGAATAAGGTCTTTCAAGATTCTCCTTGAAGGTTTGAGAAAGAAGTCTATTAATGGGTAATTTAAGAGACTCCGCATGAGGACAAGACATACCCATTTCCTCTAAATACTCCTTAGAGTATTTGGAATCAGAGTCCAAAGTGATATTGAGTTCCTTACTCATTTGATGTAGGAAAAAAGAAAAAGATATCTGCTCCAAGGAAGGTTGACCTCGAGGGGAAGAAGGTGACTTCAAGGCGCCTCGCAAGACAGAGAACGAAGGTGAAGCTTCTCTGGAGTACTGATACCTGAGATCTGAATATGCAGGTATAGGTGACTCACTGAGAGAACAGGTAGAATCCCTCGCAATAGAAGAAGTATAAGGCTCTGGAGGTGGTGTCCTCAACTTCGGAGTTGGAGGCCTCGAAGAGTCTCGAGGTCTTGAGAGATAAGGCCTGTCTCGAGAAGAGGATCTGTACCTCGATGAATGCCTTGACTAATGTAGAAAACTGTGCCTCGAACCAGGCAGGTCTCACTGAGAAGAAAGTCAAGGAGTCTTTGCCCTATGCCTCGGGAAGGGCGATGCCTTATGCGAGGAGGGAGGGCTGGAGATCGAGATACCAAAAGGGACTGAACCTCTGGTGTCAAGGTATCTCGAGGCACTGACAAGGACTCAGCTCCTTGAGTAGCGTACTTAAGCTCCAGACAAGACACTTGCAAAGACTTGACTCCTTGCATAGAGTGTGTAGAATCCTGTCGAGGCATTCCCAAGGACTCATAGCCTCCAAAATGTGACACCGAGACTTGAGTATCTGGCATATTTGGTGTGGCTATACTCTCCGAGGAAGAGGAGGAAGAATGACTCTTCAACTTGGAGTGCTTCTTGGGCAGTTTGATAACCACTGCTGGTACCTGACCTGAGGGAGGCAGCGAGGCAAGTGTCTCATCAGGAGAAGACTTAGCCGATTTGCTTGAGGACGAGGACACGCCAAATGAGGAAGGTTTGATTAAGGTCAAGGCAGAAGGCAGAACCCCAATGAGAAGCTTGACTGGATTCAAGGTCGAGATCGGGGAAAGTGGATCCATACCACCAAAGAGTTTTTCCACCTGAACTCGACGACATTTGAGGGCTTGAGGTTGAAGAGTAGTACAGCGGGCACACAACTCCAGATGATGGTCAGGTCCCAAACACTGAACACATCACCTATGTGGGTCAGTGAGGGAGATTGCGAGCTGACAATAGCTATACTTCTTGAAACCTGTGACCGGCCAGGACATAAAACGGAAAAATAGCATCAGTGAGATCAAAGCCCGCAGGCTGAGGCCGCGAGGCAGGCCTCGCCATGACAGAAAAGAAAAATCAAATTAAGTCTTTTTTTTTTAAATAAAATGTGCAAGAAAAACACAGCGACCCTGTAAAGAAATAAAACACGAGCCACGGTGAGAGAAGGCACGAAGTAGAACTGAGTCTAGCGCAGAGCAGGGAAATAGGACTTCTCGGCTCCATGGAAAACTGAGAACTGAGGAGATGCGTGCCCTGTACTGGGCGGAAAAGGCACTCATGCATGCGCGGTCACCAATTTTCTAAAGTTTTATAAGCAAGTCTGCTTGCGAAGCTGTCCGCATCTGGGCTCTATGGATGACGTCACCCACATGTTGAGAACAGACTGCCTGCTTATCCTGGGATAATTTAGTATTCCTACCATGTGCAGATCCTATCAGTGTTAAGTTTCTAAGTTCTTTCCCCTACCCTAAATCTGCTCCTATTAGTACTCACTCTCTATGCTGCCAAATTTATGAGCATAAAATTTAGGCACTCAGCCTTAGTATAATTTTAAAAGAATGGCTGATTTAGGAGCATAATTCTTTTAAATACTGGACCTGAAATGCCCAAAAGAGAGCCTGAGTCAAAGGCTGATCTTTTGCAACATGAAATGCCAAGTGAAAATGACATCTATGAGCCTTGGAGAGATCTTGAACTCAAAGAATAGCATTAATTGGTTTTGCTGGCTGAATAGCAGCATTTCTTTTATCCAACCTCCCCCTTCATTGAACTACATAAAGATATATTTAAAAGCCTTGTATCTGCATGCTGAACACTTAACAAAAAGCCACTTCAACTTCTTCATGGGACCACACACAGTGTTTCAAACTTTTCTACTTGCATATACATTTTTTTTATTCCTCCTCCATATTTCATTTCTGTTTGGACAGAACATTTGTAAACAAAACTATATATTACCAAATATCTCAGTATTTAAAAAAAAAAAAAAAAAGCCATATCCTTACAAGAACATTATAACACAACCAGTACTCATTAGCCAGAAAAGTCCTCCAAAAGTTAACAGGTCTATTTATATTTGATTCAATTCTATGTTCAGTCAAATGAGATTCTGCCCAGAGTAACATCTACCCAGGATGTTTAAAGTCTGCTTCCTTCCTGTCACCAACACGAGTCAAAAACAAAAGAATGTGTGTGGTCTTGATGTCTTGTGTGGACAATGGAAGATTCCAATTAACTTGTTATTCACTGAATTAATGTTGCCATCACGACATGCTAGGGAGGCATAGTTTCTAAACGATAAACGAGTATCCAGACCTAGAATACAAGAAGGGCAACTATTTTAGATCAGGCTTCAACAAATAGCCAGACTTACAAATGTGCATAAATATTCCGATCAATCTCTACCTGCACACTCACTCACCTATGTACCCCAGCAGCCTTAGTCTCTATCAATTGTCTTCCTCTCCATCATTCTACCCATGCATTCCATCAGCCTAAGCCAGTGTTTCCCCCAACTTCAAGCCAAGTACCCCCAAGTCAAACAAATTTCAACCACGGAGTACTCACAAACTCCGATAAGCAGATATTTTGAAACTGTTAAATAGTTAACTAACTAGGCAACATAATGGGCATCTCTCCCGCTGCTGCTGCTGCTGGTGGATCGCTTGGTGGCGGGAGAGATTGGGCATGTGTCCTGCTGTGTTTTATGTTTTTTTTCTTTTAGCGTTTATTCTGTGCATGTGACCATTGTTGCTATCAGCGAGTCTTCACTACTTTCCGCCAACCTCAGCATGAGCGTTTTTTGGAGAATGATTTTTTTTTTTAATCGCTACCAGAATGACTGCAATAGCAGCCCAGCCCATCATTTTTTAACGTGGGTTTTTTGAGCATCTAGGCCTCAGTTTGTAAGAATAACACCCCACTTGTCAAGTGACCAAACAGTTTATATGAGACTGAAATATAATAGATCAAGCCAACTGTGTATTGGTCTGTATGCCAGTTGCAGTGACTGCAGAACATACAAGGAATACAACCACAGCCAGTTAAAGTGAAAGTGTGAACCATCTTGAAATATTGTGAAACATAAGCACACATTTGCTTTTAAAGTTTTAATGGGAGCTCTGGGCTTTGGGGATGAAATAAGCATTCTGAATCTGTTAGGACTAAATTTATATATACAGTAAAACCTTGGTTTGCGAGCATAATTTGTTCCAGAAGCATGCTTGTACTCCAAAGCACTTGTATATTGAAGCAAATTTCCCCATAGGAAATAATTGAAACAGACGATTCGTTCCACAATGAGAATTCAAGGGAACCAGTAAGGAAGCTGCTAAGTGCCGAGAAGAAGCACCAAATCACGCTGCTGCTCGAGCCACTCAGATGAGGAAATTTGTTTGCGCAGCTGGTTAGCAGCGGGGCAGGAGTTTGAAAAGCTTGCTCCTGCCCACTGCACCTCCACCACTGATCGGCAGAGGTATGAAGATAGGGAAGGGAGGGACAGAGGGCAGAGCCTGGGAAGAAGAGAGCAGAGTCTGACAGGGGAAGGAAGGAAAGGTGCTCGGTGCAGAGCCTGACAGGGGAGGGGGGAAAGGAAAGGTGCTGGGTGCAGAGCCTGACAGGGGAGGGGGAGGAAGGAAAGGTGCTGGGTGCAGAGCCTGACAGGGAAGGGGGCTGGGTGCAAAGCTTGGCAGGGAGGGGCTAGGGGCAGAGCCTGACAGGGCAGGACACTGGAATATTAAGCCGCCCAAAATATTCGAGTCAACCACTTTTCCTCCTTTTTTTGGGGAAAGGGGAGTCTCAACTTATATTCGAGTATATACAGTGTGTGTGTGTGTGTGTGTATATATATATATATATATATATATATATATATATGATTGTACAGTCCTTGATTGTTAACCGCCTGGAACTCATGGTTGGGCGGTATACAAGAATAGAGCTTATTATTATTATTATTATTATATATATATATATATATATATATAAGTTTTGATTTAGCTGGGAGAAGTCAGTACTGATTTTTGTGTTAGCTGTAATACTTAGCTTGTTAATACTATTCACAGCTTGTAATTTAGATATACAGTAACCAGTAACTTGAATAACTTGTACTGTGAATTAATGACTTTGTTTATTTATTTATTTTTAATTACTACCTACATTCCTCGTAACAAATCTTGGTTTCAGTGTATTGATTTCCACAATCAGGTCACTTTCCAAACAGACGTGGTTTCTCATTTTACATTTCAGAACTACAATAGATTAGACAGATATATTGAAACAAAAGGAATAAGTTCTGTATGAGCCATTTTTGTTAGCTATGGGTATTCCCTTTTCTGAATTTGCTAACAAAAAATTTCCCAGGCCTTCTTTTACAGTATTTCAGTGAGGCAGAGGGAAGGTCCCAGAGTGGTCAAAGGCAACAATTGAATAAAGGTGGATTGAAACATGTTTTCCAAGATGATGCATAAACCTCCACACAGGCCTGCAGCCAGTCCTGCCCCCAACCCTCTCTCTCACATCCTACTTGCCTTCAGTCAGACTTCCAATCTCTCTCTTACACAGGCATCCCATTTGTCTCCTCCCTCAGCAGCTTGATGATTTTGCTGTCTCATGAGATTTGGTGTTACAGGATCAGCAGTCTCTTCTTACAACCTCAACACATATCAGTTACTGCAAAATATCTAAAGACCAGTCTGCTATAATCACTAACTACACTATATTAACGTTTTGATATCACCTCAGTAAGGCCAACACACAACCTCTTCTCTGCAACACTATGCAAAAACTTCTGCAATAGAGTTGGATCCTTACCATACCATAACAGCGCTAACTGCTAAAAAGCAACAACATTATTCTGAAAAAAAAAATAGCACTGTAAATATTACACCAGGGCCTAAAACACTAATACAGTACAACACCTAGTGAGAAAATAGAATAAATGGGACTGCTACAAGTTATCTACACAAACTATATGCTAGCAAAAAACCACACCCCTGACACACATAAGACACAGAAAGATATTAAGGCAAAAAACGAACAGGAAACTTTAAGGAGTCAGACTCTGCATATACAGCAATACCAGAGAAACAGAAATGAAAATGCAAGATATCAGAGATGCATATTTCCCAAAACAGACATGGTACAACTGATAAATTCAAAACAAAATATTTTTTCTACCTTTGTAGTCTGAGCATTTTATGTTTCCATTCAATTTGATTCATCTTCCACTGTTCTGTTTTTCCTGCCTTTCTAGAATCTGTTGTCCATTTGACATATCCTCTCTCTCCCATGTCCATCATCCATTTTCCCTCTGCCCTGTCCAGCAACTACCTTGTGTCCTTATGTGCTTTATAATGCCCACCCTGTGACTAATACCTCTCCCTCTCTCTTCATCACTCTCCCCCTTTTCCCCCAATTCAGTCTCTCCCTCCCTCTCCACTAACTTTCCCCCAATTCAACAGCACCTCTCCTTCTCCCATTCCAAATTCATCAGCACTTCTTCCTCTCCCTCCTCTGGCCCCAGCCAGCAGTACCTTTTCCTTTCCAAGTCAAGCAGCACCCTTCCATTTCACCTACCTTAAACAGGTCCAGCACCAACACCTCTCTTCCTTCTCCTCTGCCCCCAGTCCAGCAACACCTCTTTCCCTATCATGTCCCCCCTCCAGTTCCGAAGCAAGTCTTTTCCCTCTCCCCTCTTCCCCAGTCCAGCAGCACCTCCAACTCTCACTCAGCCACTTCAAGAACCAGCAGCAGCTCTCCCTTTCAGCCCAACAGCAGCTCATCTACCTTTCTGTACTTCCCCTTACTGCTGGTATAGCAATGCAGCTAGGTTGCAGCTCACCTCTGAAGAAAGAAGTTGCATCACTGGAGGCTGACATACCATACTGACATACCATACTGACATACCATACTGGAGGCTGATATACTATACTGGAGGCAGACAAGCAGGCTAGCTGGTTGAAAGCTGCACTGCTATATCAGTAACGTTGCAGGCAAGTGAAGAAAGATGGGAAGGGATAAAGGATGACTGCCGCGTACTTCCTTACCAGTGGTTCTTGTACCCATTGGAGTTGGCATTCCAAGTGTTGGGAACCTCTAGCCTAAGCCATCTATCCAACCATCCACCTCAGTCCCAGCTTTAGGACCATCTCCAAAACATCAGCCCCTTTTCTCCCACTTACTCTCTCATTAGCCTCAGGCTTTCCTCCAGCATTTTGCCCCCAGCATTAGATTCATTTCATCATTCCAATATTGATGTATTGTGGTCCAGCACCAGGTATGATTTTTCTTGGTTTTTTTAAAATCAAGATGACAACCTGGTGCCTGGAGGTTTGTTGAGCCCTGCTTTAAGATCTAGGTGTCAATGTAATGTGGAACATTCTACAATGACAGATTAGGTTCTTATCTAGATAATCTTCTCAGGAGTCCATACGTTAGGTGATCAATCCGTTCCCGCAAACCGGGTTTTGAAGAGGTGCGTTACTCAACTTTCAGCACCTCCCACATTGCCAGTAGATTGTAATGTCCCCTTCAGTTCATTCCAAAGCAATCAATTTCCATTGGAATAAATTACAAAGAAAGAGGGGGGGGGGGTAATGGGGAACTTCCCCACAGACATCATAGAATTCTGTTTTGCTCCACAATTAGAAAAAATAAGAAAATTATCTACAGGAATTGTTATGTTCTTACCTGATAATTTTCGTTCCTTTAGTCACCGCAGATTAATCCAGAGATGAGTGGGTTAAGTCCACCTATCAGCAGGCAGAGTAGAGAACAGAAAGCTGAGCTCTGTCATATATACGATGGGCTGCTCACTGGTACTTTAGTATTTCTCTTAAAGCAGCAAAATGAACAAACAGTCCCAATAGCACAGCGACAGGAGCCACAAAGAAGTCCTGATAGACATCAGCGAAATTCCCATCAAGGTCGCGCACCTAACCAATTCCTAAGAAACAAAAGGCAAAAGTATCAGAAAGGGTGGGACTCTGGATTCATCTGCTGTGACTAAAGGAACAAAAATTATCAGGTAAGAACATAGCTTTTTTTCCTTCCTTGTCATCAGCAACAGATGAATCCAGAGACGAGTGGGATGTAGCAAAGCAGTCCTCAGTAGGGCGGGATCCGGAACACAATGAGATATCTCGGGACCAACTGGACCCTCCAACAAACAGCAAGGCCAGCCACAGGAAGCTGAACTAGCAGACTAGAAGGCACGCATGACCCAAGGAGCTGCATCAAGGAGAAGGACTCCAAAGGTTCAGAAAGGATCAAAACTAGACCCTCACCATGTTGAAGACAGACTGACTTAGGAGCGCCCACAACAGGAGGGACAAAGCCGCCTGAGTTGGACACAGCCAGCCATAAGCCCGGGAGGTGTGTGCTACTGAGGTCGAAGGATTAACACTGGGCAAGGAGCCAGGAAGTCACTGTAAGGTTATGGTTGAAATGTCCTTACAATCCACGGTCCCGAGTTCAATATAGCCAAATGCGAACAAGAAAGGGACTTGGGGGTCCTGATAGACAGAACCCTAAAACCATCGGCTCAATGCGCGGCGGCAGCAAAGAAAGCAAACAGGATGTTGAGCATGATTAAAAAAGGGATCACGAGTAGGTCGGAGGACGTCATAATGCCACTTTACAGAGCAATGGTCAGACCACACTTGGAATACTGTGTCCAGCACTGGTCTCCATACCTCAAGAAGGATATAACTCTGCTGGAGAGGGTGCAGAGGCGAGCCACGAAACTAGTCAAAGGTATGGAGGATTTGAGCTACCAAGAACGCCTCAGAAAACTGGGACTGTTCACCCTCGAAAAGAGAAGATTGAGAGGGGATTTGATAGAGACTTTTAAAATATTAAAAGGATTTGACATAATAGACCAGGAAGAAGCATTACTGACATTTTCAGACGTGACGCGGACAAGAGGTCATAGCCTGAAACTGTGTGGCAGCAGGTTCAGGACAAATGTCAGGAAGTTCTGTTTCACACAGCGAGTGGTGAGCGCTTGGAATGCTCTCCCAGAGGAGCTTGTGGCGGAGACTAGTGTTCAGGGTTTCAAGCGCAAGTTGTATGCACACCTTTTTGCAAATCATATCGGGGGATATGGGAAATCCGGGTCTCCAACAGGGAGCACCTAACTGGGCCTCCGCGTGTGCGGATCGCCGGACTAGATGGACCTAGGTCTGATCCGGTGAAGGCGTTTCTTATGTTCTTATGTTCAATACCCTCACAGAAGATTCACCAGGAGTAGAATCAAATGAGAAACTCAGCCAGAGGTGATTGCATAAAGAATATATTATAGAAAAAGGCTTGCAGAAAAGCAATATTCATAAGCATTACAATTAAGGAGAGAGCAAAGTTCCAGAGATAGAGAGCAAGAGATAGAGAGACAGAGATAGAGCAAGAACCCGGGGGATGATGAAAGAGGAGCCTTTTATAGCTTGGAATCTTATTCTAAATATAGAAACTATTGTATTTCTCAGTATCTTTCTGTTTAGAATTTATAAACTGTTTGAAACAATAGTTAGTTTCACTGACCACCTGGATCCATTGTATATTCTAAGCTGTCCATCCTAAGCATCAGACATTAACACATCTTAGCACCTCTTCGCCCCTCTTAGCTGCAAGTTCGTTTGTTACCTTTTAATTAGGGCTGTTTAAAACAGTCTGCCTGGATGCTTTCTGTATGTGAATTCTGTGCATGAGTACTTAGGGTCTATCTGCATCCACATCCTAGAGTCAGATTGATATAATTTCCCATAGGCCTTTGCTGACATTGGTTAGGGCAACCAAAATGCTGATTGCTAGCAATAGCTATGCTGACAGTCACCATAAAACAAATGCAGTTATCACACTCCACAACAAGTTGGAAACAGGAGGGCGGCAAAAGGAAGTCTGGCTGAGCCCCTCACCAGAAGCAGAGATGGGGAACTGGAAAGGAACAAAAATCCAACAGAGAAAGTGCACTACAACCTGAGAGGGAGTAGGGCCACCAGGACGGCTGAATTAGCACTCTTCATCCAGTGAGAGAGTCATGGCAACCTGGAAGCCAAATCTTCCTGAGATGGATCCATACTAAACAGGGAGTCAAGATGTATGCGTAATAGGGAGCCGAAGCCCCCATAAATAGCGCAAGTACAAGCTGCTCTGTAGAAACACAGAAGCATCAATGCCAAACAGTCTGCCAAAGCCCCCCGTATCCACAGAGCTTGGGCTGTGGCAGTGTTCGGACAAAGAGCAGCGCCAGATAGGCAGCCGCAGCTGTGCTGGATCTCCAGAGATTATGCAGCGCCAGAGAGGCAGCTGATGCCTCACTGTACTTTCAGAGGTGGAGCAGTGCCAGACAGGGAGCTAAAGCTGCCTTGAACATCCAGAAATAGAACAATGTCCAACAGGCAGCCGAAGCCACGCTGGAAATCCAGAGATGGAGCACTGCCAGACAGGCAGTTGGAGTTGATCTGTAGATGCAAAGATGAAAATAATGCCAGCAACGGAGCAGCACCTGACAAGCAGTTGTATAACCAGGGATGAAGCAGTACCAAAGATGAAGCTTTGCCAAGAACAGGAGTTGGTGCAACCCAGTGGACGAAATCACAATGTACTTCTGGAGATGAAGCAGGGGCCTATATGCAGTTGGAGCTGTGCTCTACATCCAGCGATGGAGCCTCGGTAGAAATGTGGGCAGACCGCCTGCAATGTCACCATGGCACAAATAAGGTCAGAGCTGCTGTGGACTACATATAGCAACAGAACTGTGTCACAAATGCTGCCAGTGACACTGCTCTCCACATCCAGTGATGGACAGTGGTCCAAAGTAGAGAATGACACGGTGGCGGTTTACCCGCAGCTACTGCGTTTAGCCACGGGTAACCCGCCAAAAACAGGGAATGAAAATTAGCAGCCTCTGCGGGGACGGGGACAAGGCCATCACCGCCCCGTGGAGCGGTGAATGGTCTTATCACCGCAGTAAGGCATAAAGGATCGTGCGGTCCCCGCAGCCACCATCCGCCCACCCGCACGTCGGCTCGATCGTTTAACCAGCTTCCTCTTTCCACCTCACCTTAGTTTGCCGGCTTTCTTTTTCGGCGACCGGAACGCTTTCAAAAGAGCCGCGCATGCACAGCTGCTCAGTATTCAATCTTCTGCTCTGACCCAACCGGAAACAGGAAGTTGCAGCAGAGCAGAAGATTGAACTTTGAGCAGCCGCGCATGCGCGGCTCTTTGAAAGCGTGCCGGTCGCTAAAAAAGAAAACTGGCAAACTAAGGAGAGCTGGAGAGCAGTAGCGTACCAAGGGGGGGGGGGGCGGGAGGGGCAAAAAAGGTAATGGCGCCAGGCCTTGGAGCACCGAGGCAGACCGCTTCTCCCCCCTCCCAGCCGAACCCCCGCTGACCCTCCTATCTCTCCCCCCCAGTGAACCTTTCCGACCCTCCCAGCGAAAGCAGCAAACCTCCCTCCAATAGCGTCGGCTTTCTCCTCCCTCTGCCGCATCACTAATGACGTCATCAGTGACGCAGCATAGGGAGGAGAAAGCCGCGAAGGAGGTTTGCTGCTCTCGCTGGGAGGGTCGGAAAGGTTCACGGAGGGGGGTGATAGGAGGGTCAGTGGGGGTTCGGCTGGGAGGAGGGAGAAGCGGTCTGCCTCGTGCTCCATTACCTTCTTCGGGCAGCAGCAGCGTTTACAATTCGCTGCTGTTGCCGGCTTCAGGCCTTGTTCTCTGCCGGGTCCTGCCTACTTCCTGTTTTCATGAAGACAGGACCCGACAGAGAGGAAGGCCTGAAGCGGGCAACAGCAGTGAATTGTGAATGCTGCTGCTGCCCGATGAAGTTCAGGACATCGGGGAAGGAGTAGGGAGAAATCGGCTGCTGGCTTGGGGGTGAGGGTAGGGAAAGAATCGTGGAAGTGGAGAAATTGGCACGATGGCTTTGTGGGGGCTAGGGGGAGAGAGAAAGAAAGGCAGAAATAAAGAGGGGGTCAAGAGGGAGAGAAAGAAAGGCAGAAAGAAAGAGGAGGGCCAGGGGGAGAGAGAAATAAAGAGGGAGGCCAGGGGAAGAGAGAAAGAAAGGCAGAAATAAAGAGGGGGCCAGAGGGAGAGAGAAAGAAAGGCAGAAATAAAGAGGGGGTCAAGGGGGAGAGAAAGAAAGGCAGAAAGAAAGAGGAGGGCCAGGGGGAGAGAGAAATAAAGAGGGAGGCCAAGGGGAGAGAGAAAGAAAGGCAGAAATAAAGAGGGGAGCCAGGGGGAGAGAGAAAGAAAGAGGGGGGGGCAGGAGAAGAAAGAAGAAGGACCAGAAGAAGGACCAAAGACTCATGAAATCACCAGACAAAAAGGTAGGAAAAATGATTTTATTTTCAACTTAGTGATCAAAATGTGTCCGTTTTGAATTTATATCTGCTGTCTATATTTTGCACTATGGCCCCCTTTTACTAAAACGCAATAGCGTCGAGAGCAGTGTGGGACATTCAGCGCAGCTCCCTGCGCTAAAAACCGCTATCGCAGTTTAGTAAAAAGGGAGGGGGAATATTTGTCTATTTTTGTATAGTTGTTACTGAGGTGACATTGCATAAAGTCATTTGCCTTGACCTCTTTGAAAACTCGCGGAATATAAATGATAATTAACATTTTCTCTGCGTACAGCGTGCTTTGTGTTTTTAAAATTTTATTGTTGGTAGATCATTTTGACTTGGCCACAAAGGTAAGGGGGAGGGAGGGAGGGGAGCTGCTGAAAGACATCTAGTAATCCTTTCAGGCTTGACTGTGCAGGGAATTATTTTTGTAAAATCATGTTTTGTTATGTGACTGGCATTATCTAGACTTTAATTTCTATGAATGAATAGAATGAAAATGATATAAAATTACTTGCTTGCGGGGACCGCGTGTTCCGGCTCACACAAGGAAGGAGGGGGGTGAAAGGGAAAAAGTTTCTCTTCCTTGGAAATAGATTCTGAAGTGACCTCATCAAAGAAGACCAGCACCAAATGTACAAGAAATCCCTTAAACAATGTCAAAAGAGCCCAAAATAGAAAACTGCTACTGCCTTGAGACTCCATTATTGAAGGAATCAACTTGAAAACACAGAAGAGACAGGAAAAGGTTAAATGCCTCATGGAATCCTCAGGTACAAAACACAAACCAAATTGTGAATGAAATCAGAGCAGACAGTAAGAATTATAAAATTGATGTCATTATCCATCTGGAAAAAAAGGCGTACTAGAAATAATGCCTCAGCAATACAATTTTCAGAAGTTCTATTTGCTCATGGTAAGGGAGAAGAGAGACTGCTAGTGATGGTTGGGGGACTGATAGAAGATATGAAAGAAGGGTGGTAGAAAGGAACAGATGGTAAAGGAGGAAGGGAAGGGTGGTGGTGGAAAGGAATAGAACAGACATTGAAAGAGGGTAGAGAGGAACAGACCCTGAAAGGAAATGTGGAAGGCAGAGTGGGGAGAAGACGCTGGAAGGGAAGAAGACAGATGCCAGACTATGGGGGAGCGGAGGGAAGAAGATGGGTGCTAGACGGGGACGGTGACGGGGCGGTGAATGGGATGGCAGTGGCGGTGACGGGGTGGTGAAAGGGATGGCGGTGACGGGGCGGTGAAGGGAACGGCGGTGACGGGGCGGTGCAGAGGATGGTGGGCCGGGGACGGTGCAGTGACGGGGACAGATTTTTTCCCCGTGTCATTCTCTAGTCCAAAGGCTGCATTGATGCCGTTTTTCTGTGGGTAAGTAGTAGAGCAAAGAGAAAGAGGAGATCTAAGTAAGAGGTACAACCAAGTGAAAAACCTTTTAATACTGCACCACTTATAGCCATCCCCTTACTAGTTGCACTCTACTTCTAATGGAGGGGGTGGGGAGTGGTTATAACTGTTACTATTAAAGGTTGTTTTATAGGCTCTGAGAGCAGACCACCAGAAAACTACAGGATGAAAAGATCTGCTACTATTCCATAGATGCTGCCAATGGGACATATGCAAAGTAATTATGTCCAAACTAATAATATGATGTTCTCTAATAGATTACATTATTTCAAGAAATCAGGATAGCTTTAAATATAGTAAAGAATACCTGCCTGATCATCATTCCTCAATACCAGCAGTACCATAAGCGATTACAGGAAATAGAAAGATGAAGCCCCCTCCTTTTCTTAATATAAAAGACGAGCCTGTGAAAATCTAAAACAGATCGTATGTACAGTAGGAAAATCCTTAGAGGAGGAGTATGTACCGAAAGAATGCTTATATCTGAATGCTTGCTCTGTTTGTAATAGTGATAATAACTTTATTTTTATTTAATAATAACTTTATTTTTCTATACCGCCATAGTCAGACGACTTCTAGGCGGTTCACATCGAAAGAAGGCTGGACATTCAGCGAATTACAAATACATGAGGGGAATGTTACAGAAGAGAAAGGGTTGTAAGGGGAGGGAATGTGAGAGGGGTAGGAATTGTCTGAGAGATTGCTTCGGGTTTGTAGGGGGAAAATGCATAGTGAGCGAAGGTCGGTCTGTTTAGGTGATGAATTTGTCAAACAGAGTGGTTTTGATTGATTTTCGGAATGCGTTGTAGGTCCGTCTGGTTTGTCAATTCGAATTGATTCGAATCGATTCATTGTCAGAAAAAAATCAGACTCATCAATTCAGTGACCAACACCCCCCTCCCAGTGAGACTGAGCCTCCTAAAGCAGCGGCGGTGGCCTGTAGAGGCAGCGCTCTGAATAGGTTGCTTGTAGCCTACCCCACTGGGGCCTTCCCACTGTAGCATCACTGATGATGAGGCAGAGGGAAGCCCTGGCAGGGTAGGCCCCTAGCAGTCTGTTCACAGTGTGCCTCTGCAAGGCAGCCACCGCCACAGGAAGCCCAAAGGTACCATATATACTTGAACATAAACCGACCTGAATATAAACCAAGGTAACCTTTTCCCCCCCCAAAAAAAGGAGTTAAAAAGGTTGACTTGAATATAAACCGGAGGAAGGGTTTAATATTCAATTGCAGTGCCTTACCTTACCCTGTCCTGCCAGGCTCTGCACCCTGTGCCCCATCCCTCGCTGCTCTGCAAGGTTCTGCATCCAGTTCCTTCACTCACTCCATTGCTAATCTCTGCACCCAGCCACCCTCCCTACCTGCCAGATTCTGTACCTTCATCCCTCCCTCCCATTGCCTTGCAGGCCTCAATCGGGCCTGCCACGAGACCTGATGGTCCAGTGGTGGCTGGGACAGGAGGGATCCTTCCCACCTCCTGTCCCAGCCTGATTCTAATTATTTTTATCTCCCTCCCACTTCCCTCCGTACCTTAAATATCCCTGGTGATCCAGCGGTGAATCATAGGGGTCTAGTGGTTCTGCACGTGCAGGAGTGAAGGTAGGTCACTCCTGCCGCAATTCACCGCTGGACCACAAGAGATACCTAAGGTAAGCAGGGGAGGCAGGAGAAAAAAATAATTAGAATCGGGCTGGGACAGGAGGCAGGAGGGATCCCTACTGTCCTGGCCACTGCTGGATCACTAGGTCTCACAGCAGGCCTGGCAGAGGGAGTGGGGCAGGTCAGCGCTGACCCAAAATTAAATCAAGACCCCAATTTTTGGCCCCAAAATCTCAGTTTATATTCGAGTATATACCACATGTCAGATCTCAGGTGTGTGGGGGGGGGGGGTCAGTCAGGAAGTGCTGCAAATGGAAGGAGAGGAGAGAGGAATAATTGTTGGACATGGGGTGGAGGAGAGGAAGGGAGAGATGCAACATAAAAGGTAGAAAGGGGCGTGGAAGAAATCCTGCTTATGGTGGAGAGGAGGGAAACATGTACGGAGAAGAGGGATAAACATTTGACATAGGGTGGAGGACAGGGACAAGGAGAGATTTTGTGCCTGGGGAGAGAGAAGGAAAAATTATGTTCTTACCTGTTAATTTTCTTTCCCTTAGACGCAGCAGATGAATCCAGAGACCAATGGGATAGCTCACATCTACCAGCAGGCGGAGATAGAGAAACTGATTAACAGGTGGTCCTATTGGCTGGCACTCCTCCTGTCTCATCAGTATAGCTCCTTGCCCAAGCACACGTAACCAGCAATAGGCATAGCATGTAAAAAACTTCTTTCCCATAACAAATCTCAAAATGCAATAATACAGAAAACAACCTGCCATAATAACAAACTGCGAAAGTTGCAAAAGAAAAAACCGAGAGACAATATCCAGAAAGGGTGGGGCTCTGGATTCATCTGCTGCGTCTAAGGGAAAGAAAATTAACAGGTAAGAACATAATTTTTCCTTCCCTAGCAACAGCAGCAGATGAATCCAGAGACCAATGGGATGTAGCAAAGCAATCCTCAATCTGGGTGGGAAGCAAACGCCGTCTCCGCAACAACCGAAGCACAAAACGCCCCTACCGTATGCGCCCCCACATCCAAGCAGAAATGGGGAGAGAAAGCACGCTCGGAAGACCAATTAGCCGCGAGACAAATCTCCTCCAAGGAAAAAAACCTCTGGGCCGAGCCCAAGAAGTAGCCATCGCTCCAGCGGAATGGTCATGAAGTTCTTTCGCCAACCGCTTCCCTGCCAGCAAGCAAGCATAAAGAATGTCCTCCTGGACCCATTGAGCGATGGAGGCTTCGGATGCCACCAAACGTTTGAGGCGTCCCTTGAAGAATGCAAAAAGGAGATATAAACAACTAAAAGTCGTAAGAAACCGAGCTCACAGAGAACGCTACGTACATATCAAAAAATGCAGTGAATAAAAGCACTGCTCCCAATTTCCCCTTCCAGGAAGAAGGAAGGAAAATCGAGCATGACATAAAAGAAAGGATGACACCCCCCTAGAAAGAAATAATGGTACCATCCGAACTGATACCCCATATTTTGGAAATCAGAAATAGGAATCCCCGTTGAACAAGGCCTGCAACATAGAAAACTGCAGAGCTGAAGCCATGGCCACAAGAAACCCCAGGTTCAACGGCACAGCCCTTTAGAGTCCCAAAAGACAAGGATGAAATGAAGCCTTCGGTATACTGAGAAGAAGTACGTGAAGATTGTACTCCAAACCGGGCTTTCTAAGAGGCGCATGAATATACCGCACTCTGTTTAGGACCTGAACTACATGAAGTTGAGAAGTAAGCGAAGAACAATATACCTAGCCCTTGTAACAAGCTAAGAAGGGCACTAGAAGCTGAAGGGAATTGAACGCTAAGCCCTCGGCAATACACCTGTGCCAAAAAGGAACTCTGGAGTGGTTCAAACGTTAAGAAGCACCCAAGAAAGGAAAAACCTCCAAAAGGAAGCAGAAGCCACAGGAGAAGACGTCCGTAGCACCTGGATAAGAGAAGAAACAACCTGCTTCGCATAATCCTTACACGTCAGCCAAGATTTTTCAAAAAACTAGGTCGTAATACTAAAGTAGTACAAATATCCATGTTGAACGGACCCTAGGCGAGCAAAGCCGGAGATACCAGGAAACTTCTTAGTCCGGCTGTTGAAAGACTCATCAAATCCGCAAAGTAAGGATGGCGCCGCCAATCCAGAGATTCTACAAATACTGTGCCCGGAAAGCGAGCTCGAGGTGGCAAATCCAAGCCATCGGAAAACACTGAAAAAGAGAAGGCAGAAGCGAGAAAGGAGCCATGCAGCTACCCCCTCTAACTCCCACTCCCTGGGCCCGCCGAAGAAGCTAGGAAGCTTAGAATTGAGAGATGAGGTCTAGGTCAAGCAGATCTCACTTCCATAAAAAGAGCTAGAACGCTTGAGCCACAAATCTCAATATCCAGGATGCAGAAGATTACACTATTACTAACATGCACACTTTCCAGAGCGTACACAGCGCTGTACACTGTAACATACAAGAAATGGGCCATGCTCAGATTCCGCGGAGAGAAAGTCTATCCAAACTCTTATCCTGATCCATAAAAGGATCTGCCAACAGAAGACGAAGATGAGAGTCCACCCATTGAAGCAGAACAACTTCACCTGCCAATGAGTACAACACTTACTGCCCAAGCAGTAGAGAAATACCCCCATCCTAATACTGACCAAAAGGACCCTCAGCGGCAATCCGGAAGAATGATCTGAAGCTCCAGAAAGGTAGCCTGACCCTGCTCAATAGCAGAAGAATGAACAAGTACTGAGTCGCCTCTGAAGACCAGACTCCAGGAGCTGAGGATGGAAGCCACGGAGCCCCCCAACCCGACAGCCCGGGATGGTCGGTGATCATGAGATAGTCCAGCAAAGACCGAGGCATGCCTTGAAAAGAGAAATCGCGCGGAGCCACCAAATCATACAGAGTGATGCAGGAGGAACATACCAAATAATTGGTGCCCTGAGATACTGGGAACCACCGGAACAAAAGCGACTGCTGTAGCGTAAGAAGGGGAAAGCAAGCCGAAGTCCCCAGTGGAGTCAGCAATATGGATTCCAGAAACTGTACAGAATCCCATACTCTTGGTCATGGTAAGCGAAGAAGAATACCAATCTGAGACCGAGACCCCACGCCCAAGTCTCCAGAAAGAAACACATGTCTCTCCTATATGAATAAAAACATCACCCCGATATACGTATAAATAGTACAGGAGAAGAGAGTGCTGTGCAAATTCAAAGATGCACGTGTAAAGAACTGAGGAAAAGATATCACCCTTTTCATGTCAGTCAAATGGCCCGACTGGAAGTCGTCCGAATCAAGCAGGCAGTCAAGAAGAAATTAGATGAATCGCCTGGTAGCGCCAAAACGGTACCACCGCCCACATCACCTAAAACATTTGTGAAGCCTTGGGTAGGCAAAATGGCATGTGCCAAAACCGAAAACGCCGCTCCAAGAGAGGCAGGCAAACCAAGTGCCGATTCGGAGTCCATAGAGAAAATGTAAATATACTCCCAGGTTGTCTGCAGAAATGTGTAACCCCGAGAAACTAATTCAGCAGAATGGGATCCAGCCTGCCCAATGCCCCCTATCTCGGGCACCATGCGGTAAGTGGAACAACGTCCCTTAGTTCCCGAAGAACTACAAGAACCGTCCTGAGGACCAGTAACACTGAAAAGGGAAACACAAAACATAGAGACTCCAAGAACGAACTGGAAAACCTGAGGAGAATGCAAAGATGCAAGCATCCTGAAAAATCTTCACAGCCCTCTGACCTGACATTATAGTTTCTTCTCCCTCATGAGAAAGCCTGAAGAGTCATTGGAAGAAGTCAAGATCCCCTCAGAATGAAGTGCAGAAGGTCAGGAAATGGCAGAATAAGACTGTAGGATCTGCAAGAAGATTCTCCTAGGAAAAATCAAGGTTCACAATGTAAAGAGGAATATACTGGAACCATGAAAACAGTACTAACCCCATGCAACATGAGCGAAATACGTATGTCCTTTAAAGTGAATACGTACTAGACTCAATCAAGATGCTGCATCTACCGCCCCGTGGAAAACAACAGCATCCTTACAGGTATCAGACAAAGCTCACATCGTTAATGAGAGCTTCAGGGATGAGGCTAACAGCCACATAGTGCGTGAACCTCCATGGGTTTGATAGAATAGGTAACTGGCTCCTGGTTAAAAGGAGCTGTACAGCCTTTTCTGTCTGGTTGGGGGGCCCGTCTAGCATGTGCCATGAGAAAATGGTGACAGGAGAAACCAGCGTGATAAGCATGGAAATCTGAAGTCGAGGCCCCCTCAGAAATAGAGAAAGAGAGTCCTGGCTGCAGGAATATGCGCAGTGTCATTATGCCCATAGAGACAGCCCGAACTTGGAAACTGCTTGTACTACCTTTAGGCATAAATATCCTGTGCCACTACTAGACACATGCAGCTCAGCACAGAGGCCCAAACAAGGACAGTTACCAATAGACAAAAGCTCAATCTGCAGGGACCCCAAGAGAGACAATGAGATACCTGTGTGAAATACAGGGCACTATCTTACTGCTGATCTCACTGTGCCGTGAGTTGCCGTATGTCGCCCCAGTCTGGAGACAAACCGATACTGGGTGACCTAGCACAGGTCAAGTCTCTCCGGTAAACCCCTTGAGTGCTAACCCCAGAGTCCGATTAAACAAGCAGCTTCCTTCAAGGGAGTACAGCAGGAACACAGACATAGACATATAAAGCTGCCCAAGCTTGTCCCAAAGCTGGTGAAACACATACAACTTGTCTGAACCGGAAAGAAGAGAAGCCCCGGCATACCCTGACCAAAGTCAGCTGGAAACAAACTACCAGAACGCTGCAGCTCTCCCGCCATCGCCGGAGACCCATGCGCACGCCTGATTCTCGCTGACACGTGGCCGCTGCATCAACGCTCCTAGAAACATAGTCGGATTCGAGCCCCGCAAAATTTACCCTGCCGCGACTTGCATAGAAAGAAAATCAGACTCGGGGAATAACCAGAAGAACAGCCCACAGCACCGGAAAAAACATATCCCATCTCATGCGCGCTGCTATAAACCGGCACCTGCACAATCAGCTGCACATGGCCGTGACAAACACTGATGAAAGAGAGCCTCAGAATAAACAGGACTACTGCTGCACTGAAACCCAACAAAGAGAACAAGTACGAGCATGAAATCGCATCGCTACTGCTGCGCTGTAACCAACAAGGAAATAAAGCGCGTGCATGCAAAGGGCGGGAAGTCCCGGCTCCCTCCATGGATTTCTAGTCATAAAACTTAGCCTCAATAAAATATCCATACCTTAAATGTATGATGACCAAACCCACAGTACTAAGACTCCCAAAAAGAACCTGAAGTTCAAACAACTGTAAAAGCCAGACATACTCACAGCTTGTTGTTAGGGCCGGCTGAAGCCAGTTTGCAGCAAAAGCATGGCAGAATGTAACAACTGTGGTCTCTTTTTTTTTTTACAGAGAAGGGAAAGAAGAAAAAATTTGAGACCCAGTCAGACCCTCTAGCAATGGAGGGAGGGTGAGGCAGGGACAAGGGGAGGGCCCAAGTGTAACCTCTAAAGCCGGCACCGTTCAGCCGGACACCCCTGTCTCACTGAAGAGAAAAATCTCAACAGGAGAAATAGCACTGCCAGCTCACTGAAGAGAAACCTCAACAGGAGAAACAGAATGGCAGTCTCACTGAAGAGAAACCTCAACAGGAGAAACAGAATGGCAGTCTCACTGAAGAGAAACCTCAACAGGAGAAAATAAAGTTCCAGTCACAGCCAGAATTCAGGAGCTAGTTGAATAGCGACCTTTTCCTGCTGGGAGATAGAGATTACTGATGAGACAGGAGGAATGCCAGCCAATAGGACCACCTGTTAATCAGTTTCTCTATCTCCGCCTGCTGGTAGATGTGAGTTATCCCATTGGTCTCTGGATTCATCTGCTGCTGTTGCTAGGGAAGGAAATGTTGCACATGATAATGGAGAGGAGGGGAGGGAGAGATTCTGAATGGAGGGGAAAAGTAAAGTTATGTCTTGCCGGGTAATTTTTATTCCCTTAGTCGCAGCAGACAAATCCAGATTAATAATAATAATAACAACAACAACAACAGTTTATATACCGCAGGACCATGAAGTTCTATGCGGTTTACAATGATTAAAAGATAGTACAACTTGAGTGGAATAAACAGAGTTAAGAGCTAGTGATTAACAGGTATTTTGGAGTAAGAATTGTACAGGTCAGCAGGCGGAGAGACAGAACAGCAAAGCTGTGAGCTGGTACTTCAGATGACATGTTCCATACCTTTCCAGTATCAATCTTGTCCAAGCAGAAGTCAAGAAAAACGAGAAGGCTCCCTCCTCAATGCTTATGTAGGAAGTCTCTGTCAAAAAAGAGTAAGAACAAGAAGAAAACAAAACAACAAACATAACAGCAGCAGAGGAACAAGGTACAGAGGATCGCCCTCCTCCAGACACACAGGGTGGGGCTCTGAATTCATCTGCTGCAACTAAGGCAGGGGTGTCCAATGTCGGTCCTCGAGGGCCGCAATCCAGTCGGGTTTTCAGGATTTCCCCAATGAATATGCATTGAAAGCAGTGCATGCACATAGATCTCATGCATATTCATTGGGGAAATCCTGAAAACCCGACTGGATTGTGGCCCTCGAGGACCGACATTGGACACCCCTGAACTAAGGGAATGAAAATCATCAGGTAAGACAATCTTACTTTCCCTGTCAGCAGCAGCAGATGAATCCAGACGCATGGAATGTAGCAAAGCAGTCCTCAAGTAGAGTGAGCAGACGCTGCCTCGAGAACTGACGGCGCAAAGGAAGAGTTGGTCCGTGTTACGACATCCAAATGACGAGCAAACATATGGAAGGATGACCAAGTGGTCGTTGGACAAATGTCTTCCAAGGAAAAAGCACACACTTCAGCCCAAGCCGCCACCAATGCTCTGGTAGAATGAGCTCACAAGTGAAGCGGAGAGGGTTTGCCCACAAGGACATAAGTAGAAGAATCTGCTTCCCGAATCCTATGAGCCACATTTAGCTTTAGAGGCCATAACCCCTTTATTGGATCCCTGAAGAGGACAAAGAGTTGGTCTGAACACCAAAACTCATTGGTGACGTGCAAGTAACATATCAAAATGTGCCTGACATCAAGGAGATGCAACTGTCGAAAACCTTCAGGGAGTCCTCCTCCAGAAAGAAGGGAAGAAACAAATGCTGGTTGAGATGGAACGCCAAGACCACCTTCAGCAAAAAGGAAGGAACTGTGCGAATTGAGTCCCTCGCTTCAGTGAAGCACAAATAGAGGTCACAACATGAAAGAACCTATAAGTCCAACACTCGACACGCTGAAAAGGCCATCTTCAAGGTAAGGTCCTTGACCCTAGCTTGACGGAGGGGTTCAAAGGGAGGTCACTGGAGCACTTTGGGAATGAGATTCAAATGCCATTCTGGACAAGGGCACTGTAGAGGAGGCTACAACCAGCCTACCCCTTGAAGGAAGCGTACCACATCCAGGTGAGCCGCCAAAGAGGAATTGTTAAAAGTGGCCAAGGAAGCAAGCCAGTGCTGCCACCTGAACCCACAATGAACTGGCAGAAAGACCCTTCTGGCAGCCATCCTGCAGAAAGGCCAAAATGTGGGGCAACTGAGCCTGGAAGAGTAAAATAGCCGAAGTGGAACACCAAGCCTCAAACAGATGCCACATTCTGGCATATGCTGCAGACGTGAAGCACTCAAAGGCCTGGAGGAGGGTAGAAATAACATACTCCTTCTTCCTCAGGCATGTCCGCGCAAGAGCCAGGCCATAAGACCAAAGCAGAATGGGTCTAGCATGTGAACTGGCCTCTGGCAAGAGAGATCGGGCAACACTGGAAAGCGCAATGGATCGTCCGCCAGCATCTGATCAGGTCGGCATACCATGGATGACGTGGCCAGTCCGGAGCGACCAGAATCATCTGACCCATGTACAGGCAAATTCTGATGAGGACCCTGCTGATCAGTGGTGACGGCAGAAAGGAGACAGTCAGGAGGCAACGGGAGCGAGAGCATCTATCCCTTCAGACTCCGGATTCCTCCTCTGGCTGAAGGGCATGGGAACCTTGGAGTTGCTTCTTGATGCCGTCAGGACCAGCAAGGGTGGCCCCAGCACCGAGAGATGAGCCGAAATGCTGTCGGAGGCAATTCCCACTCTAACTGATCCAACGTATTCCTGCTGATGAAGTTTGCCGTGAGATTGGAGATTCCCGTAATGTGGGCCGCTAACAGGAGGGACACTGACCTTTCTGCCCATTGGAGGAGGAGAGAGGCCTTCTTCAACATGCACTCCCTTGCTTGTTGATGTAAGCCACCACAGTCATGTTGCCCAACATGACTTAGACTGGTTTCCCTGCGAGATGTTCCACGAAGGCCAGCAGGGCAAGGCGAATCGCTCAAAGCTCTAGCCAATAGATGGGCCAAGCTGCCTCCATTGTGCTCCACTGCCCCTGAGCCGCTCTGTGATGGCAGTGAGCCCTCCAACCCAGGAGGCTGGCATCGGTTGTCACCACTTCCCACAACAGAGATGCCAGAGGCATCTCCCTTCTTGAGACTGGACATACGAAGTCCCCACGTCATGCTGGCTCTGGCCTCCAACAGAGGTGAACCACAGTCTTGCGACACAGGCAACCAACAGGACAGAAGCAACCGCTGCAATGGTCTCATGTGTGCCCAGGCCCAGGGAACCACATCCAGCGCTACCGCCATGGAGCTGAGGACTTGTGCATAGTCCCGGTTAGAGGGGCGCAGGTCCAAGAGCAATTAACTGATCTGGCATCAAAAATAATGACCAATCCTCAAGCTGTGCCATACAGCGCTCCCAAGTACTCCAGATATTGAGTCAGTTCGAGGTGGCTCTTGGTCATGTTGACTACCCAACAGAGAGACAGCAAAATGGTGACCACCCAATTGGTGGCCACTCTAGCATCCCACGCTAAGTCAGCCGGAATCAGCCAGTCTTCTAGGTATGGATGCACCCGGATTCTCTCTCTTCGCAGAAACGCCACCACCACAACAATGATCTTAGAGAATGTCCAGGGGACGGTGGAAAGGCTCAACAGCAAGGTGACAAACTGGAAGTGAAAGTCGAGAATCGCAAACTGAAGAAACCGGTAATGCTGGGGACAAATTGGAATGTACATTTTTCCAAGTTTTGCTGCAATTGGGTAGGTAGAACTGATGTTTCAGCCATCATGCTGTGGCTGTGTTTCTTGCCCTCCCTCCTATCAATGTCTACCATCTCTCTCTCTCTCTCCCTGCCTCATGCCCTGGGTCAAACCTCTCTATTCCCCTCCATGTAGCATCTCTCTCTTCCTCCCCTCCATTATCATGTGCAACATTTCTTTCTCTCCCATGCACCCTCTCTCCCTGCCCTCCACCCTATATCCAACAATTCTCCCCCTCTCTTCTCCATGCATGTTGCCCTCCCCTCCACTTTATGCACGATTCTCCCTTTCACTCCTTTCTACCTCTTTGTTACATCTCTCCCTGCTCCTCTCCTTCCATTCCACTGTATAGCAGCTTTCAATTCCTCCCTCCCATCACTCTGTGCAGCAGTTCCCGACTGACTCCCTCCAACATGAGATGTGATGTATGTGCCTCTCAAAGCAGCAGCAGCTGGCAGGAAAAAGCAATGCTCAGAATAGGCTGCTTCTGCCCTGCCCCACCAGGGCTTCCCTCTGCCGCATCATCAGTGATGTTCCCAGCACTGCCTCTTCCCGCTGGCCACCGCAGCTTTAAAAGACCCAGAGGTGTCAGGACTCACTGAATCTGTGATCTGATTTTTTTAGAAAGTGAATCATAACTGTGAATTGATTCAAATCAGCAAATTGGGCAGCACTACTGCTAAGCACCAATATCTGTCTTATTATTCCCTCTGTAATTCCCAACCTGCTAAGCATCAGTATTTGTCATAATTCCCTCTGTAATTCCCCCACCTGAGCACTGTGTAAAGATGCACTTTCTGGTTCAGTTTGTCTGCCTTGACTAGATTATAAGCTCTTTTGAGCAGGGACTACTATCTCTTCTATGTTTTGTTGATGTATAGCGCTGTGCATGTTTAGTAGCACTATAGAAATAAGTAGTAGTAGTAGTATTGCAATGGATGCTACAGAGGCTTGAGGGTAATCTAAAAGGTGTCAAATATAGAATGAGCCATGTATTTCCTTGTTTTGAGGAGAGGAGATCATTGACTGAATAACCGTACAAGTGAAGATGTTCTGATGGAATATATTGGTCATAAAGAGATATCTTTTGGACCAGAGATTTCAGATACATAGTAGATGGCGGCTGATAAAGACCCAAATGGTCCATCCAATCTGCCCAACCCTACCCATACTCTTTAAATTACTGACTTAATTTAAATCTTCCTTCTTCTAGCTATTGCTGGGCCAGAACCTAAAGCTCTGCCGGTAGTATGCTTAGGTTCCATCTACTGAGTTTCCATCAAGCTCACTCCAGCCCATCCAAACTATCCCAGCCATCGAAGCCCTTCCCAGCCCATCCTCAACCAAACGTCCATATAAAGACATAGATTGCACGTCTGCCCAGTACTGGCCTTAATTTTTTCTGATTTGTGATCCTCTGTGATCATACCATGCTTTTTTGAACTCTGTCACCGTTTTCCTCTCGAATACCATGTACAAATTATAGTTTAAATTTTGTTTGGCCATGATAGTTACTTGGAACATTTTGCATCCAAATGTATCCAGAGTTCTACCTTCTCTCCCTAGGGGATTACTGGCATAAATCCTGGTACTTAACAACTTTTTCAAGACAAGACTCTAAAACCAAAGATTGGTGATGTAATTGTGGTCTATCCTGATAGATGTTTAAGGAAGGCATAGAAATGTGCTTCCAATGTACATCGGGAGTGGTTGAATTATAAACCTCAACAAGTGAAACAAGAAGCATTGACGTGTGTTCTCCCTTATTCTACTGAGACTTTGCAGTTATGCACTGTTATACAAAAACATTGGGACATCTTGCGATATTATCCTGAGTTCTCTAATTTACCTCATTTTGCTTATAAACAGGGGCAAAATCTAGGGGAATTAATAAAAAAATCTAAATCTCAAGTATTGCCTTTCAGTAGTAATCGGGGACATCATTCATGTGGGAAATGCATTTATTGCCAACATGCTTTAATAACTACTAGTGTGCAAATACCTCATGGTAATCAAAGATATGAACTGTATGAGTATACAGATTGTACTTCCATGCAGGTTGCAATTATATGCCCATGTAGCCTAATGTATATTGGCCAAACTCGCCGGATAGTTAAACTTAGGATAGCTGAACATTTGAGTTGCTTACGTAATAGGAAGAGAGTCAGATTTAAAATTTGTAGTGCTGAGGCAATTTCACGCTACCCATGGAGGCAATATTTCAAGACAACTAGTGAATTGTGACCAGAGATTTATTTTTACTTGGGATACGGTGTCCCCTAAAGGGTTAAACAAAGCAGTGGCGTGGCCTTTGGGCTGCTAATGTTTGTATATCCAATCATTTTGAAATACATCAGCATTGAGCATATGATTTAAAGAAAGAGGTGTGGGCATGTAGTTTACTGCATTAAGAGTGTTTGTGGTTGTGCCGCCATGAAGCCCTGCAAGGAATTATGTTCCAATATGAGGCTATATGCTGTTTAAAAAGATTTGTAACGGGGGGCGGGGCTTGACGATCATGGCTGCCAGACATGCCGACTGAGCTCTCCCTACAGCGGTGCGTTTAATTGAAAAAATATCTAACACGCTTTGAGAATTGAAATGTTTCAGATCACATCCTCAACATATACTATATTATAGCTGCGCGCCATGTCTTCAAATAAACCAACTAAGACTGAGCAATCCGGCACGGGACCCACTAGCGGTAAGAGGCCTAAACACGAGGTCGCATCGCCCGTAAAACAGCCGCCGAACTCAGTGAAATCGCAGCTCGAGCTTATCCTAACTGAGATGTGGGCATTTAAAAGTCTTATGTCCCAACAAGTTGAGGAATCCCAACTTATTAAAACAGAAATTGAGGCTTTGAACGCACAGTTTACCGATGTGCGGCATAGAATTGACGCACTGGAAGATTTCAAAATCCAACACACGGCAAATATTTCGCTCATACCGCAGCATAGTAAAGCCATTACCGCATTACAAGCGGACCTGGAGGATTTGGCTAATAGAAGCTGCCGAGGCAATGTACGCATCCTGGGGATCCCCGAATCCTCTAAAGGGTCGGATACCATCACCTTCCTACAAACCTTAATACCATCTCTGCTGGGTATAACCTTTGATCCACCGCTGGAACTGGAACGCGCACATAGGGTTCCATCCAGACCTTCTCCGAACCAAAAAGCACCTCGGCCTATTGTAGCCAAGCTGCTGCGCTACCAGCACACCTTGCAGATCCTGACTTCAGCAAAAGAAAAGAAACAGATTCTTTACCAAGGCAAGAAGGTTCTTTTCGTTCCTGATCTGGCAAAAACCACTGCGGCCAAAAGGAAACTATTTCTGCAACTGCGACAGGACCTAAAGGATATAGGAGCCCGATTCGGCTTGCTCTACCCGGCGAAAATGCTTGTAACTCACAACAACAAAACTGTAACGTACATGGATCCAGCTGATCTTCAGTTATATATTGAATCTATTAAGATGCACTGATTCTGTTATGATGCTCTATTATTCCATAATATGTTCTAACATTCAAAGATATTGTTATTTCACCGTCCTGGTGTGTTAATGACATTAGTTTCTCTTACACATGCACTGTGGAAGGGAGGCAGTTGTCTGTTGCAGGCTGCTCATGAGGTTTCAAGCCCACCCGTTCTCTTCTTTCTTCTTTAACTTGTCATTCCTCTGGCACTGTTTGCCTTTTATGGGTCTGACATTTTGTTGTTATCTACAACAGGAGAATTGGAGAATTGGTTTTTCTCCTTGACACTGTACATGTTGATGCTTGCTAATATACATATATACTCTTTTTCCAGTATCATTATAACAACTGCACTGATTCTTCTCTATGACTAATTTGCATATTCTAACTTTCAATGTCAATGGTCTTAACCACTGTATTAAGCGGAAAAAAGTGTCGAATTATATAAGATCATTGAATCCTGATATTATCTTCATTCAGGAAACCCACCTTTCCCATGCTGATAATATAAAAACCGCGCGCAGATAACAGGGGAAACAAATCCACAAAATACAAAGTAGCAAAAATGGGTGGAATTGTCCAATCAGAAAGGTGCACAAATAAAAGTGTCTTTCAACTCATCTGATTGATCTTTATTCATCCAAAGTCACTCGACCCGACATGTACATGTTTCGGCCCTAAGGCCTGCGTCAGGAGTCTACAAGTCATATACAATAACATTAATAGAACATATAATAATAATAAATATTAAAAAACATGAGCAAGAATAAGCATAAATATAAAAATATATATATAAATTTTATAAACTAAAAACAGCAAAGCATATAGACAAAATTACTTCAATACAAAATAAAATATTAAAATGTAAAATTCATGGGTTCAAAAATACATATTATTTAATCAATACACCTAATATCACATATATAAATAACAATATTCAATACTAATGGAAAAATGTATATAAAAACTCTCAAAAGAGACCACAATAAATAGAAAATATAAGACTTATATTAAAAGTGTAAAAAATATGTAATAATAATAATAATCATAAAAGCAATCAGTATATATAGTCAACCAAACAAAATTAATGGAGAATTTAGAAGCTAGGCAAATATAAGAACAGCAAAAGGACAACTGTAATATTACAAAGATATGGTTTAAAAAAAAACAAAAAAAAAAAAACTAAAAGGCAAAAACCTGTAATATATAGGGAAAACTACAATACCTTGAAGCTACCCTGAGCTATCTTACCTGAGGGAGACAGTGAGGATAATGGCGCCTCAGGAGAAGATTTAGCGGATTTCCCCGAAGATGAAGACTTTCCAAACGAGGAAGGTTTGAGCAAAGTCGAGATCGAGGTTAAGGGTTTTTGCCCTGTGTAAGACTGAACTTGACGATGTTTAAGGTCTCGAGTTTGAAGTGTAGCACAGCAGGCGCACGACTCCGGACAATTGTCAGGTCCCAAACACTGTACACATCACTTGTGTGGGTCAGTGAAGGAGATGGCCCGCTGACACCGGCTACACTTCTTAAATCCTGTGACCGGCTGGGACATAGAATGAAACACAACCGCAGCTAAATTGAAGCCCGAAGGCTGAAGCTGCAGAATAGGCCCCGCCATGACATGAAGAAAAAAAACCCAAAACTTAAAAATAAATAAATAACTAAATGAAACGCGCAAATAAACACAGCGACCCTGTAAGGAAAATACACGAGCCATGGTGAGAGAAGTAAGACTGGTTGTAGCTAGTCTTAATAGTAAGTTAGCTCACTGTCCCATGCACAAAAGGGTTCTCGGGAGGTTTTACCAATCCTGGTAGCAGCCACCAAGAACCCTATGCAAATACATTATAATAAGCTCATTAGTATTAAAATGAGTACTCTATGTAAGCACAAGGAACACCCATCTCTTACCATGCAAATTTTGACAGGTCTGGAGTAGAGTTGCACGGGGACAGACATCAAGCCCGTCCCCACCCGTCCCTATAAACTTCAGAAGTAGTTATTTCATTTAATTATGCTACTGAATTAAAGGCTCTGGTAGAGACCCATTAAAGACACTATTAATGTAGACCTATTAATTGGGAAGAATATATACTTTGTAAACGAGTCTCTGCCAGAGCCTGTAATGTAAATATAAAATACTCCAACTGATGAAGACCCCCAAGCTATGTCAGTTGAGAATTTCTTCTGAAGGGGGGGTCCCTTTTGCCAAGCTTGACAGGCAACAGTAGCGTCCCCAAGTCACAGATGCTGGCACCTCAGTGGCTCAGGAATGCTGCCAGCGACTGTTGTGGTGGTGGTGAGGAGTTCTGGTCCTCATCTGGTGGTACTTGGGGATCCCCACCAGCCACAGCAAGGGTCAGCAAGTACTTCAGCACTGGAGAAATTAAAAAAATCAGAGATGCATTTCCTTTTCTTCTGAACGCAATACAAAGACATCTGCTATATTCATTACCCAAAGCTAATATATTTCAGTCAATAAATTCCTTTTTTAACTTTGTTGTCCGAGATTTAGGTTCAAACAATTTTATTGATGCAAACAACATCAAATACAATATAAGGACACCCCAAGGTGCATAATACAACAACAATGCATCAAATAAAATAAAATTTTCAGGTGCGTTTTAAATTAAAATAAATGTGAAAAGTGCACTATGTAAACTTAAAAAACATCATCAAAATCTTTTTTCATATCAAGCAACGTTATAGGGTAAGGATTTAAAACAATTGCTTTTGCTTACTGACACTTATGGGGAATTTAGAAGACATCTGAAAACATCTGTTTTCGAAGTAGTTAGGCAGCTAATTCGTAAAAATTTTATTATGCACTATTTTGATCATTTTAGTGTCTGTAATTATTGGCTTTTAACTTTTTTTTAGTTGTATTCAACTTCTTTTATTGTTTTTTGTTTTTCTTTTAACTATTGTAAACCGCATAGTCCTTTACGGCCTTGCGGTATATAAACTGATTATTATTATTATTAAATCACTTCAACATGTGCCATTGAGTAATGTTTGTTAAATACTAATCCTCTAACAGGCAAAAAAAACAAAATTCAGATGTGAGTTTCTCTTATGTCTGTTGGTTGCAAAAGAGAAAAGCTCAATTATATACAGTGGTACCTCGGTTTACGAGTGCACCGGTTTGCGAGTGTTTTGCAAGACGAGCAAAACATTTGCAAAATCGGCACCTCGTAAACTGAGCGCGCCTCGATTTGCGAGCACCCCCCCCGCGAACCGGCACCCTTCCCCCCGTGATCCGGCACCCTCTCGCCACGACCTGAGGTCCCCCAACCCACCCGAACCCTCTTCTTACTTTAGTGTAGTCTCCGCACCGGCACCAGCATGTCCTGTGCGTTAGTGCAGGTGCCCGAAGATCTGCCTCCTGTGCTGGGCCTTGAGTATGTGCGCATGCTCAAGGCCCGAGAGTTGAACTCTCAGGCCTTGAGCATGCGCACATGCTCAAGGCCCAGCACAGGAGGCAGATCTTCGGGCACCGGCACCAACGCACAGGACATGCTGGTGCCGGTGCAGAGGCTACACTAAAGTAAGAAGAGGGTTTGGGTGGGTTGGGGGACCTCAGGTCGCGGCGGGGGGGGGGGTGCCGGATTGCAGGGGGGAGGGTGCCAGTTCGCGGGGGGGGGGGGCGGGAACATATCAAAGCGAGTTTCCATTATTTCCTATGGAGAAACTCGCTTTGATAAACGAGCATTTTAGATTACGAGCATGCTCCTGAAACGGATTATGCTCGTAATCCAAGGTACCACTGTATTTGGGAGCTAAACCAAACAAAGCCTTAAAACCAGAAGCAACCAAATTTAAGCTTCACCCATGCCTCCATTGGCAGCCAATGCAGTACTCGATAGGAGAGTGTTACGTGATCATATTTC
Source organism: Geotrypetes seraphini (assembly GCF_902459505.1). Lineage (NCBI taxonomy): Eukaryota > Metazoa > Chordata > Amphibia > Gymnophiona > Dermophiidae > Geotrypetes > Geotrypetes seraphini. The sequence goes on from NC_047085.1 coordinate 195,096,026, forward strand.
TTCAACCTGACCGCCGCATTTTGTACTATTCGCAATCATTGCATATTCTTCTGGGAAATTGTTAAATAGGCAATATTGCAGTAATCAAGCTGGCTTAGTATGAGACTTTACCAAAACTCTAAATGATGAAACATCAAAATACACCCTAACGGACCGAAGCTTTTAAAGAGTAAAGAAACCCTTTCTGACCAGAGTCCACCTGGTTCTTCATAGTCAAGCCCCGGTCCAGTATTATTCCCAAAATCTTCATGGTAAATTGAATAGGATAGCTGAATTTATTTATACGCAATGATGTTTTAGTATGAAATGGACACGGTGAAGCTACAAAAATCTTTTTTTCTGAGTTAAGCTTCAGTTTAAATTCAGTCATCCATTGCTCCATTAGACCTAGTACTTCTGTTGCTTTAGGAATAACTTCAGAAAGAGAAATAGCAAATGGAATAATGATCGTAAAATCATCTGCATAACTAAACAACTTTATCCCCAGCTGGGACAATTACGCACCTAATGATGACATATAAACATTAAAGAGCAATGGGGACAATGGTGAACCTTGTGGGGACACCAGATGAATTATTCCAAATATTTGAAAGATCATTATTGAAACAAACTTTATAGGTGTGAGACATGAGAAAGCCCCTAAACCATTCTAACACCTCTCCTCTAATACCAATAGCATCCAAACATTGAAGCAATTTCCCATGATCCTCTAAATCAAATGTATTAAACACACATCCCAACAAATAAGAAGTATAGATAAATATCCAGCAGCATGTATACATTTCTGGACTATTTGTTGCAGTAAGTAAAACTCTCTCTCCTCTATACACAAACACATATAATTGGATCATTGTAGCTACTGCACCATTCTCATACATACATCAAATCTCAGCTTAATTTCTCCCTCTAGCTTCACAATTGCACACATCTCAGCTTCTCTTATGCAATTTAAGTATGATATTGATTCTGCTGAGTGCACAGTATCCTGATCAAAGTAACTGAACCATGTCAGTGAAGTGTATGCTATCTGTGAAATGAAGGCTCAAGGTTATACATCTATATTTAGCACCTAACTTTCTCACTCATAGCCCAAGATGAGCTAGTCAGGGGAAGATTCCAGTGCCAGAAATAGTCTTCAATACAAATGGGTCAGAGACACTCAAACAAATCTCTGTAAACCTGGAAGATGTAATGGGACAGTCTGACAAAATTCAAGAGTAGCAAATCACCTAGATTGGATGGTATGCATCCCAGAATACTGAAAGAATTGAAAACTGAACTTGCAGAGCTATTATTAGTAATTTATCTTTAAAATCCAGCATGGTACTGGAAGTCTGAAAGGTGGCTAATGTAACACCAATTATTAAAAAGGATTCCAGAGGTAATCTGGGAATATAGAACAGTGAGCCTGATGCAAGTGCTGGGAAAAATGGTTGATAGAAGGCCATCATAAAAGACAAAAATACAGAGCATATACATAAGCAAGGATTAAAGAGAAAGTCAACATGGATTTAGTCAAGGGAAATCTTGCCTCACTAATCTACTGCATTTCTTTGAAGGGATGAACAAACATGGATAAAGGTGAGCCGATCAATATCATATCCCTGGATTTTCAAAAGGCTTTTAACAAAGTACCTCATGAAATTAGAAAGTCATAGGAAATTACCTAAGGAAATTAGAAAGTCATAGGAGGTAATGTCCTATTGAGCATTAAGAGCTGGTTAAAAGACAGAAGAGAGAGATTAGGATTTAAATGGTCAACATTCCCCAAAGGAAAAGAGTAGTTAGGCTCCCAGGAGCCTATGCTGGGAATGCTGCTTTTTAACATATTTATCAATGATCTAGAGGTGGGAATAACTAGTGAGATAATTAAATTTGCATGACTAAGTTGTTAAATCGTAAAAGGATTGTGAAAAATTGCTTAGCAAGGCTCCTTTTGAACTGTTGCAGAAGGCATCTCTGATGAACCCAACAGTAAAGATGGGATTCCTGGTAGCCGTCTTTGCTTGGAGAGTCTCTGAGCTGCAGGCACATTACTGCAGATCACTGTTTCTCAGGTTTACAGAAGAGAGTCACTCTATGCCCCCACAAATTTGTTACGATTCCATGCTGGAAAGGGCTGCCTTTCTGGCAGGAACAGACTGATTCTCCAGGCCAGCCTACAGGAATGCCAGTGCAACCAACCCTGAGCTCTGAAGGTCTCTACCTTGTCTTTAGCATGCCCAATGCTGAAATAAAGCTAAAAAGCCAGCGACGGTCATAGTCTATGCAAAGGCCTAGAAGTTAAGAAGAGTAGCTATGACCACCACCGAATAACCTTTCCATGCTAAGGATGTGCACTCAAGGGACACAAAACAGAGGAGGAGGATCATATTTGGACTGGAAGGGAGGAAGAAGGGGCGTGTTAGCATATGAATGGAGAAGCAGGGACGCGTTGGGACACAGAAGGAACGGAGGAGCACAAACTTTGGACAAAGGATAAATGGATGGAAGAAGGAAGAAAGAAGAGAGAGGGGCATGAACTTGGAAGATAGAATAGAAGAATGGAGGAAATAGAAAGGGAGACTTGTTGGACATGAGTGTTTGAGTGAGAGAGAAAGAGAGAAAGAGACAGTGCACATGGGGAATTGAAGAAAGGTGAATTGTTGGGCATAGGGAGGGAAAAGAAATATTGGACATGGTGATGGGAAAGGCATGAAGTAGGGAAAAGAAATATAGGACATGGTGGGAGAGGCGTGAAGTACATATGCATGGGGAAGAGAGATGAGAAGGAGAAATGTTGGATATGGTGGTGGAGAGGAAACAGTAGGACGGATGAAAAACAAAAGCAAGTGTAAACCTCCTATATTTTCTATTTAAACTACAGTACTTTGTTTTGTTTTAATGTTTTTATAGACCATGTACATACAAATTTAACTTAAGAACGATTTAAAAACAGAACTCATTCTTAACCTGGGGACTGCCTATACACTGATAATATCATATAGAGCATTAGCTACTTAATCACACTTCACAATTACCAGCTGTGGTTAAATGTCATCATCTGTGCCAGGAATCTGACAAATGTATGACACGCCATGCCACAAAGAAGGCTGCCGATGCCCTTTTATTCCAAAAGTTAATGCTTCAAACTGGGGGGCATGGCTTGCTGGCAACCAAGATGGTCGGTTGATTGCACTGTTCCTCCTCCATCTTCACCTTTGAGTTGTATTAATAGAATGCATGCCAGAATTTTTCCTCTGAAAATATACAGTTTCATTCGTGACTATAATTGCTACAAGGATGGCCATAGGAAGGCAATCCAAAATTGAAACAGCATTCATGGCAGGGGGTAACACTAAACGCCTCAAACCGGATCTACCAACTCCCTCTAAGGTGTCATTGCCTAAAGATGCGACTGAATTTTTACAGATGATGGCAGAATTTCAATGCCTTAAAAATCTGCTTACTGAAAATAATACTGAACTTAAACTTGTGAAAGAGGAGGTTCGTAACTTGTCAAATCAGTTAAAGGTTATGTGAGCAGAAGACTGATCAGGTGGAACAAAGAGTTACAGATCTGGAGAACCGTTTGAGCAAGATTCAAATTGAACACAAGGATCTGACCCGCATTTCTAGGATCTTGAAGACACGAACAACAGGAGCCACAGATGTAATATAAGGATTTTAGGGCTCCCAGAGGGTTTGGAGGGAACAAATCCTATTTCCTTCTTGGAAGATTTTCTGCCAAAGTTACTATCTTTACAGCTGCGTTTCTCTCTAGAGGTTGAGAGAGCTCACAGAGTTCCAGTGAAAACGTCTTAACGGTCAAAAAAGTCTAAGGCCTTTAATATGTAAATTACTCTGGTTTCAACAGGCTTTGGAAATCTTAAATACGGCCAAGTCACAAGATTCATTTAGTACCTGATTTTGCCAAGGTTTCCACTTATCGAAGGAAGCAGTTTTTGATGTTGAGACCCTGTTTGCGACAATTGGGAGCCAGATATGGGCTTCTCTATCCGGCAGTAATGAAAGTTACTTTCAACAGCAATACTATTCATTACGAAGAGCCAGCTAATCTAGATGAATTTCTGAGTGAACACTTGGATTCAATGACTTAAGTGTGTAAGAGTGATTTACATACCCAAGTATTTTGTTTATGTTTATATCTTATTATGTATATGTATATGTTTATATCTATAATTTTTTTATAAATGGTAAAAGTGGTTTCACTGAAGTTTGGTTGTTTTTATTTGGGACCAGTGGAGAAGGAGCTCATTTTATTTGGGGCAGGACATGGGTGTGTTATATATCCTATGATTGTAAACAGGAAGAAATCTTTAGCCGAAGGGGTGCCTGAGGATTTCTATGGTTTTCGTTGCTGCCTTGCCTCGTTGTTCTCGGATTAGAAGGCAGCACTAATAAGATTGGGGTTGGAGATATCTGCCGGACCCGGGATGAGGTTTCTAGCCCAGCAACACTGCTTGCCTCCATGATGCCTTTGTGCTAGATCTGCTGCAGGAAACGCAGATCACCACCCAAGACATCGACTAATTGTAGTCATTGCGGCCCACATAGTAACTCAGCTGTGGAAAAAGCCCTTCCTAGGAGTGAATCATATTGAGAGGGGGGCGGATGATCACAGGAGCCAAGATTCCTCGGTACTATTTGTGAGTGGGGGAACTCTCTGGTATTGCATACTCTGAGTACTGGTACTGGATATTCGGGGAGACCATTAGCATTGCGGTGGGGAATGGTCTGGATCGTTTTGTCTGTGTGCTAAAATTTCAAATGACCCCAGCCCTGGCTACATAGTCGAGCAGATGGCCGAGAAGGGAATAAAATTTGTGGAATTGCCCTACACTATTAAAGGAATGAATGTCTCCTTCTCTGGGATCCTCTCATAAGTTGAGGAAGCTGCCTATAAAAGGCTGCTGTCGAGGGCCTACACCTCTGAAGATCTCTGTTTTTCACTCCAGGAGATGCTTTTCTTCATGCCGGTCGAAATCAGTGTTGGCAAGGGCACACTGTGGTTCCCTGGAGGTGCTGATCATTGGAGGGTTAAGATATAATGTGCGACTGCAGGAAATGATAGCAATCATGTGCAAAGGAGAGAGGGGCTCGGCTTTTCGCCACAGATGAGAGGTTCTGTACTGTCAATAGCGAGATCAAGGCAGATAACTCCACTGGAGCAGTCCTGGATCACAGAGATATTAAATAGAAGTGGATGCGACCTTGATATGGTTAATACTCTGAAGACCTCTTCATATTTAGATGTTTCTGCACCATATCTCAGCTGTTATGGTGGATATGTTTTTAATGTCAATAATAATTCTCCGCTGGTCTGAACAACTTATGTTATAGCTTCGGTAGAGGCACTTTCAAATAATATATACCGATAGGAGTGAAATGAATTATATTTATTATATGGGGTTTTAGAAAATAAGTTATAGGTCTTATCAATTAATTTTAATATATAGAAAATAAGTTATAGGTCTTATCAATTAATTTTAATATATTGTATAATGAAAATTTCATGGAATGTGGTAGGTAGTTATTGGGTTCAAGTTATGATTTGATATGTTTTTATATATAGGTATGGATTGGTTCATATTATGAATTGATGGGAAATATTAGATAAGAATTAATTCCATGGTTCGGAATGAATGTATTTGGACATCTTATGCCATGGTTTTAGTTCAAACAAAGCAAAAAACTCCAAAAAAAGCACTGCCAGAGGAACTTTGCAAAAGAAACCAACAAAAAGGCAGGAAAGTCAATAGGTTCTAAGAGTGGTTTCTTGGCAATAAAATGGTTTTAGTTCAGGCACTTTCAAATAATATATACTGATAGGAGTGAAATGAATTATATTTATTATATGGGGTCTTAGAAAATAAATTATAGTTCTTATTAACTAGTTTTAATGGTTCATATTATGATTTAATGGGAAATATTATATAGGAATTAATTTTATGGTTTGGAATGAATGTTTTTGAGAATTGATTGCCTCCTGATATACTAAGGGCTCCTTTTACTAAGCTGTGATAGCGGTTTTAGCGCACGCTAGACCTTAACGCCAGCATTGAGCTGGCGTTAGTTCTAGCCGCATAGCGTGGGTTTAGTGCATGCTAAAATCCTGCATGTGCTAAACACACTATCGCAGCTTAGTAAAAGGAGCCCTAAATTGTAAAATGGAAATTGAATGTTTATTATTTGATATTTAGAGGTTTAATTTTGGGATGAATTAGGGTGCATGGGGAGGTTGGTAGTCACCTGACCTAGAGGTTTGCTTACAAGCTGTTGTATTATAAGTTGGGGTGGGGGAATGTTAGGGTTTGGGTCCCAAATGTGTGGGAAAATATACATTTATATGTTTACAGGGAAATCTAGGGTTGATTTAATATTTCATATTAATCATTTCAAATGGCTTTAAAATTAAATTCCTTAAATGTCAATGGACTTAACCATCCCATTAAAAGGATAAAAGAACTGAATTTTTTGAAACAGGAGGCGGATGTGTATTTTTTACAAGAAAAGCACTTATCACCTATCGAGGTTGCCAAGTTGGAAGGGCGGGTGGGTCAAATACTGGGGTTTTTTTGCTCCTGCAGTGAGGAAAAAGGCTGGAGTGGTATCCTGATCAATAGGAGATGTACTACTAGATTTGGTAAGTCTCAAGCTGATCCTATGGGTAGATAGCTTCAGGTTGATATGACTTCAGGAAATGATGCCCTGACGCTTCTTAATATTTATGCTCCTAATTCAAATCAGGCCGAGTTTTTTTTAAAAAACTCCAGCAATTAATTCTGTCACTGGCTACATCTAATTTAATTGTAGCCAGAGATTTCAATGCTGTAATGGATCCATTATTGGATAAACAACCTAGTAAGCAACTAAAATCACTTGGTCTAGATAATCTAGTGCAGTCATGTGGACTGAAAGATATATGGAAGCTTTTTCATTTTAATGCTCATTAATTTTCTTTTTGCTCTTATGTTCATAAATCATTTTCAAGAATTGATTACATTTTCATTTTGGATAATTTAATTCAATGGGTTACAAAGGCTAGCATAGATCCGTTCCTTTTGGCGGATAATGCTGGCATTTGGATTGCATATCAGTTAGACGAAGAAGATTCTCCTAGACCTGTTTGGAGATTTAATAATACATTGCTTGCAGATTCAAACTTTCTCGAGGAAATTCAAATAAAAATGAATAAATATTTCAATTCAACACCTCAGAGGAAATCTCTTTGGATATCATTTGGGATGCTTTCAAAGCTACAATGAGAGGGCAAATAATTTCATATTCAGCACATATTAGGAAATTGCTAAAATTAGAATTTTCTAATTTGGAACAAACTATTTTGACTTTAGAGTCACAATTGGCCTCGAAATGGGAACAAAACACTTTACATGCCCTGTTGAAAGCTAAATGTAAGTATAATGAGATTTCCTCACAATTGGCTAGGAAATATTTGTTTTCTCAGCAGGCTCTGTATTATGGAAACTCGAATAAAGCGGGAAGATTATTGGCCAATTATCTTAAAGCAAAAAAAAAAAAAAAAAAGAAAGATTGTTGCCATAAAAGATGTGAAAGGTAACAATCATACTCAAAGTGGAAATAATTTAAAACAATTTTCAGATTAATACAAAGCTTTATATTCTTCCGACCTTTATTCAAATAAAGAAAATGAGGGTTTTAGAATTTTTAAAATTAATTCATGGGCCAAAAGTTCCTGAGCATATAAAAGGAAATCTTGAGGCGCCTATATCACTTAAGGAACTCCAGACAGCATTGAAATCATTCAGAGCTGGATCCGCTTTGGGTAGTGATGGGTTTACAGTGGAGATTTTCAAATCATTTCAAATTATACTATTACCTCATCTTCTAAATTTATATCAATCACAACTAAGGGTTGTATTTTAGGTACTATGGCAGAATCATTAACCATTGTTTTGCCGAAGCCAAATAAAGATACCATGTTGGTTTCAAACTAAAGGCCTATTTCTTTAATTAATGTGGATGGAAAACTTTTAGCTAAGTTATTGGCTCTAAGATTAGCCAAGGCTGTCCCTTATATGATTGTTATGCACCAAACAGGGTTCATTGCTCAAAGACATCCTCTATAATAAAAGGCTAAGCGCGCATGCGCTTTTCAAAGATCGTGATTCCTGGTGGCATGAGGTGTGCTTCTGTGCCAGTCCTCATGGCGCCTGCGCTAGCTGGAGGCGCGTGACTGTGCAGAAGACGCCAGAGACTCCTCCCTCCCGCTGCCGTTCCTCTTCAAAGCGGCCTGCTGAGGTTCACCAGCCGCTGTAACGAACCTCACAGGCCGCTCTCCACCTTCCCGACATGGTGCTGAAGAAGGAGTTGGGGTTGCCGCTGCCGCCACACTCGCACGTCTTCCTGCAGCTCCGTCCACTGCCATGAAGCAGGAGAACCTGCTCGACGTTCTGGGCCAAGAAGTGAACGATGCAGCCCCCACTCCAGTTCAAGGAATGGAGGAAGGGTAAGAATGGGAGGGGGGTGGAAATGGAAGGGGGCCATGGGGCAAGCAGGCATTGCACAACAGGTGGCCAGGGGAAGAGGGAAAGGGGGCTGCTGTGGGGGGAGGGGGCAGACAGAAATCATCAGGGGGAAACAGAGGGGGGCCAAGGAGCACGCAGCCATGGCACAATAGGCATGGGGCAGGCAGGCATTGCACAACAGGTGGCCAGGGGGAGAGGGAAAGGGGGCTGCTGTGGGGGGAGGGGGCAGACAGAAATCATCAGGGGGAAACAGAGGGGGGCCAAGGAGCATGCAGCCATGGCACAATAGGCACGGGGCAGGCAGGCATTGCACAACAGGGAACCAGGGGGAGACGGAAAGGGGGCTACGGAGCACACAGACATGGCACAACAGGCACAGGGCTGGTAGGCATTGCACAACAGGGGACCAGAGGGGGAAGGGGCTGGTTTGGGGGAGGGGCAGACAGCAATCATCAGGGGGGAACAGAGGGGGGCCACAGAGCACGCAGGCATGTCACAACAAGCACGGGGCAGGTAGCAATCATCAGGGGGGAACAGAAGGGGGCCACGGACCACGCAGGCATGTCACAACAGGCATGGGGCAGGCAGCCATTGCACAACAGGAGACCAGGGGGAGAGGGAAAGGGGGCTGCTGTGGGGGGAGGTTGTGCTGGGGCAGACAGCAATCATCGGGGGGGTAACAGAAGAGGGCACGGAGCACGCAGGCATGACACAACAGGGGGAGAGGGAAAGGAGTGTGCTGGGGGGCAAAAAACAATCATGCTTTGCTCTGGGAGGGGGGAGACAAAGGGGGCCACGGAGAGACAGGCAGGCATGGCGCAACAGAGAAATACAGGTAGGCAGGGGGGCCAGGGAGAGACAGAGACAGAATGAATGACAAACAGACAGCGCCCAAGGAGAGAGAGACAAAGAAAAAAACCCAGACATCTGCTCTAGCGCCCGTTAATGTAACGGGCTTAAAGACCAGTTCTTCAAATAATACCATATTGGCATTTCATATGTTAAATTTAGCAAAAACAATGGATGATCCAGCCTTCTCTGTTTCTTTGGATGCAGAGAAGGCCTTTGATCGTGTGAAATGGACTTTCATGTATCAAGAGATGGATTGGTTTGGTATAGGATCTGGATTTATACAAATGATTCAAACCTTGTATAGTTCCCCTTCTGCCAGATTATATATTAATACTTTTTCAGAGCGTTGTTGTCTGGAGAGGGGAGTTAGACAAGAATGTCCCTTGTTTGGCGACGGGATAATCGCGCGCCAGACGCCAGCGCGCCGACAATTCGGTGCAAGACAGAAGAGCGGGGGAAAAAATAATTTTTAAAGAGCTCCGACTGGGGCTTTGGGGTGGCAACCCCCTCACTTTATTGGTTAGTGTTCGCGCTGCCGTTGCGGGGAAGGGGGGGGTGAGGGGTGAAACCCCCCCCCATTATAGAGAAAACGGAACTTTTCCCGAAAAAAAATCTGAAAAAGTTCCATTTTCGCTATAATGGAGGTTTCCAACCTCCCAAACCCCCCTCCAACAGCAGCGCGAACACTAACCAATAAAGTGGGGGGTTTGTCACCCCAAACCCCCCATCGAAGCTCTTTAAAAATTACTTCTTCCCCCACGCGCTTTTGTCTTGTGCCCAATTGTCAGCGCTGGATTGCCAGCGCGCTGACGTATTGCGCTCCACTGTCTATGAACCCCCTTGTTTCCTTTGCTTTTCTATATTGTTTTGGAACCCTTGTCGGCCATTCAGCAGGCAAAGGAGATACAGGCAAATCCTTATGCAGGTCGGGAATATAAGGTCTCTGCTTATGCAGATGATATTTTGCTTCATTTGAAGAATCCTGAATCTACCATTCCGCATTTACTGAAATTGATTGATCGATTTGGCAAATTTTTGGGTTAAAAAATAAATTGGAGTAAATCAGAGGTTCTTCCATTGAATGTGCATTGTGTAAAGGGCTTATTTGATCCATTCCCATTCCTTTGGAAGGTAGAGGGTATAAAATATTTGGGTATCATGATTCAAAGAACTTTTGGAAGATACAATGACAGATAATGAAAAATCTTTATTGCTGAAAGTCAAAGAAATGTGTGAGCATTAGAACCCATTACATCTTTCTCAGTGGGAGAGAGGCCAAACTTGTCAAAAAGTTTACCTGTAGTTTGCTACCAAATAAGTATGTTGCCTGTTTATTTTCAAGGGTCCTTTTTATAAAAAACTGAATGGAATTCTCACAAAATGTATTTGGCTGGGTAAAACTGCTAGAATTGCTTTAGTATCCTTGCAAAAACCACAATCGGCAGGGGAGGGGGAATTTCCCAAATTTCTATAGATATCAAACTTTCATTATGTGGCAGGGTATGTACTGGATCCTTCCTGAAGTCTTGGAGCATCTTCCAGACTGGCTTATTTTAGAATGGCAACTTATGTCCCCTTTACGATTAAACTTCAGATTGGAAAGGTGTATATTCTCTTACCCCTCTTACCCACAGACAAAAGGGTGCTCGGAGGACCCATTTCGGGACTTTGCAATTACCGCGGGCAATGTCTACCACAAACTATCAAAGCTAAAGGTGAACAAAGCTTGGGCCCGGATAATCTACACCCCAGAGTACTTCGGGAATTGAGAGATGTTCTGGCAGAACCGTTGGCTGAGCTTTTTAATCTTTCCCTAACAAAGGGAAAAGTTCCCTTGGACTGGAAAACTGCCAACGTTATCCCACTCCACAAAAAGGGTCAGAGGCCGAAAATTACAGGCCAATGAGTTTCACATCAATTATATGTAAACTTATGGAAATGTTGATCAAAAACAGAATGGACACGATTCTGGATGATGAAGGACTAAGGGATTCCCAAAAGCATGGCTTTACGAAGTGAAGGTCTTGTCAATCCAATCTGATAAACTTCTTTGACTGGGTAACAAAGAAACTGGATAAGGGAGAATCCCTGTACATTGTGTATTTAGACTTCAGTAAGGCTTTTGATTAGTATCCCACACCGTAGGTTACTGAACAAGATGAATGCGATGGGCCTAAGAGAAGCACTGACAGCATGTGTAGAAGACTGGCTTAGCGGTAGACTCCAAAAGGTAATGGTAAACGGTATTCCCTCAAAAACGTCAGAAGTGTCCAGTGGAGTACCACAGGACTCGGTCTTGGGCCCAATACTATTCAATATCTTTGTAAGGGATCTGCCTCAGGGACTTCGAAGTAAAATTACATTATTCGCCGATGACACTAAACTATGCAACAGTGTAGGCAGCGCAGCAGAACCTGATAGCGCAATCATGCCCGGCGCTATGGAGCAGGACCTACTTTTACTAGAACAATGGTCCAGTACTTGGCAACTGAATTTTAATGCCAAAAAATGTAAGGTTATGCACCTTGGTAGCAGAAATCCATGCAGAACAAACACCCTGAATGGTGAAAACCTAACCAGAACTGCAACAGAACGGGACTTGGGAGTAATCATCCAGGAAGATATGAAAGCTGCGAATCAGGTGGAGAAGGCAACAGCAAAAGCTAGACAAATGCTGGGCTGCATCAGAAGGAGCTTTATCAGTCGTAAGCCTGAAGTGCTACTGCCGTTGTACAGATCAATGGTGAGACCTCACCTGGAGTACTGTGTTCAGTTTTGGAGGCCACATTATCAAAAGGATATGAAGAGAATGGAGTCGATTCAGCGAATGGCCACTAGGATGGTCTCAGGACTAAAAAATCTCCCATATGAAGAACGTTTGAGCAGGCTGCGCTTATATTCTCTCGAAGAGCGCAGGGAAAAGGGGGACATGATAGAAACATTCAAATACATCACGGGCCATATTGATGTGGAGGAAGAAATATTTTGTCTTACGGGTCCCACGGCGACAAAAGGGCATCCGCTAAAACTCAGGGGGGGAAGATTTCATGGGGACACCAGGAAGTATTTCTTCACCGAAAGGGTTATTGATCGATGGAATGGTCTTCTACGTCAGGTAGTCAAGGCCAGAACCACGCTCGACTTCAAGGGACAATGGGACAGACAGGTGGGGTCGCTCCAGAGGAATGCTTAAAAGATGGAGGGAGGGTTCTTGAGTGGGCAGACTTGTTGGGCCATCGGCCCTTTTCTGCCGTCATACTCTATGTATGTTTCTATGTACCCTTTATGATTAAGCTATATTTTGAGTATCAAGTTGCCCCAAATCTACAAGGACAATAGTATTCTTTGTGCCACCTGGAAAACATTAAAATTAATTAACAATTTAACATCTATACCAGTACAACAATCCATGTGTCAATCTTTATGATTAAACTTATTTATGTTCTGCCTTATTCTGAAGCAGCTAAGGGGCTGATAACTCTAATAAAAAAGAACTGGCATATTTTGCAGCTTCATGCCATCTTCACTGAGATCCCAATGTTCTCGTTTAAAAAAGGTAAAACTATAGGTCAGATCTTGATTCATCAAAAGACAGGTCAGAGATATTATAGGATTGTAGGTAATCATAGTAAATGCGGACACTGTCAATGGTGCGCTAACACCATTGAGGGTACTACATGGATTGATCCTCAAACTAAGAAAATGATAGTAGCCTCGGCTAACACCAACTGTCAGACAGAGGGAGTAATATATATTCTCGTCTGTCCCTGTAATTTAGTTTATGTGGGGCGCACATCGCGGTCGATCCATGTTAGATTAAACGAGCACAAGTCAAGGATTAAAACTAAAATGATACAAGCTCCTATAGTGGAACACTGCATAGCCCAATAGCATGATCCTGGACAGTTTAGATGGAGAGTGTTTGATCAGGTAAATTATGGGAGGGAGGGGGTGGTGGTAAATGTTGAAGAAAACTTAAATTACAAGGAACAACGTTGGATTTACCAATGCGGGTTAAATACAGAGTTAGAGTGGATGTCTCTAGTTTGATTTGAAACAAAATAGGGGGGAGGATTCTGAATGAGTAATTTGGAGGGGAGGATTCATACGTCTGGGCACAAGTCATTGGGTGGCCCCTACTATTTAAAAGTAAGAACGCTGCCGTCGGCCTCATAGAGATTCAATGGTTGTCGGCAGAGATAAGGTAAGCTTAAGAAGATATTAAAGGCTATGATAACTTTGCATTAAAAAGGGTTTCTTAGTCGACAGTAACAAGAGGTTCTGTTGGTTGTGTTTTAGGGATGGAGCCTTGATAAAGCGGTTCTTGCGAAACATGTTGGCTTTGACATTCCCAACGGCATTGACATCTCTAGCCTAAGCTAAGTATTAATTTATTGAAAATGAACAAATAGAGTAAAAAGAAAAACATTAAACTATTAAGCTCTTGAATAGAGATAAGAAAATAACAAACCCAGTGATGAGCTGGCATGTAAATCTTAGAACTATGAGAAGTTTGAGTTCTGAGTGGTGGCGCTGAGAGTTTGATAAGACTGGATAAAGGTTGCTAGTCTAGCTGGAGTAATAAAATTCTGGCTTAACTGAGTTGAATGTTTTAGCCACCTTTAAGGAATATATAGTGCAGACATTTGATTTATTGGCACTGTCATCTTGACATAGGGATACTGAATCATTTATTATTCTATTGTCGTTTGATACTCAACTTTTAGAGATCTATAAGGGGGCAAATCAACTTGATACTGCAATCCTCAATTCCATTGACCTGTGAGATGGTAATATGTGGGACATCATTACAGACCAAACCTTCATTAGATAGGCATAGGAGTAGGCTCTTTATGATTATGACTGGGATAGCCATGCAAATGGTCACTAAAAATTGGAAAAATTGGGACAGACTATTTTACCTTTTGGTGGGAATTTTTATGTTTGTACTATAAATAAGAGAAAATTTAATTGGAAACATCGTGCCATAATAAGCAGTTTAAATTAACATAGGGTCCTTTGACAAATTTTGTTCATTCTGAATAGCTGAATTACACCTTTATTTTCCCTTTTAGATTGCATATCCAGGATGGGTGGGAGGGAGGGAGGGAGGGAGTTATATACTTAACAAGTGTTGTCTGGTATTTAAATTTCATGCATAATTTAAAGCCTTTCTTTTTGTTCTCAAACTAGGGTGGGAGGGAGGGGATAATTATTTTGTATTAATTCTGATTGATTATGATAATTGTATGTATAATCTCAAAGCACTGTTCTAGATTTAAAAGTCAATAAAAACAAATAAACAGAAATGCTTCAAACAGATGCTTAAGAACCAGATTCACCCTGCTGTCCTGCATATCTTTCAAGATCACTCCACCCTCTCTAGGCAGGCCTGGTAACTCAGCCTACCAGTGAAATCAACTTAGGCTGACCAAACAGCTGGTGAAAGTCAGGAGCCAAGGGGTAAAGCTTTGTCACTGGCCCCTTTAAAGATCCCTCCAGGACCTCCCAATATGCCATGATTAATTCAGTAACAGGCTGTGAGGGAAAAAATGTGGTCTTATCCTGGGAGCACTCATTATAAAGCACTGGGTGGCAAAAGCCTGCGGAAGCTCCAATTGTTGTTTCCGCTGTCATTCCTTGTTAGCTCGAGAAGAAATGTCGACTTAATAAGTGGTGTACTGTAGGGTCTCCCCCTGCAGTCAAGGGCTTCCACAGCCTCTTGACCTCCAGGAGGGGGAATTGCACAAAAAGGCTTGAGAAGGGGGGGGGGGGGGAGAGCAAGCTACAAAAATATTAAAATCTAATGTTTATCAAAGTTTCAGTTATTTTTAATCTAAAACCCAACCAAGTCTGATTGCACAAATTATGTTAAAACACATACACTCTTTAGTTTTCATTCATTTGTTCGGAAAAAAATAAATGCTCAACTATCACACGAGAATGAGGCGTACAAAAAGAGAGAGGGAGAGGGAGATATCAAACCAAAACTTTGTTCTTGAAACCTAAACAACTTGTCAAAACTTACTGCATGCTTATTTTGGCAACATGGGATTCAGTAGTAAGCACAGTTGTTTGCATTTCTTCCCTTCAATGTTTAAAATGTTTTACTTTGGCAAGAGATCCCCTGAAACTGAAATTGGCATGAACATGTGGGATTTAATGTGCAATAAAATATTCTATAAGTTATTAAAAAATTTAGTCTAGCCTCATTCAAATTATTGATTTAAAAAAACAAACATTACTCAAAGCTCATAAACCCAATCCTACTAAACCTCTTACTCTTACCAGTTGCTTCAACATGATTAGCTAAAAGACTGACAACCAAAGAGGTGAAGTGACCTTAAGAGTTAACCAACATTTTTATACATCCTTATACTGGTCAGATTTTTTATCTTAAACATGTCACCTCATGCACAACGGCATTTGTTGTTTATGTATTTATATGCCAGTGTCCAAAGATCTATGTGGGCCAGACCACACGTCCTTTTAAGGAACAGGTTACGGAACATAAGAGCTGCTTACAGAACAATAGAATACAAGCCCCTTTAGTTATTCACTGTCTGGAACATGATCATAAATTTACTGATTTACGTTGCTGTGTGGTAGACCACATCAGGGAAGGCTGTTTGAATAGATCCCAACGTCTCCTGAAGGCTGAACAGTTTTGGATCCATATTTTAAATAGTGAAGAACCCTTGGGGCTCAATCAGAAATTGGATTGGAATGCTTTTTAT
The DNA here is from genome assembly GCF_902459505.1 of Geotrypetes seraphini. Classification (NCBI taxonomy): domain Eukaryota; kingdom Metazoa; phylum Chordata; class Amphibia; order Gymnophiona; family Dermophiidae; genus Geotrypetes; species Geotrypetes seraphini. The sequence continues at coordinate 195,112,125 of NC_047085.1, forward strand.
TAAAATATTAAAACTTAAAAAAGTATAAAATTATTTTTCACTTTTTACAACGACATGAAATGGTTTTTGATAACCTTTTTATTGCACCTTTTATTGCACTTAGGTAGTGTTTTAATATTTGCACTGATCTTGCACTTATTCCAACTTGTGACAACGTCATACCCAGAAGTGAATGCGTCATTACTGAGATGTTGTTGCTTCAACATGATTAGCTAACAAACTGACAATCAAAGAAGTAAAAAACATATTCCATGCTTTTTACCTCTTGATTGTCAGTCTGTTAGCTAATTATGTTGAAGCAACAGCATCTCAGCATTGCCACTTCCGGGTATGACGTCATCACACCGGGAATGTTCAAATTCAGTGCGAGTTTGTGAGGAGCCATCTTAGGATGCAGGAGAAGGGTTCAGAGTCCCACTTTAAAGGTATGTCTTGTGGGCTTTATTTGAGCCATTGAAGATAATGATTGGAACACTAAGAAACACTAAAACATTTTTTAACCATATGTTATTTTTTTGGTTCTAGTCTGATCGGTTGTGCTACAACCCGAGGCAGCAGATTTGTGAAACCTGGCCACCATCGGTGTATCGACCAGCTGAAGATAAGTTGAATAATTTTTTCTTCTATCTTTTTGTCTTCTACAGCACAGTCTTTTCAATTTTGATTTTGATGAAGGGTTTTTGCCAATGAGGTGACTGCTCAACCACCTTTAAGAAACCACTTTTTGTGGAGATGGGTGGGCCCTTGTCTGAGGCTTTTTCCTTCTATTTCAACTTGTTGTAGAACCTGTGCTGTTCTGGTATCATACAACTCGACATCACACATCAATTTAAGTGAAAGTGTTACTATTTATCATTACTGATTTTTCATTGTATCTGAGTCATTCTGGCTATAAAAATTGTCCGTGACAATCTTGAACTACGCAGAACCTCATCCGGTATTGCCTTTCCTTCTGTTAATTCATCGACTCTGGTGTCTATTAAGTCTTGAATATCCACAGATCCATGTCTTGAAAGCTTTCCCCACCCACCTTAATTGCCAAGTCCACAATGTCATTCACAATTTTTTTGACTGGCTCGTTTACACATTCAGACCAAAGATTCTTCTAGCACGAGTTCAGTGTCTCTTCTTTTACAGCTTTCATTGCTCTTTCAATGGCATTGATGGCATCAGCAATAGTGAAGCCCTTCCATGTTTTCATGATGTTCTCCATTGAATACTACTTGTAGTGTAATGTAATGTAATGTGATTTATTTCTTATATACCGCTAATCCGTTAGGTTCTAAGCGGTTTACAGAAAATATACATTAAAATTATAAATAAGAAAGGTACTTAAAAAATTCCCTTACTGTCCCGAAGGCTCACAATCTAACTAAAGAGTAATAAAGAAGTGAAAAGTAGAGATAGAGGAAAAAATAAGAAAATAAACATTCTAACAAGACTGCATTGATCTAAATACTTTGGAAGGTAGAAGAGAAGAGAGAAAGTAATAGATGAATAAGGAGGAACCGTTGAACAATAGAATTCGGAAAAATTTAAATGATAGAAATAGAACATAACAAAACAAGTGGCAAAACAATAAATAAGATTAAAAATAATTCATAAACTGGAAAGAAAAAGAAAAAGAAAACATTGTCTTCAATCCACGGTTTCAGCGTCAGTGATGAAATGGAGCAAGTAAGTTTAGGAGGAGCGATGACGTTCCCAGAAAAAGGGCTTCTTCTTCAAGGAGACTGCCCCAGATGAGGCCCACGGTGACTGCAAGATTTCCTCCTCTGCGGAAAAGCTGATTGTCGGTGTATGCTGGCGCCGCTGGAGCTGACAGGGGACTCCTGCCCTGCTGTTGCTGCGTTCATCACAGCGCATAGACTGTGCGACACTGGCAGGAAGCTCTGGAGAAAAGCCGGGCTGATGGACGATGAGACTCCGGGGCAGAAGTTCCCAGACTCCAGGCCGGGCAAGCGCCGATCAGACCTCCGCCGCCGAAGCCAGGTGCGCAGGAGACAGGCGGAGGCGGCGAAAAGGACTGCACCAACCACGGGGTGCTGAAGCCGGATATTGGGGGTGACCGGCCATCTCCTGTCTCAGGCAGTCCGCTGAAGCCAGCGCTTCCTAAGCCCCTGCCGCCGCAGCTGCCGCAGTGTGCCTTGAATGTCTTTATTACCCCCTAGTCAAGAGGCTGGAGGAGTGCTGTTGTGTTGGGTGGCATGCAGATAACCTCAACACCTTCAGTATTGAACTCATGTGATTCTGGATGTCTGGGTGCATTATCCAATATCAGCACACCTTGAATTCCATTCCCTTAGTGGCAAGGTATTTGGCAAGGCACAAAACACTGATAAAACCACTCAAGGAAAAGCAGTCTCATTGTCCAAGGCTCAGCAGATAGCAGCTTTATAAACCAGGATAGACTTTATTTTATGGCCTACTGCATTCACACAAAGCAACATGGTTAGTCTACCCCTTGCAGCCTGGTGCTCACTTATCCTCTTTGCTAATAGCAGACAAATCCAGACACATGGGTTAAGTCCATCCACCAGTAGGCGGAGATAGAGAACACTAAAGCTGTTATTACATGCTTCAAGCATATGCTTCCCAATGCCCTCTCTGTGATCCATTACCTCAGATGGCATGCTCCTTACTTCTCCAGTATCACTCTACCCAAGCATCCAAGGAGATTTCTGGTCAAGTCTACCTCCTCACCACTCTCTAGTGAAGAATTTTGACCAGAGAGACTTGCCTGTAAAAACTATGAATTAATAACAGAAGAACAGAGGACAGGCATCAACTCTCCACCCACAGGGTGGGGCTCTGGGTGGGGCTGTTGCGACTAAGGGAAAAAAAATTACCAGGTAAGACAATTTTACCTTCTCAGTCATCAGCAGCAGATGAATTCAGATGCATGGGATGTACAAAGCCACCCTCAACATTGTGGCGAAGACAGATGCTTCAAATGAATAATCCACCCTCGCCACAAAATCCACTCTATAATGCTTCACAAAAGGTATAAACTGATTACCAAGTGGTCACTCAGCAAATGTCATCTAAGGAATATGCAAAAGACTCTTCCTAGGACACCACTAATGCCCTGGTAGAATGTGCTCTGAGAGTCAAAGGCACACAGACATGTAAAGCTGACAAAACTGCCTCCCTATTCCATCATGCCACTGTGGCTTTCGAAACCACAGCACCCTTATTAGGTCCCCTGAGCAGAACACAAATGGTCAGAACATCGAAACTCATTTGTGACTTGCAAGTAACATAGCAAGACCCCTCCTCACATCCAGGAGATGTAGTTGCCGAAAATTATCCGGGTAGTCTTCCTCTCGAAAAGATGGGAGAAACAATGGTTGATTCATGTAAACGCCGACACTACTTTAGGTAAAAAGGACAGAACTGTACGAATCGATACCCCAGCTTCCAAGAAACGCAGAAATGGTTCCTGAGGGGGGTCATGTGATGCAGCCTGCCTGAGCAGACGTGCGAGAGAGGAGCTCCGCTCTTACCCCTATCAAATTAGCGATATTTCTCTGCTTTTTCTGCATCCCTCCAGGAAACCTGTACCTGAGTGCTGGGGAAGAGTTTCTGTCCCTGCCTGGAGCTGTTTGGATCACGCAGCGGTGCCGGGTATGCCTATAAAATCAGCAAAAAGCTCTCGAGATAAGCATCCCCTGACACCTCTCAAGATGGTGGTGGAGCCCACAACTTTCACTATTCTGGCTGGGGATTGGATCCAGGACATTAAGAAATCGGTCTCGGCAGCCTTGGCGGACCATTTGAATAAGATCCAGTCAGCGGTTGATGAAATGAACAAAAAATTTGACTCACACAGCCAGCAAGCAGCGGGTATCAGCTCAGGAAGACACGTGTCAGCCTAGTATTGCTAGCAGTCAGCATTTTTGGTTGGCCTAAAAATGTCAGCATAGGCCTATGGGACATTATATTAATCTGACTCTGGAACGTTGATGTAGATAGACCCTAAATGCTCCTGCACAGAATTCAGCCAGACTGAACTGTTTATCAAGAAGATAGGCTATTTGAATGGAGCAAAGAAGCTAGAGACTAATTCCATCTACCATGTCTGCATATATCAAATCTTCCTTATCAATTAAACTAACCATTGTTTCAAACAGTTTACAAATTATAAACAGAAAGATACTGGGAAATACAATAGTTTCTATATTTACAATAAGATTCCAACCAATAAAAGCCTCCTCTCTGCAACATCCCCCTCTCTCTCTCTTGAACCTTGGAACATCACTCCCCCCCCCCCCTTCTCTCTACCTCTCTCTCTCTTTCTTTGTCCTCACAGCATCTATTCAGGAAACTGTCTTTTCTCTCTCATTCACAAGAGCACAGAAGCAGTCTCTGTATTTCTATTTCTGTATGTTTATAACCCAGTAAAGCTTATGTATAAATCTTGCTTTTCTGTAATAGTAAGCCTATTTCTGCACAATATATATTCTTTATGCAACCACTCTTAGCTGTCTTTGTCAGTAATTTCACTTCCCAATGAGAATCTTCTACAAGGTTATTGAACCCGGGGCCTGGTGGATTGTAAGGCCGCTACATTATATCATTGGAGTTTATTTACTTCAACACTACCCCTCCAAAACCTTACATTTTGGGGGCTAAACCTTACAATGTGCTCTGGCCTGGAAACGCAAGTGTTAGAGCTGCGCAGACAATCAACGGAACTCGCCGATAAATTGGAAGAATATGAAAACCACAGCCGGCAAAATAATCTCAGACTCGTGGGCCTACCTGAAATGGTAAAAGACACTGAACTGTATCAGATCTTCAGTAAATGGTTGCCGGAGAAGCTCGGCCAGGCTGACACTGCTGCATGCTTTGAATGTGAATGGGCCCATCACATTGGAACTAGGCCGTCGGGCAAGCGAGCACGGCTATAACGAGGTAAGCCAACAGAAGAGAAAAAGAGCTTCTTCTCAAAGCATTCCGGAAAGCGGGAGTCCTGAAGTACAAAGGATCTAAAGTGCTGGTGTTTAATGACTACTCCGTGTGGGTGGCAGCCCAGAGAAAACTTATGACACCGCTCTGCACGGATCTACGTAACAGAGGCATTCAATTCACTCTGGTATTCCTGGTGAAGCTGCGCATTTGGCATGCTGGTAAAACTGTTACTCTTGCTACGGCGGAGGAAGTCCGTGGTTTTATGGAGCAGCTTCCCGCCTGATTCTTCTATCACATTCCTGTCTGGCTGCATGGGTGATCCCAGTCTTGGTTAAGAGAACCGCTCGGTAGACAGGGAAGTGACGTCATCGCCGCGGATGGGAGCTTGATCCGAGAGCTCCGTTCGGGCCCGGCGATCTAACTATCTGTTGCTGTGTAAAAAGTGCAATTTTTTTTGCCCCCGGGTGCTGGTGAGGTGTGCGAAGGATTGGGGAACCCCATGGCAACGCGCAAAAAAAGTGCTCGGCGATAAACCCGGCCAGTGCACGATGGAGCAGGCGCTGAGTCGGGCTGCACGTGGTGGGGCAGGCCCGGAGACCAGCAGTGGGGAGGCGGCGAGATTGGGTGGTGCCATCGCGGCGGTGGCCGATATGGTGGCAGAACCCATGCAGGAGGATGCCCCACTGGAACCGCTTACGAAAGCGGATATACAATGCTGGATCATGGAAGTAAAATCTGAAATCTCGGCTGTGGCTGTGCAGGTCCGGGAAGCGGTGCAAGAGCTGCGCACTGACCTGGTGGAGGTGGGCACGAGGGTGGAAGTGGTGGAGATGCGGCAGGATAGTTGCGAGGACAATGTGATTGGTGTGCAAAGATCCCTGGAATCTGCATCTGCTGATTACCAACTCCTCCTGGATAAGGTCGAGGACCTGGAGAACCGCACCCGGCGTAATAACTTTGGGTGCGGGGCCTACCGGATGTACCGGAGTATAAGGATGTTCGGGCTACTACTATCAAGCTGCTCCGCTGGCTTCTACAGGATGACTCTCTGGAGCCGGGTCTGGAGCGGGCACATCGAGCTCTGGGACCCAGGACCTCAGATTTACCTAAAGACATTGTGCTCTGCCTTCAGAGCTTTGTGCTTAAAGAACAGATCTTCCGCAGAGCCCGGGAGCTGGGCACAGTCACCTGGGAGGGGCATCGATTGGAGTTCTATCAGGACTTGGCTGCGGGTACGCTCCAGAAACGCAGGGCATTCAGGGAAGTGACTAAAGCTCTGCAGCACAGCAATTTGCGCTACCGCTGGACTTACCCCTTTGGGGTGGTTATTACTATCAACGGAGTACATACCAAAGTCACCACTGTGCGGGAGGCCCGAGGCTTGCTGCAACAAGCGGGTATTGAAGTACCGGAGGAGGTTGTTCCTCCGGGGGGAGCGGCACCCAACCGAGCGGGGAATCCCGCCTCATCCAGATGGCAGCGTGTGGAGAGTGGATCCAGGAGCGGGAGGGGAGGCCGGGGGGGCGGATCCTCCCTTCGAGCTACTGCTTCTACCTCGAGTGGCCCCCCCTGAAAATTGACTGGTTGTGTTTGTTTCATTCCTATTTTCCTTCTTCCCCTCAGAGTGGGAGAGGTGTTTTTGGTCACTCTCCCTGAGGATGAATGTTTGGGTTTTGGGTCTTGGGGGAGGGTTGTGTGGGGGATGTTCATGGACTGTTCTTGGGCTGTGGGGGGAGGGGGAAGTGGGAGAATTTTTCTGTGATGGGTGGGGGTATAGTGTTGGGTGGGGAAGGGGGGATTGAGTCATTATTGTGTGAAGGGCTGCTGGTTGGAAGAGTTGGCTATGGGGATTGTTGTGGGGGATGTTTTGATAGTTAGAATTTGGATGTGGGGACTGAGAAATGGGCCGTGGAGATGGTTCACTTTCTTGCATGCTGGTGGGAGATCTGTGGACTCTCACTGTGGGAGAGGGAGAGGGAGGGGTGGGAGGGAGGGGGGGAGAGGGGGGTATGGGGACAAATATGGAGAGGTTGGGTCTGCATCGTCCTTTGCTTCACTTAGATTATGGAGGGGTTTAGGTTGGTTTCTTATAATATTAGGAGTCTTAATTCCCCCAATAAGAGACGGGCTTTCTATAGAGAGCTGCTTCGTTTGAAGGCTGATGTTTGCTTTGTCCAGGAGACTCATCTGCTTCAGTCTCATGAATCCCTGGTCAAGGATACTAGGTTTCCTCTGGCCTTTTGGGCTTCCCGAGTAGGTACTTCCAAGAGGGGAGGGGTGGGCATTCTTATTCGTAAGGGGGTTCGCTGTGAGGTACATAGGGTGGTGCGGGATCCCCAGGGTAGATACATAATGCTGGAGGCTCTGATTGAGGGGGTCTTGTACTCCCTGGTTAATATCTATGCCCCTAATGAGGGTCAGGGGACCTATTTCCAAGAATTGGTGCCTCGGATCCTCTGGTTCAAGGGGGGCGCCCTGGTTTTGGGTGGGGATTTCAATCTTACCGTGACCCCTCATTTGGATAACTCTGGGCGGGCGGACCGGTATGGGAGAAAGGATCGTAAATTGTTGCGCAAGGCTTTGACTACCCTTAATTTGGTGGATGGTTGGCGGTGGTTACATCCCACGGATAGGGACTATACTTATTTTTCGGGGATACACTCCTCTTACTCTAGAATTGATTATGTATTCATAGAGCGGGGAGCGCTTCGTCGGGTGGAGTCCGCGGGGATTGAATCAGTCACGTGGTCGGATCATGCACCGGTTTGGGTGAGGCTCTTGGGGGAGGGGGTGGGTCGGGACAGAAATTTTGGCGTTTCAATGATAGCCTTCTTGATGACCCGGAGGTGGGAGCGCAGATAGAGGGGTGGCTGCAGGAATATTTGGATGTGAATGAGGAGTGTGGAGCATCGTTGGAAGCGGTTTGGGAGGGATTAAAGGCTAGCCTTCGAGGCAGATTGATTGCTTTGGCTTCAGCCAGGCAGCGTAAACGGCGGGCAGACGCGGCGGAACTGCTGAGTTTGATAGGTCGGTTGGAGCACTTACACAAGCGCAACCCTTGGGATGCTGAGTTGCGTGGGAGGTTGTTTCAGGCGCGTCGCGATCTCCAGGCCTTAGACTTGGAGCGCCTGCATCTTAATTTGCAGCTTCTCCAACAGAGATATTTTGAGTTTTCTAATAAAGCTAGTCGGCTGGTTGCCCACCGTCTGAAGGTGCGGCAGACGCGTAATCAGATTCTCTCATCAGGGCGGCCTCTGGGGAGCTCTTGCAGAAAGAGGATGCTATTTGGGCTCGTTTCGCGGAGTTTTACTCCCATCTTTATACTCCAGAGGCTCCCGGGTCCTCGCAGGATCTGGACGCTTATTTAAATTCGGCGGCACTGCCCATGATTGCTGGGGAAGATGTGGTACGGTTGGACCGCCCTCTCATGCTGATTGAGGCTCGTGGAGCGCTGCGCTCGATGAAACTGGGTAAATCGCCCGGGATGGACGGATTCACTGTTCGGTATTATAAACGTTTTCAGGATCTTTTGCTGCCTCCTTTGCTACGCTTTCTTAATTCTCTACAAGAGGATAGTGTTCTCCCCTACTTCATGCGCTTGGCGGGGGTTACGGTACTGGCTAAGGAGGGAAAGGACCCCCTTCAATGTGCTTCCTATAGGCCGATCTCGCTGCTGGGGGTTGACACTAAGATCTTCACGCGAATTTTGGTGGATAGACTAATGAGTTGGGTTCCCCGGTTGATACATCCTGATCAGTCGGGGTTTGTAGTGGGAAGACAGGTGGGCGATAACACTCGTCGGGTCTATAACTTGTTTGAACAGGCCAGGAGGGGTGCACGGGATACGGTGTTTCTATCTGTCGATGCTGAGAAGGCTTTCGATAGGGTCTCCTGGCCTTTTTTGTTTCGGGTCTTAGATTCTGTGGGTTTGGGTCCGCGTATGCGAGATTGGATTCGGGTCCTCTATAACTTGCCCTCTTAGTTGTGTTAAGGTTAATGGGGGGTATTCGGAGACTTTTTCTTTAGCCCGGGGAACTCGACAGGGATGTCCTCTCTCCCCGCTTCTTTTTGCCCTGACGGTAGAGCCCTTGGCTCAGCGGGTGCGGATGAACCGAGATATCAAAGGGGTTACGGTGCCGGGAGGGGATTATAAGTTGACCCTGTTCGCGGATGACCTTCTGTTTACGGTGGAGGAGCCTGAGAGTTCTCTGCCTGCAATATTGTGGGAGTTGGAAGATTTCGGTCAGGTGTCGGGGTTTCGTGTTAATGTGGGTAAATCGGAGCTTCTCAATATTAACTTGACTGGAGAGCGAGTGTCTTATCTCAGAGACCGATTTCCGTTTCGGTGGGTTCAGCATTCTCTACGTTATCTGGGGGTTTATTTTGGACCGCCGGGAGTGGCACTTTATGATCTTAATTTCCCTCCGCTCTTTCGGCGTATTCGCCAGGATCTGCTTGGCTGGAAAGATCAGTACTTTTCTTGGTTGGGCAGGGTGGCCGTTGTGAAGATGATGATCTTACCCCGTCTCTTGTTCTTGTTTCAGGTGTTGCCGATATGGGTGAGCAGGAGGGTGTTGGAGGGGGTTCAAAGGCATCTTTTTGATTTCATATGCGCGGGTAGGAGACCCAGGGTAAGCAGGAAGGTCTTATATTTGGGGCGGAGTGATGGGGGATTGGGGGTACCCAACGTGGTGAAATACTATCAGGCTGCTCAGTTGCGTGCACTTCTAGAGTGGCAGACGCAAGTACCGAAACCGTGGGTGGAGATAGAGCAAAGTTTAAATGAGGGAGTGCCCTTGCTGCATCGGCCATGGCTGCCGGGCAGGGTGCGACTAGGGGGTGAGGTGCCTTCAATTGGAACTTCTCTGAGGGTTTGGAATCAGACCAGAGGGGGCTTATTGCAGGGCAGGCGCCATTCCTGGTATACCCCGTTGAGACATAATCCAGATTTCTTACCGGGCATGGCAGGGGGAGTATTTGCTGCTTGGGAAGCTACTGGTTTGGTATGTGTGGGACAACTATGGGATCCGATTTTGGGCCGTATTCGACCCTTTGCAGAGCTCCGGGGTAGGTTTGGCTGGGGGGTCCGGGATTTGTTTCCTTACCTCCAAGTTATTCACTATATTCGGACTTCGGGTCTCCTAGGGGATTTGAGGGGGGACAAGACCCCCTTCGAGTTGTTGTTGGGTCCAGTACTCCGGAAGGGAGTTCTGGCTGTTATCTATAGATGTCTTAACCATAGGGAGGCCCCACATCCCTACATGAGGGCTTGGGAAGGTGATTGGGGGGCTCCTATTTCGTGGGACACTTGGGGGAATATCTGGACAGAAGTTTCCTCGGCAGGTATATCTGCTTTGCTGATTGAGAATGGTTATAAAGTCCTCTTTCGCTGGTACTATACTCCTCAGGCTGTGGCACGTTGGCAGGGGGGCGCAAGTGCACTATGTTGGCGGGGTTGTGGGGAGGTGGGCACCTACCTTCATATGTGGTGGCAGTGTGGGCGGGTGTGTGGGTTCTGGAAGGAAGTTTTTTCTAGGGTGTCCCAGATCCTTGATATCCAGATTCCGGAGAGTTGGCGACATGCCCTATTGTATTGGCATCAATTAGATCTGGCCTGGGGAGATTCTATGTTTTGTAAACTGGCATTCACTGCTGCCAGGTTGGCTTTGGCCTCCTTGTGGAATCAAGCGCTCTCTCCCACCTGGGATATGGTGGAGCAGCGCTTGCTTTCATGGCAACTTCTTTACCACTTAACGGCCTTGCGGCATGGCAAACAACATGGCTATGCTCGCATTTGGCGTAGATTTCGGGCTTCTGTGGAGGTTGGAGGTAGGGGCGGACCGGGGATTTGAACTACATTTGGGGCTGAACTGGGTAGGCGGGGATGTGGGGGATTTCATATTCCTATTCCTCTTCTATTTTCTGCTGTGTATGGGCTTTGATGGTTCTCAACCTTTTTAAATATTGTGGGCATTGTGTTTTGTCCCTGGGGGGAGGGTGGGGGCTATTGTGGTGTGTTGTTGTTTGATCATAGGGATTGCAGGTGTTATCTGGTTTGCAGCTCTTTGAGTGTTTCTAGAATGTTGCACATTGTGCCTTGTTTTACTTATTGCTGTTGCATCTACTATGTATACTTTATGTTGTGTGTATATCTCAATAAAAGCTTTATTAAAAAAAAAAAAAAAAAAAAAAAAGAGAACCGCTCGGTGCACGGCAGTCCTCCTTTAATTCGAGAAGGCTCTAGCACAATGGCCTGCTCTTTGGACCTTTTTGCTTCTGGCTGGGTTCTCTGTCTGCCAATGCCTGTGTGAACTTGTCAGCTCAGGGCCTTTGTCTGATAGATTCTTTTGAGCCCACATGGCATTTTTTTGTGCCGTGTGCTTTCTGTGTGCCTTATCGGTGGGACCTGCGGACTGGGTTTCTGGGGACCTACACTTGAGATCTTGAGGATCCATATCTTCTTTGGTCACCGGCTTATCAGTACAGATCTGCCCTGGACTGTTGACAGTTTGGATTTGTAGTTCTGTTCATGTTGTTATGCTTTTGGGGGGATGCAGATTTGTGATCTCCTGTAGTGGGGGGGGGGAAGGTTCTCTCTGGGTAGGCTGGGGGATAGACTATGGGTTGGTATATTGGGGATGGGGAGGGAAGGGAGGAGGGTTGAGATTGTCTGGTGTGTGTGGGGAGTCTGTTTGTATGGTGCTTGTTGAGATGGGGTTGGGGGTGATAGGGATGAGGTACCATTGGCAATGAGGATGGGTGCACACATTGACGCAGCAGCGGAGCTTAGCTGGGAGGTTTCGTTAGTGCTGCAACACTTCAGCATTCCTTATTTTTGTTTTTTTGTGTTTGGTGAGTATGGATGACTTGTTGCTGCTTCTACTGATTGAGGCTGGCTTTCATTCTCCCCTAAACCAGGCTAATATCTGGTTGTCCTGCTGGTATGGCTGATTTGAAAGTGACTACTTTTAATATGGATGATGTTAAGTACCCAATTAAGAGATCTAGGATCCTGGCAAGCCTCCGGAAAATGGGTACGGATATTGCATGCTTGCAGGAGATCAACTTTTCTCAGACTGAACATGCTAAGCTCAAGTGAAATTGGGTGGGGGAAGTCTACTCTTCTACCTTTAGTGGAAGGCAATGGGGGGTAGCGATCTTGCTGCATAAGAGATTGCCTTTTACACTACATAAACAAATTCAGAATAGAGAGAGCCAGTTCATTATAGTTCTGGGGAGCTTTGGGGGCTGAAAATATTACTCTGCAGCTTGTATATCCCGAATGTTTACTGCCATAAATTCTTTTCATCTGTTCTCACACACATTTCTGGCTATCCTATCAGCTGATTCGGGGGAAGAGATCTTAATATCACTGCGGATCCGGGAGTGGATTATAAACCCCCCTAGGGCCAGAACTAGAGACCATGATGTCCATGGGGTGGGCTTCCTTTCTCAACATTTAGAACTTGTGGATATGTGGCTTGCGTTACACCCCTTTTCACTTTTTACTCCCATGACCATAAGGTGTATACCAAGTTGGATTATCTCCTTCTTGATAAGAGATTGTTTTCTAAGGCTACCAAGTTGGAGATTTCAAAGGCCACAGTTTTTGATTGTGCGCCTGTAGAGCTCACTTTAACTATGACACCTACCCATAAGGCTCCTTCTTGGAAATTGCCTCAACACTTGTATAATGACCCAGATTTTCAGGCTTTTTTGAGAACCAGATGAGTGGACTACCAGATCACGAATACTACCCCTTCTGGTATGCCTCAAAAGTGGTACTGCGCGGTCCCATCATCGCTTATACTGCTGCTAAATGGAAGGCCCGGGATCGGGAGCTTCTACAACTGACTCAGAATTTACACGCTTTCTTCAGGGCACATATTAACACCCACGGAAAAATAGAGGACCTGCTTAACAAGCGCACGGAGCAGTCCTTGTATTACCGGCATTACCAGCTTTATAGGTGGGAGAGCAAGACGGGGAAGCTTTTGGCTAACCTGGGTTGTCCCTTCAAAAAACGTCAGATTATCACAGCTATTCGGGACACGATATGAAGGTACACAACAGATTGCTGAGCAGTTCACTATTATAAAACTCTGTACAGAGGTAGACTCCTTGATCGGGGTGCTCTTGACGCCTTTTTCCAGGGGCTAGAAATACCACAGCTGGATGATAATCATACTGCCTTTCTGAATACCCCGATCACTGCAGGGGAGATGCAGATGACCATTAAATCTCTTACTTTAGCAAAAGGTACCCGGATCCAACGGCTTAGGCCCGGAATATTATCGGATAATTCTGAACCGGCGTGGCTCACTATAGCGATGAAGGAAGCGATCAGAGACAAGAAGACTTCGTTTAAGGAATGGAAAAGGTCAAAAACGGACGAAAACTGGAAAAAGCACAAACAGCATCAAAGCAGGTGTCATAAGGCGGTAAGAGGGGCCAAAAGAGACAAGGAATAAAATAGCCAAGCAGGCGAAAAACTTCAAGCCGTCCTTTCGATATATCAAGGGGAAACGACCCATGAAGAAAGTGGTAGGGCCGTTGGATGACCATGGAATAAAGGGAGTGCTAAAAAGAAGACAAAGCCCTTCGCCAACAAACTGAACATTTTTTTGCGTCTGTATTTACAAAAGAAGATATACACAACATATCGGAACCCGACAGGCTATACGCAGGAAATGAAGATGGGAAACTGACTGAGTTGACGGTCAGTCTGGAAGAGGTATGCAGGCAGATTGATAGGCTTAAAAACGATAAATCCCCAGGACCGAATGGCATCCATCCGAGAGTAATCAAGAAACTGAAAGGGGCTTTAGCTGAACTGCTTCAACTAATTGCCAATCTGTCGATCAAATCAGGAAGGATTCCGGAAGACTGGAAAGTGACGAATGTTACGCCAATCTTCAAGAAAGGTTCGAGGGGAAATCCAGGAAACTCCAGACCAGCAAGTCTGACCTCGGTACCGGAAAGATGATAGAGGCGCTGATAAAAGACCACATCATTGATCACCTTGACGGACACAATCTGATGAGGACCAGCCAGCATGGCTTCAGCAAAGGAAAATCTTGACGAGGCGCTGATAAAAGACCACATCATTGATCACCTTGACGGACACAATCTGATGAGGACCAGCCAGCATGGCTTCAGCAAAGGAAAATCTTGACGAACTTGCTGAACTTCTTCGAGGGAGTAAACAGGCAGATAGGCAAGGGTGACCCGGTTGACATTGTATATTTGGATTTTCAGAAGGCGTTCAACAAGGTTCTGCATGAACGACTACTTCAGAAAATTGTGAGCCATGGAATCGAGGGTGAAATACTCACGTGGATTATAAACTGGCTGGCAGGTAGGAAACAGAAAATGGGGGTGAATGGACTGGAAAAACATCACGAGTGGAGTGCCGCAAGGTTCGGTGCTTGGACCCGTGCTCTTCAACATATTTATAAACAACCTGGGAATTGGTAAGACGAGTGAGGTGATTAAATTTACAGATGATACAAAGTTTTTCAGAGTAGTGAAGATGCAGGGAGATTGCGAAGACCTGCAACGTGACAAACACGCTCGAGAAATGGGCCGCGACATGGCAAATGAGGTTTAATGTGGATAAGTGTACAGTGATGCATGTCGGTAACAAAAATTTTATACATGCCTACAGGATATCCGGTGCAGTACTTGGGAGAGACCTCCCAAGAAAGAGCCTTGAAAATACTGGTCAACAAGTCGATGAAGCCATCCGCACAATATATGGCAACAGCGAAAAGGGCGAACAGAATGCTAGGAATGATTAAGAAGGGGATCACGAACAGATCGGAGAAGATTATCATGCAGCTGTACTGGGCCATGGTAAACTCCCGCCTGGAATACTGCTTCCAGCACTGGTCGCCGTACATGAAGGACACAGTACTACTCCAAAGAAGAGCGACTAAAATGGTAAAGGGGCTGAAGGAGTTGCCATACAGTGAGAGATTAGAGAAACTGGGCCTCTACTCCCTTGAAAAGAGGAGGCTGAGAGGGGACATGATCGAAACATTCAAGTTAATGAAGGGAATAGACTTTGTAGATAAAGACAGGTTGTTCAGTCACTCCAAGGAAGAGAGAACGAGAGGGCACTCTCTAAAGTTAAAAGGGGATAGATTCCGTACAAACGTAAGGAAGTTTTTCTTCACCCAGAGAGTGGTGGAAAGCTGGAATGTACATCCTGAGGCTGTTGTAGAAGAAAACACCCTCCAGGGATTCAAGACAAAGTTAGACAAGTTCCTGCTAAACCAGAACAAACACAGGTAGGGCTAGTCTCAGTCTTTGACCTAGGGGCCGCCACCTGAGCGGATTGCTGGGCACGATGGACTGCTGGTCTGACCCAGGAGTGGCAATTCTTATGTTCATATGTTTCTGATTTGGTTGGCTCTTTTCAGCCTATCTCCCTGTTGGATCAGGATATTACGTTGCTGGCTATGACCATGGCGCGTCATCTGAACTGTTTTCTTCCTGGTCTTATACATGCTGATCAGGTGGCCTTCGTGCCAGGGAGATATGCCTCTGTGAACTTACTGAAGTCCTGGGGACAATTCATGATCATGCTGGAAGGGGGGGAGGTCAGTCAGCTGTCATGGGGCTGGACATGGAGAAGGCCTTTGACAGCATCTCCTGGGAATATCTTTTTTGGGTTTTGGAGAGAAGTGGCTTTCAGGGTTCCTGCCTGGCTTGGATGACTGCTCTTTATACCACTCCCAGAGCTCAACTTTTGATTAATGGGGGTCTTATGGAGGCCTTTGGGTTACAGCAGGGTATGCAACAGGGGTGTCCCCTCTCCCCTCTTCTGGCCATAGAACCCCTAGCTATTAAGATCCGACAGGCAGAGGACATCTGAGGGGTACGAGAGGGGGGGGTCAGAAATGCAAAATTTGTTTATTTGCCGACAATATTCTGCTATACTTGGACCACATCCTTACCCAATTGAACAGGGCACTGGAAGTGATTCGGGATTTTAGTGCTCTGTCTGGTCAACAAGTCAATTGTGATAAATTTGAACTTTTGTTGCTTTCTGGAGGCCCCCCAGAGCTATGGCATGCCTTGTTGCTCATTCCTCCCTCGACCAAGCCCATGCAATATTTTAGGCATCTATTTAAGTACTGACAAAGATACCCTCTACGCCATTAATGTTCACCGTCCCATTGAGGCTATTGGGAACTTATGCCAGGCCTGGAAGGAGCTTCCGAAACGGGTGGTGAAAATGGTCCTTGTCCCTAAATTATTATATCCCCTCCAGACCATGCCCTTTTGGCTTCATCATCAGGATGAACTTCACTTTAAATCTGTTATTTCTCGGTTTATCTGTGATCTAAGGCTCTCAGGATTGGAGCGAAAAAGCTCTCTCTAGATAAATGTTTAGGGGGCTTTAATGTTCCTGATATACAGTTGTACAATGTGGCTGCGCTTATGCGTTGGAATAGCACTATACATAAAAGACACCATTCCCTCGTCCTCAGTGGATATAGAACCAAAGGCGGAAGGATTGGAGTCATTATGGGTTAAATTACCGGGAAAAAATGGCCCCGACATAAGATTGGGTCTATACTATCGTCCACCTGGACAAACGGAAGCAAACGGCAAAGATCTGGCAGCAGAATTGAGGCGGGAAGGCAACAACAGGAACGTGACAGTAATGGGAGATTTTAACTACCCCGGGATAAACCGGAGTATTGGAAACTATAACTGTGCAAGGGAAACAGAATTCTTAGAGACTGTGAGGGACTGCTTTATGGATCAGCTTGTCAAGGAACCAACAAGAGGGAATGCCACTCTTGACCTTATCCTCAACGGACTAGGGGGACCAGCAAAGGAAGTGGAAATAGTAGGACCACTAAGAAACAGCGATCACAACATGATCCAGTACAAATTAGAAGTAGGTACAGCAAAAGGGAAAAGAACCACAGCGACAACGTTCAACTTCAAGAAAGGGAACTATGATGCTATGAGAGCAATGGTAAGGAAAAAACTCAGAAAAAGCTCAAGAAAAACAGAAACCGTAGAGCAAGCCTGGTCTCTATTCAAGTGCACAGTGCAAGAAGCACAACACATGTACATCCCCAGATTTAGAAAAAGGTGCAATAAAAACCGAGCAAAAGATCCCGCATGGATAAACAATGAGGTGAAGAAAGCGATAGGAGACAAGAAAAAAATCATTCCGGAAATGGAAAAAGGACCAAACTGGGGAGAACTGGAAAGAACACAGGAAAAGCCAAAAAGAGTGTCATCAAGTGGTTAGGAGAGCAAAAAGAGAATACGAAGAGAGGCTGGCAAGGGAGGCAAAAAACTTCAAATCGTTCTTCAGATATGTTAAAGGGAAGCAACCGGCGAAGGGAGGAAGTAGGACCTTTGGATGATGGAGACAGAAAGGGAGTGATAAAGGAGGAAAAAGAGGTAGCCGACAGGTTAAACAAATTTTTCTCGTCAGTTTTCACAAGCGAGGGCACATCCGGTGTACCAGAACCCGACATGATCTTCCATGGAGACCAAGAAGAAAAACTGTCGACAATAGAGGTGAGCCATGAGGATGTCCTCCAACAGATAGATAGATTGAAAAGCGACAAATCACCAGGCCCGGATGGTATCCACCCTAGGGTACTAAAAGAACTAAGAAATGAGATAGCGGGAATACTCCAACGAGTCTGCAACCTATCCTTGAAAACTGGAGAGATCCCGGAGGACTGGAAGATAGCAAATATTACACCTATCTTTAAAAAGGGGTCAAGAGGAGACCCGGGAAACTATAGGCCGGTAAGTTTGACATCGGTTCCGGGCAAGATGGTAGAAGCACTGATAAAGGACAGCATCTGTGAGCACATCGAAAAAAATGGGCTGATGAAAGCGAGCCAACATGGCTTCTGCAAGGGAAGATCGTGCCAAACAAACTTACTGCACTTCTTTGAGGGGGTAAACAATCAGTTGGACAAAGGGGAACCCGTAGACATCATTTACCTCGACTTCAAAAAGGCCTTTGACAAGGTACCCCATGAGCGGCTACTTAGGAAGCTGTGGAACCACAGGGTGGAAGGGGACGTGCACAGATGGGTCAAACACTGGTTGGCAGGCAGAAGGCAGAGGGTTGGAGTGAAGGGTCACTACTCGGGCTGGAGGAAGGTCACGAGCGGAGTTCCGCAGGGGTCTGTACTCGGACCGCTGCTGTTCAATGTATTTATAAATGACCTGGAAACGGGGACGAAGTGTGAAGTTATCAAATTTGCGGATGACACTAAACTCTGTAGAAGGGTTAGAAATGCGGAAAAGTGTGAGGACCTACAAAGGGACCTAAACAAACTGGAGGAGTGGGCGAATAAATGGCAGATGGACTTCAATGTAGGGAAATGCAAGGTCATGCATATAGGGAGAAAGAACCCAATGTTCAGCTACCAAATGGGGGGATTAGTATTAGAGGGAAGTAACCTTGAAAGAGATTTGGGTGTACTGGTGGACACATCAATGAAGTCAACAGCACAATGTGCAGCAGCCGCGAAGAAGGCAAACAGAATGTTGGGTATTATTAAGAAGGGTATTACGACCAGAACGAGAGAAGTCATCCTGCCGTTGTATCAGGCAATGGTGCGCCCGCACCTGGAGTACTGTGTTCAGTATTAGTCACCGTACCTTAAGAAGGATATGGCAATACTTGAGAGGGTCCAGAGGAGAGCGACACGAATGATTAAGGGCATGGAAAACCTTTCATACACTGAAAGATTGGGGAGATTGGGACTCTTCTCCCTGGAAAAGCGGAGACTCAGAGGAGACATGATAGAGACCTACAAGATCATGAAGGGCATAGAGAGAGTAGAGAGGGACAGATTTTTCAAACTTTCAAAACATAAAAGAACAAGAGGACATTCGGAAAAGTTGGAAGGAGACAGATTCAAAACGAATGCTAGGAAGTTTTTCTTTACCCAGCGTGTGGTGGACACCTGGAATGCGCTTCCAGAGGACGTAATAGGACAGAGTACGGTATTGGAGTTCAAGAAAGGATTGGACAATTTCCTGCTGGAAAAAGGGATAGAGGGGTATAGATAGAGGGCTACTGCACAGGTCCTGGACCTGTTGGGCCGCCGCGTGAGCGGACTGCTGGGCACGATGGACCTCGGGTCTGACCCAGTGGAGGCATTGCTTATGTTCTTATGTTCTCCCTTTTTACTAAACCGCGATAGCGGTTTTTAGCATAGGGAGCTGCGCTGAATGCCCCACGCTGCTCTCAACGCTCATAGGTTCCATGCACTAAAATCCGTTACTGCAGTTTAGTAAAAGAGGACAATAGCACAAAATTTAGACAGCAGATTTGTGGGAGCAACTATGTGACCTTGTGTCTCTTTGAGCGGCGAGTAGTTTGTTGCCCTTCCTCTTGTCTACTTATCATGTTTTCTCTGCAGGTTTTTATAGCTTTCTGGTATCTCAGGGTGGGGGCGTGAGGGGGGGGAGGTGGGCTGGGATGTTCCGTGGCTGTACAGGTTGGGTGTCTGTGTGTGAGTTGTGGTAGCTGGTTTGTATGTGAGTGCATGGTTTGTGGGGAGGCGGCTGTCTGGTTGTTTGGGGGTCTAAATAAAATAGTGGTTGGGTGCTTTGATTACTTTTCTTATACTGTTCACCTTTTTGCTCTCCTTGATATACGATGTTGGTTACTGGAGAAGTTCTGCTTTGTATCCTGCCGTGGTCTAGTGTTCTCCAGCGTTTGGCATCTCTTTGGTGGACTTGTTGCTTTGAACAGTTTTTTGTTGTACATGGTTGCTTTTGCATTCACTGTTATGTACTATGTTTGTATGTGCCCCTTTCCACTTTCAATAAAAATAGGTTTAAATTAAAAAAAAAAGAGAGAGAAATGGTTTCCGACAAGAGAAGACTTGCAGTTCAAAAACTCTTCTCACTGACGAGATGGCAACCAGAAAGGCCACCTTCAAAGTGGGATCCTTAACTGTAGCTAAAAGAAGGGGGCCTTTTGCAAGACCCGCAATACAAGATTCAGATGCCACTCTGGGCATGAAGAAGATTCACCTTTTTTTTTCTTAATTAAACTGCGATAAAGGTTTCTACCGCAGCCCAGAACAGGGTCACAGCATCTAGTGCCCTGGCACGTGGCACAAACCTCTACAGTGGTTTAGTAAAAGAGGACCTTAGGCATCAGAAGCAGTTTCTAAATCAATACTGACAACCAGCACATGCTATATTCATGCCCCATTTTGTATTTCATACATAGACAAAGGGTGAAAAGCATAGCTTACAAGCATGAGAAAGGACTCGGTAGCAGTGCACAGCTGAAAAATTAAAAAGGATGAATTACAACAGAATTTAATCTGGCCAGATTAAGGCCCCCTTTTACAAAGGTGCATTAGCCATTTTAGCGCACGTGTAGATTTAGCGTGCGCTAAACGCTAACACGTCCATAGACTTATAATGGGCACATTAGCATTTAGCGCACGATAAAACAGCTAATGCGCCTTTGTAAGAGGGGGCCTAAATTTATGTAGCAAAGTATATAAACCATATCTTTAAAAGTGTGTGGGGAGTGGGGAAGGGGAAAGCTATCAAGACTTGGGAAGAATTAAGAAAGGGAAAAAGGAAATTAGAAGAGAATGACAGGAGTGATTAGCAAAGAGGCAATTTAGCACAGATTATTAAAAGACATCAACATAACTGAAAAGCATAAACAGGTTTTGGGGGTTTGTTTTTTTTAGAAAACTTCATAAAAAGTGTTGTAGGATATACAATATCATTTAAAACTGCCAATGCACTAATTCTTTAAATAATGTCCATAGCTCTGTATGGGGGAATGGATTCCTTGGCTTGACCTCATCACTTGCAGATTTGATGAAACAAACTCTGACAGCTTTTCTGCATTTGTAAAGACACTATAGCAGCTGTGGTGATCCCACCACAGAGCAATGAATTAGGACCAAGATCCAGCTGGCTCTTTATAGAAGCCTTTTATGCACAATACAGCAAGACCATCATTGTTAACTGAGGCATTTCTGTGAATGCCCCATAAATGTAGGGTAGGATAGTCCCGTTTTAAATTCTAAAAAATAAATAAAGTTAGATCTAAAATGAGTTGTTCTCTTATAACCACCCAAAAATGCAAAACAAAAGCTACAACAGCTTCTAACTCATGTGTTACAACATGAAGATATAACTAACCCAATGCAAATTTATTTTTAAAGTAGATACTGGGAGAAAATTTACAGTCAATCAGGCTTCACAAAAATCTAAATTCATAGTGGGGGAAAAAAGTTTCTAAATACACTCAATTTAGTGAGCCAAAATTTAAATGACCTTGACATACAAATTGTAGTTGTGGGAGATGTGGGGAGAGAAATTCATTTTAGGAGGTGTCAAGGCAGTTGCATGGGACTGAAGAGAATGGGGAGATGCAACAATTAAAGAACTACTTCTTTCGAACTGCAATTTCACTCTTCCCGCCATAGTCGCAGAGCTTAGGGGCAAAGCTGGCCTGAGAATAACAAAAAATCACTAATAACTTTAGGGCCGACTGACCCACCCCCATAACAACCCATTGTAGCAACAGATGAGCTTCCTCTGCTAGCTACGCACTTTGCATACTTCCCTTGCTTGTTGATGTATGCCACAGCCATGACATTGTCTAGCACAATGGTTCCCAAACTTGTCCTGGAGGACCCCCAGGCCAGTTGGGTTTTCAGGATAGCCCTAATGAATATGCATGGAGCAGATTTGCATGCCTGGCACCTCCATTATATGCAGATCACTCTCATGCATGTTCATTAGGGTTATCCTGAAAACCCGACTGGCCTGGGAGTCCTCCAGGACAGGTTTGGGAACCACTGGTCTAGCAAGACCCTGAACTAGAGTTGCGCGAGGACAGAAATCAAACCCGCCCGTGCCCATCCCCGATAGAATCAAACCCATCCCCGTCCATCCCCACTAGGAGTCAAATCCGTTCCCACCCATCCCCGCTGGAATCAAATCCATCCCCGCCCATCCCTATAAACTTGAGAAGTAGTTACTTCATTTAATTATGCTACTTAATTAAAGGCTCTGGTAGAGACCCATTTACAAATAAGCAAAGACACTTTATTAATTTGGAAATATTAATTGGGAACAATACATACTGTAAATGGGTTTCTACCAGAGCCTCTAATGTAAATATAAAATATAAATGCTCAACTGATGAGGATCCCCAAGCTGTCAGCTGAGGACTTCCTCTGCAGTTGGCCAGGGATCCCTTTTGCCAAGCTTGGCAGGCAGCAGTAGCATTCCTGAGTCACAGATGCTTGCACCTCAGTGGCTCATGGATGCTACCAGCAACTGCTGCACTTGGGGGAGGGGAGTTCTGGCCATTTCTAGAGGAAGTCCTCTGCTGGCGGTGCTTGGGGATCCCCACCAGCCACAGCAAGGGTCAACAAGTACTTCAACACTGTAGAAATAAAAACAGAAATACATTTCCTTTTCTTTTGAACACAATACAAAAGACATCTGTATATACATTTCCCAAAGCTAACATATTTTAGTCAATAAATTCCGTTTTTTACCTTTGTTGTCTGGAGACTTATTTTTCCATCAAGTTGGTCCCAGTTTTTTTAATCGGCTTTCCCGTCTTCTGTAAATTCTTCTGCTGCTGTCCATTGGTTCCTCCTAACATGGCCCAGCATTTATCCCTCTCTCATCCCCCGGACCACCTGCAGCACCTTTCGCCCCTCCCCACCAGCCCCATGCTCAACATTTCTCCATCTATCACTCCTCTCCAGCACCATGCCACATCTCTCCCTCCATTCCCCTTCACCACTATGTCCAACATTCCTCCTCCCTCTTGCATCCCTTTCATCAATCTGTCCCACTGTTTCCTTTTCACAACATTTCTCCCTCTCATCTTTCTCTTCCCTATCATCAAAAGGGGGATTGGAGGCAGCTTGAGCCAAGAGGCTCATCTTCTTTTCCTGCCTGCAGCATGCCACACGACCCAGAGGTCTTCCCCCTACGTCAGAGCTGACATCGGAGGGAAGACTTCACGTCAATCACATGCAGCTAAACAACTCTCAACAGGGCATGAAGTGGACAGCTCTAAACAATCCAATTACTTGCTGGAAAACAATCACCTATGTAAGAAAATCTGCCTTTGATATGAATATGTTCTGAGGAAAGCTGATACTTGTGCTTCTCTGTAGGGTGGCACTCCCTTGGCTGTTACGGCACTGTAGAGTGGTGCTACACAGAAGCATGATGGCAGATAAAGACCAAATGACCCATTTAGTCTGTCCATCCGCAGTAACCATGATGACCCTGTTAACAATCCGACTGTCCATTTATTTGAAAACATCATTTGAACTAATCTTCATGAAGAGTTGCATATATGTACAGTAGATAAGAGAATTATTAGCTGTGTTTCCTATCAGATTTCATCAAAGTCCATCCCACATTTCTCCATTTGTGATATTATTGATTTAATTTCAAATATGTATTTTCCTTTACAAGATAACCTTACAAATTTTAATTTAAAAAAAGATTATTACAGCTCCCAAAAACACATTAAAGGATCACAATGCATTCCCCCTTAAGACAATTCCTAGCATCTTGAAATGTGCCAAAAAACCCTATTTGTTTCCAAGTGCCTGGTTACAGTACACCATGTCTGTTCAAAGAATTATAGCCTGCTCCGGGGAAACAGAGATAAACAGGATACCTGGATAAGGAACAGAGCTTTCATCCTTGTCTAAGTTCAATAAAGAAATAATAATTAGAAAAAAAGATAACAAACCAGTTGTGCTACTGAGGGCCATATGCATTCCCTTCACTCTCACTCACACATACATACACACATGGACTCCGGTTACCGTCTTGCAGCATGTGAGTGGATTGCACAGGCCACACGTGGAACTGGTTTGCGGTTCATCCGGGGCTCGGCATGCGCACAACCTCGCTGTCCGCCAACCAAGTCACCGTCTCGAAGTTGTCACCCCGGCATCGGCCTCATTTTGATGCACAACCACTTGCTTGAACTGTTGCAGCCCGCCCGCATGGTCGAAATTCACATGGGTGGCAACGGCTAGTAGCGGCCACCACGGAGGGCCCCTGTTGCCTGCTGGTAGCAAGAGACCAGCTGTCTGTAGATAAGTCGAGCAAGCTGCACAGCCCCAACTCGGTGTCAATCACCAAGTCCTGCTGTGAGGCACGCACCAAACAGATATTGGCAAGGTTTCCGGACTACTTGAGCCCTGACGTCGGGGGAAGACTTCCGGATCGTAGGCGTGCTGCAGGCAGGAAAAGACGACGAGCCTCTCGGCTCGAGTTGCCTCCAACCTTGTGGGATCCCTGAGACCATGAGGGGGGGTCCCCATGGGATCCTCGCAACCCGAGGGGGCATCCCCGAAACTCAAAGGGGAAATCCGCGGGATCCCCGTCGTCCCCGTTCAGTTCCCTACCCTGAACTATCTTCCATGAAATAGAGAATGAAAGGTCAACAGGGCCAAAGAACCTCCATAGGAGACCAGCATCCCTGGATATTGTGATGTAGACAGTGGGCTCCCCAGCCCGACAGGCTGGCATCTGTGCCATTGATGACTACCCTAGTCTGGAGAAGCCAATGCTGAAGGTCGCACGACTGGAACCACAAATGCATGCTGATCCTGGCCGTCCATGTCCAAAACAAATGAAGGGAGTAATTCTGAGATATTGGAGACCATACCAACTGCTGCAGAGATCTCATATGAGCCTTGACCCAAGTAACCACCTCCAAGATTGCTGCCATGAAGCTCAGGACATGTGCGTAACTCCATGTGGCTGGTCTGGAATCCTGCAGCAGAGCGCGAACCTGAGAGACTGCAGCTTGAGCCAATGTGGCTCCAGAAGAAATGCTCCACCCTGATTGATATCAAAGCAGACTCCCAGGTATTTGAGGGTCTACGTGGGTGTCAGATAGCTCTTGGACAGATTGATCACCCAGCCGAGAGTGTGGAAAGAACATCCATGACACAAGATGTAACCATGCGACTCTCTGACTTGGAAGACACCCTGATAAACCAGTCGTCCAGATAGGGATGAACCTTGATGCCCTCTCTCCACAAGAAGGTAGCCACCACTACCATGATTTTGGAGAATGTCCTGGGAGCTGTCACCAAGCCAAATGGCATGGCCCAAAACTGAAAGTGTTGACCTAAGGCTGCAAAGCGCAGGGACTGCTGGTGAGGGGGCCAAATATGGACACGCAGGTACACCTCCTTGAGGTCTAAAGCAGTCAAAAAACTCCCCCAGGTTGTGCTGCTGCTATCATGGACCGAATGGTCTCAATGCAAAGGCGCTTGACAGACAGGAACTAGTTGACACTCTTGAGGTCCAAAACCAGACAAAAGAAGCCCCCTTTCTTAGGAACCACAAAGTAAATTGAGTACCTGGCCCAGCTCCAGTCATCATGTGGAAACAGGACAAGCATGTGGTGCAGTGGTTAGAGCTACAGCCTCAGCACCCTGAGGTTGTGGGTTCAAATCCCACACTGCTCCTTGTGACACTGGGCAAGTCACTTAATCCCCCATTGCCCAAGGTACATTAGACAGAGTGTGAGCCCACCAGGACAGATGGGGAAAATAATGCTTGAGTGAATGTAAACCACTTAGCTCTGAAAGTCTCTGCAAGTGGCTTCCGAGGGTTGTGACAAGGGGATGCAAAAAAGGAATCGAAGACTGGAGAGGCGAGCTCTTAATATGTAGCTGTCTCTGATAATCTCTAGCACTTACTGGTCTGTTATTTTGGCATTTGCTCCATAAAAAATAAAAAAAAGGACAGATGATTCCCCCACAGGAGTCTCTGGGGAATGGAACACAACCTGTCATTGGGTCATTTGAGGAGCTGGAGCAAAGTGGGAGGGCTGAGAGGGGCCACGCTTATCAGAATGAAAGAGCTGATGTGAGAGAACTCGGATCTTTGTAAAGTCTGGGAGCATCCAGGACAGTACCGTCTAGAATCCTGAAGACAAGGTCACCCCTGAGGCAGCCTCCCAGTACAGTGAAGTCGATCCTCGGGAGGCAAGCTCTCTTCCCCAAAGAGAAGCCGACATTGACTAATTTCAATCAGAGCTTGGAGACCAGGTCAGTCAGTAGCCCAATGGTGCTACCATAAATTCTGCCAAGCCATAACAGCCAGCACCATTTGCTTCACAGATGCTTGGACCAGGTCATAAAGAGAGTCTGCCAAATAGGTCAGACCAGTTTCCATTGCATGAAGATTAAGAAACAGAGGAGACTCCAACTCCGCTGTGACTATATCCACTGCCTGTTGAACCCAGGAGAGACAAGCTCGAGCCATGTAGGAGTTATAAACAGCTGTTTGAAAAGACAGGGCTGTAGTCTCAAAAGAGAGCTTGAGGGAAGAATCCAATCTGCGATCCTGGGCATCCATCAACTGAATTGTAGCTTTCTTACTCACAGTTGCCACAAGAACATCCACCTTGGGCCACTTGAGCTGGATTTGTCCTTTATGAAAATATTAAGCTTTAACATAAGAACATAAGAAATGCCTTCACCGGATCAGACCTTAGCTCCATCTAGTCCGGCGACCCGCACACGCGGAGGCTAAGCTAGGTGTTCCCTGATGAAGACCTTGTTAACCCATATTCTTCAATGTGATTTGCAAGAAGGTGTGCATCCAACTTGCCCTTGAATCCCAGAATGGTGGTCTCCATCACAACCTCCTCAGGGAGGGCATTCCAAGCGTCCACCACTCGCTGTGTGAAACAGAACTTCCTGAGATTTGTCCTGGCCTGCTGCCCCTCAGTTTCAGTTCATGACCTCTTGTCCGTGTCACATTGGACATTGTGAATAATGGTGTTTCTTGCTCTAATTTGTCGAATCCTTTTAGTATTTTAAAAGTCTCCATCATATCCCCTCGCAGTCTTCTCTTCAAGGGTAAACAATCCCAGTTTTTCGAGGTGTTCTTTGTAGCTCAAATTCTCCATACCTTTTACTAGCTTCGTGGCTCGCCTCTGCACCCTCTCCAGCAGGGTTATATCCTTCCTTAACAATGAATAGCTGAATCCTAGCAAATGGGTCCCTTTTCTGTGCAATATATTAACTTGATGTGTGCATTCTCATTCCTTTGTGTGCAAAACCAGCCAAATATCTAGTAAGATCATACATTACTCCTCTCTTGAATCAATTATTTAACAGTTGTGCTCATAAAGTTTATATACCCTTGGCAGAATTTGTAAGATGAATACTATTTGTGAAACATATGAGTGATCCTGCAAAACCTCATTTTTAAAATTTAGGAAAATTGGTCAAATGAAGCTATCAACACAGAATTGTGTATGTCCTTTAATAATCCTAACTGAATTCACATAGATTGGCGTGATCAAGCATTTACATACCCTTGAAATTTTGGGGATGATAATATATACTCAAATTGAAACACACAGTTGAGATGGCAATGAAGGTTAAGTATCCACTCCTGTGCCTTGTTTGATTGTAGTTAGTGTGTGTATAAACAGACAATGAGTTTCTCAGCTCTTGGAAAAACCCTTGTGCATTTCATACAGAGCTGTACTGACTTTGCTGATTACTGAAGCATGGAGAAAACAAAGATAAAATTACATCTTACCTAGTAATTTTCTTTCCCTTACTCACAGCAGACGAATCCAGATGCATGGGTTAAGTCCATTCACCAGCAGACAGAGATAATAGAACATCAAAGTTGTGAACCATCACCTCAGATGGCATGCTCCTTAGGTCTCCATCCAAGCATCTAAGGAGTGCACAGGTCAAAACTCCCTCCTCACGGTACAACCAGAGCACCCCCTAATCAGAAAGGCTGATCTGAAAAACAATGAGCAAACAGAAACTGACATCACATCTTTACACAAAGGGCAGGGCTCTAGATTCATGTGCTGCGACTAAGGGAAAGAAAATTACCAGGTAAGACACAATTTTATCTTCCCTGTCATCAGCAGCACACAAATCCAGATGTATGGGATGTAACAAAGATGTCCTTAACAAAAGGTGGGTAGATGCTGTGGTGAGGACAGATGCTCCAAATGAATAATCCACCCTTGGCGCAACAACCACTCTGTAATGCCACACAAAAGGTATGAACTGATGACTAAGTGGCCGCTCGGCAAAGAAAGTGGCAACTGCCTGCCCACCAACAAGTAAGCTGCTGAGACCGCTTCCCTGATTCATCGATCCAACATGGCTTTTGAAGCCATGGCACCTTTGCACAGTCCTTTGAACAGCACAAACAAGTAATCAGAATAACGAAACTCATTTGTGACTTGCAAGTAGCACAGCAAAACCCTTTTCACATTGAGGAGGCATAGCTGACAAAAAAAAAAAAAAAAGAGTCTGCCTAGTCTTCCTACCAAAAGGACAGGAGGAACAAAGACTGGTTCATGTGAAAT
Source organism: Geotrypetes seraphini (assembly GCF_902459505.1). Taxonomy (NCBI): domain Eukaryota; kingdom Metazoa; phylum Chordata; class Amphibia; order Gymnophiona; family Dermophiidae; genus Geotrypetes; species Geotrypetes seraphini. The sequence continues at coordinate 195,140,440 of NC_047085.1, forward strand.
ACAGATATCACCTTAGGTAAAAAAGACCTAACAGTACGAACAGAGACACCCAGCTGTATGAAATGCAGAAACGGATCCAGACAGGAAAAGGCCTGCAGCTCCAAGAATCTCTGTGCCAACAAAAGACAGCTTTCAAACTAAGATCTTTAAGAGTAGCCTGCCGAAGGGGCTCAAAGAAAGCCTTCTGTAGGGTCCTCAGCAAGAGGTTCAGCCTCCACTCTAGGCACAGACTCCGCAAAGTAGGACGATAGCAACTTGCCCCTTCAAGGAATCTAATATAATAAAACCCTAAGCGCGCATGCGCTGTTGAAACATCGTGATTCCTGGCGCCTTGAGGTGTGCTTCTGTGGCAGTATTCTACTTGACACCTCACGGTGCCTGCAGTAGCTGGAGGTGCGTGCGGAGGCTGGAGGCGCGCGAGTGTGCAGCTCTTTCAACGGCGGTCGGCTTCAGACGCATGCGGCTGTGTTTGGCGGTTTGGCGGACTGGCAAGAATGGCGGTTGCGGTGGTGGTTTGACAACGGCGGCATTGCGCCTAGAGGACCAGCAGGAGAGTTGCAGTTGCGGTGGCAGTTTGATAACGGCACCGCCGGCAGTTTGTCTCCTGTTAGTAGGGGCTGGAGAGTGTCGGTTGTGGTGCTGCTTTGCTTACAAGAAGGGGGAGGGTGTGCAGCGGCTGCTATAAGGTAAAAAAATAACCATGCTGATTTAAAAAAAAAAAAAAAAATACTGCTGCTTAGGGAAGTGGAGGGAGAGGGAATGAGGGCTGCTTTGGAGGGAGGGGTGTGCTGGGAGGCAGACAGACAAAAGGGGGCCAGAAGAGACAGAGAAATACAGGCAGGGGGCCAAGGAAAGAAGAAGGGGGCCAGGCAGAAAGACAGAGAGACAAACAGAAAGAAAAACAGGGTGCCAGGCAGAGTGATAGGGAGCCAGGCAGAGAGACAGACAGAAAGAAAGACAGGGGGGCCAGGCAGAAAGACACTAAGGACATAGGAAGGAGGCACTGAGGCCACTGAGGACATAGAAGGCACTGACGGCACTAAGGACATAGGAAGGAGGCACTGAGGACATAGAAGGCACTGACGGCACTAAGGACATAGGAATGAAGGAACTGAGGGCACTAAGGACATAAGATGGGACACTATGGACATAGGAAGGGGGGGCCACAGAGACAGGCAGGCATTGCACAACAGAGAAATACAGGCAGGCAGGGAGACAGAGAGAGAAAGAAAGACAGACAGGAGGCCAGGGAGAGACACAGCCAGAAATAATGACAGACAGCGTCCAAGGAAAGAGGGACAAAGAAAAAAAAAAAAACCAGACAAACAGACATCTACTCTAGCACCCGTTAATGTAACGGGCTTAAACACTAGCCAGATAATATCAGGATGAGATGCTAGCGAAGAATTTTGCATTCACCTTTGAAAGCATGCCAATGCTATGACTTGAATCCACAGGGAATTGGCAAAAAGTCCCTTCTGACATTAACTCTTTCCTCTCCACGGGGGCAGTACATCTCAGCTGAAGTCAGCTATTATCAAACCCACTCTCGACCCTAACGAACCCGGCAACTACTGCCCAGTCTCCAACCTTTCATTTGTCTCCAAACTCCTAGAACGAATAGTGCTCCACCAATTACACCCTTCCATTGAAGAACAAGCTGCCCTGTCCCCTGCACAATCTGGCTTTCGAACAGGCCACAGCACAGAGTCAGTACTCCTGGATATCACTGATGACAGCTGGTCGATACTCGACAAAGGCGACAATGCCCTACTAGTCCTACTTGACCTCAGCACTGCCTTTGATGCTGTCGACCACCACCTCCTCCTATCCAGGCCCTATGACCTTGGAATCAAGGACTCTGCCCTCCAATGGTTCACCTCCTTCCTTCACCAAAGATCCCAAATAGTCCTACTAGGGCCACACAAATCTAACCCTAAGCCTATCAAATACAGCATTCCCCAAGGCATCCTTCTATCCCCCCTCCTATTTAACCTCTACATCAGACCTGTCATTGATATAGCCCAGAAATACAACATTAAAATCCACTCCTACAACGATGACATCCAGCTGCTCCTCCCACTAGGCAAAACCGATCATCCCAAATCGCCAACCTCTAACACTACCTCTCCAAAATGAAAACCTGGATGACTAACAACAAACTACAACTGAACGCCTCCAAAACCGAACTTTTATGGATCAGGAAAAAAAGCACCAAATACACACGCCCAACACTATCATGGGACTCCACCTTACTAACAGCAGCAGATCAAGTACGCAGCCTAGGAGTAACATTAGACGGTCACCTGTCCCTGTCCACCCACATTTCTTAAGTAGTCTCCACCTCCTTCTACTATCTCCGCCAACTGAGAAGGATCAAACCCTACATCTCCACACCTGACCTGGCCCAACTCCTCTATGCCCATGTCCTCTCCAGGATGGATTACTGCAACTCTCTATTTAATGGAGTAGCCAAAAAAGATCTCAAGCGCCTCCAGTGGGTACAAAATGCAGCAATCCGCCTCCTGCACAGCCTCAACTACCACAACCCCATCTCCCCAGCCCTCCGTGAAGAGCACTGGCTTCTGATTAACCAACGCTGCGCATTCAAGGCCCTGGTAATAGCACATAAAAGAATTTACACCACCACTCCAGCCTACATAGAATCCAAGCTAACCCTGTACACCCCCCACCTGCCCCCTCTGCTCGGAAATGGAGAAATGCCTATGCATCCCCCCAGGAAGGTCTCTCCTGTCAGAAACCACCTGCAAACGCTCCTACACTTCATCCCCCAACTCTGGAACCAACTCTCCCCGTAAATCAGATCACAGAACACATTAATGACCTTCCGGAAAGCGGTAAAGACCCTCTTCTTCAACTAAAATGACAACTGTGATCTACCCCTTAAACTCCCCCTTCTCCTCTCCCCCCTCCATCTTGAACCTCTACTTAAATTACTGTATAGTCCTTTCTTAACCTGTACTTAAATTGCTGTATAATCCCCGTACTTGAACTATGGTATAATCTTTGTACTGTCCAAATATACTCCTGTGAATGTTTGCTTGTAGACCATTCTGAGCTACTGGGAGGACAGGATAAAAATCGAAATAAATAAGTAAATACATTTCTGGTAATGTGGCCCGAAAAGGAAAAATAGCAGGCTGCGAACACCAGCTCTTGAACAAGTGCCATATACTCTGGCGTAAGCAGCTGACATGGATCATTTACATGCCTGTAGCAAAGTGGAAATAGACTCGGAAAATTTATTTTTTCTCAACCTCACCCACTCAACAACCAGACTGTAAAACAAAAGCGGGCACCAGCCCCTAACAAAGCAGATCCAGAGCACCAGCCCCTGGCTAAGCAGGTCCAGAGCAACCAGGAGCTGCAAGGTATCGTCCACCAATAGGCAGATCAAGTCCACGGCTAATCTGAGGCCACCAGAACTACTCGACCCAGATGCCTCCTGATCTGGAAAAGGACTCTGCCAGTCAGTGGCCAATGCGGGAACATGTACAGGAGAGTCTCCGAGGGTTCAGTGGAGAGAAAGAGCATCTATCCCCTCTGACTCCCGGTCCTGCCTCCTGCTGAAGAAGTGAGGAACCTTGGAGTTGCAGAGAGATGCCATCAGGTCCAACTATGAAAGACCCCATTTCTGGGATATGAACTGAAAGACTGCCGGAGAGAGTTCCCACTCCGAATGATCCAGTATGGTCTGGTTGAAAAAGTCCCCCTTGACATTGGAGAGGCCCGCAATGTGTGTCGTTGACAGCACTTCTCTGCCCATATGAAGAGAAACTTGGCCTCCACAGACATGCATTCGCTCTTGGTGCCTGTTGATGTAAACTACTGCTGTTACACTAACAGCACCCAGATCTGTTTCACCTTGAGAGCTCTGCAAAAGGAGAACAGTGCTAGGTGTATTGCCCTCAACTCCAGGCGACTGATGGGCCAGGTCGCCTCCAGGTCATTCAACTGACCTGAAGCTACAGCATGACCATAATGAGCTCCCCAGCCTACCAGGCTGGTGTCTGTCTTCGCTACTTTCTACTACAGGTAAGCCAATAGGAGTTCCCTGCTGAGATTGACTGAGCTGAGCCTCCAAGTCATGCTGGCTCAGGCGTCCAGGTTCCAACTGAGGTGGACTTTGTAATCTTGATACACTGGGGACCATCAAGATAGAAGCGAGTGTTGCAGAGGCCTCATGCGAATCCTTGCCCAGGGAACCACCTCTAAGGTTGCTGCCATCGAGCCGCAGACTTGCACATAAGACATGGTGCTGGGATGCGGGTCCAAAAGAAGGAACTGTATCTGAGACATCAGTTTGGTTTGTCTGGCCTCTGGAAGGAAGACCATTCTTTGTGACATATCAAACACAGCTCCCAGATACTCCAGATGCTGGGTCAGCTCCAGGTGGCTCTTGACTGCATTCACCACCCAGCCAAGACACTACAAGGTCAGTAGCTTTCCACACCTCCAGGGCTGAATTGGCTCAAAATCAGCCATTGTCGAGATATAGATATAACCCGAGTCCCTCCCAGTGGAGAACGCCACCACTACAACAATAATCTTGGAAAATGTTCTGGGGGAAGTGGACAACCCGAAGGGCATGGCCATGAACTGAAAGTGCTGATCCTTGACCGCAAACCAGGGAAAGCGGAAATGGGGAGGCCAGATGGGAATATGCAAGTAGGCCTCCATGAGATTAAAGGAGGTGAAGAATTCCCCTGGCTGAACCACTGCAATCATGAACTGCAGGGTTTCCATTCAGAAATGCTGCACCCACAAGAATTGGTTGACCCATTTGAGGTCAAGCATGGGCTGAAAGGAGCCTCCCTTCTTTGCACTGTAAAATAGATGGAGTACCCGCCTGTTCTACATTCTGAAGACAGCACCGAAGACACCATCCCAATGTCGCTTAATGCCTTTATCGTGACGTAAACTGCATCCCGCTTGGCTGCAGTGTGGCAAGGGAACTACACAAAGGAATCTATGACTGCGGAGGCAAATTCCAGCTTGTATCTGTTGCATATGATATCAAGGACCCACCGATCTATTGTCACTTTGACCCATTCCCCGTAAAAGAGGGACAAACCTTCTCCAATGTACAGACAAGTTGGGAAGGAGGTCAATAGCTCGTCATTGGGTCGGATGGGTCCCTGAGGTGACCCGGGAGATTTGGTTGCTGGGCTTCCTGTCCAACCGAAAGGACTGGCGAGGCCGGAACCTGGACTTGTGACAGGATTGAGCCAGACTTGGACGGTATCTCCTAGATTCCTGAAGCTTGACTGTCATGCCTGGTTCCGAGACCAGCCTTAAGGCAAACACTGAGGCTTGGCTTCACCAAGGTCTTTAACAATTTTCTCCCATTACTCTCCAAAGAGGAGCTTAACCTGAAAGGGAAGTTTGACCAGGCGTTGTTTGGTGACCCAATGCCGGAACAAAGGGAACAACCACGATGCTCCAGGCCATCTCCATGGCTGGAACTCTGATCAAATCTGCCAGATAGGCAAGAGCCGATTCCATAACCAGGAAGGGAGCAGTAGGGTAGTTCTGCTTCTCCACGAATTCAGCTATCTGTTGAACCCAAGTAAGCCATGCTCTGGCAGTGTACAAGCTGCAGAAAGTGGCCCGGAGAGACAATGCAGCCCCTTCAAAAGAAAGTTTAAGAAGAGACTTCAGTTTCCTGTCCTGCATGTCTTTCAGAGCAATGCCTCCTTCTACTAGCAAAGTAGTCTTCTTGGTCACTGCTGCTACTAGAGCGTTGACCTTAGGCCAGCAAAGCTTCTCCAACTTCTCAAAAACAAAGGGGTAAAGGCGAGCTATGGCCCTTAAGACCAGAATCTGGAGAGTCCCACTATGCTGAGACAAGTTCTTGCATGGCTGCATGAACCAGGAAGGCCCAAGAATGCATCCTAGTACAGTACTTGCCATCTTGGAGTTAAGGACCGTAGAAGAGGAAGCCTCTGGGGTCTCGATAATGAGAGCTTCCAATGCCTTAAAAATCAAAGAGGGCAATTCCTCCTTATGGAAGGCCCTTACAGCAGTAGGATCATCTGCAAGGTCCAGCGGAAGCTCCTCTTCTTCCAGTTCTTCAAGGGTTTTCACTGACAGAGAGGCAACCACACCCCCAGCAATGGAAGTCTGGAGAGGATGGAGGAACAAATGTAGCATCCAAATCCTGCAGATGCCTATGCTTAGGAATGGCACTCTTGCCCAAATGCACCAGGACTGACAAAGAAGCCCCCCCCCCCCCCCCAAGGCTGAAAACCCAAGAGACCTGCCTAGGAATCAACAGATGCCTGAAGAAAAAAGTCCAGCCTGACACTTCATAGAGAACTGCTGCAACAGAGGCTGGGCCTGTTTAAGCAAGAAGGCCTGATGGAGCAGCAAAGCAAAATCTGGAGAGAAGGGCATCCCATGGCCCTCTCCTACATGAAGAAGCACAGTTACCTCAGCATTTGCAGAAGTCATGGGCAATAGATCACTCCCAAAAGACTCAGGCTGCACTCCATGTGGAAGAGTGGAAGAACTTTGAGACAATCCAGCGGGAAAGCCGCTGCAGTTGAAGTTGCAATGGGAGCCAAAGCTACGTTGCGCATGTGTGCCGGCACACCAAACACTTTCCTTCTACTGTTCTCCATTTACCACAGCGGGAACAGCGTTAGTGGCTTCAGCCATAAGTTTTGGTACAAACAAGTGCCACATGGCAATGGCCCAACCTCCCTGCCCGTTGATGAAGAACTGCTGGACGACGCATCTATGGAGAGCAGTAGTAAGGAAATAATGCCGCCAACCAAGTTCCACCACATTCTCTCCTGCTGGTAGGGGACCCACAGTATTCACCACCCAATTGGCCTTGGAAACAGGTGAGGCTCAACGCGTCTCTTTGCCTGTCAGCAAAAAGCCACCGGGATATCTGTTGCTTCTACAAGAGATTATTGACCTGGCTCCCCCAGGTATATCCACTAGGCACCCAGGGAGCCTAAACCCCTCATCTTACAGGTAAAGTAGAAGAACTACAATGGGAGCCTGTCAATCAACAAAAAGAATCCATGAGCATGGAAAAAGCCATCCATCTACCTGTTGGAGTTAGAGCATTCTGACCACCTAAGGAGCATGCCATCCGAGGTGATGGTTCACAACTTTGGTGTTCTTTATCTCTACTGCTGGTGGATGGACTTAACCCATGCGTCTAGATTCGTCTCCTGCTGATGACAGGAAAAGAATTATCAAATGATCTACGAGCAAAAGCAACTTTATAAATCAGGAGAAAAATATAAAAAGATATCCAAAGATTTGAAAATACCAATCAGTATTGTTAAAACTCTGATCAAGATGTGGAAAATTATGGGTTCTGTTAATACCATGCCATAGTCAGGAAGATTTCAGACAAAACTGCCAGAAAACTTTGTAGGGATGCAAAGAAAAACCCACAAGCAACTTCTACTAAAATACAGGCTTCTCTGAAACAAAGTGGTGCAGCTGTTTCAGCATGCATAAGGAGACACTTAAGTGGGCTGCATGGTAGAGTTGGCAGAAAAAGCTCATACTGCATCAAATGCAACCAAACAGCCTGCTTACAATACCCCAAACAGCTTGAAAAGCCTTAAAACTTCTGGTACAAAATAAATGTATAGTAGTAATGAGCCCAAAATTAAACTTTAAGGTCACAACCATAAATGCTATATTTGTATAGGGCTCATGGCTATGAAAATGATCACACCAGCCCTACTATGAAGCATGGATGTGGATCTCTGCTGTTTTTTTGTGTTTTTTTGATTGTTTGTTTTTTGGGGGGAGGAGGATTGTAGTATGTACAGGCGTGAAAGAGCCCAGGGTCTGTAAGTCTAAGAACAGTATTGTATAATTTCATGACCTCATAGTTTCATGACTTGTTTGTCTCTCTTGACCGTTGCTCTAAATGTCTCTTAGTTCTAGCCAGCTCCACCCGAGGTCTTGTCAGTATATCCTGGTGACATCTGTTCATTGTTATACAGAGAGAACAGATGGCCCCCTCTGACCGTATTTGAACTTTTGTATACTGATAACAGCACGCAAATGACTTGTGTTTGGATGTGCGCTATCCTGTGTTGTGTTTGAAAGGTAAACATTGCATGCAAATGTTACTATAAAAGAAAGCCCCTTAGCTTGTTATGCTTGTAGCTCATCTGCAGAATGAACACGTGCATTACCCAGAAACCCCTCCTGTGGAAATGGCTTCTAGTCTAACCATTGAGGGCTACCCAGTTTGTGAGAGACTAAAGGATGCAGTTTTTATCCATGGTGATGTATCTTTTCTTTACTAATAATGTTATTTGTAGTTTAAATAGAAGTTTGTGTGTGCTGTTTTCTTTATATAAATCAGTGAGTTGTCCAAAGATTTGCACTGGCCTGTTGTATGGTATTGGCTAGGCAGAAGAGGTGTAAGTTACAATGGCACAGGGAATTTAGTCAAGATTGATGTCAAGATGAATGTAGCAGCTTATCAGAAAATATTGAAGGATAATTTACATTCACCAGCCACAAAGCTGCGAATGGGGCACACCTGGACTTTCAAACATGACAATGATACAAAATAAGGCCAAGTCAACTCTTCAGTGGCTTCAGCAGAAAAAAAAATGAAGATTGTAGAGTGGCCATCAGTCTCCTGACCTCCTCTACATCATTGAGCCACTTTGGGGAAAACTCAAACATGCAGTTCATGCTAGACAACCAAATAATTTACAGGGTCTGGAGGCTTTCTGCCAAGAAGCATGGACAGCTTTTCCACATGAGAAAATAAAGGACCTCCTTTGCACGCTATCAGAAAACACAAGAAGTTGTCATTGATGCAAAAGGGAGCAATACACAATACAAAGAACTAAGGATATACAAACTTTTGAAAAGGACTATTTCATTATTTCTTTTATTGCAATGATTTGTTTAGTGATTATGCTAGTCTGTGATGCATATTGGTTTAATATGAAATGCATTAAAAATGAAATAAATGTGTTTGTCTGATCATTCACATTTTCGACAATGGTACACATCTTTAGACAAATTCTGCCAGGGGTATGTAAACTTATGAGTACATCTAGCCACATAATCTCACAAGAAGTGGTCTCTGTTCAACATATTTTCTAGTAGAACCATATCCAACAAGGTACACTCTCCCTCAATGTCATCACTGCTAATACTCACAAGAAGCATGAATCCTACCAGCTCATTTGTTTGTTGAGCTTTGACACCAAGTTACTTGCTAAGATATTAATCAATACGCTTGCATAGCGCCAGAGTCCCAAACTGAGTTCAAACGAAACCGGTATGTGTAAAATGGTGTGAAAGATTCTGGCTTCTTTGGAGTATGTCAAAGTATGTTACAGCATCTTGCCTCTATGGGGACAGGAAGTTGACGAAGGGGGCAAGCTTCCGGGGCTGTTGAAGGCAGCATGTTTAAGCTGCCAGCAGCTGGAAGATCGCAAGATGCAATGTGGAAGAGGGAGAGAGGTACCAGATCCCGTGGTGAGAAATGCTGCACAATTAGGAGGGGCAAGTGAGAAAGCTACCAAATTAGGGGAGAGGAAAGGAATGAGACAGATGCCAGACCATCAAAAGGAAGAAAAAGGCCGAGAAGAGATGGCAGACCACAAGAAGTGAGAGGAGGAGAGATGTCAAACCATGGGGGTTGGAACCAAGTACTTCTTTTGACTTTACGGGGAGGGGCACTGTGAAAAAATTACTGATACACTAAGGGTGCCTTCAATCTCCCCAAAAAAGTTTAGAAACCACTGGCATAGGGCCTATACTATATAGTTTGGATTAATGATATGTATTCAAAATCATTTGACTTGAAACATAGAACTACACTTCTCCCTCCAGATTCGCGGGGGATATGGGCAGAACCAGACCGCGAATGGTGAAATACTGCGAATATCTTCTGGTCCGGCTCTGACCCACCCTGCCTCCCAACCACATTCCCTCCGGCATCCCGGCCTTACCTGGTGGTCTAGCAGGCTTTCGGGGCAGGAGCGATCTTCCTACGCTCCTGCCCCGTGCAGATCGCCAATAGGAAATGGCTGCCGTGAGTTCCCGTATTCTCTCGAGACTACAACGGGATCTCCCCACAGCCATTTCCTATTGGCGATCTGCACGGGGCAGGAGTGTAGAAGATCGCTCCTGCCCCGAAAGCCCACTAAACCACCAGGTAAGGCCAGGACGCAGGGGGGAAGGCTAAACTATGGGGGGGGTCTTTTTTTCTCCTTCCCCAAAAAATTCACGAATATGTGAAATTGCGATTGCCGAAACCGCGAATGGGGAGGGGGAAGTGTAGACAGGGCTGTTTGCCATTGTCTTTACAGTATTTATTTATCTTGAACTTAGAACCTTTGTTGAAAGCTGTCCAAGTTAATCTGAAAATTGTTGGGGGGGGGGGAGTCAATATTTGACAAAACAAATTTAAATAGCAGCATTGCAGAAGATTTTATTTGTACATTTTTATACATCCTAGGCATTCCATACCACCACTGATGAATTTAAACAGTTGGGGGGGAGGATCCTGGGTTGAAACTCAATTTGTCAATACACCAATACACCACAAGGTTGGGTTGGGGAGAGGGAGAACAGCATGACCAGAAAGATTTCTTATGCACTGGACAATTGACTTCTTCTGGAGCTTGGGGGAGATAGGGCTATTTGATTTGTAGAAAAAGCTTTTGCTCATTACTGGTCACTCTCTAAGAGTCTGGATACTGAATCAACACAATATTCTCATGAATGGGAAACTAATGCATCCCTGGCATTTAAAATTATTTGCTACATGTGCATAGGCCTAGGTTACCACACCATTTGTATCAGAATATTAAAAGCAGAAGATATGGAGCAAATTTTGCTCCCAAACACAAGCTCCTCATGCTTTGGTCTTGCTGCCTATAAAGGAGAATGTGGAGTTTCCACCAGGTTGGCAAGCCAAAGCATTTGACAGATAGGCCCAATAAGTGATGTAATTTGATATGAGTTCCGCTTTTGATTTGGTCGATCATAACAAATTGCTGGAATGCTTAGATACCAATAGCATTCATGGAAGAGTGCTGGAATGATTCCACAGTTTTCTCACAACACGAACTTATCAAGTCTGATATAATGATACTCTTTCAGGTAATTGGAGTAATCCATGCGGAGCCCCTCAGGAGTCTCCATTGTCCCCTCTACTCTTTAATGTCTATATGTCTTCATTAGGAGATAGGCTAATGCATCTGGAAATAAAGATGTTTAGTTATGGCTCTCAAGTCACCCACGTAGTCACAGAAGTATTTAGACTAATGGAACAATAGATGACCAAATTTAGACAAACTGAATTCAGAGAAAATAAAACTTTCACCTCTCCATGTCAAAATTACACCGAAACATCTGACTAACATGACATATCCAATTGACTCAACCATTAAGATCTTAGGTGTAATCTTGGACCAGGATCTGACCATGAAGAATCAGGTGGATGCTCTGGTAAGGAAGGGTTTTCACACTTTATGGAAGCTCCACTCAATCAGAGCATATTTTGATATCACCTCATTCAGACTCTTGGTTAAGTCCCTGGTCCCGAGTCAATTAGACTATTGTAATATTGTCTACTTGGCAGGAACAATTTAAAAAAACAAACAAAAAAACAAACTTGCAGAGATTGTGCATTGTCAAGACTAATTTTCAAGCTAAAGAACTCAGACCACATCATTGCCTTCTTTCGCGAATTACACTAGTTGCCAGTGGAGGCTAGGATTAAGTTTAAGGGCTCCTTTTATCAAGACACGCTAGCGGTTTAAAACGCACTAAACCGCCGGCCACGCTAACCACTACCACCTCACTTGAGCAGGCGGTAGTTTTTAGGCCAGCGCGGGGGTTAACGCATGATGAAACGTCACGCGCGTTAACCCCGCTAGCGTGGCTTGATAAAAGGAGCCCTAAGTTCGGATGTTTTTGCTATAAAACCCTATTTGGTCTTACCCCTAGTTACCTCACAAATTCATTTTCACTTGCAACTAGTAAACATACATAGACATTCACATGCCACTTTCATTTTTCCCATCAGTAAAAGGATGTAAATTTTAAAAATTCCACCAACGTCTCTTTTCTTATCAGGTAGCGCCCTGGGACAAAGACTTAAATCTCTTAAGTATGACCTCCAGCACTTATTTAGATTTCAGGAGGCATTTGAAAACATATTTGTAGGCACTAGTAAGACTTCCTCTCAAAAATGTCGACGAAGGCCAACGTTTCATGATTAAAAAATCATTTCTTCAGGGCGCCAAAGGAAAGCCAAGTGCCTATTATCCACCAGGGGGAAGGGGTGGTGTGGTGGATAATAGGCACTTAGCTAATTAACTCCCTTCCAACATTCTATCATAGACAAAAAACAACCCTAAGTGGTTTAAACGTTAATATAAATACTTAAATTCAAAAAAGTGCAAGCACCACTTATCTTTGCTTAGCAGCATTCAAACTTCATAGCGTGATGCAGGCACTAGTAAGACTTCCTCTCAAAAATGCCGATGAAGGCCAATGTTTCATGATTAAAAAATCATTTCTTCAGGGCTCCAAAGGAAAGCTAAGTGCCTACTATCCACCACACCACCCCTTCCCCCCCGGTGGATAATAGGCCCTTAGTTTTGGGTAAAGAACCCGATGATAGGCTAGAGTTGACCAAGTCTTTGATATATGGACCAAAAATAGAAAAAAAATGTTTTAAAAGGAATGACTAATGAGCTGGTCCCTTTTGTATTAAGTGAGTTGAGACATCTTTGTAATTCTTGTAAAGTTGGGAGGGTGAAACGAGAACATTTAGAAAAGGACAGGTTTGAAGAAGTAGTGGAATCAGTGAAATCTTTAGCATTGTTAGGGATAAGAATTTGTGAAAATGTCTCCCTGATTCTTTGTACTTTGTCTATTAAGTAAGTAGCAAGGGCTTGTGCTGATGGTGCTCGATTAGTTTTATTTTCTTTTTTTCTTCGTAGTTAGAGTAATATTCTTTTTTAGTTCTATTGATTTCAGTTTTATAGTATGCCGCGTGTTCCTTAAACTTATTGAGATTAATGAACGTTTTGTTATGTCTCCATTTGCGCTCAAGGGAGCGTAATTGGTTTTTGATTAAATTAAAATTAGCCGAATACCAAGGATTTTTTGGTTCACGAGGGGAGATCGTAAAGGTGGTAACTGGCACTAGTGAGTATAAAAGACTGAATAAAAAAGACTGAATAAGCTCCTGTCCATAATCCACATATCTTGAGTATCCAGCCAGCCTAGATTTCTCAAGATATGTCAACTACAAGTACTTGAATAGACTGATTCCATCTACCAGAGTCACACCTTCCTGATCAATTAAAGGCCATAGTCTCAAACAGATACTAAATTATGGCACAGAGAGATACTGGAAATTATGTTCAGTATTTATTAACAAAAGATGCTATTTTTAGAACAAGACTCAAACCTATAAATATATGCTAAAACCCTCCCCTTCTCTCTCTTCTCCCCCACCTCACAACCACACACACATTCAGTCAGGTAAAAGACATGCGCTTTCTGCTCTGGGAAAGCCAAATGTTTTCCTATAAACACAGAGAAGCAGCTTTAACAAAATATCTTTCTGTATATTTAGGGCTCCTTTTACAAAGCCGCGCTAGGACCTTAACGCGCGGAATAGTGCACACTAAATTGCCGCATGCACTAGCTGCTGCCGCTACCGCCTCCTTTTGAGGAGGTGGTAGATTTTCGGGTAGCGCGCACTAATCCGGTGCGCGCGTTAAAACCGCTAGAGCGGCTTTGTAAAAGGAGCCCTTAGTAACAACCATATCTATAATGTATCTATCTTCTAAGCATTGTATCTTTAACAAGAAGACTATTTCCACAAAATATACTTTGATGCACCACTCCTGGCTGTTTCATAATTTTACTTCCCACTACCTCTTTATTTATATATATATTCCTCATTCTAGGTACTGGGTTCAAATAAAGAGGCAGTGGGAAGTAAAATTATGAAACAGTTAGGAGTGGTGCATCAAAGTATATTTTGTGGAAATAGTCTTATTATTACAGACAGACATACAAACAAACACATATATTACACACATACATTAAATATATATATACACACATACATACACAAAAGATTACACTTGACATCCTAGACTGACATTTGGGAGCTCATCTGACAGGCCTCTTTGCTGGATTTTGTTATACATTAACTTCATAAATGACATTTGAAAAGACAATTATGTGGCTACAGCTGTAATTCAGACTATTTATACTTTCAAATAAATATTACTTAATTTCTGCATACTTCAGCTGTGATTTGATGTAGATAAGACTCACTTTAAGCAGTTTCTGAAGATAGCTTTAGATTCAGCATGCAAGTCAACATGCAAAAGTGCATAAATTTGTTACTAGTAGTTTGTAAAGTTTGAAAAAATAAAAATCTACCCTTAAAATTGACACGCTTTAGTATCCATATCATCAGGAGCACCCCAGCAACAACTCCATCGCTAGAGGGAATGCCAACCTTGGCTACAGAACTGATCCACACTAACAAACTGTCCCAGAAGAGTGTATAACTAAATACTGCCTGCCCACACCATGGATACACAGTCATTGCCGTTGGCTTTCCACATGAGTTTTTTTTAAGGTTGTTGTTTTTTAGGGTTGTTTTTTTTTTTTTTTGGGGGGGGGGGGGTCGTCGTCGTCTTTTTTTTATATTGAATATGATGAGGCCCCAGAGAAAAAATGAAAAAAATAAGAGCTATAGTTGCCGAAAACAATATCAAGGTGAAAGGCCCAGTGTGGAAGTACCTCAAAGAGAAGGGAGTTCTTTGGCCTGCACAAGGCCAGCCCAAGCAGTGCACAGGAAGGAATTGCAAAGATATCACAGCTCTCAACTAAAATCTGGGTTTCACCTGAAGGCTTCCTCAAGAGGAAAAGCCCTTACCTCTAAAGTGAACAATACATAAGAAATAAATACATAAAACTTGTGTGCTTCTTTCAATAGAATATACTACTACTAGTCTTTAAGCCTGTTACATTAACGGGTGCTAGAATATATGTATGTCTGTCTTTCATTCTTTCTTTCTCTCTCTCTCCCCTTGGCCGCTTTCTGTCTCTCTCTTTCCTCGGCTGTCAACCATCACCCCTTGCCTGTTCCACCTGTCCAGCAGTAGGCCTTCTCCCTTCCTTTTACCTCCCCCTGTCCAGCAGCACTCCTTACCTGCTCCCCCTGTCCAGCAGCACTTCTTCCCTGCTCCCCAGTCACTCTTCCCTGCTCCCCCTGTTCAGCAGCACTTCTTACCTGCTCCCCTGTTTCTCTTCCCTGCTCCCCTGTTCAGTAGCACTCCTTCTTTTCTCCCCCTGACCCTCTTCCCTGCTCCCCCTGTCCAGCAGCACTCCTTACCTACTCCTATCAGCATTCCCTCCACCTCCATTTCCTTGTGCATCAGCATTTCCCCCCTCCCTACTTCCCTGTGCAGCATTTTCCTCCCTCCCCACTTCCCTGTACAGCAGCTGCAGCAGCATTTCTTCTCCTGTCCATTTTCCTGTGAGAGCCGGGTGAGAGCTGCTATCTTCAGCTGTTTTTTTTTTGTATTTGAAAGCCGCCGCTGCAATTAGGGTTCGCCGGCCGCCAGCGCTCAGCCGCACCCTGAGAGCCGGGTGAGAGGGGCGACCTGCAGTTGTATATATTTTTTTTTTTTTAGTTGAAAGCCACCACCGCAGCTCCTCTCTCGATCGTGGTGCAGAGCGGGAGGCGGGGCCTCAGCACCGGCCGGGCGGCTCGCGGCGCCGGCCCTCAGGAGCTCGAGGTCGGCGGCAGACATGCATGGCGTACCATGGTGCAGAGATCATTGGCGGCACGAGGTGGAGAGCAGGTGACGTAAAACCCGCGCATGCGCACTCGTGTTTCCGCGACGGGATCAGGGAACACGATTTTTGACTGTGCATGCGCGGCCTATCATTTTATTATATTAGATATTATTCAATCTTATACATTATCACTTTCAAAATCAACTACCAATCATATTCATACTTACTTTCACAACATAAATCTTTTAAGGCAAAATAGCACTAGGCTATTTTTCTATGTGAACAGTTATCTTTCAGCTATGCTTTTCTCTAAAAGTCAGTTTAATTCAAAGTTATAGTTAAGAAACTGTTCCCAGATCCCGTAAATCATCCTTCAAACAATGCTTCCCTAAATACAACAAAAAAACAACAACCCAGAAGTGAATTTGGAATAATTAAATTAGTTTATTGTGATAATTATTTCAGCAAATTACAAAGAAAAAGAACTTGGGCCAGGATTCACTAAACCTCCAAACCGTGTGTGATCCGTTTCCATTTGCATGCTGGCCGACCAATTTAGTAAAGGCCAGCATGCAAATGGAGACAATCGTTAACACGCCCCCTACATGCACCCTACCCACAGCCAGAGCGATCCCCGCTCATGTGCACACCCTGACAGTAGTGGCAGGAGAAGCAGCTTCCTGTCACTGCTGTCAGGGCTCAGCCCAGCCCAGATCTCTCTTGCCTACTCCCGTTCTCTGCAGTGCAAGCCCATGGTTTTAAAGCAGGCCTGCACTGCGGGGAATGGCGGCAGAGAACAGGAGAGTCTGGCGAGCAGGGAAGAGAGATCGGGCACAGGCCCGACACACTCTGTCCCTGCCTGACCATCATTCCAATAAACACCCAACTCTAGGCATTCAATAAGCATGTGCAATGAGGTCCCCTTCATATGTTTACACTTGACGCAATCGTCAGAATCCCAGAGGCCCACCTTCGCTCCCCGGCTCCTAGTGAAATAGGTACGATGCAGCAACTTAAACTGTAATTCCTGAAGTTGAGCGTTCCGAATCCCCTTAGTTATATTAGAAAAGCAGGCAGACAGAACTTCAGCACTAATTGGTTCCCCCAACTCTGTAAACCACCGAGAGGCCAATGTATGCAATCTAGAATCTGCTCTCTCAGCACTGGTCAACCCATACCAGGTGGAAAGGGAATTCAAGGAAGGGAAAGGAAAATCTGATCCACCTTTAAAAAAACGGGAGCCGAGCGAATTCCTCTTGCAGTGGTCCGCAAAGTAATGGCGCAATTGGAGATAGGCAAAAAAGGGCATGCAGGGTAGGGACCAGCGGCAACGTAGATCAGCATAAGAGGGGAACGTAGGGGCACCCCAGTCAGCCAAGCTGATGTGCCCCAGCCAAAGGCCAGAACCGAAGCACTCCGCCAGTATACGAGCCCCCACCCCACCCCTTGGGGGAACTCAGGATTACCGCAAAGCCCAACTTCCTTGCCCCCCACCCAAAGCAGAGCCCACCACAACGGGTCCAGCCACACTGAAGAAGAGCCCTCCCGAGGTCTCTGCCACCAAGGGAGCTCCAGACACGCCAAGGCCCGGTAGGGAGCTACCCGTGAGTCCAAGAGGCCCGCAGGGGCGAAGCAAAAGCTGGCCATGTAAAGCTCATGGACCCAGCCCAACAGGGCAACCACATTGTAAAGCCCGAGCCTGGGTGAGCTGCCAGAATACTGAGGGGCCTGTGATTGTGCCAAATAAAAGATCCAACAACAGATTTATAAACCCGTTCATCTGCCCCCATGAGCCAAAGAGGGAGCATCTGCAGAGAGTAAAGAATCTTAGGTAGCAGGACCATTTAAACCAATGCAACCCTGCCCGATAGAGACAGAGGGAACTCCTCCCAACAAATACAATAGTCAATGTTGCGATGATACACACAAGCCCAATCCGGACTGAGAAAAATCCCAAAATACTTGAGTTCTCCCACAGCTCAACGAAAAGGGAAAGTAGGCATAAGGCGTAAAACACAAGGGGACGTCACAGGCAAGGCCTCAGACTTGCTAAAATTTATACACAGGCCCGAAAAGGTCCCATAAAGGGCAATAAGATTAGTCAAGAGAGGGATTGACACCCGAGCATTGCTGATAAAGAGCAGCATGTCATCTGCAAATATCTTACAGTCTTCCAGCCCAACCCGAATGCCTGTAATCTTAACCCTTTCAGGACCAAGGGACATATTTGTCCCATAACTTTAAAATCCTATCCATTTTGATTAGGATAGTCTACAGTTCTAAATTTGATATGTACGGATTCCATATGATACTGCCTTTATGTAAACAAACTGGTTCCGACATTCATTCATTAGCGTCGTTGCCAGATTGACGAGAAGATTCACTTGCCACACTGTCCATAAGCCAGAAGTGTGATTTTTTTTTAAAAAAAATAATGATATTTCACAAAAAAAAATCAATTTTTTGGCATCTGCAAGCCCTTTTTACCATAAAAATGTCATCAAAACCACAAAAATTGGCCTACGATCCTTATGGTCCTGAAAGGGTTAAGGGAATCCCATATGTTACAAGCCAAGGGTTCCAGCGAAAGAATAAACAAAAGAGGGGATAAAGGGCAGCCCTGTCTCGTCCCCCGCAATAGAGAAAAGGAGGCCATATGCCGCTTATTAATAAGCAACTGAGCAGTTGGGGCAGTATAAAGACTAACAATCCAGGCATGGAACTGGCCGGTAATACCAAACTGTCCAAGGATCAAAAAGAGGTAAGGCCAGGTAACCTTATTGAAAGCCTTCTCCGCATCTAAACTGACCAGTAGGTCGTCGCCCCCACAACTCCTGCCCTCACAGAGTACCACCAAGGCCTTCAGAATATTAGAAGAGGAGAATCGCCCAGGGATGAATCCCACCTGATCAGGATGGATGAGACAAGGGGCCACCTGAGCCAACTGCCCCGCCATGATGGCCGTGAGACGCTTCATATCCTGGTTAAGCAGAAAGATGGGCCTGTAAGAGCCCACCAACTCCGGATCTTTCCCCGGTTTTGGGAGTACCACCACATGAGCATGGTTCTGTTCAGGGAGAAGCCGGCCAGTGGCCTGCATGTCTGTGTACATGGCGCTCAGAGCCAGCCCAACGTGCGATTTTAAGATTTTATAAAACTTGGGCCCCATCCCATCCAGGCCCGCTGCCTTGGCTAGTTTCAGCATGGATCTCCCCACAAGTGATAGGAGCATTTAACAAACTCCGGTGGGCCTTGGAGATCTGAGGGAGTGCCAGATCCCGAAAGAACTTATCCCATGCATCGATGTCATAAAGTCCCGAGCTATACAAGTCACTATTGAAATGGACGAATTGGGCCTGGATAGCCAGGTCTTCAGTATGCAAGAGGGTGGGAGGGACTCTCCTGAATGCGAGAGATATGTGTGGCTTTCCGGAACGGCCAGACAAGATTGGCCAGTAACTTACCCCGCCTTGTTGCCCCATTTATATAGTTTAAAATTATAAAGTGATATAGGATTGACAGGCCTCCCCAGTATTCTGTTGTATGTGTTATGATCAATTCTCCGCAATTGCTTAGCAAGCGATACCAATTCAGTATCTTGTTGTTTTCGCTGTCAAACCGTGTATGCTATAATACAACCCCTGAGGTAAGCCTTCGCAGCCTCCCAAAACATAGTGTCAGAGACTTCACCCCCCCGCATTGGACTGAAAGTAGTGCGTCCATTCCTCAATAAGGTAAGTATGGAAAGCTTTATCTAAATACAGGGTGGGTGTTAAATCTCCAAAGTCGATCAGGAGAAGACCCCCGCCACTTCATCATCAAAGAGACCACAGCATGGTCGCTGAAAGGGACATCCAGAATGTGTGTGCGTAGCCACGTCCAATGGACCTAGATGGGACCAGAATATAGTCCAATCGAGAGTGACAGAGGTCCACCCCGGAGAAAAAGGTGAAATCTACCTCACCAGGGTGATATACGCGCCACACATCCTGGAGATCCAGCTCCCCCATCAAAAAGTTCACCCCCAATCGTTCGTTATCTTTCTTCACTACCCGGGGCGGTTTGCAGTCAAGAAAAGGGTCACTAGTGACATTGAAGTCACCACTAACAAGAAGTTCATAATTGGGCAGAGCCAACAGGTGAGCTAAGATACTTGAAAAGAAGGAGTGTGAATAGATATTGGGTGCATACAAATTGCATAACACTATAGGTTTATCGGACAGGGTACCTGCCCAGATTACATAACGGCCCTGGATATCCTTTATGGATGAGAATGGCAATACCCCGTTGTTTGGAACTGTTTGAGGAAGAAACCACCCAATCCCTCACCAGCTTTCGGTGTTCACTTACAGTAAGATGAGTTTCCTGCAGAAAGGCTAAAGAAGCCCGCCCCCTCCACAAGAAAGAGGACCTTTTTCCATTTCTCAAGGGAGCTGATACCAGCCACATTTATCAGCCACATTTAAGGTAATACAGGCAAGATCAGCAATAGCCATGGGAAGGGAAGACAACCAAAACCCAACAGTGCCAGCCCAAAATTCCATCCCCAGGGGCCTCCCAGCTGGACCCCCAAGGACGTGCATAGGAAAGCCAATCACTCAGCAGAACAACGCCCCTACACACACACACCCCCGTTCCCCCCACATAGCAGCCACACACAACCTCAAGCATAAAAGAGACACAGAGCAACCACCCCCTCACCCACCCAGCCCCCATTCTCCAGAGCATACCCCCTTAACCCCACCCCACCACCACCACCACATAAAAACAATCAAAAGAGGCCCAGGTCCCAGATCCAACCCCCTCCTACCCCCAAAAAAGAGTAAACCATACCCACTCCCACCACCCTTACAGCAAGGCACCCCAGAAAGCAACCAGTACAGGCGCAAAAGACAACAACCAAAGATCTAAAAAGGCAGGGACCCCCACCCCACCTCTGAAGGACCCCCCAGCCATCAAACAGGGAATGGCCAGGCCCCAGCATATACAGAGAATGAAAACAGAGAAAAAGTGAAACTCACAACGGACCCTCTTATGAAGTCCAAGGGTGTAGGAACCACAAAACCAAACAAACAGTAGAGAGGGGCTCCGAGGTACTACCCGACCTATGCAGAGGAGGGCGCTGACAGAAAGTCCATGTGCCAGGCAAAGAGCAAGGCAGAGGCAGCCCATCCAGAAGTGTCAGAGGCGGAAGCCGGGGGAATACAACTTAAGACTATGTCAGGCAGGGAGGGCCCTCGGCCCCGGACCCAGAGCCACAACAAGCACAATCCAGCTGGGTCAAACAGCGACCCCAAAAGCAGAACAGGTTCGGAACACAGTCCATCATCTAAGAGACCGGCGCTGGCGGAGCCAGAGTCCGGATATAGGCCTGCAGATCTTCCAGGGTGTCACACATCTTCAGACCTCCGGCTTCCATAATGTGTACTCGAGCAGGAAACTGGACCATAAAGCGGAGGCTCCGATTACAGAGCTCGGAGCAATATGGCGCCAAAGCTTGCCACTCCATGGTGACCTCCGCATAATAATTGTTATACAGGAGGATCTTCTTGCCCGCATACTCCAGCAGGCTCTTCTTCCTATATAATGCCATCGGCTGTGCCTTGTCAGCAAAATTAAGGATCTGGGCTATAACAGCCAGGGGCCAGCCATCACCGTCTCTGTGGAGACCCAAGCAATGTACGCGCTCCACCAAAATCCTGGTGCTCCAGGCGAGAAGCCCACAGCCTCTGGAAGTCACTTCTCCACGAGGTCCCGCAGCTCTTCCTCTCGGAGGGTTTCCGCCAGCCCCACGAACCTGATATTGTTGTGGTGATCTTGATTTTCCTGGTCCTTGAGACACGCATGCAGGGTGGAGCAGCGTGCTTCCACAGCCCGCAGCTGTGCCTCCATGGTGGAAGACCGATCCTCCTGTGCTGCGATTCAGGTCTCCGCTGTCTGTAGACGCTGTCTCAAATGTCATCGACCGTGGCCTGGAGCTTGGTAAGCCGGTCATCGATCGCCGCCGAGATGTTCTTTGTGAGTTCCTGGACCGCGTCCTCCTGCAGCAACACTTTTGGCGGGGAAGAGGATGCAGATGCCATCTTGGATGCCCTGTGCGATCTCTGAACCCTGGCAGGTCACCGAGTCTTTATGGGCATAACTCAGCCAAAACACCGCCGAATCAGATCGCGGAGTGGCCCACAACACCCTGGAAGGTAAGACGCATGTTCTGATGTAAATAGGGAGTGAGAGCAGGTAAATTGAAAGGCGATAAAGTGGGAAATTAGGCGCGAGAGGGGCGGAGCAGGAGCAAGGATCTGCTGCTTAGCTCTGCGTCATCACGTGACCCCCCCCATCCATTTTAAAGTTAGCATCTCTCTCAGTAGTCCTGTTATCCCCAATTCATAATGATAAAATAATATAAGTTTTAAAATTTGTTCCTAACAATCTCATAGGTTAAATGACTCCTGCCAACAACACCAAGGATGCAAGTCTCAGCAGCCACCTAAGCATCAGCTGAGAATCACACACTGGTATTCTAAATAGAATCATGTCAGCCCTAACACACGGATGTCTAACACCGCCTATCACCTCGATTTTCTAACCGGCACCCATGTCACAGGTACCAGTTCGAGAATCATTCCTGATCACCTGCCATAATCAGCTGTGGCATGAACCCCCCCCCTACAAAGTCCCCCGGCAGGAAGGATGCCCACTCCCTCCTGCCACCCCCCTTGGATGTTCCCAACCTCTCCTCCAGGTCCTGACACCCCCCCTGTACCTCTGTAGCAGAAAGTCTGGCCGCAGGGATGCTTACACCCTCCGGCCAGCAGGTTCCCACTCTAAAATGACAAACCTTCCCCTTCCGGTGCATTCTGGGATGCACTGGGGAGGGCCTAAGGCCCTGATAGGTTCAGATGCCTAAGGCCCCTCTCTTAAGGGGGGGGTCTGGAAGGGGGCGTCACCAGTTGTGGTGCTGGGAACAACAGAAGAGAAAGCGGTTACAGGAGGAGGAAGTGGGCATCCTTCCAGCCGGAACTGTCGACCCTCCCCCCCCCACCCGAGAAGTCCTCCAGAAGGAAGGAGTACGCATCTCTCCTGCTGTGGGACTTTGCAGGCAGGTTCCCTGCTGCAGCCGCTCAGCTGATCACAGAAGGGGGGATTCCCTTGCCGCGATCAGCTCAACGGCCACGTCTATTTGAAATGTAGGTCAGCAAAATTCAGATATCTGTCGCGATCCTAGGGAGAAGCCTAAGATAACTTAAGCTCACCCGAAAGTGGCACTGGGCGAGCTTAAGTGTCCCGACGCATCTCCCTCAATCACGATAAACGCCTACAGTGTAGGTTTCCCGCCTCAGGGTTGTTTGTTTGTTTTTTTTAAACATGTCCCCCGATTGGTTGCTAGACAGCGGGAGAGTGCCTACCGCTGCCTACAATTGGGATGCCCGTTTATAGAATCTGTCCCCAAATGTGTAGTTACATTGTAGCAATTCTATGGCGTTTAAGACCGTTTATATTGCATTGACACTAATCCTATGAGATGACATATAGGGCTCCTTTTACAAAGGTGCGCTAGCAGTTTTAGCGCACGCTAAAATGCCACGCATGTTAGCTGCTATCACCTCCTTTTAATTTTGCGGCTAGTGCGCACTATAGCACACCTTAGTAAAAGGAGCCCATAATGTTCTTATCGATATATCAATTTAAAATCACTTCAAAATGTACCTATTCAAACACCCAAAACGTGATTACATCAAAAATGATGTCATTCCACCTTGGAATTTAACCCAAAGGGAACAACCATGTTCCAGGTATAAATAAATTGCCGTTCTTTATGCAGTAAAGCTCAAGATGTACCACCACCTAGTGGCAAAATCACTTGCTGCAATACCACATATTTCACATCATGCAGTGTGTCTTTTCAAGTTCAAGTTTCAAGTTTAATATTTATTTGATTAATCGCCTTGTCAATATTCAAGGCGATTTACATATGGATAAAAGATACAAAATAATAAGAATTTTAAAAGAATTAAAAACTAACTAGACACAGACGATTACTAGACAAACTGGAAACAAGAGGAAGGTAGGGGAAGAAGTTACAATGTAATTGAGTAGAGTGGGAAGCCAAATAAGGAAAACACAAGAGGATGGGATAAAAAATCATTGAATGTGTGAAGAAAAGAGAAGTAGAATCAAAAATTTTAAGTATTGATTAAAAGACACCAATAAAATAAAATAACAAATGCATCGTTAAATAAGAAAGTTTTCAATTTTTTTTAAATTTGTCTAGATTGATTTCTTCACGTAAATAGATAGGCAGAGAATTCCAAGTTTGGGGTGCCGTCACCGAGAAAATATACTGACGGCGTGTATTTATTATTTTTAATGAGGGAATCATTAGTAAATGCTGTTGATCTGATCTTAGAGTTCTATTAGAGGAATATGGAATTAATAGTTTATGAATAAAGGCAGGAGTTTTAAACAGAAGAGATTTAAATGTGAGCAGACAAAGTTTGTATGTTATTCTGTGGGCTACTGGAAGCCAGTGAGCTTCCTTAAGAAGAGGAGTTATATGGTCGAATTTTTTAGCTTTTGTAATAAGTCTGATGGCTGTATTCTGAATAATCTGAAGACGTCTGATTTCTTTTTGTGCTATACCATTAAATAAAGCATTGCAATAATCTAATTTTGAAATTACAAGAGAATGGATGAGAATTTTCAATGAGTCGTTACTGAATAGCTGAGAGATAGAGCGTATCTGTCTCAGTCTGAAAAATGAAGACTTAATAACACTGCTGATGTGATCATGAAAAGTAAGTTTATGGTCCAAAATTACACCGAGTATTTTGGTTTTTTGTACAGCTTGTAATGGGTGTCCTTTAATAGAGATTGGGGAAATAAGTTTAGGGTTGTCTTTCCAAGGAAAGAGCAGTATATTGGATTTATTGATATTTAAAGCTAAACGATTATTGGTTAACCAGTAGTGAATTTGATCAAGTTTTGTGTTAATTCGGGTTATATCAGAAGGGTTGTTAGGATCGATAGGATGCAGAAGCTGTATATCATCTGCATAAGCGAATGTATTGAAGCCAATTGATTGACATAGAGTCAATAGAGGAGCAAGAAAAATATTAAATAAGAGAGGAGAAAGTATAGAACCTTGAGGAACACCATATGTTGTGGAAAAAGTATCAGAAATTGTATTGTTAAAAGAGACAGTTGAGGAGCGATTAGAAAAATAGGATTGGAACCAGGATAGAACTTGGTCCGTAATACCTATTGATTGGAGTCTGTTTATTAATAAATCGTGATCGATTGTGTCAAAGGCTGACGAAAGGTCTAGAGAGACTAGAAGAACTGATTGATGATGGTCGAGGAAGTAATGAATAGAAGTGGTCATACCTATTAAAGAATGTTCGGTGGAATGGTATTGCCTGAAACCAGTCTGATTAGGGTGAAGAATGTTAGTTTTTTCGATAAAGTCAGAGATTTGGTTGTGGACTATCTTCTCCGTTAGCTTGGATAAGAAGGGGATGTTGGCTATGGGTCTATAGTTTGCACAATCCTCTGCACTAATTTTATGATTTTTTGTAATGGGATAAATAATTGAATGTTTCCAATCATTTGGCATAATGCCTTGTATTAAACTTTCACTCACTAAAGTATGTATTGTTGGGCCAAAAATACAAAAATATCGTTTTAGAAGAAATGGTGGAATAGAATCGGTTTGTGAACCTTTTATGTTGATGGTTTTAATGATAGATTCAATTTCCTTAAGACTTGGGATATTAAAGGAAGAACATTTAGAAGAGAGAGAAACGAGATCTTGGGGTAAATGAACTGATTTAGAGGAAGAGTTTATTGTGAAAAAGGTTCGAATCTCTTCAATTTTTTTTTGAAAGTATGAGGCGAGTTCGTGGGCTGTGAGGTTAGTTTTAATAGCTGGTGTTTTCCGTTTGGCAGAATAAAAAATTGAATTTAATATTCGATATAAAGTAGCAGAATTTGGAGCTTTTTGAATTAAGCCAGAATAGAATTTTGTTTTGGCTAGATTTATTTTTATTTTGTAAAAATTAGAATGTTTTTTAAATAATTCATAATTAGATTTTGATTTGTCTTTTCTCCATTTGCGTTCAAGAGATCTTAATTGTCTTTTTATAAGGGAGAATTCGGCTGTGTACCATGTGTTAAAAGTTTTCTTTGCCGGGAAGATTTTGGTTTGTTGGGGCGCTATTTTATCAAGTAGGCTAAGGGTGTTTTTTGACCAGAGTTGAACAGAATCATCTAGAGAGAGAGATGTAAAATCAAAAAAATCAGATGAAATTTCAGCCAATATTATATCAGAAGATAGATTATTGAAATCTCTAAATTTGATTATTTTATGTTTGGGAGATTGGGGATTAGTATAATTAAAATTATATGAAACCGATAAGAGATAATGATCTGACCAAGGAACTGCCAAACAGAAATTTAAGGAATAGTTAGTTATTGATGAGGAAGGGATAAGAACCATATCAAGAGTATGTCCTAGGTGATGTGTGGGTTCAAATATTAAAGGATGTAAATCAAGATGGTTAATATGTGAAAGAATAGTGTTGGTTTGATAATTCTTGGGGTCATCAAAGTGAATATTAAAATCTCCCAAAATTAAGGGATTAGTAGTGGAGGAACCGAAATCAAAAAGAAGTGATTGCAGTTCTGATAAGTTTTCATTGTTGATTGGAGGAGGCAAGTAAATAAGTAGGGCATCTTGTTTAGTCTTGGTCTGAAAGGAGAATTGTAAGAATTCAATAGATGAACTGGGAGTAGAATAGTCAGTATCTTTTAATAATGATATACGGAAAATTATGGCTAAGCCACCACCGCGTTTATTGCGGCGATGATTAAAAAAGTAAGTAAATCCTGGGGGACAAATATAAGAAAGGTATGCTTCATCTCCTTCGTTTAACCAGGTCTCCGTAAGACATAATACATCGAATGAATGAAGAAGGATTAAGTCTTTCAAGTAAGTGATGTTTTGATTTAACTGAACGCACGTTAATTAAACCTATATTGAGATGAGAACTATTGAGAGCTGTTAGTGGTAAAATGGGGGCCGAATCAATGACCTGTCAATGGAACCTTCTTTCTACAATTTCTGATGTTACTCACACGTTCCCATGTTCCACTATTCTCACTTTAACATAATACTTGGTTTGCCAAATGTAGTATAAACCACATGGGCAAACAATATATCACACTTACAGCATTACAATTTGATAAGTATAAATAAAATCAGCTTGTATTGTTACTATTTACTCCTTCAATTACATAGCCAGACACATAGAATATGAAGATACAGAATACAGTACAATCAAAAATTTCCTAACTTACTGTGGCTGAAGAGCAATGAAAGGATAAGTGCATATTCATGTATTACTACTGCTCAGAATTGAACATTTTCAAAATATAAATCACTCACTTATATTTTTATTCCTGGTAAATAGACAAGCATCACTTCACTATAAAACTACAGTATTTAAAACTGCTATGTTTACCCTGTAACCTATTCTGAGCTCTTTGGGGAAAACATGATAGATAACTTAAAAAAAAAAAAAAAAAACCTCTGGGTCCTTTCTTTTCTCCAGAAGCGTGGAGGGGCATAATCAAAAGGGACGTCTAAGTCCGTTTACGTCCATCTCGCAAGTCGTCCAAAGTTAAAAAGAGCCTAAGACACATTTTCGAAAGAGACGTCCAACTTTTTTTTACTTTCAAAAATCGTCTAATTATACATCCTGCCGATCTAATCGTCCAAGCCGCTAAATCGTCCATCTTTATACCAAATTTCCATCCAACTTTCCGTCCAAGTCCAAAACGCCTAGAACAAGCCCTGTTGGACTTGAAGGGGTCTGCAAAGTGATGGATTGAACACCCAGACATGCCACTTAAATAGTGGAGTACCTTACAGGGCACTGCTGTAAACTTCACAAAAAGGGTGTCATGGCTTCTCTTCCCTACAGCTCCCTTATAGGTCATGGTAAGCCCCCCAAACCACCTCCAGAATCCCCTAGACCCACTTATCTGCCACTCCAATAGCCCCAATAGCCCTTATGGCTGCAGGAGTCACTTATATGCCAGTAAAAAAGGGTTTGGGGGGTGTATAGGCAGTGCACATGTTTAATGCATCATGTATCAATGCAACATGTATCAATGCAGTGATTACAGGGGCTGATGATAAGGAGGAATGTTGAAGCTCCTTATGATGAGAGAAACGCCATGTAGAAAATCTAGTCCATTTTTGGTGATAGCATTGTCTAGTTGTAAGCTTTCGAGAAGCTTCTAAAATATCTCTGACAGATTGAGAAAACTGAAGAGGAGTTATGTTGAAAGGTACCAGGCTGTCAGGTGTAGAGACTGCTGGTTGAGATGAAGTAGAGATCCTTGACTCTGTGTAAGCAGAGAAGGAAAAACTGGTAGAAGATAGAGCTCCCTGCTTCTGAGTTGAAGTAGAAGGGAGTACCATGGTTGCCTCGGCCACCGAGGAGCAATTAGAATCATGGTGGCATGATCGTTCTTCAATTTGACTAGAGTCTTGAGAATGAGAGGGAATGGAGGAAATGCGTAGAGGAATAGATTCGTCCATTGTAGGAGAAAAGCATTTGCCTCGAGGCGGTGAGGAGAGTATATCCTGGAGCAGAACTGAGGCAGATTGAAGTTGTGGGGAGCTGCAAAGAGGTCTATCTGAGGCATTCCCCACTGTGAGAAAATGTGATGAAGAGACGAGGAATGGAGAGTCCATTCGTGAGGTTGCAGAAGACGACTCAAGTTGTCCGCCAAGGAATTCTGAGCCCCTTGAATGTAGACAGCTTTGAGGAAGGTGTTGTGATGGATTGCCCAGTCCCAAACTTCCAGAGCTTCTTGACAAAGGGAGGCAGACCCCGTCCCTCCCTGTTTGTTGACATAATATATGGCAACTTGGTTGTCCATGCGGATGAGGACTACTGTGTCGTGAAGGAGATGTTGAAAAGCATGGAGAGCTTTGAGGATCGCTCTGAGTTCCAACTGATTGATATGACACCGATGATCTGTACTGGTCCAGAGGCCTTGAGTAAAGAGACCATCGAGATGAGTGCCCCAAGCGTAGGTTGACGAGTCTGTCGTGAGGACCTTCTGATGAGGGGGGCATGTGAAAAAGCAAGCCTCTGGAGATATTGGAAGAGAGCATCCACCAATGGAGAGACTGCTTCAATGAAGGAGTGACTGTTATGTGTTGAGAAAGAGGGTCGCGTCCATTGAGATGCCAGGGTCCACTGAGGAATTCTGAGGTGAAGTCTGGCAAAAGGAGTCACGTGTACTGTGGAGGCCATATGATCCAAAAGTACCATCATGTGTCTCGCTGAGATGGAAGAGCGGGAAGACACTGTATGACAGAGTTGAAGAAGAGCTTCCAGACGTTGTTGTGGAAGGAATGCTCCGAGTTGGACAGTGTCCAGAACAGCTCCAATGAATTGTAGATTCTGAGAGGGTTGAAGTTGAGATTTGGGAAAGTTGATTTTGAGTCCCAAACTTTGTAGAAACCAGGTAGTCCGTTGGGTCGCTACAATAACCCCTTGAGGTGGAATCTTTGATGAGCCAGTCGTCAAGGTAGGGAAATACCTGAAGACCATGATTCAGTAATAATAATAATAACTTTATTTTTGTATACCGCCATACCCAGAAGAGTTCTAGGCGGTTCACATCAATTAAACAGAGTTATAAGTGGTTTACATCAATTGAGCGTGGTTACAGTAGAGCTGCCGATACCACAACCAGGCACTTGGTGAACACTCTGGAAGACGAGGCCAGGCCGAAGGGTAGTACTCTGTATTGAAAATGCAGATTCCCCACCCGAAATCTGAGATACTGACGGGAGGCCGGGTGAATGGGAATGCGAGTATAGGCCTCCTTGAGATCCAGAGAGCATAACCAATCGTTCTGCTCGAGAAGGGGATAGAGAAATGCCAAGGGATAACATTCAAAATTTTTCTTTGACTAAAAATTTGAGAGCCCTGAGATCCAAAATGGGTCGCAGATCACCCGTCTTCTTCAGAACAAGGAAGTAACGGGAATAAAACCCCCTGTTCTGCTGTTCCAAGGGAGCTGGTTCGATGGCATGGAGATGAAGCAGAGCTTGAGCTTCCTGAAGAAGAAGGGTGGTCTGGGACGGACTGGAAGGATACTCTTTTGGAGGAAGCTCTGGAGGAACTTGATTGAAATGAAGAGAGTATCCTTCCCTGATAATGGAAAGGACCCAGAGGTCTGATGTTATGACCGTCTATCTGTTGTAAAAAAGATGGAGACAACCTCCTATAGGTGGAAAAGGAGTCAGAGACAGAACGATGGATGTTATGCTCTGGTGTAAACAATCAAAACGGCTGAGAAGCCTTAGATGAAGCAGAAGGTTGAAGCTTCTGTTGCTTCTGAGGTGGTTGCTTCTTCAAAGGAGGGCGAGTGTAAGGCGCCGGCTTTGGAGGAAAACACCTCTGGTATATAACAGGAGGACATGTAGGCCTAGAAAGAGCTGGTTTAGGCTTAGGTCTGACTATAGAGGCAAAAGATTTAGCATGGTCAGACAATTTTTTGGTGGCAGCCTCGATGGACTCATCAAAAAGGTCATTGCCTTCACAAGGGATGTTCGCCAGGCGATCCTGGAGGTTAGAGTTCATGTCTATGGTGCGAAGCCAGGCTAGACGACACATGGGCACAGAATAAGCCGCTACTCGGGCAGAGAGCTCAAAGGCATCATAAGATGATTGCAAAAGATGGATACGCAACTGAGAGAAAGAAGCAATGACTTCTTGGAACTCAAAATGCATGCTATCATCTAAGTAACTCAAAAATTTTGGCAGACTGAGACAAAAGAAATTCAAAATAAGTAATAAAATGAAAATTATAATTGAGGACCTTCGAAGACATCATAACATTTTGATAAATGTGACGTCCAAACTTATCCATGGTCTTCCCTTCCCTGCCAGGAGGAATTGTGGCATACACTCTGGAAAGATGGGATCTTTTTAAAGAGGATTCCACAAGCAAGGATTGATGTGACAATTGGGAATTGTCAAAACCTTTATGATGCACTGTTTTATATCTGGCATCCAACTTTCCTGGAACTGCTGGAATGGAAAAAGGAGTCTCCATGCATCTAGTAAAAGTCTGATCAAGAAACTTGTGTAATCGCAGTTTGAGAGACTCAGCCGGAGTTTGAGGAAGATGCATGGTCTCAAGGTATTCTTTAGAGTACTTAGAGCCAGTGTCCAAAGGAATGCTCAAGTCTACAGCCATCTGTCTCAAAAATGAGGAAAAAGATAACTGATCTGCAGTGGCACGCTTTGAGACGGACTCGAGGACGTCAAGGCAATTGGAGTCGAAGAAGAAGCCTCGACAGGAAACCATGGTACGAAGGAACCGGGAGACTTGGACGAGGCACTAGACAACGGGATATTCTCCAGGGCCGGCATCGGAGACTTGGAACGAGAAGTTGGAGGTCTCGTCGAGGCTGGAGAAGACCAAGGCTTTGAGGAATGATGTCTCGAAGAATGCCTCGAAGCAGGTCTCGAGTGATGTCGAGAACTGTGTCTCGAACTGGATCTCGAGGATCGAGCAGAGGTTGCCTCAGAAGCAGTTGATCGAAGATCGATAGGCATGGAGGAGCCCTGAAGCAACTTCGAAGACTGGACTCCCTTGGTAGAATGGGAGGTATCCTGTCAATGCACTCGCACAGACTCTGCTCTATGCGTTTCGTGCTTGGAAGCCCGACCAGACACTCGCAGAGACTCTGCTCCCTGCATCGAGTATGGAAGATCAGGCAACCGCTTCTACCTCGAGTGCTCCCCCCTGAGAGCTGACTGATTGTACTTGTTCTTTTCCTGTTTCTACTGTCATTTTTATGTCTCGGTGGGGGG
This sequence comes from Geotrypetes seraphini, assembly GCF_902459505.1. Classification (NCBI taxonomy): domain Eukaryota; kingdom Metazoa; phylum Chordata; class Amphibia; order Gymnophiona; family Dermophiidae; genus Geotrypetes; species Geotrypetes seraphini. The sequence continues at coordinate 195,172,161 of NC_047085.1, forward strand.
TCTTTGGACTCCCCTCCTTGGGAATGGACTGTTGGGTTTTGCTCCTTGGGAGGGTGTTTTGTGGGGGTAACACACTGACAGGTTTGAGATGTGGTGGGAGGGGGAAGTTGAAGGTTTTGTGTTTGTGTTATATGGGGGGTATTGCTGCATGGGGGAGGGGGGAGTGTGAATTGTGGTATAGGAGTTTGGGGGGTTGGCGGGTTGGGTAAGGGGGATTCTTGTAAACTCTGTTTTTGATAGTTGATGTTTGATTGTGGGATATGTGTAAGGGGCCATGGGGATGGTTCACTTCTTTGTAAGTTGGTGGGAGATCTGAGGACTCTCACTTTGGGGGAGGTGGGGTGGAGGGGAGGGATGAGGGGGGAGAGGGGGGGATGTGGGGACATGTCTACTAGGGTTGGGTCTATATGGTCATGGTTCTATTTGGAATATGGGGGCGTTTAGATTGGTCTCTTATAATATTAGAGGTCTTAATTCCCCCAACAAGAGAAGGGCTTTCTATAGGGAATTGCTCCGTTTGAGGGCTGATGTCTGCTTTGTCCAGGAAACACATCTACTACAGTCCCATGAATCCCTGGTCGGGGATCATAGGTTCCCGCAGGCCTTTTGGGCTTCCCGGGTGGGCACTTCTAAGAGGGGTGGGGTGGGAATTCTTATCCGTAAGGGGATTCGTTATGAGGTACGTAGAGTGGTGAGAGATCCTCAGGGCAGATACATCATGTTGGAGGCTCTGATTGAGGGGGTCTTATAATCCCTGGTAAATGTCTATGCCCCTAATGAGGGTCAGGGGACCTTCTTCCGTGAGTTGGTCCCTCGGATCCTCAAATTTAAGGGGGGGGGCCCTGGTTTTTGGTGGGGATTTCAATCTTACAGTGACCCCTCATTTGGATAACTCAGGGAGGGCGGATCTTTATGGGAGGAGGGATCGTAAACTGCTGCGTGAGGCATTGGCTACTCTGAATGTGGTGGATTGCTGGAGGTGGCTTCATCCTACGGTTAAGGACTATATTTATTTCTCGGGAATACATTCCTCATATTCTAGAATTGATTATGTTTTTGTGGAGCGAAGACTACTCCGCAGGGTGGAGTCCGCGGGGATTGAGTCCCTCACGTGGTCGGACCATGCCCCGGTGTGGTTGCGGCTCCAGGGGGTGGGTGGAGGCTCGGGACAGAAATTTTGGCGTTTCAATGATAGTCTACTAGATGACCCGGAGGTGGGAGCACAGATTGAAGGGTGGATACATGAATATCTGGATGAGAATGTGGAGTGTGGAGCTTCGTTGGAAGCGGTTTGGGAGGGGTTAAAAGCGACCCTTAGGGGAAGATTGATTGCCCTGTCGTCGGCCCGGCAGCGTAAACGAAGGGAGGATGCGGCGGCCCTGTTGAGTGTGATTGGTAGGTTGGAGAGCTTGCATAAGCGTTGCCCTTGGGATGTGGAGCTGCGGGAGCGCTTGTTTCAGGCACGTCGGGATCTCCAGGCTTTAGACTTGGACAGATTACACCATAACTTACAGCTTCTCCAACAGAGATATTTTGAGTTCTCCAACAAAGCTAGTCACCTGGTTGCCCATCGTCTTAAGGTGCGACAGACGCGCAACCAGATTTTTTCGCTTCGGGCGGCCTCTGGGGAATTGTTGCAGACTGAAGATGCTATCCGTGCCCGGTTTGTGGAATATTATTCCCAACTCTATACTCCGGAAGCACCAGGGCCCTCACAGGACCAAGATGCTTATCTACCTTCGGCAGAATTACCCCGGATTGCACAGGCTGATGTGGCGCGGTTGGACCTCCCTCTTACATTGATTGAGGCTCGTGGAGCGCTGCATTCCATGAAGCTTGGTAAGTCGCCTGGGTTGGACGGTTTTACCGTTCGGTACTACAAACGTTTTCAGGATCTGCTGCTGCCTCCTCTGCTGCGTTTTCTTAACTCTTTACAAGGGAATAGTGCCATTCCCTATTTCATGCGCTTGGTGGGGGTGACAGTGTTGGCTAAGGAGGGGAAGGATCCCCTTCAATGCGCTTCCTACAGGCCGATATCCTTGTTGGGGGTTGATACTAAGATCTTCACGCGGATTTTGGCGGACAGATTGATGAGCTGGATTCCCCGGCTGATCCATCCAGATCAGTCGGGTTTTGTGGTGGGCAGACAGGTGGGTGATAATACTCGTCGCGTCTATGATTTGTATGATCGAGCCAGGGAGGGGGTGCGGGAAACGGTGTTTTTATCTATCGATGCTGAGAAGGCGTTTGATAGAGTATCTTGGCCTTTTTTATTTCGGATCCTGGAGTCTGTGGGGTTGGGTCCACGAATGCGGGATTGGATTCGGGTCCTATATACTGGACCTCTTAGTTGTATCAAAGTGAATGGGGGTTATTCGGAGACTTTCTCTCTGGCAAGGGGAACACGTCAGGGGTGTCCGCTTTCACCGCTCCTTTTCGCTTTGACGGTGGAACCCCTGGCGCAGCGAGTGCGGATGAATCAGGATATTAAGGGGGTCACGGTGCCGGGAGGGGATTATAAGTTGGCTTTGTTTGCGGATGATATTTTGTTTACGGTGGAAGACCCTGCTACTTCCTTACCGGCTATATTACGGGAGCTGGATATATATGGTGGGGTGTCGGGATTCCGGGTCAATGTCGGTAAATCAGAGCTCCTCAATATTAACTTGCCGGATGACCGGGTATCCTATCTCCGAGACCGGTATCCGTTTCGGTGGGTGCAGCACTCTCTGCGCTATCTCGGGGTTTATTTTGGACCGCCGGGAGTGGATTTATATTACCTTAATTTTCCTCCGCTCTTTCGTCGTATTCGCCAGGATTTGCTCAATTGGAAAGATCTGTATTTTTCTTGGTTGGGTCGGGTGGCCATCGTGAAGATGATGATTCTGCCTCGTCTGTTGTTCTTATTCCAAGTATTGCCTCTTTGGGTGAGTAGGGGAACGTTGGAGGGGGTTCAAAGGCATATTTTTCATTTTATTTGGGCTGGACGGCGGCCCAGAGTGAGTAGGAAGGTCTTATGTATGGAGAGAGGGGATGGGGGGTTGGGGGTCCCTGATGTGGTAAAATATTATCAGGCGGCTTAGCTGCGCGCCCTTTTAGAGTGGCAGACGCAGACACCGTGGGTGGCAATTGAGCAAAGTTTAAGTGATGGGGTGCCTTTGTTACATCGGCCGTGGGTGCCTGGTAGGGTGTGACTGGTAGGGGAGGTATCCTCGGTTGTGACTTCTTTGAGGGTTTGGAATCAGACCCGAGCCAGTTTATTGTGGCGTAGGCGACATTCCTGGTACACACCGTTGAGACATAATCCTGACTTTCCACCGGGAAGGGATGGGGGAGTGTTTGCTGACTGGGAGGCTCGGGGCTTGGTGTGTGTGGGACAGTTGTGGGATCCGGTTCTGGGTGGTATTAGACCCTTTGCAGAACTTAGGGGTAAAGTTTGAGTTTGGGGTACGGGATTTGTTTCCCTACCTACAAGTTCTCCATTATATCAGGACCTCGGGTCTTCTGGGGGACTTGAGGGGTGGTAAGATGCCCTTTGAGCTATTATTGGGCCCAGTACTTCGGAAGGGAGCGCTATCTGCGGTCTATAGGTGTCTTAATAGTCTGGGGGCTCCCCTTCCCTACATGAAGGCCTGGGAGGGTGATTGTGGCTCTGCTATCTCCTGGGACACTTGGGGTGACATCTGGTCGGAGATTTCCTCAGCGGGTATAGCTGCTTTGCTGATAGAGAATGGATACAAGGTCCTCTTTCGTTGGTACTATACCCCTCAGGTTGTGGCGCGTTGGCAGGGAGGTGTGAGTGTTCTATGTTGGAGGGGCTGTGGGGAGGCGGGTACCTATTTTCATATGTGGTGGCAGTGTAGGCGGTTATGTGGATTCTGGACTGAGGTTTTTGTTCGGGTGTCCCGGATCCTGGATGTCCAGATACCGGTCGATTGGCGACACGCCCTGTTATTTTGGCATCAATTGGATCTGGCTTGGGGTGACTCTTTATTTTGTAAGTTGGCTTTCACTGCTGCTAGATTAGCCATTGCCTCTTTGTGGAATCAGGCGCTCCCTCCCACGTGGGCCCAGGTGGAGCAACGCTTGCTTCACTGGCAGAACCTTTATCACTTAACGGCTTTGCAACATGGTAAACTGCATGGCTATGCTCGTATCTGGCGTAGTTTTCGGGCTTCGGTGGGGGTTTGTGGCAGGGGAGGCTAGGGGCTTTGAGTGGGCCTTGGAGTTGGAATGGATGGGTGATGCTTGGGGGGATCCCATAACCATATTCCTTTTCAATTTTTAGTTTCTGTTTGGAATTGACTGTTTCTCAACCTTCTTGAGAGCTGTAGGTATTGTGTTTTGTCCCTGGGGGGTGGGTGGGAGGGTATTGACTGTGTTTTGATGGGTATGTTAGATTATTCTTCTTAGTTTGTAGGACTTGCACATGTTTATGGTGCTGATTTTATTTTGTGTGTTATTTTGGAGTGTGGTATTTTGCTCCGTGTATTTTTGTTATTGCATTTCCTGTGAAATTGTTATGTTTGGAGTATATTTCAATAAAAGCTTTCATTGAAAAAAAGAGTATGGAGGATCAGACCGGGGCACAGGCAGCTCGACCTCGCGGGAGACCTCTGCATGCCCAGGCTGAAACAGATTAAACAGTGTGGGTCCCATGTTAGTGAGGACCTTAATAATCTGCTCCTCCAAAGAGGGCTGGGGTGTAGCCGGCAAGGAGGGTACCGCGTCTGAAACCAGCCCACCTGCCTTGGCTGGAGGTTCTCGCACAGTGGTGCGAGAGTGTTTCAACTTGGAAGGCTTCGAAACTTTAATCACCACTGGCGGAACCGAGTGCTGAGCTATCTGACCTGAGGAGACAGGAGAAGATATGGCAGCCAAGGACGTCGAAGCAAGAGCTGCTCCAAAGGAGGAAGGTCTGATGAGGCATGAGGTGGAAGCAGTAGAAGGAGAGGCGTCGACCGGGGCCGATGCCGAAGACACCTTCGATGCCGAGAGAGTAGAAGACTCCATTTCGAAGAGATTATCCACCAGAACGCAACGACGCTTAAAAGCACGAGGCTGAAGTGTTTGGCAAGGCAGGCACAAGGTAGGATGATGTTTCGGCCCAAGGCACTTGAGGCAGCGTCCGTGAGGGTCCGTAAGGGATATCGTGCGCTTGCACTTGCGAAACCGTTTGAAACCGGTGACAGGCCGGGGCATAGACAAAAAGACTGCCGACGCAAAGTCGAAGCCCACGGGCCGCGGCCGAGCGACCTGTACCGGACGAATGGACGGAAGTAAAAATTTTTATTTTTTTTTTTAAAGAAAGAAAAAGACTAACACAGCGATTCGTGAGAAAAAGAAACACAAACCACGGTGAGAGAAGGCACGGACGACGAAGTTACCGGAGAGAGCCAAAAAGACGGACTTCTCGGCTCCGTGGAAAACTAAGAACTGAGGAGACGCAACCTGTGCACTGAGCGGGAAGGCATTCGCGCATGCGCGGTGCAGCTGACTCAAAACTTCTAGTTTCTTCAAGCAAGTCTGCTTGTGAGGCGTCCGCATCGAGGCTCCGTCGGATGACATCACCCATATGTGAGAATACCTGCCTGCTTGTCCTGGGATAATATCTAAAACCAAACTATCAAAATCATAAGACAGCAAACACCATTGCACTATACTTATAACTATCAAACTGATTTTACAGTGGATGTAAATCAGGTATGAGAGCCAAACTAGGTCACATGAAAAAAAGAATATTCCTGTTAAAGGTTTATTGGTTCTTTCCACTTCCACTTTAACTTGATTTTGTTTCTCTTCAAGAAGCAGTTTCTTGAAATCTTAAAACAGTAAATTTGGCTTTCACATTCTTACACAGTGAAACCACAGCCAAGGACAACTAAACCTGACAAGTTCTATTTACTCCAATATCAAACTAAGCATCTGCTGAAATGAACAAGCAATTTTTAAAGCTAAGAATCAGTTTGTAGTCACAAAAGGCAAGAATCAATTCTATACACAGTTACAGACCTCTAAATAACAAATTAAAAATACACCTTTAGGTAACCAAACTACTAAAAAGGAAAAGAGCACACAAGTACGCACGTATGAGAAGGAAGAATGAAGATCTTCCATTGCAGAAAGCCAGTGAGACTACAGCAAATAAACAGTCATACCTAGTTACTTCATTTATATACAAATGTAATACCATTAGTATATATAAAATATTGATAACAACAAAACAGAACAGCTTTAGCCAAGCATCCCGGCTGTATTGTTAATATTACCGTAAGTAAATAAGAATGCATGTAAAACTATGTATTCCAAAGTACTAGTGTCAAGAATCAGAAATATCATGAATATCAGAAATGCACCTCAAGATTGTCATGTCATTATTATGCATGTTCTAAATGCAAGGTTTACTTTATTTCCACATCAATTTCTCATCTACATCTAATGACTGTTCTACCTGCAGTATGTCCTTGAGCACAGAAGAAAGTATTTCAGGAGGAGGATTAATTTCTTTAACATATGTTTGAGTACTTGATCAAAGAAATACATTTATTGTGGTGCTTTTCATCCAAATCTTGGCACACCCATCTCCTTTGATGCTGACCACAAACTGCTGATCTCTGTCCTTGTCTTTGAATACCCTGGTGGCTGGTATGCAAATGTGCAATTTCCATGGCCTGCTGTGTTCATGTATACTCTGAAATACTATATAAAGTGCAGTTCTTGACACTAGTACTGACAATCTTGAGGTGCATTTCTGATATTCATGATATTTCTGATTCTCTGTGCTCTACTGGAGAGAGCCTTTGGGAGCTCACCAGAATCAGAAGGAATATGCAATTTGCCAATATGCAATTTTTTTATATAAAAATTGGAGATAGGCCTAAATATCTACCAGTAATATAACAATTTATAGTCATTTCTATCCCTAGTGAAGTGCAGTTTATAGAATGAAAGCCCATGTAATCAAGAACAAACAAACCAAAAACTGCAGATTTTGTACACGATGCAGGCAGTCTTTATTGAGACAAGTTAATCTTTTGATTAAAAACCTTTAACCAGGTAAGGGACCCAACACGGTCCATGTTTCGGACTAACCTTCGTCAGGGGTCCGATAGTTGACACGCTAGGAGGACCGCCAGAGTGAAAAGTGCTGTAAAGTTCCAAAGAGCTATAAACTGAAATAAGCGTGTCAACTATCCTAGCGTGTCAACTATCGGACCCCTGACGAAGGTTAGTCCGAAACACGGACTGTGTTGGGTCCCTTACCTGGTTAAAGGTTTTTAATCAAAAGATTAACTTGTCTCAATAAAGACTGCCTGCATCATGTACAAAATCTGCAGTTTTTGGTTTGTTTGTTCTGGATTGTTTTTCACTGCAGAGAGTTGGACCCTGGTTTTTTCCTTTGGTTTGGTTTGTGAGCCCATGTAATCAAATCAGGAATTTGCCCCTCCCCCCGCAACATGCATCTTCAATTATATACAACCCAAATTATTCAGGCCCAGATGCATTAAAGTCAGCGATCATCTAACTATCATCACTAAACCGGTTTTGACTGGTTTGTGATGATCTGATTTGCCAACCCAATGCACAAAATGGCTCACCGCGTGGTTCTGTGCATGATTGCTCATAATCTGACCAGCCATGCAAATAAGGTCATTAATACTGAAATGAAATATAAACTAGCAGAGTGATTGATGCTCTAACAAAAAAAACAAAAAAAAGATTGCTTTTAGCGATTTGACAGAAAGTCACTTACCTGTCCTATTCATAGTTCAGCCCTTAAATTCATATATTTATAACATACTATACCTTTTTTTATTTTTTTTAAATAGCACAGATGCCCACTCCCTCCTGCCTCAGCAACCCGACTGTGCAACCGGGCCACCTGGACCTTCCCCCAACATCCCCCTGACTCTTCTCCCCCCCAGCACTCCCCCCATCCTATACAAAGATCCTCCCTCTCACCACCCCACCAGCAAGACTGCAAAAGACAGCCCTGGTGGGCTAGTGGGGGGGGTCAGCTCAGAATCCCCAGCTCAAGCCCCCAATAGCCCCTTCCCCATACCTCATTGTAGAAGTCGGAAAGAGGGATGCCTACTTCCTCTTGCCAGCAGGCCCACCTCTTTGAAATGGCGGGCCTTCTCCTTCCAGGTGCATCCTGGGGTGCACCAGGGAGGGGTCTAAAGCCTGATTGGCCTGGATACCTTAAAGCCTCTTCTATGGGCCAATTGCGGATTATGATGAACCTAAATTGGGGATTATGATGAACTTAAAGTGCCTCACTAAAATCATTTGCATGCAAACTTGTTTATCAGTTGCTCTTTTGGAATCAGCCAAAAATTGGACTACAGCGGACCCACACAGTTTTACCAACTCTGCTTAGTGTATCTAGGCCCCAGTCTGTACAGTGGTTAGAATGCAATAATAAAGCAGTGTCAAAAATAAAGTAATCCATGGTCTAACAAATTTAAGTTTAAGTCACACCTATGACTTTGCAATATGATGCTACTGACAACCACAGTATTCAACTATTTACCAAAACACTAACTTTTGTAAGTTTTTTTTTTCCCCAATCAGTTTTATTAATTTTTCAGATATACAACAACATACCAACAATTAACAAGAAAAGAGCAGGAACAGTCAGGTCATTCGCATCTTCCTTCACGAAGACCCACAAAAACCAACCCCCCTACCCACCAGAGTCCCCCACCTCCACCCCGCACACTCCAGTGTCAAAAGTTCAATAAAGAACTGCGAGCTCTAGGGCAGTGGTTCCCAACCCTGTCCTGGAGGACCACTACGCCAGTCAGGTTTTCAGGATAGCCCTAATGAATATGCATGGAGCAGATTTGCATGCCTGGCACCTCCATTATATGCAGATCTCTCTCATGCATATTCATTAGGGATATCCTGAAAACCCAACTGGCCTGGTGGTCCTCCAGGACAGGGTTGGGAACCACTGCTCTAGGGGACAATCCCTCCCAAATGGGAGCCCATATTATCCTGAATTTCCTCCATGGCCCAGGACCTCCCTTCCGAACATCCAGATATTCAAATTTTAACAAAGTAAACAATTAATTTCTCCACATAGTTAAGGTAGGCACGTCAGCTTGGCGCCACCACAAAAGGATACACTTCCGGGCCAACAAAGAGGCCTTCTGCAATAACATGTTGCCCCCTCTAGACAATTCCAAATGGACACCCTGAGAAAAGAGCAGAACATCCGCCCTCAAGGGAATCTGCTTGCGCCGAGCAGACTGCAGATACTGTGCTACAAAAGACCAAAAGGTTTGAATATGGTCATACGACCAAAACATGAAGCAAGCCTGCAGGGGTGGACTGGCACTGAGGACACTGAGCATAAGAGGCATATCCAGAAACATAGGCCCAGAATGGGGAGACATGCAGCCGCAAAAGAAACTTGAAGTGCTTCTCCTGCAGTATCACAGAACGAGTCAGCCGAGGAAGATGTTTCATGAGAAGTCGAACTCCTTGGCCCGTAATATGTTCAGATGGGGAGAGATCTTGGTTCCACACAGCGGCCACCACTTCAGGATCCCAAGGGGCCGAGAAGCAGCCCAAACTGACCTGATTAAAAGAAACTAATCCGAATCTGATGGGACAAAGTCAAAGTCTCACACACAATGTCCACCCTGTCTTCATTCAAGGTAGCAGCATCCAAAGAGTGGAGATAATAAGACACCTGGCGGTAGAAAAACCAATCCCAAGCCTCTAAGAGACCCGCCTCCTGTAGATCCTGAAAAGAACAAGGCACTCCCTCCATCACGCACATAGCATAGACCACGAGCCCTCCAGCGCTGTAAATATAGTTTGGAGGCATCAGGATCCAGGTCACGGTTACCCCACAAGGGCAACAGAACCGTAGAGGTGAATGGCAAATGCATGCATTTACACAACCACTGCCAACAATGTCTCATGGAACGCAGCAAAGAATGAGTCCTAGTAGGAAAAATCCTGTGTGTGGCTTAGCGTGAAGATAATACAGCAAATGAGTAGGAGCCATCAACTGCTGTTCAAGAGTAACAGGGGTAATAAAACTGAGTATTCTTAATCCAGTCCACCAAGTGCTGAAGGAGACAGGCTATATTATATCTTCTCAAGTCTGGAAGCGCCAGTCCACCCCATCCCACAGGTAAAGATAATTGAGCAAGAGTCATTCTGGGTTTTCTATTATTCCAAAGAAATTTACATAATACAGTGTGATACGTGTTAATATCCTTATTAGTCATATACAATGGAAAAGTCTGCATCACATAGACCCACTTAGGGAACAAGCCCATTTTGTAAAGAGCAATATGACCCCGTAAGGACAATGGAAAACGAGCCCAAAGACTCAAAAGATCCCTGGACCTGTTCCTTGTAGGCCCAGGATAGATTGCCAGTGATATATACCCCCAAGTATTTGAGTTTGTGTGCCACCTGTCGCAAAGGGAAAGAACCCGACCAATCCCTGTAAGCGTACCCACCCACAGCCATGGCCTCACTTTTGTAGGTTTAAATCAAGTAGAAAGCTAAAAATACTTAAAGTGCCTCAGACAACTAATGAGATTAAAATAGAGAAAGTATGGAAGGAATATTTAAATTTAAACCAAGGTAAAGAGAGTAGTTATACAAGGAACAAAAAAAATAATGATTTCAGATTTTTGCATCAAAGAATAATACTGGCATACAATAGCCAAAAATCACACTTGACATCAGGCAAAATGATTTATTTGGTTCTATAAAAGTGACAGTACTTTAAAAAAAAACTAACATCAGTTTGAAACCTGGTCTTGATTGACTGTGGAATCTCAGCCTGTGCAAAAGAACAAAATTTTGGGCAGCAGTTAATGTACTACCTCCACCTCCATATACAGTAAATGTATGTTATCTGCCCATTTAACTAAGACCCTACATGTCTTCCCTAGGACAGTTAAGAGTCATCTCTAATCAAATCAGGTACAAAACCCATCCTATAGACAGGAGCTGCAAGTCAAATTCCAGCTCTATTTTAAACACATATTCAGCCCCCCTGAAATGACAGCCACTGTCAGGAATGTACACATATATGATTCCATCTTCACATGCGGCCCGCCAGGTACTATTTTGAGGCCCTCGGTATGTTTACCATAATCACAAAAATAAAATAATTTCTTAATCATATGTTTCTTTAGCTATAAATGACAATATTATTATTAAGACTTAGCTATATGAAAAGATTTAAAAACTATAAAGAGTTTTATCTCATGCAAAATTGTCATTTCTTTAATAAGACATAAACTATTTTTTTCCGAGGCCCTCCAAGTACCTACAAATCCAAAATGTGGCCTTGCAAAGGGTTTGAGTTTGCAAAGGGTGCTCGGAAGCGCCAACTCCCCACCGCTTACTATAGTTGCATGATGAATGAGATCTAATATACCTGTCCAGTGCTGTGTGAGATGCTACACCTCCCAACCCGGGCAAAGCCACCTCTCACTTTGGCAAGGGAAGAGTCTCCGGATACACGCGCAAACCAGTTCCCCAGCGTCTTCACTCTTACCTGGCATATGCAGAACCTTAACATGACAGCACAGCCTTCATACGCCTTCCCCGTCACCTTTTACCGACTATGGCCCGCCTCAGCCTACGTGCCCCACTCAAGCCTCCAGCATCACGTTCTGACGTCACTGCGACGTAAAGAACGAGTTGCCCCAAGGGTGGAGAAAAGACAGCAAAAAGGTTCAGAGGCCCTGCCTGCCAGCAACGTCACAACAATAAAGCAGATTAAACCCGGCTCTGCCCCTGAACCCGGGATCGAACCGCTCTCTTGCATTAACCTGTTGCTCCATAAAATGCCGAGCAGGCAAAGGCAGCGAGAGGCGGGGCTAGTAGTATCAGCAGCAGCAGCAGCAGCCATGCTGTTTCTAGCTGCAACTAGCATAAGGCTATTATTCACTGCAATTCCGTTCTGCCACGCGCATGCAAAATAATTTTTTTAAAAAGACACGCAGCAGCTTGCATCTTTTCCTCCTTCCGAAGCAACTTTGCAATTCAGTAATGGTTGTGGTCTTGGAAACAAGTGTTCTTTTCCAATGAATACCACGTTCCCTCTAATTCCTAGACCGCTTCTAACCAACTGCAAGGTAATTAAGAGGATGTTGCATTGTTTATTTATGGAAAGTCAAAGACTTGGAAGGGGTAATTAAATTTTTAAGCACTTCTCAATTTTCTTGCTTAAAAAAAGTAAAACAAACAAAAATGTTCGAATTATAAGACATTTTCTTAAAACCTACAGCGTTTTAAAACTACTAATCCGCTTCCTAGTTCAAATTCCTCTGCAATGCGGATGCATTTTTAATTCGTTGTTCTTGTACCCTTAAATATTCGGCTTGATTTTTTTTTAATTAAGTCTGCCGTAAACCATAACCTGATGTTTAGTTTTAAAAGGCTACAAAATACTACTATCCACGAAAGGTCATCTTCCCCTCCCCCCTCAAACCCCCCCCCCCATAACAGAACAAAAACAAAACAAAATCAAAGAACCTATGTCCACATCCCCACAAAAATAGAGATAGTAATTACCTGTACTGAATTCAAGTTTCCAACTACAATGGGCATGACCATAATACAATATAGCAAAGATTGAATTGTTAAATAAGAAACCATTTTTTCTACAACAGGAAACCAAGCTTTCATATGTATTTCAGATGGTCTTCCCATTTTAGCACATTCAACAGCACTTCGTGGACATCTTTAATAGTTTACAAACTGATTAGTGTATTCAGGACAGGAAAATTACCAAACATCGCCGAGTCAAGAAAATGACCCCAAGGCAAAATAGATTTCTTCCCAAATGTAAGCCACCCGCATGAATTACCGAAATGGTATGCGATTAATAGATAAGACAACACCCCAAAATGCATTAAAATGTAACATTATCTCTTAACTGGATTTGTATAAGGCAGATAAGCATGCGAACACACAAATTAGATCTGACGTAGTGATACAAGGAACAGATCGCCATAATAAGACGCTCGAAATCAACTTGAGGGTACACACAAGGATGTTCATCCACCATTACAAAACGCATATACACACACCCCCTACATCTCTATACCAGATATTAATTTGCATGTAAAATCCAAATACATTCGGTACGAGCAAGTCAATGTTAGTTCTAGCGCTGCAGTCACGGTTCATCGAAAATCCTGGGTTTCATTTGAAGCAGACTATACGATTATGTCATTTGAGGTCACTGTATTTATCGCCACACAAGTCTTATTTTATCCAAAACTCTGCTCGTAAAAGGGGGGGGGGTCTTAAAATCCCAAAATAACGGGGGGTTTCTGGAAGCATCTACTTAAACCTTTTAATTAGAGATATGCATTAACTTGTACACCAACAGCATTTTAAGTCAACTGAAATTTGAAGAGCACTTACATATTTCTTTTGAATTATGTTCCTCTTGGGTCTTTCCTTGCTCATTCTGATATCCAGGTTTGGTTTGCAAAAGGGGACAATTGCCTCATGAATTATAGCCAGTAACAAAATTGCAAAAAAAAAAAAAAAAGCTGTTTTTTAATAGCAGCTGTAGCTTGTAAATGCGGCTGTCTTCCTCTCAAAACAGATTCGCTGTCAAATAATCCGAAAATGAATGGCGGGTAGAAGAAAACCAAAACGACGAATAAAAAAAAAATCACTTTAGTGAAACATTCATAATGGAAATTTTCCCCTCAACAACACCACAACAACAAAAACCACACCAAAAAAAACTCGACGCCCAGGGTACTCCTTTTTTCCTCCAAAACTACCCAAACAATATGAAGGTCCAAAATTTGATCTGTAGCTACATCTTGGAAAAGAAGGGTATTTTAAGATAAGGATAAATAAAAATGTTCAAAGTCACGTTTACACTGCTGCTGTAGCAGTGAAGCAAGCAGTCAACTCTACCAGTTCTGAGGTTCACACCGTGTCTCGCTCTCTTTCTTTTCCCCTTTTTTTTTCCAGGTCCCAGCCAATAAGAGCAGCTCCACAGGAGCAACTTTAAATGGACTGCTTTTATAAAAGTTGAGGCTAGTGCACAATTCCAACCCCAAACATCAGGAGAAAAACGTGCTCTCCCTTCTGAGGCTTTCACCTGCAACTAGCCGAGCCGAAGATACCACATACGTGGAAGGCCTGTACACGGAAGCTTCCCTTAGCACCAACCTCAGCCGAGCGAGCGTGGGTTAGGGTTTTAATCCACAACAGGAACGAGCTCCACAAATTACGACGCTCCCTAAACTGGACAGGCACGCTCTGTCTCTCTCTCCGCCTCTTCAAGTCCCTCCTCCTTCTCCTTTGGTGTTTCCTTCTTCTCTAAACTTTAGCTTTCTTCTTGCTGTTTATAAATAAATTTGTTTGTGCATTTAGAAAACATTTCAAGCGCCTCGTTACCCCTATGGCGGCTGTCGTTCCGCCATAAACGTTCGTTGACACGAACCCCTTGTCGTGCTATTTAGAATTGTCTTTGCCCTCTGGAAGTTGTAGTTTCTGTAATACAAAATGGCTAGCTCAGCAGGAAAATTAAACTACAACTCCCAGTATGTCCGGTGGTTTCAGTCACAGACTCTCACCTTCCCCTCCCTCATTTCACTTCTTGTTCTTAGTCGAGAGGGCCATTGGCTGCGCGTGATGGGCCCGCAAACCGCGGTTGCTGAGGCAGGATAGCGGGCGGGGGCACGCGTGCGCGCTCGCGCCAAGGGATTAAGAACGTCGCGACGGACGGAGGGGGGCGTTGGGCATTGGGCATTGGACGAGTTGAGTGCAAAGGGACCCTGGTGGTGGGGGAGGGGCATGACTCCTTAGAAGTAGATAATTACTGCAGAAATCAGCAGTTCGTGCGAGCTGCCGCTTGCAAACAGTAGAAATGGCATGTAAATAAATGCGTCAGGGATTCCCCTCTGTGCTCCCCTCCCCCAAGAGGCATTGCTTAACAGTGCACGTTTTGCAGAAAACATTTGTTTGACGAGCGGCGTGTCTGCTTAAGAGTTTAGGGCCATCTGAGGACAGCCTTGCATGGCCTACATAGCGCTGCTCGTGGAGCCGCCGAGGTATTATAAGGTCACCTCCTGCAAACCTGAGAAAGAGTGCAGCGCCAGGCAGCCACTGCTAGCTATTTGTGCACGCTACAAATGAGCGAAAAACAGACTTCGAGCTGTAATATTATACAGAGGATGTGCGTTCTGAGGCTCACACGCATTTAGACAGACGTTTTTAGGGCGTTACTAACGTGAACGTAGAACACGCTTAACAGGTCTTTTTTATATATATATTTGCATTTGGTTTCTCCTGCATCCTTTCCTTTTGAAACACTTGCAAGACGGATTGTAGCGCCCTGTTATGAACATTACTCCAGATGTTGGCCGTCTGCTGAGACAATGCGATAACAACAACGATTTAATTTTACAAAAATGTAAGCTGAACGGATACTGTTCCTTTATTGAGTCCCGTTCGTGCTCATATTTCTACTTAAGCAGGTCATAGAGGGAGCTATGGGTAGTATTTGCTTTCACATCGGGAGAGGGACCGGTAGTTGTAGGCAGTATAACTCCGAATGCTTGTGCTTGTCTTTGTGGATTTGTTTTGGCGTTTGTAACGAACGATTGCTTGAGAGCAAAAGGTAAAACATGGATTGTCCGAATCCTTTATAATTGTTAAGAATAAGATTGACATAAGAATGGTCTTACTGGATCAGATAAAAGGTCCATCAGTCCAGTAGCCCGTTCTCACAGTGGCCAATCCAGGTCACTAGTATTTGGCCAAAACATTCTGCGCTACTCTTTCCTGACCCTGTTATAAAGATGTGGACTATGGATATATTTTTAATTTTCTTTTTTATTACTTCAGATGTCAGTAAGACTATGCATAAGTCTCCTTTATTCTCCTGCGATTCCAATCCTTCAATACCACCTTAAAAACCTCCCCCTCTCGCAGGCCCTTGCTTGAGTACCTGATCTGTAACCCGTTCTGCACTTCTTTGGGAGGACGGGCTAAAAAAAAAAATGAATAAATAAGTAATAACAGAGCTTGATAAGCTTATTATAAAAATTGGTTAATAGCAGAGTAAATGATGGTAGAAAAAGGCCCAAATGGTCCATGCAATCTGCCCAACAAGGTAGCCAGAGTTCTACCTGTAGCTATGTGAAGTAGTCCCGATTCAGGAAAAAAAAATTTCGATTCAGCCTATTGAATTGATTTTTCGGTTTGATTTTCCTGCCCGCTTGGGTGTTGTTGGTTTTTGGATTTTTTGTTGTTTTTTTTCAAACATCCTGGTGCCCCTCTGCCCTCTCCTACCCACACTGGCGCTGTAGTGTAAACAAAATAAACAAAAAAGACTTTTCCTCTCTCTGTTAAATCCTAGCTTTAAATCCTAACACCAGCTCTGGTAGGATACACATTTCAAATCTGACATATTGTAATCACAAAACAGAAAATAAAATAATTTTTTCTACCTTTTGTTGTCTGGTTATTATTCAAATCATGTTGGTCCCAGTCTCTGGTTGTCTTCTGTTCAGGGTCTCCTTCTTTCTTCTTTCTCCATGCTAACCATCCATCTTCCATCTCTTTCCTCCCCCTCCATTTCCCTTCCCTCCTCTGGAGGTCTGGCATCTTTCTTATTTTTCATCTCCATCCCCGCAGCTTCAGCGATGGACCCCACCATCCTCAGATCCACCATCTCTCCTTTTCTCAACTACCCTTTCATCCAGCATCTCTCCCTCCTTCCCCACCACCCCAGGGTCCTCCAGCTCTCCCTTTCTCTTCCCAACTACCCTCCTATCCAGTATCTCTATCCCCCTCTTCACACCATCCCTTGTGTCCTTTCCCTTTCTTATCCTTCCCTCCCTAAATCTCATTATCCACCATCTCTCTCCCTCCTCTGTTTTTAGACGCATTATCTCTCCCCCCCCAGTCTGGTATATGCATGTCTCTTTGAACCCCCCTTTCCCTCCATCCCTCTGTGTATTTCTACACCAGGGCCACCCCCCCCCCTCTCCCGAAGACCTGGTCCCCTTTGAAGGTCTGCACCCCCCTGAAGACCTGCATGTTCCCCCCTGGCTTCCCGCTCTTACCTTAAGATAATCGGCAGCCTGTAGAGAGGATCGCAGTGCTGTTGCGATCTTTGCAAACTGCCATCATCCTCAGCACCACGTTCGCTCTACCTCAGTCCCGCCCCTCCTCTGACATCAGCGGCAGGATCGCAGCAGAGCCAACGTGGTGCCCAGGACTACGGCAGCTTGCAAAGATCGCTACAGCACCACAATCCTCTCTACAGGCTGCCGATTATATTAAGGTAAGAGCGGGGAAGCCAGGGGAGGAAGCTGGAGGACGCTGCAAAGGGCCAAGACAGCACTTCCCGACTGACCCTTGCCCCCTAAAGCGGCAAGCCATCAAGATTCAGCGCTGCCACTTCTGCTTTAGGGGATGAGGGGGAAGGGTTGGTAACTGAATCGGCGAGGCCGATATGTGGTTTTTTTTTTAACAAATCGATTTGAATCGATTCACCTGATTCGAATCAGAAATCGGGCAGATTACACCCCTCTATGAGAATGATGCTTAAGATCTCTGGGCTCTAGAGCCCACAAGCAAACCCCATAGCATAACAGCACAGAAAAATAACTAACCAATGCTCAAAGCAAATGACATTCAAATTTTGTGTGTGGATAATTTTGTACTATTAAACCAAAAACAAAGAAGAACATTCCTTGCATATGCATATTAAAAGTTTCACAATAAGTGCTGCTCTTGTCTACTTATATTTCCATTTGGCTGGACATACGTGCCCATTGGTGTTATTCTGCACTTTTAATTTCAAACAATTTTTATTAATGAAAACAGGGAGCATGTACATACAGAAAAAGAAGCAAACATACGAGCAGCAAGAGTGGTACAGCACAAGAAATCCACAAACTCCATCATCAAAATTTTTCATTTCAGTAATATGAGCTTTTCTAAAATTATTTGCACTTAGACTTTTGAAAACCTTTTATTTATGTGCAGAAAAACACGTGCTGATGTGCTTAAACGTTCGGTTTTGTTCGGACTCGCACATATTTGTATCTCACTATCAATGTTTAGAAGCTGCAGTTTAGCAGTTGCCTAGGCTTCCTTCTGTTTCCAAAAGATACAACCAGCACTTTAAAATGAGAAATCTTCTCTCCAAACCTCTGTACCCTGCTCCTGAGCTGGTGATAAATTTTCAGCATTATTGACCACCATTTGCTCCTACTTCCACCAGCAGGCCTGCCTCTTCAAAATGACGGACCTTAACATCCCCGGTGCATCCTGGAATGCTTTACTTTCCTGTCAGTGCCTGAGCCAATCAGCGCCCAGGCTCTGATCAGAAAATAAGGCAACCAGAGCTCAGACCTGTCGGCAAATATTGGCTGCAAATGTGGCACAAGAAGGTTAGAGAATCAGTGCTGATTTTAATAGTAATGACCTTGTTGTACTATATTTGCATGGCAGTATCGGACACTGTCAGAAAATTCAGAAAAGACTATAAAACCTGTTTTAATAATCAGCCGCTAAAATACATGCACATTAAACCGGCTGGAACCGGTTTAGCAAGCATGTTAAGACAGATTTTAGTTTTGAGAATTTGGCCCTTAAAGAGGAGATCTGGCTTTCTCTCTGCCAGAAGTGTACTGGATCAAATTTCACTAGTGCCAGAAGCCAGAGGAGCTCTCCACCCTTCTTGGTTGAGGACAGTCTTTAAGGTTCAGATTTCCAATTACTGTGCAAGCAGAGGGGAAGGGCAAAAAACGTTCAGGGTAAGATTCTCAAAACTAATGTGGTCATTAAACCGGTTCCAGCCGGTGTAGCGTTCATGTATTTTAGTGGCGGATTTATCAAAACGGTGGATTATCAAGCTTCCTAGCAGTCTCCGACTCTACCATTCAAATGTATTACAACAATGTCATTAATATTTAAATGAGCACTCTGGGCAATTCTTTTTTACTGTTTAGTGATTCACTAACCTCACTGTCCTACATTTGTTAGCAAAATTTTCCAGCAAATCTGAGCTGTTCTAGCCTTACTTTTTGGTTCGTGCCTGAGTGCTGATTGTATCAGGCATTGACAGGAAAGTAAGGCTTGACAGCTCAGACCTGCCAGAAAATGTTGTCTCCATCAAGCAACCCTGGAATCTTGATACTCCTTGGGTTTTGGCCAGGTGCTGGTGGACCTGGATTGGCAACCATGGGAACGGGCTACTGGGCTTGATGGACCATTAGTCTGACCTAGTAGGGATACTGTTATGTTCTTATCTACTAGAAAAGACCCTTTGTTACAAAGCTATATATGGGCAGGCACCTGAGTATTTATTGGATCAATTGACTTTCTTTAAAGTAGATCATCCATTACGAGTTACTTCTTTATTCACGTTTCCCTCTGTTCGAGGTTGCATTTATAAGAAGTTCTTACAATGACTGTCTATCAGGCAGCCAGCTGAGATAAGAATAAGGGTGTGATTGTATGTGATGATCTTAAGGTGGCCAAACAGGTTGAAAAGGTGATGGCGAAAGCTAGAAGGATGCTAGGTTGCATAGGGAGAGGTATCCCTAGTAGGAAAAAGGAGGTATTAATGCCCCTGTATAAGACTTTGGTGAGACCTCATTTAGAATATTGTGTACAATTCTGGAGGCCGCACCTTCAAAAAGATATAAAAAGGATGGAGTTGGTCCAGAGGACGGCTACTAAAATGGTATGTGGTCTTCATCATAAGGTGTATGGGGGACAGACTTAAAGATCTCAATCTGTATACTTAGGAGGAAAGGCGGGAGAGGGGAGATATGATAGAGAAATTTAAATACCTACGTAATGTAAATGCGCATGAGTCGAGTCTCTTTAATTTGAAACTGTGCAATGAGAGGGCATAGGATGAAGTTAAGAGGTGATAGGAGTAATCAAAGGAAATACTTTTTTTTACAGAAAGGGTGGTAGATGCATGGAACAGTCTCCCAGAAGAGGTGGTGGAGACAGAGACTGTGTATGAATTCAAAAGGGCCTGGGATAGGCATGTGGGATCTCTCAGAGAGAGAAAGAGATAATGGTTACTGCGGATGGGCAGACTAGATGGGCCATTTGGCATTTATCTGCCATCATGTTTCTAAAGTTTATAAGGATGGGCAGGAATAGATTTGAATACTTGCAGGGACAGGTGGGAGCAGATTCAATTCTAGTGTGGACAGGTTTGATTTCTGTCCCCACTCAGCTCTCTAGTCCGTGAGCACAAAACTGAGAACACCCCTTCCCCCCTGGATGTTTGCAAAGTAAGCTGCAAAGAAAGCTGATTATTATTATTTTTTTATTATTGAAATCATACCAGTATTTACATGTGAAAAAAAGCATTTTGTTCAGTAGTGTATTAGGGATTGTTCTGAACTAGAACTGGTAGTTAAAATAATTCTGACGTTCTCAAATGATGACAAAAGCCTTACTCACTGGGGAAAACAGGCTCTGACACAAAACACAGCAGCACTCTGTGGGTCTGGTTAATATCTTTTGTGGTGGTTTCTTTGAAAACTGGATTCATCATGTGCACTGCCATTGATGTTTGATCTGTTCAGTGCAGGCAAGTTAGGATATGACAAAAAATCAGCTTCATCCTGGACATGCATGCCCACAGTTTGTGATGCTAGAAACTTTAGTGATTAAAGAGGAAAATTAATTCAAAAGGCAGTCCTTCCTCGGCTGCCAGTGATCAAAAACTGAAAAGCAGTAAGGCTGACAAATGATGGCATCACAGCCTTGACACTCACAAGTGCTGCCTCCACACTGGGCTGTAAATATCTTTAGTCTTGCAGATGTAGCTGAATCTTGAACATTTGACAAGGTGACAATGTGATGTGGCAAATCTACGTATGGGTAGTTTTTTAATTAAATTTTATCACTTAACAAAAGATATCATTAATACTTATTCAAATGTAAGTATTTGTCCCCTGGGTGGAGCTACAACTCCCTTTG
Source organism: Geotrypetes seraphini (assembly GCF_902459505.1). Classification (NCBI taxonomy): domain Eukaryota; kingdom Metazoa; phylum Chordata; class Amphibia; order Gymnophiona; family Dermophiidae; genus Geotrypetes; species Geotrypetes seraphini. The sequence continues at coordinate 195,193,143 of NC_047085.1, forward strand.
GCTTCTTTAGCAGGAGGTTTTCTTTGATTTGCAGTAAAAAGAACTGGCAAGTAAGGGAGAAGAATAGGAACCCAGGAAAGAGGAAATAATCTTCTTGTGGGAAAAGGCTAGTTTCCTCAAAATGGCCTGCTATCGTTTTGGCATCCATGATTTGACCTCAGTTCTAGCAGCAGAAAATGTAGTTGGCAATGGAAGTATTTCCATTTCAGATTCATAGTCTATATTTAGGGGGTAACTTTCTTTTTCTTTCAAGAACTTGTGGCAGCTATTTAGATAGCGGCTCTGCATGGGGCAGGAGTGTAGGAAGTTCACCGCTGGACCACCAGGTACCATATTTACTAATCAGAAAGGGAGGTGAGAATTGTTAGAGTCGGCCAGGAGAGGAATGGGAGGTCTTATGGCAGGCTCATTGGAAGCCTGTAAGGCATTAGGAGGAATGGGGGACAGGGTGCAAAGCTGGGCAGGGAGGGAAGGGGACAAGGTGCAGGGAGGGAGGGGGCTGGGTGCAAAGTCTGGAAGAGCAGGGCACTTGAATATAACCGCCCCTCCCAATTTATATTCAAGTCACCCTTTTTTCTTCCTGTTTTGGGGAAAAAAAGGATATCTCGATTTATATTCAAGTTGGTTTAATTTTAAGTATATACAGTACTATTTGAAGCTTTGCCTTTATAAAAGTCAAGTTTTTGCTGTTTGAGTTCTGAGAGCTGATTAAGCAACGTGACATATAACAAAGTTGAAGGATATATGGCAATTAGCCATAATTCAGAATGAGGTTTTAGAACATTTATCAGGATGTGATATGCATTGATATGTTTGTCTTTGTAACAGACTTTTTTCTGGTGAAGTTTAAGTTATCAGATATTAGTTTTTTTGTGGCATCTTTAAATATAATTGAAATGTTTCCATATTTAAAATATTTAAAAGTGTTACCTGTGATCAATGCCACTGATAACTGTTATAGAATACATGGAAATTCATTGTCATGTGCGCTCAAGGCATTGTTTGTGATGAATATGACCTGCATACCTATTGAATGCTCATGTTAACCTTGGCTTCCTGCTTCCCCCCCAAAAAAAAAATAAATCAGTTTTGTCTAATCTAGCATTTTTCCAGAAGTATGGAAATCTGCAATTGTTACTCCTATACTCAAAAAGCCTAATCTTAACCCTACTATTTTTCACCTGCATATTTACCCCTCCCCCCTTTTACAAAACTGTAGTGCAGTTTTTAGCGCATAGAATTCCTATGAGCGTCGAAGCTGTTACTGTGCTACAGTTTTGTAAAAAGGGGGGTTATTTCTTCACTATCACTTTCACATTTTATCAATCACATTTTATCAATCACATTATCAGTCATTATCAATCATTCATTCATTCATGATTCATCAATGATAATCAATCATTATCAATCATCAATCATTACCAATCATTTTATCAATCACATTATCAATCACAATCACATTTTATCAATATAACTTTCGTATTTCTTCAATATCACATATCACATTTTATCACTCCATTTACAATGGGGTACCACTTCTAAGAATTCCTAGACAAGTATGTCATCACTGGTGATGTCATTGCCTCTATATATTGTCTCTCCATGAATCTTGATACATGTCAGTTTTTTATATTTATTATCTCATATATACATTTGTTTTACAGCACCATTTCAACATCATATATACTTTCAAAATTCCCTATATATAGATATTTATTGTGGTTACTTAGTCCCCAATTCTATAAAGGGTGCCTAAGTCCCGCCTAACGCTGAGTGGGACTTAGGCATCCAAAATAAGTGGTTAATGAGCCATATACGGATCTTAATGAGTGATAATTGGCACATGGACATCCAAAGGCACATCCACAATTTCATGGACGCCCACTGGGAAAACTCATGCCTAATGGAATAGGCATGGGCATGGTCTGGGCGAGGCTTCAATATGGGTATCCTTTAATTCATTTGCATAACACTGAGCGACCTAGGGCTTCCATCTCATGCCTACATTGTAGACGAATGAAAACTAGGTCTACTTTTGGGCTTCAGATAGACCCGAGTTCTATGGACGAAACTTAGGCACAGTTTGGACGTCTTTAATGTAATCTGCTAAATAGCTCTCTGGGTTTTTATTTGTGCTTTATTAAGCTCAAAATACATTTAATAAGGCACCACATAAACAGGGCACATCAAAACAGATATATTGCTTGCAAGACCTTCTATTTTTGTGGATAAACAGCTATGCTATTTGTTAATTAGAGAAAACTGAAACAGAGCATTTGAAAAAAACCACAGCATTAGGTTTCTTGCTAAAAAGCTGCCCTTTTTTCTGACTAAACAGTGCTCCAATCAGCTCATTCTTGAAAGCAAGGAAAGTACATGAAAAAATATATAAACTGCATACATAACTTCATTTTCAAAAGCTCAAAACCAGGAAAAACAGATATAGACCTTAGCATGGCTTCATTGCAAATGGAGGTGTACAGCTGCACAATGCTGACCTCATTGTGAGATCATCAAGATGCACCTGCAAAGTAGAATGCCACAATTAAAATATGTGCTGGGATTTGAAACTATGACCTCTAGAAGATTGGAACAGGGCTTTTACCCATTGAGCCACAGCAGCTTCCACTAATGTCTTTCTTCCTCACATCTAATCTAATCTTCTATTTGTGAGTTGCACAAACTCTAAGCGACTAAAGAGTAAACAGGGAGGGAAGGGGAGAAGAAGGAGGAAGGGGACATATAGGAGGAAAGGAGAAAAGGCAGATATTAATTAATTGTCAAAGAGGTAAGTTTTCAGTTTTTTTCGGAAGGAGTAGTTGGCCTCCTTTCTGATAGTTTCTGGGAGATCATTCCAGGTTTTTACTCCCAGATAAGTTATCATGCAGTTGAAAATTTGCTTGTATTGAAGGTTCCCTATGGGCGGTAAGTTCAGTTGAATTCTGTTAAGGATTCTTCTGGATGTAACCTTTCCAAGCCATGTGCTTGGACCTAAAGACTTTTCAACCAGCATTTCCATGTGCTTAGCTCTCCAGCTAGGCCATGCAGCCTTCTAAGAACTATTCAACCAGCATTGTGAGTAAATTTGATCCTTTAACCTTAGAGAAATTTTGTCGAGTTTAGTCCTATTATCTTTGCTCAAAAGGTACTACTGCTTCTACCGACTTTATTGTAATTTCATGCATGCTCTAAAAAGAAAATAAATTTTCAGTTTGTTTATAAATGTTCTGAGTCTTACACCTCCTTTTACGAAACTGCGATAGCAGTTTCTAACGCAGAGAGCCGCGCTGAATGGCCCACGCTGCTCCCAACACTCATTGAGTCTCTATGAGCATTGGGAGCCGCGTGGGCCATTCAGTGCGGCTCCCCGCGCTAGAAACTGCTATTGCAGTTTTGTAAAAGGGGGTTCTTGAATAAATATTCACATATATTATATTTTATTATTATTACAGAGCTGTTTTAATCAAGCGAGCTAACTTTCCCCAAATTAATAGTGCTTTATAAGTTATATTCCTCTATTTGAGAGCGAGATAGCTTATTGGTGGAGTTCCATCCATTTAATAATAATTTTTATAACATTATGAGGATGATATTTCACATAACAGTTAACCAGAGATCTCCAGGAAAATATAGCCTCTATCTGAAATATATCCAGCATTCATAGGTGGATGTTGTTTCTTCTTTTGAGTATTTTGGGGTATGTCAAGAAATGTTCTTACATTACAATTAAGAAAAGAAACATCACAGGACTTAAATATATGTATCAGCTAGTCTTGATCAGAGTTAAGTGATAAACACACCATCAGAATAGCAGGAGCAGCAACTTCATAAGCTAATTTTTCAAGTAAATTAGTTCTCTTTTAATTGATGGTAAATAGATACTGATGGAATTAAATCAGCGTATTCTCTTAATATTTGTCCTGTTGCAGTGGGTCACTGGTTAAAGGTCCGTATACTTAAACTGAATCCCTGCAAAGCTGAGTTGCAATGGATGGGTATGATTGGGAGGCCCCTTAATGTTAGGTCATTGGTGATTGAATAGAAAAATGAAAACCATGGGTTGTAGCCTTGATGTCTTGCTGCTTTTAGCTAGTGTTTTCCTGGATCTGCTCCAGATTTTTCAACTACACCTTTTCCTGAAAACAGAAGACCCAGCTACTTTGAGCCACTTGACAGACTGCTGACTTGGAAAAAGTCCTATGCTCATGTCGCCCCTGTTCAGAGTGCAATTTAAGATTCTTTTGTTGATCTTTAACTCCCTGAATCACTTAAGGCCTAAATATTTGACAGATTTGTTATGCCATTGTGTTCAAGCAATAACTCTCAGGTCCTCTTTACAACTTTGCTTTGTGTCAGAATCCTGCTGAAGCTATGCTGGAATGTAACTGCCAGGTATAAGGCCTTCAAGAAATAATTTTATAAATCTTTTTTCACACACAAATATTTCTTATAAAATTAGGTAATACCTAAAAGTGTATGGGTTCATAGCTGCAGAATAGGTGTACAGAATAGGTTTACAGTTTAGGCCTATTCCTCAGCAGGCATAATTTTGTTACTTATACTGATCAACCTGAGCATTTAGAACACCACAGTACTTGCCCAAGTAGGCTCCTATAAAACTATTCACATGCATCTCTACCTCACTCCTCTCCCACCACCATGTCCAATAATTCTCTCTCCCTCCCTATGCCCAACAATTCTCCTCTTTCTTCATCTCCCCACATGCAGCATCTCTCTTTTCCTCTCTCAGACACCCAATTCTTCCTTTATATTCCCTCCCTCACCTCAGCATCTCTTTCCCTTACTCCCTCCATTCTTCCATCCTATGGCTCATGCTTCCCTCCCTCCATTCTGTGTCCCAAGATCATGCCCCCTCCCTCCTTCCTTCCATCCCCCATTTATCTGAATTTATGCTCCCTCCCCCCAAGCCCCAACATGCCCCTCTCCCTGCAAAGTCCCAAAGCATCCCTCTATCTCCCTCCATCCATTCTGTGCCTCAAGTATGTGCCTTCCTCCAGTGGGTGTTTATCTTCTGGCCAACTTCCTTCTCCTTCTTGCTGCAGTCGTTTATCTGCTCAAAGCTGTGGGCGGCGGCTCTTACGTGCATCCCGCAGCTGTGCCGGAAGCCTTCCCTCTGACTTGGGAGGAGCTCAAATGTCAGAGGGAAGGTTTCCGGCTCAGTTGGGGATACACGTAGGAGCCGCCACCCATGGCTTTGTGCAATGAAACGACTGGTAGGAAGGAGGAGGGAGTTAGCCAGAAGTTAAACACCCACCAGAGAAAAGCACGTACTTGAGGTATAGAAGGGAGGGAGGGAGGGAGGGAGAGGAGCGTGTTGGGACACATTGGCAGAACAGGACCCCCATTCGTAAGTACGAGTCCGACGTAAGTCGGATGTTTGTAGGATGTTCGTAGAAAGGGCACTGTTTGTACCTCATATTACATTTGCATGACAGAGTCGGAGACTGCTTGGAAACTCGGAAAAGGCCATTCTGATAATTGGCCAGTAAAATTACTGGCACACTAAGCCGTCTGGCATGGTAACTTTTGAAGGGGCATGGTAACTTTTGAAAATCCTCCTGTAAGGCGTGATATCTCCTTAATCTCCCAGTGGCTGCTGTCTCTTTCCCTCTTCCCTGAAAGCGAAACTGTCAGTTTCAGATATTGGGATATTCTGAACAGAGCAGTACGCAGATCTGAGGAGTAGACTAGTGGTTAATTCAGTGGACTGTAAATCAATTGTGTGCTCCCAGGAACAGAAAAACACCAACTTTACCTAAATATATAAGCCACCTGCCAGTCTGAAGGCTATTGTTGTGATGTACCTTCAAGTACAGTAGTTATTTTTCTGTTCCTGGAGGGCTCACAATTACAAATTAAAAGAGTTCAAGTAGGATTTGAACCTGTATCTCTTGGTTTAATGTTCACTGCACTAACCACTCTGCTCTGCATGGATGTCTTTATAACCATTCTTCTAAGCATGCTGCCAGATAGATTTCCTTATCCCTGCGTTTTTGCCATTCATATGCTGGGTGTTCTAGTTTTGTAAAATAGCTGTTCATGATGGATGTCCTCATCTCGCACATTTTCAAATGGGAAATCCTGTTGGAAAACACATGTAAGAAGGATGTCCATTTTGGACATTTTGAGCTGGATGTCTCTTCTGACTTGGACATCTTGTCAAAAGTGCTCTTCAAAGCATCCATTTTGTAACTCACTTTGTGAAAAATAATATGAATTTTGTTTTTAACAGAACAAGTACATGAGTATGGTGTGGTAAGGGTACACATATAATTGGTTGAAGGAAATTAGGAAATTGAAAGACTGATGGTAATGGGCCATAGATCCCTTGTTCTAATGCAAAAGGTATTTGTACCATAATACTTAGACAAATAATTAAAATAGAATCAAATGAAAACTAGAATAATCTAATATCAAAGACTACTATTTGGGTTTTGGTCAGGTACTTGCGACCTAGTTCAGCCACCATGAAGATGGTATACTGGGCTGGATGGACAATTGGTCTAACCCAGTAAGGCTATTCATATGTTCTACATAAATTTACCCATGGAATTCTGCACAGAGGTGTGCACAAAGCAGTGCTACTTTATCACTCTCCTTCATTGGCACTCCTTTGTTAGCACGCAGAGCCTCTGGTGCAGGCCTTCTCCTAAAGTGCTCCAAGTGCCACTGTGATGTCACAGTGGGCAGAGCTTGAGCTGTTCTAGGGAGAGTAGTCTGGAAGATGCTTCTGAAAGCAACCCACAATACACCAAATAGTAAGGGCAAAGAGATAGAATACAAAGTCCTCTGGGGCTGAGCTTCTGGAAATAATATACTGCTGACCTGATGGGATAAATGGAGAGAGATGACATCCATTGGAGATTATTCATAAGGTTATTTATGAACAGAGCATTTGTTATAAGAAACAAAAAAATCAAAGATGGAAAAATTGTAAAACACATTCATGTTTTCAGACCAGTTTTCTTATTATCTTTAAAAGTGTATTGTGCTATAAAATTATTCTTCTATGTAACTATATCATTTTTGTGCACAATTGTAGTTTTAAAAATGAACAAAAAGAAGTTAAAAAAAAGGAGTTTATAAATGACAGCTACCAGGAGAGGTAGTGGAGTGCATAGACAGATGAAGTAGACTTCAAAGGAAAAAAAGCAGTGGAAAAAGAGATTAAGTTCTATAAGATGAGTGTAGCAGCCCGACACCACAGTTGCAGCTAACCAGATGATTTGTATGGAAGAAAAGGTAACATCCATGATAAAGCGCAGCCAACAGTCTAGATGATTTGCTGCTCTTTAACTTGTCAATTTGGATTATTAAATCTTCCAAATTCACTGAGATTTCTTTCTGTTCTTCCATATAATTAGCCTTAAATACCATTTTTGACATAGGCAGCTCTCCTATATCCTTCTTAGTAAAGACTGAAACAAATAGTTCATTTACTTTCTCTGCTATGGCCTTGTCTTCCATGAGTGATCCTTTTACTCCTGGATAATCTAACAGTCCAACAGACTCCCATACAGGCTTTCTGCTTCTAATGTACCTGAAAAGGTTTTTGCCTGTATAGCATGTTTCTTTTCAAATTCTCTTTTAGCCTTTTTTTTTTTTTTTTTAAATCAATGTCTTGACACTCGATGAAGTTACATGGAACTACTTTTAAAACCAATAGGAGGAAATTTTTTTTCACTCAGAAAATAGTTAAGCTCTGGAACATGTTGCCAGAGGATGTGGTAAGAGTGGATAGTGTAGCTGGTTTTAAGAAAGGATTGGACAAGTTCCTGGAGGAAAAGTCCATAGTCAGTTATTGAGAAAGACATGGAGGAAGCCACAGCTTGCCCTGTATCGATAGCATGGAATATTACTACACCTTGGGTTTTGGCCAGGTAATAGTGACCTGGATTGGCCACCGTGAGAATGGGCTACTGGGCTTGATGGACCATTGCTCTGACCCAGTAAGGCTATTCTTATGTTCTTATTATAGAGCTGTCCCGGGATAGAAAAGACCTGACAGTTTTTTTTTGTTTTTTTTAGGACTGAACTTTCTTTTATCCAGCAATCCAGCAAAAGTAATGTAAATGTGCAAGCATTCCCATAGAATGTTTATGCATGAAACTGATTGGCTGGAACAATCCAGGAAGCTGGCTGAGGAATGACAGGGTTAAGAAAAAAACCAAAACCAACTGAAAGATCTTGAAGAGAGGAGAGTTTGTGAATGAGTGCTCTGTGAGAGAAACATTTAGGGCTCCTTTTACTAAGCCGCGTTAGGGCTTTAACATGCGGAATAGCGTTCGCTAGCGCACAGTAATTTCCTGCATGCGATAAAAACGCTAGCGCACCTTAGTAAAAGGAGCCCTTAGTTAGAGAAAGAGTAGTGAAAATAAAGTTGTATAAGAGAGAGTGAGGTTTAGGTTCATTAGGTAGAGAAATATTTATTTTATTTTATGTAGAAAGGCATACAGTATTAGGTTCCTGTGCTTATGCAGGTATATTCCATAGCTGCACACACTGTTAGGGAGATAGTTTCTCTCCTTTTTATTTATTTTAGCATAAGTTTAGGAAGAAGAACAAGTGAAAATATACAAGCAAGAAGGAGGAACGGAAATTAAAGCTGGAAGAAAAACTAAGTGCAGGAAGATTAAAGTGAGACCTTTTACACAGACAGTACCTGTAAAACCCCCATACTAATTATTTGTGAATACACTTATAATACTGAATCCAGTTATTTGGGTAAATAGGAGACAAATGTACACAGATTTAACTTGTTCAAATTCTTAAATTGGTTTTAAAGGGTTTTAAAATATTTTATTTGAGCAAACTGCAATTAAAGAATCTTTTGCAATTTAAAAAGAAAAAAAACCCAACATTTGTGCTATTTGTAACATTGAGTCTGATTCTCAATTAATTTCAAATTTCACCCCAGTCAGGTTCTTCTTGACAAATAACTCAGTCATGATTTGATTGGTGCATTTCTCTATTCAGACCTCATTTGTACACTCTACATCTAGCCTGAGGTAACTTGGCTATACGACTACATTAAGAATAAAGTAAGGCTGGTGTTACAGAATTACAGACTGAGGCTGGTTACATTATGTTCTTATCTAATTTGGCAGTGTATTCAAATTTTTTTCCATTCTTTTATTTTTTGTTATGTTAAAGTAAATCATTCCAGTGCATAGTTATCAATGTGGGCTAAACTATTAAGACACTATTTTAACACTAAGGGCTCCTTTTACGAAGGTGCGTTAGGGTCTTAACGCACGTAATAGCGCGCGCTAGCCACTACCGCCTCCTCTTGAGCAGGCGGTAGTTATTCAAGTAGTGCGCGCTAATCCGGTACGTGCGCTAAAAATACTAGCGCACCTTTGTAAAAGGAGCCCTAACTTGTGCTATTTTAGCACAGGTCCCATTTTATGCAGAGATCCAGTTACTAACAATTGGGGTTAACAGTAAAATAATATGTCATAACAGTAGCCAACATTGATATCATCCCCCCCCCCCCTCAATCTCTTCATTCAAACTAGCAGGACATAAAGATTGCAAGATTTTTGTAGCCATCTAGGTCTCACTACGTCTGGGTAGGTAGGACTGACATTTCAGCCATCATGCTATGGCATTCTGTGGGGTGTGCTGTGAAATCTGCAGTTTGTCTTTATATATAGTGGGTCATCCAACCTGATTGGCTGGAGCTTGAGGTGATTGAGATAGGAAAGTTTGTTGGTCACAAATTTGAATTTTGGAGGGAAAGAGCATTGGTCACAATTTTAATTCTGGCAGAAAAGTTCGTTGGCACAATTTTTTTTTTTTTAAATTCTTTATTCATTTTAAAATCATATACATAGTGCAAACATCTGACCAAACAAATAATATACCAAACTGCACTCTAATTCAATCAGATATTATACAGTTATTAAAACCCTCCTGGATGTGTATAACACTCTTTCAAAAACCAAATGGAAATAATATTAATATATCATAACTTGCAATATTTTGTTAATGGGCCCCAAATTTCTTTAAATTTGCTGTGATGACCCCTCTGTATAAAATAAATGTTTTCAAACTTATAAAGTTGACAGACGGACTCCCACCAAAAACTATAATTCAAGTTATCCCGATTTTTCATTATCATCTGCATGGCCACTCCTGTCATGATGAGGAGCAATTTATTTTGATTTGCATTTATAGGTTTTTGTTGAACAATGTCGTTCCAAATAATATTATATCGTATGATATTGCTAGTGGAACTTCCAATATCTTAATAATTTGACCCCAAATGGTTTTCCAGAAGTTGAGTATCAAAGGACAGTAATAAAGCAAATGATCCAACGTCCCTATATCAAGATGATAATGCCAGCATCTAATAGATTTCGAACTATCCAACCTATGCAACTTAACCGGTTTTAAAAAATTCTGGCAGGAGAGAGCTGGAAACTTTGAGAGGGAGGAAAAAAGGCATTTGTCCTTGGCCTTCTTTTTGTGCTAATTTCTTTTGGATGAGCGGTTGCCATGTTTTGTTTATAGAGAGCCCTTTATCATCACTGAAGTTATTGGGGTGTCTTCTTATCTCTATTATCACGAAAGGTCTTCTTTCCCCATGACTTTGTGTTCTCAAATCTAATCATATGACCAGTTTACTTGCCATGGAGGGCTACAGCTGATTTTTCTGTGTTACATAGCTTGTGGTGTCTCTTGAGCTCTTTCAGCTTTCCCTCTACAGTGCAACCAGTATACCAATATAAGATTGGCTGCAGCTGAATGGGATTTCGTACACTCTAGGGGTTTGGAGCAGAAATAACCGGTCTTTCTCAAGTGAGTGCAGATGCAAGGTTCTGTGGTGCACTGTAGGTTGTTTTGATGTTATTTTTCTTTAGTAGTTTTCCTATGTAATCTGATACTCCTTGGGCCATTTTTTGTTCTGTCGCAGCATTGTCCTCTGATGGTTGTTGGCAGTTGGTTTCCTGGATCAGGTTGTCCAGAAGTTTTAGGGCTTGAGAAGTAAACCTTCTGCTATAGTTGTTAGCAAGGAATGTGTCGTGGAGGGTGCCGTTTTTTTTCTGAAAAGCTGTCCTGGTCACAAACTCGTGAAGGGGCATAATCGAAAAGGACATCTAAGTCCGTTTACGTCCATCTCGCAAGTCGTCCAAAGTAAAAAAACAGCTTGAGACACATTTTCGAATGATACGTCCAACTTTTTTTTCATTTTGAAAATCGTCTAATTAAACGTCCTGCCGATCTGATCATCCAAGCCACTAAATCGTCTATCTTTATACCACATTTCCTTCTAACTTTCCGTCCAAGTCCAAAACGCCTAGAACAAGCCCTGTTGCACGTGGGAGTTGTCTGCAAAGTGATGGACTGATCACCCAGACATACCACCTAAATAATGGGGTACTTTACAGGGCACTGCTGTGAACTTCACAAAAAGGATGCCATGTCTTCTCCTCCCTAGAGCTCCCTTATAGGTTATGGTGAGCCCCCCCAAACCACCTCCAGAATCCCCTAGACCCACTCATCTACCACCCCAATAGCCCGTATGGCTGCAGGAGCCACTTATATGCCAGTACAAAAGGGTTTTGGGTGTGTATAGGGGAGTGCACATGTTTAAGTATCAATACAGTGATTACAGGGGCTTATGGGCATGGGTCCTCCTCTCCATGAGTCCCTAACCCACCCTCAAGATGACTTAAGCTGCCTCTGAGCTGGACAACTAGGCTTTCCTATGCCAGGCGGCCAGGTGATGATGGTCTGGAGGCTGAATTTTAAAGTTATGATTAAAATTTTTATGGGGGTGGGGAGGTTGGTGATCACTAGGGTAGTGTGTGGGAGTCTGTGTTATGTGTTTGCAGTGCTTATCTCGTGAGTTTAGGTGGGTTTTTGTGACTTAGACCATGTTTTACATGGTTCAAGTCACAACGTCCAAGTTCCGTCTAGGCTCTGTTGTTAAACTTTCGGTTATACATGCTGTACGACTAAGTCTAAGCCGGCCCACGTTATGATTAAAATTCAAGCACCTTTCCAGCGACATCGTACCGCTGCTGTGGCACCTTGCTGAAGAGCTTATGAGCACATTTAAATATTTAAAAGCTTTTAAATGTTATATGAAGATACTATTTGAGAAACTTGCCCAGTATTGATGAGAGGGGTTTTTTTGTGTTTTGTTCTATTTTGAAAGTATTGCCCCCTCAAGTGGACTGAAATTTAAAATCCCCGGTCTGTTTGGATCAAACCTACATCCATCTTTGGCATAAAGTTTTAATATTCCAGTCTCTTTAATTTTTCTACTTTCTTCTCAAATCTATCTATTGTTCCATGGTCCGGCATCTCTGTCCTTCCTTTCTCTTTCTCTCCCCTGGATGTCCAGCATCTCTTTCCTTTTTTTCCTCCCCATCCCTGCAGTCTAGCATTTCGCTAATGATCTGCCTCCTGTGATCCCCCAGCGTTTCTCTCTTCCACGAGATCTGATAAGGCAGCTACTCTTGCACTCTTCAGGCCACCAGCAGCGTGAGTGAAGTAAACACACTGCCTTCAGTGGTCTGGAGCTTTCCTTCTGCTACTGCTTTGTGCCTAGATGGGGACAGGAAGCAGTAGAGGAGGGAAAGCTTCCAGGCCATGGAAGGCAACGTGTTTACTTCACTCACACTGCCAGTGGTCCAAAGAGTGAAAGAACAACTGCAGCGATGGATCCCACCATCTTTCCTTTTCTCAACTACCGTTTCATCCAGCATCTCTCTCCCTCCATCCCCACCATCCCAGAGTCCACCATCTTGACCATTATCTTCCCAACTGTCCTATCCAGTATCTATAAACCCCCTCTCTCCATACCACCTCTTGGGTCTAACTTCTCTCCCTTTTTTTCCCTCCCTCCATCCCATTGTCCACCATCTTTTCCCTCTCCTCTGTTTCCAGGCCCATTATTTCTTCCCCATCACCTCCCCCCTCAGTCCAGCACCTCCCCTTCCTCACAGCTTTAAGCCCCCCCCCCAAATACTGGTATGTTTCCCCCTTGTCTCCACCCTCAACTGCCATGCCCCTGGCCTTTCCAGTCTAATTTTAAAAAGTATTTACATTCTGCAGTGTTTTTAAGTGGTGCTGCAGTGTTTTTAACAGGCTGACCATAGCTTCCGCTGTACTTTCCTTCTGCTGTGGTCCCACTCCTCCTCTGATGTAACATCATCTTTCGGTCTGGGATGGACCGCAGCAGAGGGAAAGTGCAGTGGAGGCCACGGCCAGCCTGTTAGAAACACTGCAGTGCTGGCAATCCTCTGCAGACCAGGGGGATGTTGGATGAGGGTGGAGACAAGGAGGAGATATGTTGGCTTCGGGGTCCCCCTAAAGTCACAGAGCCAAGGGCAACTAGTGTGTCGGCGATCATGTGAGGTCCCCAAAATATTGGGGGATGGGAAGGCACCCACAGAGCTGGTGCCTATGAATCTGTGTAGCGTGTATGATTCTATGTATAATTCTACAAGTTACTTGCCTAGAACTCCGATATGCGAGAATTTTGTGGGATATAATATTGCACATAACATAACACACTTTATTCTTTGGCATTTGATACTTATTTATAGACTCGGGCCCCATTCCCCCAGCCTACCCACTTGAGCCTTCCCAAACAGCTGAGCTACAAACTGCTTATGGTTTTCAGTATAATTTAATGCTGATAATGCCCAAATCTACCTCTCCATACCAGAAATTTCACCAAGAATCCAGGCCCTAGTCTCTGCCTGCTTGTCTGACATTGCTGCTTGGTTATCTCACTACCATCTGAAACTAAACATGGTCAAGACTGGACTTCTTATCTTTCCTCTTCCCCCTTTTGTCTGTGTCTGTGAATAACACTCTCATCCTCACTTTCTCCTCGGTTCATAACCTTGGGATCATCTTTGACTCCTCTCTCTTTTTCCCTACACATATCCAATATCACAATTTTCCCTTTCTTTTTGAGCACACTGCCAAAACCATTATCCACATTGTCATCACTTCCTACTTAGATTACACTTGTTCCTCTCAGGTCTCATCACTTCACTTCCTGCTTAGATTATTAGTACTTGTTCCTCTCAGGTCTCCCACTAAACCATCTCTCTTTCCTTCAATCTATTAAAAATTCTGTTTTACAATTTATCTTCTGCCAGTGTTGCTACCCTTTCATAACCCCTCTTCTAAAGTCACTTTATTGGCTCCCTATCCATTTCTGTATACAATTAAAACTCCTCCCACTGACTTACAAGGGCATTCATTCTGCAGCTCTTCAGTATCTCTCCCGACACCCCTCCTTGGAAACCTCATTCATCACTCTTATTTGTATGCTTCTCTTCCATCTTGCTGTGCATATTCCTGAAATAGATTTTGTGGTTTATCACACTCTGTTTCTGAGGAGGTACTGAAAAGTTCTCATCCCAACTAACTTCCTAAATTCTGAGTATTATTTTGCCGCTGTAGCTGAAAAGAGTGTTATTTTTATTTTGCAAAGTGGCAATTTGGCAATGCTATGTTTTGACATTGTTTCAGATCATGATTGAACCATGTGAACAAAAAGTGTAGAATTTTCAAGTATGGAACTCTGAGCCACCATGAAATTCCTATTCCTAGAGAAGAAAACTCCAAAGGAAATCCATGAATGTATGAGGCAAACATTAAGGGCTCCTTTTATCAAGGCGAGCTACAGGGGTTAGCGCGTCGGACATTTCATCACGCGCTAACCCCCGCGGCAGCCTAAAATCCTAAAGCCTCGTCAGTGGAGGTGTTAGGTACTAGGGCGGCAGGCGGTTTAACGTGCGGTATTCCGCATGTTAAACCGCTACCGCGCTTTTGTAAAAGGACCCCTAAGTGACAAATGCCCATCATACTCCATAGTGAAGAAATGGTGTGCAAACTTTCAGAGTGAAGATTTTGAGACCGAAGATGCAGCAAGGTCTGGGAGGCCTAAAATAGTGTCAACTCCTGAAATTGTTGACCATGTCCTTGACCTGATTTTGGCAGATCAACGAATATCAGCTAAAACAATTACTGAGGCACTGCAGATATCCAGGGAATATGGGTGTATAATCCTCAAGCAGCTGGATATACAGAAGCTGTCAGCCAAGTGGGTGCCCAAATGTTTGAATGCTGATGAGAAATGACATCGAGTAGACATTTCCAAGTTGATTTTGTAGCATTTTCAGTGAGCTGGTGCCAACCTTTTGGAATGACTAGTTTCCAAACCTTAAACATAATTTGAAAGGGTGCAGTATTTCAGCGGAGCAGTATTTCAGTGACCAGACATCAGAGTATTTTTTGGAAGGCTTACAGAAACTTCAGATATAAGCACAAAGAGAAAAGCACAAAACCAGCAACAAAACAGGCAAAGAGAAACACTCTCATATGTTGCGCTCCCAACAAGGCTATTCACGTACACCTTACCAACATGTATATCACTAGTCCCCCGAGGAAGGCTTATGCTGAAACTGGGATCCTAGCTGGGACCATAACAGATGAGAGTGTTTCTCTTTGTTGGACTAATAAATGTGGCTTTATCAGTTGTTTTAAGACATCTCACTACCCTCAATGTTTTGTTACAGAAACTTCAGACATGACGTGCCAACTGTGTTGAACTTAGAGGTGAATATGTGGAATAACTTGTAAATTTCATGGCTTCATATCATTCCCTTCTTGGTCGGGCTGAGAACTTTTCAGCATCCTCTCATAGCCCTATTCAAATCCAGGCGAAAAGCATACTTTTTAGAGGCCACTTTTAATTCTTAACCCCTTATCCACCTATGTTATTTAATGAGTCCCTTAATAAATGTAACATTCTGAGCTCTTATTTGTCCTATTTTCTTGAATAGATTGCAAGCTGTGTTGAGCAGGGATGTGGCTTATGTACTTGTACAGTGCCACCACTGTCTTGTGGTGCTATAGAAATTAGTAGCAGTGGTAAGATACAAAGTTAGATTGTAAGCCTTGCAAGATGGTGCTGGGATGGTGCAGAATTTTGGGAGGGGGACACATAGTCCACCAGAAAACTGTTATTTGGGTGCCCTCTATAGCAGTAGTTTCCAACCCTGTCCTGGAGGACCACCAGACCAGTCGGGTTTTCAGGATAGCCCTAATGAATATGCATGGAGCAGATTTGCATGCCTGGTACCTCCATTATAAGCAGATCTCTCTCATGCATATTCATTAGGGCTATCCTGAAAACCCGACTGGCCTGGTAGTCATCCAGGAGAGGATTGGGAACCACTGCTATATAGCATGGGAGCTCGGGCCAACAGCTCTGGCTGTACACCCCTATCAATGGCACTGGTGAAATACCTACTGTTCCCAAATGTACCTTATCCTGAGCTACTACCAGTCCAAAATACAGCTCTTAGACTGATTTACTCGCTGAAAAAATATGACCACATTACCACCGCCTTCCGAGCTTCACACTGACTCCAAGTACTAGCACGCATACAATACAAATTTTACTGTACCCTATTCAAAGCTCTAAATGGAAATGGACCAAGCTATCTGAGCAAACGCCTAAATAGGAAAAACACATCCGGACCAAGGAGAACTCATGTGCACTGTACCCACCCCCAATCAAAGGTATACAAAGCAAAAAAATATATATGACGGACTATTAGCCACCAGAGCAGTAAAACTAGACCGCTACTTCTCCAATCCGCTGACTATGACACCCAACTACAAAACAATTCAGGAAAGAACTTAAAACCTTTCTATTCAAGAAATTTGTCAAATGATCTAACTGAACGTGATCGACCCTCCATAGATCCCGACGCATACTTCATCTATTAACCATGTGTTCTCCCTGGAAATGCCCAGGCCAACTCTTGTAAACCGTCTAGAACTGAAAGGTATTGGCGAGATAGAAGGCATCAATGTAATGTAACTAAATCTAAAAAATAAAAAAAATCCTAGAGAAAACATGTTCTCATTTGCCTTAACTCTACAGGATACTTTGCAAGACTCTGCTTAATTGTTTACATTTCCCCTTTTCCTTCTGCTGGGAGAATATAAATCTATATAATCCTGGCTTCCCTGGATTAAGCAGTGTTAACACAGCAGAGATGCTTCAAGGTTTCCACATTTACATGTGGTTAAATGCTAAGGACCTTAATTGGGATTCTATTGTGTACTCAATGTGAATGAAGAATTTCTATATAGATGCAAAGTAACCTAGTTAAGATTTCCAAGAGTTCATGTCTTTCATTCCATGTTGGGGGCTGGGGAATGATGCCTGGGGTCTGGCAATTCTTTATAGATATTCCTTTTCACTAGCCTGCTTGGAGCCTTTGTTTCATCAGTATTGTTGGAGGTTATTTTATCATTCTTTACCTGCAAATTTCCAAATGCCATTATGGTGTTATAAGTTATGAACAGGAAAAGACAATTAAAATACCCATCTCAGTTAACTAGAATTGTGCAATTTGCATAGTCATATCTTCTGAATAT
Source organism: Geotrypetes seraphini (assembly GCF_902459505.1). Lineage (NCBI taxonomy): Eukaryota > Metazoa > Chordata > Amphibia > Gymnophiona > Dermophiidae > Geotrypetes > Geotrypetes seraphini. Next base: position 195,210,591 of record NC_047085.1, read on the forward strand.
ATGTAGAACATTGTGTATAGGCTGGATTTTTTTTTTTTTTTTTTGAGTCAGAGCAATAGTTTAAATAAGTTGGACTTGTGTAGACAGGTTCTCAGTTTGGGTTACTTCAAAGAGATACCTGCAACCAACTCAAAGACTGATAGATTGGCAGCCTATTTTTGGTGCCTGGATTTCATAAAAACTTTCAGCCAAGGGTGTGAGATGAGAAGGAGCAATATTTTATTTATTATCATGCAGTTATATTTATTTATTAAATTTTCTATACTGTTCTCCCCAGGGAGCTCAGAACGGTTTACATTAATTTATTCAGGTACTCAAGCATTTTTCCCTGTCCGTCCTGGCATGCTCACAATCTATCTAATGTACCTGGGGCAATGGGGAATTAAGTGACTTGCTCAGGGTCACAAGGAGCAGTGTGGGTTTGAACCTACAATCTCAGGGTGCTGAGACTGTAGCTTTAACCACTGCACCACACTCTGAGACCTAGAGAGGTAAAATGACCTGACATGCCAGCTAGACTTGAATAATGCAAGCTAAGATGCTTAGTCCCACTTAACAGCCTACCACATACACATTAAACATAAATGTCACAGCAGCTGCATCATTATACTGTCTTTATTCAAAGTCTGCAGGGAGTCCCAGACAGTTTCACACTAGGACACAACAATGACAGCCCCAGTGATGTTTCCTGCTGACTCATACTTTCTGGTGTTTGTTTTTCTTATTTCCCCATAAAAAAATTTTCTGGAAAGTCCAGATGTTTACTTCTGGTTGTTTTAGTCTTTCATATACTGTGCAACAATTTACAAATTTATATTATGTAGGACAGGCAAGGTTGTTGTTTTTTTTTCACTCAGCGCATAATTACATAAGCAGTGGAATTTGCTACTGGAGAATCCAGGTCCAGGTACAAGTGACCAACATAACAAGGTTCAAAAGAGCAGTTTAGACAAATTCTTGGAGAAAAAGTTCATTAGAAAAATATTAACCAGGTAGACATAGACAGCCATTGCTCATCTTTGCAAATGAGCTATGAGAAATACCAGTAGATCTACTTTTTGGGATTTGCCAGGGACATGTGAACTGGATTGGCCAGTTTTGGAGACAGAATATAGGGTTCAGTGGACCATGGCCTGATTCAGCAAGACTTTACTTATATTCTGCATTATGGGATTGATTCAGCCCGGTTCATAGACAACAACGCGGAAGACAAAGGCGCGCGCTGACAACAGCGCAAGATGGAGGCGCGCGCCGAAGAAAATTACTGTTTTTAGGGGCTCCGACGGGGGGTTTTGTTGGGGAGCACCCCCAGTTTACTTAATACAAATCGTGCCGGCGTTGTGGGGGGTTTGGGGGGTTGTAACCCCCCACATTTTACTGTAAACTTAACTTTTTCCCTAAAAACAGGGAAAAAGTGAAGTTTTCAGTAAAATGTGGGGGATTACAACCCCCCAAACCCCCCACAACGCCCCTACAATGTGGCGTGATCTGTATTAAGTAAAGTGGGGGGGTTCCCCCCCACGTCCCCCCCCGTCGGAGCCCTAAAAACAGTAATTTTCTTCGGCGCGCGCCTCCGCGCTGCGCTCAATTGTCTGCTCACGCCTTTGTCCCGGTGCGCTTTTGACCTGACACCATATTTCCCAGGTACACTTTTCAGTGGTCCCTTATATGCGTAATCGCAATACATTCACAGGTGTAAATGTTGTGCCTGTGAATGCATTGTGATTACACAACTGGAGCTCCTTATTCATTCTTGTACAAAACTTGTATGGGTATCATCTGATATGAACTCCTGATGAAGGCAGGAAAACTGAAACACAGCTTGTGTTGAGTCCCATATATGAATTATATTAATAAAGAGCTTTGAAAGAATTATTTACTTCGTCACTCTCCATTTGCCTTTTATTTTGACTCCCACCTGTTTTGAACATTTTTCTGCCATAATAAAACATTTAAGAATATGTCCAGGAAACAAGTTAAACATTTGGGGCTAGACCTGTTTCATGAATGAATAAGTGCCAAAAAGTACCACTGGAGGGATGTAAGCATGGCTCCCCCCACATTCTCCTAACGGTCACTGACCCACTCCCACTCCCTAAAGATGTGAATGAAACAGTACATACCTGCCTGTATGATAGCTTCAGATGTTATGGCTAGTCCTAGCAGAGCAACAAGCAGGTTCCAGGAGTAGCCTGGTGGGCAATGTAGTTAACTATAGAGATGGGGACTCAGGCCCATACTGCATTCTAACCACTACACTTATGGTGGAATCTGTGACCCTTCCAAACTCCACCCAAATCTCACATGTGAGGTGTCTGTAGGCATAAGGGCTGTTGGGGTGGTATACAGTTGGGTCTAGTAGGTTTTGGGTGGGTTTTGGAGGGCTCACAATACACCATAAGGGAGTTATGGTGAGATGTGTATCTGGGAACGTTTTTGTGAAATTCACTAAAATGCCCCCTATGGTGTCCCACTGCTCTACTTGAATGTCAGTGTGGCCAGTGTAGTACAAATGATGGCCCCTCCTACATCCCAATGTCTTGGTCATTTTTCATTTGGATAGGGTGTGTTTTTTTTAATGGTTGAAAAGGATAGATGCACAGAGCACATTTTCAAAAATAAACAAAAAACAAGATAGATGTTTTGCAGTTTTTAAAATGGCAATATTTGCAACTGGATTTTTGTGCATAATCAACAAAATGTTTCAGCAAGATGTCATATTCAGTGTATTCAGCAAGACGTCATATCAAAAATGCCCCTCTTTATGTGTTTAATCGTGCAATTAAAATTTTTAATTGATGTGGAGCCCTAATTATAGATATATATATAACTATATAAACACATACTCATATCTATATATTGTTTAATAAGATTGGCCAGTATGGTCAGAGCTTAAGGGGATAGGGGACAAACTTTGACCCCATTTCATTCTCTGATTGAAATAGCTTGTGATTCACTGCATAAATCTGTGTCATTCATATCTTTGGAGTATCTATATTGTAAAACTTGCATCCAAATTTCAAACGGTGTTCCAGAATTTCTTCTGATGATATAGTTTGCAAACTGAGAACATTGTAGAAGAAGCCTAAAACAGAATTAATTTGATGTATCTATATAAATTTTTCTTCTGCTGATTCTTCTGCAAAATAAAAGTTTACATTGAATTTTATCTTGGAGCTACCAGTAAGCCCATTGCTTTATATGTGAACTACTTGCTTTGTCTCCTAATATGGATTGGATCTGATTCAAAATGTGTCAGTACTGCCAACTCCTTAGCAAGTTGTATACATCTACAAGTGTTTTTGAAAATCCTTTATCACTTCTTCAATCCAAATGAAACTTCTTAGTTCCTCTCAGTAGTTCAGTAGCATTTGGTATGTCTAGTTCCTCTGCCTTAAAGGATGTCATGTGACACAAGAGAAACACAAACTTGAAATTAGAAAGCTTTTTTACAAGCACTTGTATATTTACTTGTAAAGTATGTCCACCTGATTTTGTTAAGATAATGTCATGAGTGATTTCAATTAAGAATCTTACTTATCACCTAGTTGATAGCAGTGAGGTTTCAAAGCATAAAATTGACTTTTCCATCTTGGTTCATTATAAGTCTAGACAATTCAATGGTGGACAGTTCTACAGAATAATAGTGTACCTATATTTAGGCTCTATTCTATAAAGGTGACATGGGGACGAATCCCCATCCCTGTGGGATCTCAATATCCCCATCTAGTCCCCATGAGTTCTACCCCTGTCCCTGCCCTATTCCTGCAAGCTCTGCCTTAACCTCACAAGCCTCAAAAACTTATGATTTTAAAGTGTTCGAGGCTTGTGCAAATGAGAACAGAGCTTACGGAATGGGGCAGAGGCAGGGACAGAGCTCACAGGGATGGGACGGGGATAGAGGGATCCCACAGAGACGGGGAAAACTTGTCACTGTGTCATTCTCTAGCGCTGTCTACCTTCTTTCATACAATACTAGCATAGTAGCTAAAATACATGGGACAAATATTCAGAAAGGCTCTGATTCTATGGTTCATAGTCAGTGGCGTGCAAGACACCAGCGCGCCGACAATCCAGCGCTGACAATTCAGCGCAAGACAAAAACTCGCCGCTGAAAGCCGCCGAAAAACTTATTTTTTAAGAGCGCCAACGGGGGATGTGTTGCTGCTGTTGAGGGGGGTGTGGGGAGGTGCAACCCCCCACATTATAGAGAAAACGGAACAGTTTCTGATTTTTTTCAGGAAAAGTTCCGTTTTGTCTATAATGTGGGGGTTGCACCCCCCCACACACACACACCCAATGGCAGCACGAACATAATGCATTAAAGTGGGGGGGTTTCCCCCACACCCCCTGTTGGAGCTGTTACAAAATAAGTTTTTTGGTGGCGCGCTTCTGTCTTGCGCTGAATTGTCAGCGCGCTGGTGTCTCGTGCACGATTATCCCGTCACCGATTCTATAAATGGTGCCTGAAGTAATGCGCCTAGATGGGCTCATTTAGTTGATCTAGGAGCCTAACTTAATTTTTCAATTGGTCTTAATCAGCACTGATAAAACACCATTAAAAAAATAATTAAAAAAAATAATTGTCTGATAGGCACCTACCACTTTGAGGTAGGCCTCTACTCTGAGGCACCTACCAGAAAGTAGGTGTGGTTAGGGGTGGATTCTGGGCAGTAGGGCCCTGATTCTCTAACTGGCACCGATGTCAGCAGCTACCTTAATAACGGCTGCCAATTGTGTGTCAATCACACAACAATACCGGTTAAAGAATTGCACCTCCGACGAAGGGGTCTATGACAATTGGTGGGGTGACAATTGGTAGAATCTTCCTAAATGTCCCTAAATTGTCAGAAATGTCAAAATTAAAAGTCTAAATAGTTCATGCCTTGCCATCAGTTAATCATGACAGGGGAATCTCTGATCAGATGAACAGGCAGGACTCCCCAAAACTATGGCTTTGGGGAGTCCTGCCAGCTCAGCTGATTTGGGATTCCCCTGCCGCGATCAGTTAAATCAGTAGGGAGATCCCAAATTCCTCTCTCCCCCTCCCACCCATTGATCCCCCCTAGCCCCATCCCACCAAGCTTGACACCCCTCCACACACCCCAACATCCCCACACACTCCTCCACATACCCTTATATCTTGCATCTTGGGATGCACTGGGAGGCTCAGGGCCTTGAGCCTATCCCAGTGCATCCCAGGACCTTAGGTCCCCTCCCAGTGCCACTGACACTCTTCCACACCCTCTGATATCCCCACATACCCGGCCACATCCTCGTGTACCTTTGGATGAAAAATCAGCAGGAGTGATACCCACTCCCTCCTGTCAATAGGGCTGCCTCTTCATAATGCCAGCTCTTCCCCCTCCAAGTGCATCTTGGGATGCACTGGGAGCGGCAGTTATGCCAGTCGGGCTGATGTAAGTGCTCATAGCTAAATGACAGAGATATACATGTAACTTCTCAGCAGCATCACTAACAACCAAATCCAAATAATTTGCACTGAAAAGAACCAACAAAGCTTATGGATAAATATTTAAAATTCTTCACTGTACACCTTTCCCTTTCATATTGCTTCCATTATCATAGCCTTGACCACTTAAGTTTTCAATAGGCAAGGACGTCTCTTCTAACTAGTGAAGAATAGGGTTTCTCATACTAGCAATAGTTCTATCCTTGGGTGGCACAAATCCAAAGAAATGTTCCTGTGTAAATACAGGTTCACAATGATCAGAATCTGAATCTATGTCGACAAAGCAAAGTATCATTGTCATTTGTTTGACATGGTCTGCATCTGGTGTACAATCTAGAATGACTGAAAAGTATTTGAGAGCAGATATGAAGATTTATTTTTGTTAGCACTGGATAAGAGCTGATTTGAGTTTATTCTGCATGTCTTTTCCAAGAAAGTAGATATCTATTTCAGCATCTCTTATCATGCAAAGATGTTCATTCATAACAATATTTGTTAATATCAATAGAGATGCTTTCTGCATTTGATTTAGTTAATTATGTGACTTTAGTGGAATGATTAAGAAGTTATGGTATGGCTAGGAAAGTACTAGACTGGTATAAATCTTTTATTGTGGATTGATGCTTTCAAGTTGGCATAACGGGGTGTCATTGAATCGGGTGCTGATAGGTACAGGTATTCCTAAGGTTCAGCATTATCTGCCTTTTGTTTAACCTCAAATCCAACTTGACAGAGTATGTTTCAGTTTAATTGCAGTTAAACATCATACAACAACCAAAACATTCCCAGCTGTCATTCAAAGTTATCAATTCTTCTAATCTTTTTCATTATATGCATGTGACATAGAACTAATCTATTTTCATCCTATATAATAAAGCCCTAGCCGCGCATGCGCACACTTACCTGTGTGCTTCCGTGATCTCTGAACTGTGATCAGTAGGTCTGTGGTGGCAGGAGTGCGCATGCGCACATATATCGCTTCCTCTCTCCATGGACGCCAGGACTGGCCTGCAGCACTGGACTCCCTGCTCTCCACCTCCTCAAGCAAAAATTAAAAGCTGCGGTGTCGGCTCCTCTCACGAGCCGCACCAGCATCGGAGAATGTTTCTGACGCTGGCGGGGATCGTGAGAGGAGCTGCTGCGGCACTTTTAAACTTTAAAAAAACCCTTCGGCTGCAGCAGGCTAGCCTGCGGGAAGGGAAGGGGGGCCAACAAAGAAAAAGACTCCAGCCACAGGAACGCAATAAGGGAAGGGAGGGGCTTGGAGCAGGCTAGACCATGGGAAGGGAAGGGGAGGGGCCAAACGGAGCAGGCCAGATCGAAGCAGGACAGAACACAGTAAAAGAAGGGGGAGGGGGCAAACGGAGCAGGCCAGATCGCAGTAAGAGAAGGGAAGGGAGGGTGGGGGAAAATACTGCTACTGCTGCACAGGGACCTGGAGGGGAAGGGAAATACTGCTGCTGCTTCAGCACAGGAAAGTGGAGGGGGGGAGGAGGGAAATGCTGCTGCTGCTGCACAGGGAAGTGGGGTGGAAATGCTGCTGCACAGGGAAATGGAGGGAAAGAATGACAGACAGACAGCAGGAGGGAGGGAGGCAGGAAGAAAAACACAGGGGCAGGGAGAGGGACAGAAAGGCAGAGAGAAAGGGGGCCAGAGAGAGAGACAGTGGGAGGGAGAGAGACAGAAAGACAGACAGACATATATTCTAGCACCCGTTAATGTAACGGGCTTAATGACTAGTACCTAATAATGTCATGAATTCTAATAAGGACATATCTTTTTGTATTGTATATTGTGCACCAGGGAATTTGGAAGCAGATTGTTCTATTTTGTTGGAAATTTTTATGGGTCTGCAAGTTGATATGAGAACTTTATGTGTGTTGGAAGATTTAAATATTCCTTTAAGACCAGGAGAAGATTATTTGGGAAAATGGGATCATGAGTTATTTCATTTGTTAGAAGTGAAAGAGGAGACATATCATGCAGACCATGTGTAGTGATGCTTACATTACTATTTGATGTAACCCTTGTAAAAGAGAGTAATATAGTAACCATTCATCCAAAGTTTGAGATATAGAATTTAAAGCCAAACTTAAAATGTTCCTCTTTAAAGATGCCTTTATTCTTTAGTATCAGCTTCCGCCTCTTAATTCCTTGATTCATGTAAAGCTTTGAAACATCTAATACTTCTCTTGAAATGATTCCTCTCCTAATGTTTTTGCCACTCCCCATTCACCATCCTTTTTGATTAATTTTACTTCGATGTATGTTAAACAACCTTTCCCTCCCCTACTTTCCTTTCGTTTCATGTACGTTAATCTGAATTCGTCTAGTATTTTTAATATTTGATAAAATATTGCTTTTATTAACCTATTTTAATTGTTTCTCACAATCTTTTTATATTGTATACCGTCTAGATATTTGTTATGATAGACGGTATATCAAAAATAAAGAAACTTGAAACTTGAGTGATACATGATTGCTTTTGTTGAAATGGGTGAATGAGGATGATAGTGTATCTTGCCTGGTGAGTGAATGGTATACAACTTTAGAAACAAGATTGGATGATATTGTTTTGATTAAAAAAAAAAAAAGTTAAATGTGAGGATGTGGAATATTGCCCATGGATGATAGAGTGTATGCAAAAATTAAGGCGAGAACTAAGAAAGTATGAGCGTATTTGGAGGAAAACCTTGGATGTGGACGATTATGATAATTATAGCTTTCAGTTATATGAATATTACATTAGGGATTTCTATTCCGCCATTACCTTGCAGTTCAAGGCGGATTACAAAAGAATTATCCAAGATGTATTACAACAAGAACTTAAAAAAAAAAAAAATTGGTCATTTTCAAAAAGAGTAAGAAATGGGTAAGGTTATTCGTTTGAGGTAGTTGGCTTTAGTGAGAGGTGGAGTTTGAGACTTGCGGTATTATTTCTTTTTTCAGAGTTTTCTTGAAGAGTATGGTCTTTATTTCTTTTCTAAAAGTCTAAAAGTACATGGAATTTTGTAAAACAGAGAGAGATTTTATAGTGAGGAAGTGAAAAGAGCTGTTAATAGACTGAAGGAATTATTTGCAACAGTGAAATATTTGATTGAGGGTCCAGCTAATAAGAATGAAAATAGAGGACCGGATGTAGAAGGGTTTGCACAGCTTTTGGATTTAAAAAAACTAAAAGGTTGCAAGCAAATTTTTTCAAAATTTACAAATTTAGAAGAAGATGTATATCAGATAAAACCTGTAAAATGGAGTGAGTTTGTGAAGGTTTCGCATTGTTTGCAATCTTTACGTCCTCTATAATGAAGCAACTAGGCGAGGGAGTTGTGCCATCATTGACGTTGATTGTTAATAGATCTTTAGAAACTAATGTGATGCCAGAGTTATTATTGGAAACAGCAATGGTGAAACCATTAACGAGAAAAGAAAATCTGGATGTGACTGTTCTGGGGAACTATAAGCCAATTGCTGCGCTGCTATTTGTGGGGAAAATGATTGAGAAGGTAGTTCAGAAACAATTAAGGGAGTATGTTTATAAAGAAAATTTATTAGATTATCGTCAATATGGAATTCGAACGGTGATGCCCCCTGGTCTTAGTAGTTTTGGAAAGAGTGAAAAAAATGATTCACATCTACCCTTTCCACTCCACATGCTTGGAAGATTGCCCAAAATGCAGTAGCATGAGTGTTGCCTATAGCATTGCAGTGTGAGCATATCACTCTAGCTTTAAAAGCTTGCATGGTTACCTGTATGTTTGAATGACAAAATGCTGCTGCGTTTTAATTCCTCTCTGCAATGTGCAATTATACCAATCAGCAAGACAGATGAGATGGAGGGATAAGCTTTTATTAGCTATTCCATGTTTTCATCAGGTTCAGTTTGCAGACTCTCAAGCAAGAATGTTTTCGGTGGCAGGGCTTAAGCTATGGAATTTATTTCCATATGATTTAAGAGCCACGGCTTTGCTTCTGGTTTTTCATAAAAGTCTGAAAGCCTATTTGTTCAAGCAGGGCTATCCTGATTAGGAGAGGTAAAAGAATGTTGCTCTTTTTTCTTTGTATACTGGCTGATGTGTGTAAAACCGTTGATGTGGTTTTATCTTCTTTAATTTGTGTTGTAGCAGTATTATTTATGTTATTTGCAACTGGCAAATTGGCTCAGGAGCTTATGGACCGGGAAGGTGGAAACAAAAATCAACACATTTTGGGCTCTTCCCCCTTCTGTTTCCTCTTCTCTACTCAACTTTATTTATTTATTTTTTTTAATCTTTATTCATTTTTAATACTTTCATTAAGGGAATACAATTAAGGGAATACATTTTACACTTTATACATCACCTAAAGTCTTTACAATATATATATACAATATATATTCCATATTCAACTTTAAAAAAACAAAACAAAACTCTGAGCTGGCAGGGATCTCATACCTCACCTCAGTGGCACCCAAAATACTGCTCTCTGCCTTGGCAATCTGCAGCAGCTCCGTGAGCTGCCAACACCAGCACATGCTTAGGGTTAAGGTGGATTATACCACTATAACTAGGCATGCCTATGATGCACAGTGAAATATAAAGTAATAAGATAAAATTTTCTTCAAGCCATGCTCTTAGAAATACAGTTTTAAGGACATCTGAAATAAAATTGAACCTCCAGATTCTGCCTACAATGCAGCAGTAGAGAAAGAGAAACCAGCGACATGTGGCCCCCTATAGTGTGTAAAATATAAAGACAGCAGATGTAACATTTCAAAAACTGACATAGTCCAGTCACATTTCAAATTAAGAAATAAAAAGGAAACAAAAAATGGAAAACTATGTGATACCTTTTTATTGGATTAACGTAATAATTTTTCAGTTAGCTTTCAGAGCCCAAATCTTCCTTCCTGAGTTTAGGACTTTATGCTGCTTTTATGATATATGATATACTGTCCTACTACTATTACTGCTAATCATTTCTAAAGTGCTATAAGCGCTATATGAAGGTACTGTCTCTGTCTCTACTGCGCTCACCGTCTAAGGTGGGGGTTTACTTTTATACCTTGGGCAATGGAGGATTAAGTGACTTGCCTAGTGTCACAAGGAGCTGCATTGGAATTGAACCGTTTAATTAGTTAGTTAGTTTATTTATAACCCGCTTTTTACACAATACAAATCATACACATTTAAAACATAAACAGACCAGCGCTTATACCTATACTGAACATCAATTCCCATATTTCATATTACAAAACAGGTGTCTCCAGAATCGCAGCTCACTGCACTTAACTATTAAGCTTCTCCTCATTCACTCCTGTCCTGACCTATGGTATACTGTCCAATAAAAAGGTATCACCTTATTTTCCATTTAACCTTATATTTATTTATTTATTTTTTAATTAACGTGGAATAACATGGTTACTACACTACTTTATCCAAAATTAAAAATAAACTGGCCAATATTCAAAACTATTTAACTGGCCAGGAACGGCTCCTGGATGGTTAAATAGCGTTTTAGCACCTAACCACAGATATTCAATGGGAGATAGCCAGTTATCTCCTGTTGAATATCTATGGTTAGCTGCTAGCTGCTAACTGGTTCTATTGTGTGACATCGCTGGTTAGGTATGCATATTAAGAACCAAATCAGCTGTTTAGCAGTTGACAAGGTCAAAAAGGAAACTGGATATTCAATGCTGGTTGCCAGATATGGCCCAGCATTGAATATCTGGTCAGTTACCATGCTGCCCCATGCTGAATACAGGGGGGCAAACTTTGTCGATGACTGTAAGCAAATCTTTCTAAAGTGCTTTTTTCATTGTAGATATCCTGAAAATCTAATTAGCTGGGCATTTCCTCAGGACTGGGTTGATAACCATTGCCCTAGGTCTCAAAGTCCCTCCTTGAGGGCCACAATCCAGTCAGGTTTTCAGAATTTCCGCAATGAATATGCATGAGATCTATGTGCATGCACTGCTTTCAGTGCATATTCATTGGGGGAAATCCTGAAAACCCGACTGGATTGCGGCCCTCAAGTCAAGGAGGGACTTTGAGATCCCTATGCTAGGGCAATGGTTATCAACCCAGTCCTGAGGAAATGCCCAGCTATCCCTTCTTGGTCATAGATGTAGAATACGGACCCACATCAAATGTAGAGGAAGGGATCCCAAACAAGAAATAGAAATATACAGGCAACTGAATTCTTCTAGTTTTTTTGTGGCCCATGCCAGCATTTTCCCCTCCTCCCTTGCTTCCTGTAGAGAGAGAAAAAAGGAGGGACTCCCTTTCCCTTCCAAAATAAGAGGAGAAAGGCTGGATAATGGAGCAGAGTAGCTTTTGTTTCCTGTGCTCTGCTTCTGGCTCACCCTCCCTCCTGCTCATTGCAGTTTTCCAGGGAGGGAGAGGCAGGAGCAGGAAGCAGAGGGCTTCTCTCTGATACTGGGCTATTCAATAAAGTTATAGAGGCAGAGACCTCTGTGCTCCTGCAGTGGGCACCATGCTAAGCACAAATGAAAGCTGGCCCTTTGGTGTAATCTAATCTAATTGTGCTCTCATACCTATACAGGCTCAAGGCGAGTGTAAAGAGAGGTAAGAGGGGAGAGAGGAGGTGGATAGGTAGGAGGGAGAGGAAGGGGAGAGAAAAAGAGGGGAGAGAGGAGGAAGGGAAAGGGAAAGAAGAGAGGGTAAAGGAGATTAAGATGTCCAGGACAGCTGTCTCGGCACTGTAGCTTAGACAACAGACATCAGATGCTATTACTCTTTTGTGAAATGTGCCTAAAAACAACTTAATCCCATATGAAGGAACACAGATTGTCCTTTCTTCCAGTACTTCAGGAACAATTTATAATATACTGTATAAACAAAACAGGGCAGCATGTGCTCCATAGTCATACAGTCGCAATTGACAGTTAAACTCAGTGAAAGGAACCTGTTTAACCTCTTCCTGTGTCAAAATTCTGGTAACTGGCATAAACTTTATCTTATGCAAAAGGAAAGCGATCCAAGCACCACAGGAACAAACAGTTTTGTGTAGTAACAAAATAAAACTAACTACCGGTAGTTACTGTCCTTAAGAAAAAGCTTCAGAACTTGTAATGAAGTAAAGGAAAACATTAACCCCCTTTCTGTTACTGAAGCACCTAATGTAAATGCCATTTGCACACTATAATACCATTGGGTGGTGTCCAGTTCTGTAATAGGGTGTGGATAATGTGAGGCAGGATCTGTCGAAGCTTGAAGAATGGTCTGCTAATTGGCAACGCAGATTTAATGCTAGAAAAATGCAGGGTCATGCACTTGTGCTGTAAAAATCCAGCAGAACAGTATATTATAGGAGGGGAAGTACTTCTGTGTGCAGAAGAAGAGTGGGACTTGGGGGTCATTGTGTCTGATGATCTCAGGGTGGCAAAACAAGTAAAAAAGGTGATGGTCAAAGCCAGGGGGATGGCTTCATTCATTTTCAAGCTTTTTCTGCATTTGCATTCCTGCTTTGAAAACTCTCAGACCTTGCGTTTTGGGAAATGGATTTTTGACAAAGTATATATTAACCTGAGATGCATTGTGATAAACGGTAAAATTCAAAATTATACTTCTTTTGTCGTCTCCTTCCCACCCTCCTTTCTGACTACTTTTGCATGTTAATTCTTAAACACATACACAGCCAGGCAGCCACATCTGAGAAACTAGCTGGCTTCATTTATCTTCAAGCTCCTTCTTTCTGCAATTGCATTCCTGATTTGAAAACTCATATACCTGACTTTGTTTTTTGGGAAATGGATCTTTGACAGAGCAAATGCAAACTTCTTGGAGACCCTTTGAAATGGTCTACATACCCACACTGTGAACACAGCTTAGGCCCTCACACCCTCCTCTCACGCCATCCATCCCTAGGCTCACTTACTTATATAATCCCACAAATGGAACAAAGCCAACCAAGAATTCTCTGACTTTCTCCTCTTAAATACTTCCAAAGACAAATATAATTTACTCCAAGACTCCCTATCAGTTAAGGAAGTGTTCTCCCTCCTGACCTCCCTAGGATTCTCCATCTGCACCCCCCCCCCAGACTGCCACCTATCAGAAAGGCCACCACCTTGACCTAATCTCTTTCTCTTCCAAAGACCCAACCCTTCCCCATCACCCTCACAAAAGAAACCTGGAGTGACACAATCTGGTCAGACCATCTACTCACCAACTTCCAATTACTTTGGAGCAACACAAAGCCTAACCCATCAGCTAATCAAAGAAAGGAGACCCCGACTACAACCTTCAGACCATCCCTGGACCCCATCGAATTCTGGTCACACATCACATTATTACCCAACCTTGACACAAGCAAGAACTACACTGCAAACTGGAACAACACCAGCACTACGATCCTTGATAAAATTGCACCACTTAAGAAAGGCAAAAAGAGACGACATATAATAGATGGATGGTATGACATGGAATTAACCAAACTAAAATGAAAAGCACGCCAACTAGAAAGAATTTGGATCAAAACGAAGAACGAGAAGAACAAAGCAACGTGTAAATCTAAGATACATGAGTAAAAAAGAATCTCAAAAAAGAAAAACGACACACCTTCTACTGGACAAAAATAGGATCCCCCATAACCAATAGTATAGAACTCTTCAAACTAATCAGCCACCATAAAAGATCCCCCCCCAATTCAGCTACCAACTGCAGAGACCTTTGTGTCATACTTCAAGATGAAAGTCCTCCTGCTTAGAGCATCCTTCCACAACTCCTCTCCCAACCCCCCGCCTCCCCACCACATCCACAGGTTCCGACTCAATCCCAACTGACATGAACTAGGAACACTTCGAAAACCCCAATTGGTTCCAATTCCTCCAACTCTGCAATAAATATGCCAACTCCTATTGCCGCCTAGACACCTGTCCACCCATCATCATGAAATCAGCCCCTTCTAAGCCTTGCTCTATGATTGGATCTCACAACAAATGACCAGCGGCGAATTCCCAGCCGATCTCGGCTACATCCTCATTACACCCATCATGAAGAAACACAAAGATCCTGTATTATTAACCTCCAACTACAGACCAGTAGCCAACGTCCCCTTCTTCACTAAACTGATGGAATGCCTTTTCAACACTGCCTGACAAACTACCTGGACAAATTCTCCGTACTATACGAATACCAATCAGGATTCCACATACACCACAACACTGAAACCGTTCTAGACTCCATCATGAACCACATTTCTCACATACTTAGCTCAGGGAAACATGCACTAATACTTCAATTCGATTTGAGCAATGCATTTGACTTGGTGGACCATGACATTCTACTCAGCTGTTTAGACGCCATCGGTATCTCGGGCCAAGTACTGAACTGGTTCAAGGGCTTCCTGGAAAACCAATCCTACCAAGTCGTCAGTGAACAATCCTACCCACAACCATGGATCAACCCCTGTGGCATCCCGCAAGGCTCCCCTCTTTCTCCCACCCTGTTCAACATCTGCATGTCCTCCCTGCGCTATGTTCTATCAAAGCTGAAACTCAAATCTTACATATACACAGACGACATCACTATCATCATACCCATCTCTACCCTATCGACTGAAACCAGAGTCTTCATATCGTCAGTCATCAACCAGGTAGCACAATGGATAAACAACTTCAAACTTAAACTGAACCCAGAAAAAAACAAATTTATCATGGCAACCCTGACTAACAAAACCATCGATTATTCAATCAACTTAGATGGAAGAAACTTCCCAATCAACCCTAATATAAAAATCCTAGGCATCACCATCGACCAACAACTCACGCTGGACACCCACACTGACCTCTTAACCAAAAAATGCTTTAGCCTACTTTGGAAATTGCGCACTCTAAAACCTTACTTTGACTTTGCATCATTCAGACTGCTAGTTCAAACTCTAATTCTAAGCTCACTGGACTATTGAAACATAATCTACCTGGGTTCCCACAAACAAAAACATTAAGAGACTAAGAATGATCCAAAATATGGCAGTTTGGCTGATCTTTGGCCTGAAAAAATCTGACCACATCACCCCATTCTTCAAAAAAAACTCCAATGGCTACTGATCGAGGCCAGAATCATCTTCAAATTTGGCTGCCTATGCTACAAGACACTATTTGGCACCTCTCCTACCTACCTCCTGAAATACTTCATCCTACAGGTCCCCTGCCTCTCCCGCAAAACATTACTATTTTCATTTCCAACGCCCAAGGGATGTCACTACAAAAGATTCCTGGCTAGGACCCTGTCCTTCCAAGCAGGCACTTGGCACAATACCCCAAGCAACCTTCTCCTGAACTCGCCATCATACCAATCTTTCAGAAAAAAAATATGAAAACCCACTTATTCGACAAGTTTGTCTGATCTTTCAACTTTACCTTCCAGACTAATTCACCCTTCTTCCCCCTCCTCTCACTTCCCCTGCATCTCGCTACTCTATGGCCCACTCTTTCCCACTCTAAGCCAACCCCGCAACTTCTTTGTACTCAGGTACCCTATTCCCCACACTTGTATCTATACCTGTATCCACATTGTACCTCTCCTTTATTGTACACCATCTTGAACTGAAAAGGTATGATGGGATATAAATAAAGCTGCTATTATTATTATTATAAAAAGGGAGGAGTAGCAGCCATTATAAAAGAAAACATTCTCCCATAACTTTTAGACACCATCACCCTAAATGGCATCGAATGCCTTGCCTTCTCCACAGGTCATACCAGAAACCACACCTTTGCCCTGATCAACAGAGCCCCAAGCTCTTCCATGAATGCCCTAGATCAGTGTTCTTTAACCTTTTGACACCTATGGACCGACAGAAATAAAATAATTATTTTGTGGACCGGCACCGGTCCATGGACTTACAGTTGAAGAACACTGGGCTAAGTCGTGGGCCAGACCCCACCCATCTCCACCCAATCTCCGTCCCCAGACTCCGCCCCCATAATAGTACTAATTATAACATCATTTTTCCATTCATTTTTCATATATACACAACACACAATATAATTGTATTAACAACACATGATGGTTAACCACAAAATTAAACTACACAAAGCACACTGTATGCTTCTCAATATTCATTCCTACCAGAACCCAGATAACCCCATGCAAATACGGGACCAAAAACTAAAAGTACTAATATATACAAACAAAACCCTAAGATGCATAACTCTGCATGCAGCACAACCCCAGAAGAAAAGAAACAATTAAATTTCTTTCTGAACAGAAAGCAGATGTAAATCAATCACTAAATTAAAAAATAAAATAATTCCCCCTACCATTGTTGTCTCCCTCTCTCCATGCTGTGCCTTGCCTTCTGGCCTGCCCCCCCCCCCCCCCGTGTTATCTTCGGGCAGGCTCCTTCTTCCTCAGTGCTGCAGTGCTCAAAGCCTTGGGCAGCGGCTCCTCGCACGTCCTGCGCCTGAACTGGAAGCCTTCTCTCTGACATTGCAGAGAGAAGGCTTCCAGTTCAGGCGCAGGACGCACGTAGGAGCCTCTGCTCACGGCTTTGTGCACTGCAGCACTGAGGAAGAGGGAGCCGGCCTGAAGACAATGGCACATCGATCATACCGTGGACCGGTGGCTGAAGAGCACTGTCTGGGGCCCAATGCACATGCCGGCCCTGTGGACTGGCAGCAAATTTCCGGTGGTTGAAGAACACTGCCCTAGATGACCTCATAGCAGTCATCAGCAAGCTAGTTATCTCCCACCAACAAATCACCATTCTTGATGACTTCAACTTTATAAACTACTCAAACATCACCCGGGCACTTGCTGACTTCATAATAACAATATCGGACCTAGGCTTCCACCAGATCATTGCCTCAACCACCCACACAGCAGGCCATACCCTTGACCTAGTTTTCACACAAAAAAGGCCAACCCACTGACCCTCACATCAGCACTACAACTCCAAGCCAGTACCCTGGTCCAACCACTACCTCATCACGTTCCATCTCATAAACCCAGCTACAAAACTCCAGACTAAAGACACAAACCCACTCAAAAAGATACTCAACCCTAACTCAGTCAACCTAGAAAACTATTATCCAGCATCTTCAAAATAGCCAAAATGACAGGACCCAAACTGACACTCATTGAAGAAGCAGCGTCACAGTGGCACGTGCAAGCCAAGACCCTGTATGAAAGCCTAGCGGAAACCAAGGAAATAAAACCTAATGTTTACAACTTCTCCCCCTAGTTCACAGACGATCTCAGGAAAAAGAAGAGAGAGCTAAGAAAAGCTGAAAGAAACTGGTGCAAATCCAAAGACAAAGCCTACTGGAAAAATCTACTAGATGAGAACAAGCTATCCATCCATGATGGGGAAAAAAAGACTTATTATACTAATCTCCTACAGAAAGCTCCAAACAGATCGTTGAACCTTTTCACACTGACAAAAAACCTGCTCACTGCCTCACTAGGAAACCAAAAAAACCCTACAAACAGACCTGGGATCCTGGTCCTCCTAGACCTCAGTGCTTCCTTCGATACCATCAATCACCCCTGCCTCCTCACCAGACTTGGAATTGGTGATCAAGCGCTCTGGTGGTCCTCATCATTCTTGAGCCATAGGACCCAAAGCGTCCTACTAAAATCCACTCTATTGCGACCCAAATCGATAAAGTATGGAGTACCACGAGGTGCTCTCCTGTCCCCTCTGCTTTTCAATTGCTATATCAGACCAGTGATAGATATCGCCTTAAAATACCACATAAAGATCCACTTGTTTGCTGTTGACATATAACTGTACCTACTTCTAGGCTCAAACCGAGACACTCTAATCTCCAAACTACACAACTGCCTCTTGGAAATAAAAAAGTTGGATGACTAGAAACATGCTGCAACTAAATATGGTGAAAACTGAGCTACTATGGATACACAGAAATGTCCCAGAACTCCCCTATCCGTCGATCACATGGGAATCTGCCACCCTGGCGGCCAAAGACAAAGTACGCAGCCTGGGGGTGATCCTTGATGGCAACCTTTCACTCTTTGGCCATTTCTCCCAAGTAGTATCCACTTCTTTCTACTATCTCTGACAAATACGGAAAATCTGATTTGTTATTATAAACAGATGTGTTTGTGTGACTTTTAGCTCATTTTCAGGGACCTGTTATGTTATGGCTCCAACATCTTGTTCCAGACATTAAACCAAAATATTTTGTTCTATGAAGGACTTCTTTGCAACTGGAACAATTTCTTAAGGGAATGAGAAATACCATTCTTAGCTTAGGGCTCCTTTTACTAAATGGCACTAGAGGTTTTTAGTGTAGGCTGGCAAGGTACCGTAAATGCTCTGACGTTACTAGAATTTCTATAAGCGTTAGAGGATTTACCTAGCCACACTAAAAATCCCTAGTGTTGTTTAGTAAAGCCCAGCGTTAATGTGGGTAAAAAGTAAATATTGCTGATATTTTGTGTTTTGGGTTCTTAGACTTTTATATTTGTGGTATTATCACTCTCCTTGACGTGGGCTAGTTGGTGATTTTGTTTCTTTTTAAGAAATATTCATTTTCCTCGGATTATTTCCTTGGAAATCCATTTCTGTATATTTTTTGTTAATGGCTGTGTATATATGTAAAATAAAATATGCCCCCCCCAAAAAAAAAAAAAAACCACAACCCTGCTGCCTGGATATAGGCATCTGTCTGAAGCTGATGTTTCTTGCAAGTGACAAATAATACACCTAGATTTAAGAAGTAATCACTTACACCAGTGATAGAGCTGGTATAAAAGCTTGGGTCTATATTGCAAAAAAAAAAAAAAAAAAAGTGCACATAAATAACAGCATTCTATAATCTACATGCATGAGCGTGTGCCCTGCCCACCCTGCACCCAAACTTTCATGTAAACATCCACCTGCTAAGTCTGCACCATTGAACGTTGGCACACACTTACAGAATAGCGCATAACAAGAATATACTCATTTACATGATCAAATAATCAGAATATCAGCATTTGGACATATGCTTGCAACTTAAATCTAGACGGCACCATATAGAATTACCCCCTAAATGCATACTTGTGAACTAATTGCATGAATTCTTATACGTAGGATCTAATTCTTTAGATTCACATAGCCAGTTTTCAGGCTGGTCATAGCACTGAAACCTTGCTTGTTGCTGTGTTGGATGATTCGTTCCTGTCACCAGTAGAGCACAGTTTGCTGGTTGCTTAATTTTTAAAGCACTTCACTTCACAGGTTGTCTTGACCTTAGGGGACATTTAAATTCATTATGTTTCAACCCATTGCCTTTTAGATCACAGGATGTCACTCTGTTTGCAGTTCCTTCTGTTAAGGAAGTGAGAACTACAGTGTAACTGTTACTGCTCCTTCTCATGTTATGCTGCCATTCTTTGGAATGGGTTACCAAGGGAAATAAAACTGATGATGGAATATCTTCCATTTTAATACCTGGCTTTTTGACTGAGCCTTTGGTCTTCAGTTATAGAGGATCAAAGAGAGTTTTTATAATTCTTTAGACTGCTCAATTTGGACCCTCAAACTATACAGAAGGTAATGAATATTAGCTTATCCTTAATGCCTGCTTCATGGTAGATCCTTTTTCCTCCTGGCTAATGGGGCTGTCTGCTAAGAAGGCTGGGAGGGGAACTGGGTCTCCAACCCTCCTTCTACAGAACTAAGGGCTCGTTCCGGGCAGGTCCGACAAATTCAGAAAAGTGAAAAATGCAGATGGGGGCGATGGGAGGAATGCCCCCATCTGCTTGCCAGGATCGCTGGTGTGCGATCCCCGCGCATGCACAGACCATCTGCTTTCCCTGCAGATGGTCTGCGCATGCGTTTTGTGTCTTTTTTTTTTATACTGGGTTTTTTTTTTTTTTTGGGCCCGACGCTCCTGCTCCTATCTCCGCTGGCGGCAGCCTCTTTTCTCCTTCCCTGCAGTGCGAGCCCGCAAGTTTAAAGCAGGGCTACTTTAAACCTGCGGGCTCGCACTGCAGGGAAGGCAGCAGAGATCAGTCTGGGCAACCCCTATATGTATGTAGCATAATTGTTTGGTAACTTCAGGGCGCATGCTGCCCTTTACTAGAAACACGCAAAGTTTACTTTATAGCGAACTGGGAGCTCTCTCCTTATAGATTTTTTTCAAAGACGGTCCTACAACATTCCTGAATCTTCCAGGCAGTACTGGAGAACCCCCCAACACTTGAAAACTGTCTGATTCACACAGGCACTGCTCTCCCCCCTGCCCCAGGGCTTCTGCAGCCCCTGAAACAGGCAGTGAGATCAGGACAGCAGAGGCGGCAGTGGAGCACAAGAGTCGGTAGAGAGGTGTGCGACTGGCCCCCAGCAGTCGCTTTAGGAGCTGATGGGCCAGCTCAGTCACATTGAGAATTTTGTGTAGCGAATCGCTGCCTTCCCTACTTTTGAATATCCCTCCCCTCATTTGCATGTGCGGATCGGAGGATGGTTGGCAGAGAGGTAAGTGAATCGGGCCGGAGGGGAATTTGGTCGCTAAAGGGTCGCAAACCGATCGGCACACGATCGGTTTGCTTTGTGAATCTAGCCTTAACCTAGTTCTCCCTTTCAGGACTTAAGGCTTTCTGCCCCTCTCTGTCTCTTTCCCCTTCTGGTTTGTGACATCCCTTCCTGAATTCCTTTCTGAAACCTAAGTAATAGGTAAATTAGTGCTAAGCCTCACTATAGGCATTCACAGGGAATAGTTGGCGCCTGATAGAAAGAGGGGGAAGAAAGTCTCAAAGGCCAGGCAGTGATAGTGTGACCTGGTTACCCATTCCAGAAGAGAGACTTTTTGGCCAGTCCTGGATTTCTGCCAACCTCATCCTGGTGTATTATGGGACCTGCAGCACTGATTTCAATGGATAAAATTATGGACTACAAATGCGACACTGCTTTGGGATGCAATTTTAAAACCAGGACTGGTCAAAAAGTCTTCCTTCTGGAATGGGTAACCTGGTTACCCTAAGGCAGGGTGTCAAAGT
The DNA here is from genome assembly GCF_902459505.1 of Geotrypetes seraphini. Lineage (NCBI taxonomy): Eukaryota > Metazoa > Chordata > Amphibia > Gymnophiona > Dermophiidae > Geotrypetes > Geotrypetes seraphini. Next base: position 195,232,017 of record NC_047085.1, read on the forward strand.
CCCTCCTCGAGGGCCGCAATCCAGTCGGGTTTTCAGGATTTCCCCAATGAATATGCATGAGATCTATTTGCATGCACTGCTTTTCATTGTGTGCTAATAGATCTCATGCATATTCATTGGGGAAATCCTGAAAACCCGACTGGATTGCGGCCCTCGAGTAGAGACTTTGACACCCCTGCCCTAAGGCAGTCTGTACTCTGGAGAAAAGGTGCTTCCATAAGGAGGAGAAGACTGCATAAATACTTGAGTAGTAGAGGTTAGACTCATGGGATATTACAACTTCATAGACTTTTTAAAATCAATACTGTGCTTCTTCTTTCTCTAAAGCTTCAGTATCATAGTAACATAGTAGATGACGGCAGCTAAAGACCTGAATGGTCCATCCAGTCTGCCCAACCTGATTCAATTTTTTAAATTTTTTCTTCTTAGCTATTTCTGGGCAAGAATCCAAAGCTCTACCAAGTACTGTACTTGGGTTCCAACTGCCGAAATCTCCGTCAAAACCTACTCCAGCCCATCTACACCCTCCCAGCCATTGAAGCCCTCTCCTGCCCATCCTCCCCCAAACACCATATATAGACACAGACCGTGCAAGCCTGCCTAGTACTGGCCTTAGTGCTTCAATATTTATTATTATTTCCTGATTCTAGATCCTCTGTGTTCATCCCACGCTTCTTTGAACTCTGTCATCATTTTCCCCTCCACCACCTCTCTCGGGAGCGCATTCCAGGCATCCACCACTCTCTCCGTAAAGTAGAATTTCCTAACATTGCTCTTGAATCTACCACCCCTCAACCTCAAATTATGTCCTCTGATCTTACCATTTTCCTTTCTCTGGAAAATATTTTGTTCTACGTTAATACCCTTCAAGTATTAGAACGTCTGAATCATATCTCCCCTGTCTCTCCTTTCCTCTAGGGTATACATATTCAGGGCTTCCAGTCTCTCCTCCTACGTCTTCTGGCGCAAGCCACCTATCATTTTCGTCGCCCTCCTCTGGACCGCTTCAAGTCTTCTTACGTCCTTCGCCAGATACGATATGTCTCCAGCTGGTAAAGGAGCAGTTTCCCTTTTGCTTGGTGAGGCCTTTCTTCTGATTGCTGTTCTAGCTCCATGATTCTTCACCCTTCCATTAAAGGGCAGGTGGGGGAAATTACTCCAACTAGCAGCTAAACAACTTTTCCTTTCTATAACTTTGCTGAAAAACTCAGGTGAGATTAGAAGCAGGTGAATTGTCACTTAGTGAGCATCCTTATACAGTACAGTCTCAATTAGCTGGCCTTCACTAATCCAATCATCCAACATATCCATTAGACCCTAAAAAAAAAAAGAAAAAAGAAGTATGCAGTTTATCTTGTTTCCATGTTTTGAGCTGAGACCATGTTTTTCTAGTATGTGTAGCAATATTTCAACCTGGGTTCCCCACTTTTGCAGTGAGGGAACCATTTTTGATCTGAGACAATGCATTTTTTAAAGGGGTTTCTGCTGTTTTCTGCATTAACTAATTTTTTTACTTATCCATCAATGGGTTGGTCCCATTTACTTTGGATAATTGAGACTTTACTGTATCTACAAGTAAGCCCCCTTTTAGATATGTGCCTAGGTGAATGCCTAGACACTTACTGGATAGCAAGAGGAGGGGCACATAAATAATTTATTTGATGGGACCAAGACTGGAGCCAACTATACTGTAGAGCTGGTAAGCTGGGCATTCCACTCATACAAAAATCCAGACCACACCATGTAGTAAAACTCAAAACTGTAACGTTACTGTTCTCTCAGATGATGAAAGCACAGTTCATTATAACAGTAACAACTTATTTACACAGGACATCCTCTTCTCTCCATCCAGCGCACAAGATTTCACAAAAGAGCAAAAAATGTAACAGCTACATAGGGTAGGCATGAAGGTATTAATTTAGTTAATGACACAGTTCATATCAAATGTTATAATTGAGCAAACCAATGTAACTGTTCATTACAAATGTATGTAACAATATATGTAACAATGTATTCTGTGCATATTTTTTATTTTTCCTCCACTCTACTATAGATGTACCGTAGGTTCTCACAGGAGTAGAATGTGGCCTATCTGGATTGTAGTGCTTTATATCTAACGTGAACATTTATTTTTTTCATCAAAAGGGGACATCTATTAATTGTCAGTCCCGCCCCCAATCCCGCCCTAACCCCGCCCCAAACCCACCCTAGCCCCATCCCAACCCCACCCTAGCCCCACCCCCAATCCCGCCCCCAATTTCTTCCATTCATTTTTCATGTACACATATCTTATTAATTCATAATGGTAACCATAAAATTTTAAAAAACTACAAAACACACTATACGCAGAGAAAATGTTAATTATCATTTATATTTGGGGGGTTTTCAAAGATATCAAGGCAAATGACTTTCAAATAGAAACATAGAAACATAGAAGATGATGGCAGAAAAGGGCTACAGCCCATCAAGTCTGCCCACTCTGCTTACCCACCCCCTGTCTATGCCCTAATGACCCAATTTCCTTATCTTGACCCTCGTAGGGATCCCACATGGGTATCCCATTTATTCTTAAAGTCTGGCACGCTGTCTGCCTCGATCACCTGCACTGGAAGCTTGTTCCAATGATCAACCACTCTCTCTGTGAAGAAATACTTTCTGGTGTCGCCATGAAATTTTCCGCCCCTGAGTTTGAGCGGGTGCCCTCTTGTGGCCGAGGGTCCCTTGAAAAAGAAAATATCATCTTCCACTTTAACACGTCCCGTGAGGTACTTAAATATTTCGATCATGTCTCCCCTCTCCCTACGTTCCTCGAGAGTGTAGAGCTGCAATTTGTTCAGTCTCTCTTCGTACGAGAGACCCTTGAGCCCCGAGATCATCCTGGTGGCCGTCCGCTGAACCGATTCAATTCTGCGCACATCTTTACTGTAATGTGGCCTCCAGAATTGCACACAGTACTCCAGATGAGGTCTCACCATGGCCCTGTACAATGGCATTATGACTTCAGGCTTTCGGCTGACGAAACTTCTATTGGTACAACCCAATATCTGCCTTGCCTTAGATGAAGCCTTCTCCACTTGATTGGCAGTTTTCATGTGTGAACTGATGATTACTCCTAAATCTCATTCTGCTGAAGTCCTAGTTAAAGTTTCTCCGTTCAAGAAGTACGTCCTGCATGGATTTCCGCTTCCGAGGTGCATGACCTTACATTTCTTAGCATTGAAGCCTAGCTGCCAGGTTGAGGACCAACTTTCCAATGTAAGCAGGTCCTGCGCCATATATTTCTGTAAACTGCATTCACTTACTATATTACATAGTTTGGCGTCATCGGCGAATAGTGTTATTTTACCTTGAAGCCCTTGAGTCAGATCCCCTATGAATATGTTGAAAAGGAATGGACCCAGGACCGAGCCCTGCGGCACTCCACTGGTCACCTCCGATGTTTTAGAGAGGGTACCATTAACCACCACCCTCTGAAGTCTGCCACTCAGCCAATGATTGACCCATGCAGTTAGTGTCTCTCCTAACCCATCGATTCCATCTTGCTTAGCAGCCTGCGGTGTGGGACACTGTCAAAAGCTTTACTGAAATCCAGGTACACAACGTCCAAAGACTCTCCCAAGTCCAACTTTCTTGTTACCCAGTCAAAGAAGCTGATGAGATTGGATTGGCAGGACCTACCCTTGGTGAATCCATGCTGACTGGGATCCTGAAGATTCCCTTCATTCAAGATCATTTCCAATTTGCTTTTAATTAGTGTTTCCATGAGTTTGCACACTATTGATGTGAGACTCACCGGTCTATAATTCGCAGCCTCTGCCCTGCAACCCTTTTTATGCAGAGGAACGACATTAGTTAATTTCCAGTCCAGGGGAACTTTCCCCTTACTTAGGGAGAGATTGAATAGCTCAGCCAACGGTTTCGCCAGGACATCGCTCAATTCTCTGAGCACTCTTGGGTGCAAATTGTCTGGTCCCATGGCTTTGTTCACCTTGAGTCTTTCCAGTTCACTGTAAACTTCACCTGGTGTGAACTCAAAATTCTGAAACGGGTCTTCTGTGCTTTGTGTTGCCTTCAACTGCGGACCGTGTCCCGGTGCCTCACAGGTGAAGACTGAGCAGAAGTATTCATTCAGTAGTTCGGCTTTATCGGAATCTGCTTCCACGTAACTTCCGTCCGGTCTTCTAAGGCGTACTTTCCCGCCTGTGTTCCATTTTCTGTCACTAATATACCTGAAGAAGGATTTGTCCCCCTTTTTAATGTTTTTTGCCAGAATTTCTTCCACTCGAAGTTTTGCCTCCCTAACTGCCATTTTGACCGCTGTAGACCTGGTCCTATATTCTACTTTTGCCTCTCTTTTCTCCGTGCGCTTGTAGGAGAGAAACGCTTTTTTCTTCTCCTTAATGAGGTGCGAGATCTCCGCGGTGAACCATTGGGGTTTATTGTTTCTTTATCGTTTATTTACTGATTTTATGAAGCGGCTAGTTGCTTCATGTATGGTTGATTTCAGTGTTAACCACTTAGCTTCTACATCATCGGTCTCCGCTTGGTCCTGCAGCGTCTGATGGACGAAATCTTCCATGCGTGCGAAGTCTGTGCCCCGGAAATTGAGTACCTTTGTTTTCGTGTTTGATCTAGGGAAGCCTTTCCTAAGGTTGAACCATACTATGTTGTGGTTGCTGGAGGCTAGCGTATCTCCTACTGAGACCTCTGAGACGCTTTCCCTGTTGGTGAGTACCAGGTCGAGGATCGCCTGGGCCCTAGTGGGCTCTGTTACCATTTGTTTGAGATGTGCTCCCTTTATGGAGGTTAAGAGCCTCCTGCTACCGCTGGTTGTTGCTGAAAATGATTTCCAGTCTGCATCAGGCATATTGAAGTCCCCTAGCAGTACAGCTTCTCCTCGTAGAGTGATATTCTCTATGTCTTCAATTAATTCTGCGTCCATGTCTTCCAGTTGTCTTGGGGGTCTGTATACCACACCTAGATACAGGCATTTTTCTCTGCCTCTTGCCAGGTTTACCCAGAGGGACTCCCCGGTGTACTTGACATCTGTGATCCTGGTGGTTTTGATATCCTCTTTAATGTATAGAGCTACCCCCCTCCTAACCTGCCTTATCTGTCCTGACGAAGTAGATTGTAGCCCGGTATGCAATGTCACCTCAGTAACTAAAGAAAAATAGACAAATATAGTGTAAAATATAGACAACAGATATAAATTCTCAAAACTGACACGTTTTGATCACTAAATTAAAAATAAAATCATTTTTCCTACCTTTGTTGTCTTGTGATTTCATGAGTCTCTGGTTGTGTTTCCTTCTGTCTGTGTATCCTTTCTTTTGTTTCTTTCTTTCTGCACTCAGGCCCAACAATTGTCCCTTTCTATTCCTTCCCTCCTTCCTTCCCATGTCCTTAGTGCCCCCAGAGCCTCCTTCTCATGTCCTTGGTGCCCCCAATACCTCTGTCCTGTGTCCTAAGTGCCCCCAGTACCTCCGTCCTGTGTCCTAAGTGCCCCCAGTACCTCCGTCCTGTGTCATTAGTGCCCCCAGTGCCTCCGTCCTGTGTCCTTAGTGCCCCTTCCTGTCTTTAGTGCCCCCAGTTCCTCCTTCCCATGTCTTTAGTGCCCCCAGTGCCTCCTTCATATGTCCCTCTCACTGCCTTCCACACTTTGTCCCACCCCCACCCCCCAAGCCAGCCTGCCTACCTGTCTACCTCTCTCCTTCCCTCCCTCCCTGGCCAAAGCCAGCCTGCTTGCCTGCCTACCTATCTCCTTCCCTCCCTGCCGCAAAAAAAAAAAAAGCCTTCCCATCTTTCCTCCTGTCTGCTGCTCTTACTGCCCTGCCACTCTAAACCCGACAGGAAGTCTTCTTTCCGACGTCAATTCTGACATCAGAGAGGACGTTCTGGGCCAGCCAGGCAGCGATCGGCTGGCCTAGAACGTCCTCTCCGACATCAGAATTGACGTCGAAAAGAAGACTTCCTGTCGGGTTTAGCAGCTGTAGCGGCTGGGCGGTAAGAGCAACAGACAGGAGGAAAGATGGGGAGGCTTTTCTTTTTTTTTGCGGCAGGGAGGAACAGGAAGTGATTGCCTGTCCCGTTGTCCCCGAGCACAGCTTTGGGACGATGTCCCTGAAAATGGGATATTTCAGCGTCCTGAAGCTGTCTGTGGGGACAACGGGACAGGAGGTGTGAAAACGGGACATATGGTCACCTTATTTAGCTCCTTCCAACTGAGATTCCACAGGGTAAGAAGGGTCCCCACACCTTCTCACTATAGCAAGCCAACACCACAGACCTGTAACTTGCCCTAGCCACATGCGGCCCGCCAGGTAGTATTTTGAAGCCCTTGGTATATTTATCATAATCACAAAAGTAAAAAAAAACAGTTTCTTGATCACATGTCTCTTTAGCCATAAATTACAATATTATTATTAAGACTTAGCCAAAAGGAAATATTTATAAACTATAAAGAGTTTTACCTCATGCAAAATTGTCATTTCTTTAATAAGACATTAACTATTTTTTCTGAAGCCCTCCAAGTACCTACAAATCCAAAATGTGGCCCTGCAAAGGGTTTGAGTTTGAGACCACTGCCCTAGCCTCTGAAATTTTGCTCTTGCAAGTGCTAATAGTGCCTAAGGGGGTTAGTATAGACTGGCCAATTTTCTCTGTCAGGTGTTAGCTTCAGGCATGGTCAGAAAAGAGGTTCTCCCTTAGCAGTTATGTTCAGTGGTGGGAGAGGTTCCAAAGACTAGTTTTTGGTGGCAAAGTCAGAGCTTAAATCTTTTTTGGAAGTGTATACAGTACTACTGCCATTAGCAACTCCCCTTCAGAAGGTCCTAACCCTCCCTTGCTTCTAGCTAGGCTCACTTCCAGAAACCACCAGCAGCTGAATCCATGTCCTTTGACAGGTGCTAGGATGTCTGAATCCCACCTGCACAAGACCAGGTGCAGGAAGCACACATAGAAAAAGGGTCAAAAGTGCAGCCTAGAGTCCCTAAGTCTGCAGATTGTTACAAAAGAAAAATATGCACAGCCACTAACAATATATGAGTACTCCTATAACTGGCAGAGAAAAAGTCTGCCAGCTGCCATCTAGATACAGAACTAATGCACTGTTAGGAACAGCCAGGGGAAAAATACAAGCCCAACTCTATACATATATTTTTCCCTTACTGTTACATACATGCAAATAATACATAGCTCTTCTAAAGTTACCTCCTTTATGTAAGAACATAAGAATAGCCTTACTGGGTCAGACCAATGGTCCATCAAGTCCAGTAGCCCGTTCTCACGGTGGCCAATCCAGGTCACTAGTACCTGGCCAAAACCCAAGGAGTAGCAACATTCCATGCTACCGGTACAGGGCAAGCAGAGGCTTCCCCCATGTCTTTCTCAATAACAGACTATGGACTTTTCCTCCAGGAACTTGTCTAAACCTTTCTTAAAACCAGCTATGCAACTTAAATCCCTGGGTGCCAGATTTGGAATGCTGTATCCAGCTAGAATGCGGGTAACCTACAACAACTCAACCAAGGATTACCTCTCTCCTGCAGAACTAGCAGACTTTATTGAAAGTGTCAAGCCTACATCCATTGACAAAACCTGATGATACATACGTAAATATGCTGTTGTGATGCATTTCCAATATGTGATGTTTTCTTAATAACAACTATTGCTGGAGTATTGCCGGTTAGGCTTCTCTATTCTGTTAGCCTTTACACCCATAGTGATATTAGCAATTTTGCTACAGTTAGTTATGGTCTTATGGCTCATTCCTAAATATGTTCTGTATTTGTACTTGTTATGCAATCTTTGTTTAAGCTGGTCATTTACATGCTTATTCACCTTTGTACCCATTTTCTCATTAGCTCTTCTCAACATTAAGTCACAATATCAGTTAGTGTGACTAAATGTCTTTGACATGCCTTTCCCTGAATGTTAAAGGGATCAATAATTTGGTTAAAAAACATAAAATCATTACATATGTTACTACTCATAATCCGGATGTAGTTTTTTTACAGGAGACACACCTTGACTCGGTGACTGCAATGAAGTTTGCGCCTGCTTGGGCATTCCCTCCTTTGTATTCCCCATCAATACAGAAAAAGAATGGAGTTATCACATTGATCAGGAAACGCACTGATGTTCAGGTAACTTCTTCTGCTCATGATAGTGACGGCAGGTGGATTCGTGTGTCTCTGATTGTCAATAATTCTCCTATGCATGTCATCAATATCTATGCGCCCAACCTGGATTGTCCTTCCTTTTTTGATTCACTAGCAGATGAATTGGCGCAACTTGGTGACAATCCTTATATTATCGGAGGAGATTTTAATCTAATTTTATCTCCAGAAAAAGACAGGAAATCGAAGGTACCATTCAAGAAATCTAAAGCATGGTATTCTCTGCAAGACCTCATGTATCGATTCAAGCTAGTGGATCCGTGGAGATTAATACACCCAGATGAATCATCCTATACTTTTTTCTCACCACCGCATTCGTCCTATTCTAGGATAGATTTCTTTCTGCTTCCTCACTCACTGGTGAATAAAGTGGAATGGTCTGAGATACATCCGATTACTGTATCAGATCATGGCTTAATCTCCATGAAGTTATTGGATATGCTCATTCCTAAATCAAAAGGTATTTGGCGCTTTAATTCAGCGCTATTGTCTGACTCTATATTTTGTGAACATATCAACAAATGTATAGTGGAATTTTTTGACTTTAATAAAGCTGAAGATACATCTTGGCATAACACATGGGATGCGTTCAAATCCTATATTCGTGGAGAGATTATATCCTATGCTGCTAAAGCACGCAAAGCAAATAAGAGTATTTTGCAATCTCTGCAGGATCAGATTTCAACCCTAGAATTATCTCATTTTGCTGATCTTTCAAATGTTGCTATACAAATTAAACTGCGTAAACTCCGTTACGAATATAACTTACATCTTAGTACTACTGCGGCTTCTGAGGTGTTCATGCAAGCTGCACATTATTACGCAACCTCTAATAAAGCAGGACATCAACTGGCATCATACTTAAAAATAAAATCGGAGAAGACATCCATTCCTGCCATCCGCACACCGTCAGGAGAGACTGTTTTTGATGGGAACAACATATCCAATCTGTTTAGATCATTCTATATTGATCTATATACAACTGAAAATCCGCCTATGTCTTCTATTCAGTCTTATCTTCATCAGATGGATGGTCCCAAACTTGATGATACTGGTAAAAAGATCCTCACAATGCCTATTGAACTAGAACACCTCAAAGAAGCATTACATTCTATGGCAAAGAACAAATCACCGGGTCCTGATGGACTCACTGTGGAGTTCTATTCAGCGTTTCAAGTAACACTACTTCCTATGTTACTGGAATACATTCTCCACCTCATCGACAAGGGCTCAGCACAGGGTACAATTACAGAAGCCATAATCATTGTATTATTGAAACCAGATAAAGACCCGTTGAATGTCCAAAACTACCGCCCGTTATCTTTGATAAATGTGGACGCTAAACTCTTTGCGAAACTCTTGGCTACCAGACTTCAACGTGTGCTGCCTAGCATAATTCATACAGATCAAATCGGCTTTATGAAAGGCCGCTTGGCAAGTGATAACACAAGACTCTTCACACATATCATTTCCCAAGCTTCTTCAGATATGACATCACTGGTGACTCTGGCATTGGACGCTGAGAAAGCTTTTGATCGTGTAGAGTGGTCTTATATGTTCCAGGTTTTACATTGGTTTGGTTTTCCTGATGCTTTCATTAGAATGATTAGAGTATTATATTCTGCACCATCAACTAGACTTCGTATAAATGATATACTCTCTGCAGCCTTTAATCCGTCCAGAGGCACCAGGCAAGGTTGTCCTTTGTCACCGCTGCTCTTCAACATTGCACTGGAACCCTTGCTTATTGCCATCAGATCTAATCCATCAATAAGTGGCATTCGGATTGAAGATTTGACTATAAAATTGTCAGCTTATGCAGACGATGTTCAACTGTATACTACTGTGGATTCGCTGTCTACTGTTTTGCAGACGATAGAAACATATTCTAAGGTATCTGGATACAAACTAAATACCACTAAGACTGAGGTCATGCCGCTATCTGGCCCCCCTTGTTTTGACGATATTAAGAGTCTTCATCTGAAATACACTCAGACTAAACTGAAATATTTGGGTGTCTACTTTGGATCAACACTTGAAGAGATTCAGTTACTCAACGTGGATTATATAACTCAAATTATCTCTGATACAACCGGGAGATGGTCACCTCTTAAATTATCTTGGTGGGGCAGGCTGGACTCAATAAAAATGGTGTTGCTACCTAAGATTTCTTATGTATTGTCCATGATACCTTTTCTTTTCCCACACTCCATCTATAAAAAGTTTGAAGCCTCATTGACTCGCTACCTCTGGAATAATAAAACTCCGCGCATAGCATTAACCAAACTAAAATGTACTAAGGAAAATGGTGGGGTTAATTTTCCTAGCCTGTACGATTATCACATAGCCTTTTTGTGCAGGCAGGGCTCTTACTGGCTGCAGGAACATAATGTTTCACAACTTCCCGCCTGGGTGCAACTGGAGCGCAATCTATTTGGCAAGACGACTTTGAAATATCATCCGTTCACTGTTCCTGATGAAGCTACCAGACTTAATCGTGTTCTCTCCTCTACCAAAGAAGCACTTCTTGTAGTTGATTCACTTGCCCCATTGAAATGGAATGAGACGCTATATTCCTCAGTTTGGCGTAATCCTCATATAAAAATACAGGGTCAATATATTGAGTGGAAATCCTGGAGAAGAGTTGGCATATGGTCACTTAATCAACTAATGAATGGAAAATCGTTTCTAGATTACAACACTCTATCCACCACATATGGCTTGACATCAGCTCAATATTTTCAATGGCTACAATTACGACATTGTATCCAATACTATCTCAGAAATTCCACGCTTTCAGAAGAATCACCTACCATTTTGAAATGGATTAATGCTTTCACTATACTTCCTGGTCAGGCTTCAAACTGGTATAAACTTCTTCATCATGATAAATTTACTTTCTCTAAAACTCTAAGAGATCTTTGGGCACAAGATTCCACTTTAGATCTGGATATGTCGGATTGGGAACTCCATTGGTTGTCCTCCTTTAAAGTCCTGAAATCGGCCTCTATACAGCAGATGGTACTCTTTCTCTATCACAGAGCGTACTGGACTCCAGTCAAACTCTCCAAGTTGAAACCCTCAATTTCTAATAAATGCTGGTCCTGTCTGACTGAAGTAGGCACTATGCGCCATATGCTTTTTCAGTGCCCAATTCTACAACATTTTTGGACCTCTATTTGGAGTACCATTTGTGAGATACTACCTATTGATATATCATTATCTTACTCGATAGTATTGTTTGGTGATTTAGCCATTCAGAGATCATTAGATAAATTTGAATTTAGATTACTGAAGTTGATGTTACTTATAGCAATTAAATCAATTCTTTCCACGTGGAAGGATTTCTCAGTACTTGATTATAACATTTGGTGGAACACTGTTTGCCTTTACTCTAAATATGAGTTTGTGGCTGCAGAACGCACCAATTCATTATCTACTTACCATAAAGTGTGGGCACCTTTGATATCTTACTGCCGTAGAGGTAGTTTATAATACTACTTTTTATACACGAATTTGATATTATACTTTCTATAGCCAGTCAGCTATGTATAACATGTTAGAAGGCTAAGTGTTAATATATTTTATAATACTCACTTGGGTACATTCTGTTTATACATGATTGTAATATGACATGCTTTTCTATGTTACTTATTATGATAATGTACAAGAGCTATTGGACCATTTTACTTTTGTATATGTTGATTTGTATTGGAATATTATTTTATTTTCAGTTGATTGTTCTGTTAACTAAAAATTCAATAAAACTGATTGAATTCAAAAAAACCAGCTATGCTATCTGCTCTTACCATATCCTGTGTTCTCTTTGTATTCTGAGGAATAGTTGTATTTTCAAAATCCATAGTGGCAAACCTACCACCTCCTCAGATCAACTCAGAATTGTTTACACTTACTTTTCATGTATGCCAGTTCTGTTTTAGTAATGAGATCTCCACTTCCACTTTAAATTAGGAATGGGCAACCAGAAAAGTTTTGTTTCATTTTGTGTCATCTCTCATTATGACAAAAGTGAGTGGGGGTGGGGAGACCCGTTCAAAGAATAAATTCCCACAAATGACATGGGATTAGGGCATTACAGGGCGGGGATAGGTAGAACTGGGTGGGCCTGGGTGGGCCGGATTTTCTGAATGGAAAATCTGATAACCCTAGGCATGTGGGATCTCTTAGGGAGAAGAGAAGAGAAGATAATGGATGGTGGGGAAGGGCAGACTTGATGGGCCATTAGGCCTTTATCTGCCATCATGTTTCTTTGCTTCCTGTGGCTCCTCTAACCCCCTTCCTGCGATTCAAGCCTCTCCTTCTGTATCCCCTTCCCTGCATCTGTTCCTTCTGAGTCCCTTCCTTCCTCATGAGCCCCCCCCCTCCTCCCTGCAGGCCCCCAGCTACCTCAATTCCTGGTGGTTCAGTTGGGGATTGCTGGGGCAGGAGAGATGCTAATTTGCTCCTGTCCATAACCATGGCTGTATTCAATATGGCAGCCTCAATCTTTCATCCTAGTCTTGCTATACACGAGACTAGGTTGAAAGGTCTTGGCTGCCCATATTGGATGTGGCTAGAGCCAAAGACAGGAGTGAATGGGCATTGCTCCTACCCCAATGATCCCCTGCTGGATCAGTAGGGATTAAGGTAAACCATGGAGCCCAAGGGGAGTGGTTGGAAGGAGCAGCTTTGGGAAAGGAGGCTTTGGATCACAGGGAGGGGGTCTTGAAATCACAGGGGGAGGGGGGCTATCATTGCCAAACAATATCCTGCCTATTTTCATTTGCCAATGACGGGAAATGGTAGAAAGAATGCTATTAAAGGGGAAATGGGACTTGTATACTGCTTTTATGTGGTTATATTTTCAAAGTAGTTTACATATACAGTATACAGGTACTTATTTTGTACCTGGGACAACAGAGGATTAGGTGATTTGCCTAGGGCAGTGTTTCTCAACTTGGTCCTGGAGGTACCTCCTTGCCAGTCAAGTTTTCAGGATATCCACAATGAATTTGCATAAAATTGATTAGCATACACTGCCTCCATCATATGCAAATGTCTTTCACGCACATTCATTGTGGATATCTTGAAAACCTGACTGGCAAGGGGGTACTCCAGGACCGAGTTGAGAAACACTGGCCTAGGTTCACAAGGAGCAGAGGCAGCAGCTCTACCACTAGCCCACACCTCACCTCCTTTGCTCTGTCATTGTTAATGACTTCTCATCCCTAATTTGCATTTAGTTGATATGTTTTTAGCTATCAGGCTCACAAAGTACAATTATGATTTACAACTCGGCATCGGAAAATGTTACATTTCATTTTCTCTCAGGTGTGTGTCTTGGCAGAAAATTATGCCTGTATTTTGAATTTTCATGTTTACAATCCTGTTTGATCTACATTTTTCTATCTGCCTTACTCCTCTTCACCGAGTGCCTGATAAAAGTTTGCATATGTACAAATAGAGGAATGAAATAGCTGTCATTTACTTCATTAAATAAAAGCACTCGCATGTCTTTTTACATAAATAGAGCACAGACTGTGTTTTGGCAAATCCCACGCCTTTTGTACACCATCACATCTTTTTCTCTCATTCTCTGATAATCAGTGTGAATGTAAACAGTGACTCAGTACTATACAAAGGGGCCAGTCTCTCTGCTGAATTACATAAAGGTGTGTTACTTAAAAAAACACACACATTCCCTTGAAAGATCCTGTCAGGTATATAGGGTAGGGATTTGATATACCACTTTCTGTGGTCCAATCAAAGCAATTTATGTTTATTGCATACGGGCACTTTCTCTGTCCCTAGTGGGTTCACAATTTAAGGGTCTGTTTTACAAAGCTGCGCGGCAACAGCCCCGAAGCCCTTTAAATGTCTATGGGCTTCGGGGTCATTACCGCACTGCAGCCACTAAACATAGAAACATAGAAATAGATGGCAGATAAGGGCCACGGCCCATCTAGTCTGCCCTCCCCAATGACCCTCCCCTATCTCTCTCTGTGAATAGATCCCACGTGTCTATCCCATTTGGCCTTAAAATCAGGCACGCTGCTGGCCTCAATAACCTGAAGTGGAAGACTATTCCAGCGATCAACCACCCTTTCAGTGAAAAAGAATTTCCTGGTGTCCCCGTGCAGTTTCCCGTCCCTGATTTTCCACGGATGCCCCCTTGTTGCCGCGGATCCCTTGAAAAAGAAGATATCTTCTTCCACCTCGATGCGGCCCGTGAGATACTTGAATGTCTCGATCATGTCACCCCTCTCTCTGCGTTCCTCGAGTGAGTACAGCTGCAACTTATCCAGCCGTTCCTCATATGGGAGATCCTTGAGTCCTGAGACCATCCGGGTGGCCATTCTCTGGACCGACTCCAGTCTCAGCACATCCTTACAGTAATGCGGCCTCCAGAAATGCACACAGTATTCCAGGTGGGGCCTCACCATGGATCTATACAATGGCATAATGACTTCATGCTGACGAAACTCCTGCGTATGCAACCTATGATTTGCCTTGCCTTGGATGAAGCTTGCTCCACTTGATTGGCAGTCTTCATGTTCTCACTGACGATCACCCCTAAGTCTTGTTCTGCTTCAGTTCTTGTTAGGATCTCACTATTAAGGGTGTAAGTCTTGCATGGATTTTGGCTGCCCAGGTGCATGACTTTGCATTTTTTGGCATTGAAGCTGAGTTGCCAGGACCTAGACCAGCGCTCCAGTAGGAGTAGGTCGTGAATCATGTTGTCGGACATTGAATTTATGTCTTTTGTGCTTTTGCCCACTACATTGCTTAGTTTGGCGTCATTGGCGAATAATGTTATTTTACCTCGCAGCCCTTCTGCCAAGTCTCTTATAAAGATGTTGAATAGGATCGGGCTCAGGACCGAGCCCTGCGGCACTCCACTGATTACCTCCGTCATTTCGGAGGGGGTGCCGTTCACCACTACTCTCTGAAGCCTACCTCCAAGCCAGTTCCCAACCCATTTCGTCAATGTGTCCCCCAAGCCTAAAGAACTCAACTTGCTCAGCAACCTGCGGTGTGGTACGCTATCGAATGCTTTACTGAAGTCCAAGTATACGATGTCCAGGGACTCCCCAACATCCACTAGCGCGGCTTTGTAAAACAGGCCCTAAGTTTATTTGTACATTAAGATTTTTAATCATGATTAATCACATGATTAAAAAAAATTAGTCTTAATTAATCACACAATTAAACATTTACCCCCCTCCCCCATTACTAAGCCATGGTAGAGGTTTCTACTGTGGCCTGTTGCGCTAAACGCTCCGATGTTCATAGAATTCCTATGAGCATCAGAGCAGCATTGGAGCATTTAGCGCTCTGGGCTGCAGTAGATAACTCTACTTAGTGAAAGAGGGCCTTATTTTAAAAAATTTATAACCATTTTCATCTACTATTCTGAGCAGTTTACACCAAAAAATTCACAATAATATTGACATAGTGAAACATTTACGAAATACAACCATAGTACATAATAACTTCATTATAAAACAGTATCAATAATCATCATTTACGAAATACAACCATAGTACATAATAACTTCATTATAAAACAGTATCAATAATCATCAAACTACTACTGCTATCCATTCAGTCATGTCTGACCCTTGGATACTATATAAGCTAGTCCTCGCCATGCTTCCCTGTTTTTCACAGCTTTTTTTAATTGCTTCACGTTCATTCCCGTGTCCTTTTTCTTTTTCTTTTTTTTATCATCAAAAGCCTGATGAAATAAAAAGGCTTTTAATTATTTCCTAAAGGAGAGTACTAGTTGAGAGTAATGTAGATGTACTGGAAGTGAATTCCACCATAAATATCCTCTCCCTGTATTTATCTAATCTCAAAGGCTGGAATGAAGGTACCTCAAGAAAGTTTGGACTGTGAACTCAACACACATGCAGGAGTATAAATCTTCAAAACATTAGCAAGACAAGAAAAATTTATCATATAAAACTTTAGAACCAAACCTTACAATCTTAAAATTGATCTGCCATCTGATAGTGAGGCAATATAATTATTTAAAAATAGGAGAAATGTGCATTTAGGGAGAACAGCCTGAAATCAATCATGCTGTAGTGTTCTGAGCTACTTGCAGAGCTCTGAGATCTTTTTGGTAATCCCAAACACAGAGCATTCAATCATGGAATAGTGGAAATAC
Source organism: Geotrypetes seraphini (assembly GCF_902459505.1). Lineage (NCBI taxonomy): Eukaryota > Metazoa > Chordata > Amphibia > Gymnophiona > Dermophiidae > Geotrypetes > Geotrypetes seraphini. Next base: position 195,248,369 of record NC_047085.1, read on the forward strand.
ATATGCTTGAACATTATGGAAATTCTTGTCATTCAAAAATTCAAATTTCTCACATATTTTAATTTTAAAGTTTTTTTTGATATATATTCTTCAAATGTGGCTTCATCATAAAGGCTGAATCCACAATAATTCCCACATTTAATGCACCCCAAAATAGAAATCACTAGAGTTTTCATATTGTGTCTATTTAATTAATTTTCTTTTTTAAAAATATCTTTATTCATTTTAAAGCCAAAAATAAGTGCAACATATTATACAGACATTTTACACTTGAAAAGCACTCAAATTCTATTAAATTATATTTATGACAAATACATATATCATCCCTCCCTTTCTACATATCCAACAATTACTCTCAAATTAAAAGTATCTTCCCACCCACCTTGGATGTATATGATCAAAGGGCAAAATCAACACTCACTCCTTACATAATTTTGTCAATGGCTCCCAAACCTCCATAAATTTCCTATAATGTCCCTGCTGTATAGCAATCATACATTCAATTTTAAAAGTGTGGCATAGAGATTCCCACCAGAAAGTGTAATTTAATCGATCCCAGTTTTTCCAGTTCTTCAAAATAAGTTGTATGGCAACCCCTGTCATAATAAAGAGATGTTTATTATTATGGGAAGATATTTGGCTTTTAGCCCTCATTAACATGCCAAATAGCATGGTATTGTTCGTCAATGCCACTGGATTTTCCAATAATTTATTCACTTGACCCCAAATGGATCTCCAAAATGTAAGTATCAAGGGACAATAGAACAGTAGATGATCCAATGTCCCTAAATTGAGATGACAGTGCCAGCATCTATTAGACTTAGAACTATCTAATTTCTGTAAACAAACAGGGGTCCAAAAAGATCTATGTAACAAGAAAAATCATGTTTGTCTCATAGATGCAGACGCCGTACATCTGCTGCTTTATTTCAATGCTCCAAATGTCACGAAGACTAGTCTTTGGTTTCTTATTCAAAATTTCAGATATTAATTTGTACCATTGAGTGGCCTGATGTCCCAGGAAATCTGTCTGGAAGCATAGGACCGGCAAACTATACTGATTTTTAAGATTTTGCCAGTCATTGAACCCCTTTTGAATGGCTTACTTCAACTGCAACCACTTATAATTTTGAGACTTAGCAATACCAAATGTTTGTTGCAGTCTTGAAAAGTCAAGCAGCTTTCCATCTGATACTACATCATCCAGAGTACGTATGCCCACCTTCATCCAATGCTACCAGATGACCTTAAGTCCGCCAATTTGAATCTTGGAGTTCAACCAAAGGGACTGACAGGTGGATTTATGAATTGGAATAGGTGTTAAATTATTAATAAATTTTAAATTCTGCCAAGTGTCTAATAAAATTCTATTGTCCTTATATAACCTAGGTATTTCCTCCAAGGCATTAAGTTGAAAATATTCATTCATTTTTAATTGAAATTCCTCAAAAAGTTTGAATCTGCAACAATGTATTATTGAATCTCCAAATGGATCTACTATAATCTTGTTCAGCAAATTTAAATTCAACCCAAACACCAGGATGACCTGATAAAATAATTGGGTCTATGCTGGCTTTTGTAATCTGCTGAGTTAATTGAACTGAAACAAAAATGTAATCTATTCTTAAAAATGATTTATGTATATGGAAGCAGAAAGAAAATTCCCGTGCATTAAAATGGAGAATCCGGCATATATCTTTCAAACCACAGGACTGTACTAAATTATCTAAGCTCAATAATTTTATTAGTTTACTGGGTTTTTTTATCCAGCAATGGATCCATAACAGCATTAAAGTCCCCCACTACTACTAAATTAGAAGTAGCCAGTGGTAGAATCAACTGCTGAAGAGTTTTGAAAAATTCAGCCTGATTTGAATTAGGAGCATAAATATTAAAAAGCATCAGAACATTTTTCCTGAGTTCATGTGCAGCTGAATCCATCTTCCTATAGGATCTTCCTATAGGATCTGCTGAAATTACACTAAGGGCTCCTTTTACTAAGCTGCATTGCCGCGTGCGCTAGATGCTAATGCCAGCATTGAGCTGGTGTTAGTTCTTTGTGCATAGCACAGGATTAGTGTGCATGGCAATGCAGCACGCGCTAAAACCGCTAGCGCAGGTTAGTAAAAGGAGCCCTAAATGTAGCTGAGCATTTTTTATTTATCAGGATAGCCACCCTAGCCTTCTTTCCCATTGCAGGAGTGAAAAAACTATGCTTGACCCACCCCCCTACCAACTTGGCCGATCCCCTAGCAGATAAGTGAGTTTTCTGAAGAAAATATATATCCACCTTCCTGCTGTTTTAAAAAAATGAAGAGGTTTTTTTTCCTCTTAATAGGATGGTTAAGACCATTGACATTTAAAGAAAATATTTTCAAAGACATCTTAACTGATTTACATTAAAATTCAAATTATTTTCCTTCCAACTTCCTTAAATAATCCCTTATAAACATCCAGGACCCCATTAACCCCCCCCCCTCCCTATCTCCTCCCTTAAAATAAATCATGTGAATTTGGATACGAACTGAATAGACACGTAAAACCACCATCCCCCACCCCGTAATTTATAATAAATAATTCATCCCTTATCACACTATCATTGTAAATTGATCAAGTTTTAGTTTTCCTCATATACTACCATGTCAACATTTACAATATGCAAGAACACATGAAAGAAAATAAAAGAAATTAAGTTTACTAATAAAATATGTATCCATGCCTCCTTTTGTAAAAAACAAACAAACACCCATCTAATATTCCCTCACTTTAATTTGAAACTTTTCATAGCAATGCCCTCTCCCAGTAACTGGTATTTATCTATTGCAATTGAATATCATTTATCAGTAAAACAAGTGAAGGGGCATAATCGAAAGGAACGTCTAAGTCCGTTTTTGTCAAAGTCGCAAGTCGTCCAAAGTAAAAAACATCTTAGGACACATTTTTGAAAAATGCGTCCAAATATTTTTTCTTTTCAAAAAATCGTCCATGTATATGTCCTGCCGATCTTTTCATCCAAGTCAAAAATGCCTAAAACAAGACCTGTTGGATGTGGGAGGGGTCTGCAAAGTGATGGACTGAACACCCAGACATGGCCCCTAAATAGTGGGGTACCTTACAGGGCACCGCTGTGAACTTCACAAAAAGGTGCTATACCTTCATCTCACTAATGCTTCCTTATAGGTCATGGTGAGCCCCCCAAACCACCTCCAGAATCCCCTAGACCCACTTATCTACCACCCCAGTAGCCCTTATGGCTGCAGGAGCCACTTATATGCTAGTAAAAAATGGTTTTGGGGGTGTATAGGGGAATGCACATGTTTCAATATCAATGCAGTGATTACAGGGCTTATGGGCATGGGTCCTCCTCTCCATGGGTCCCTAACCCACCCCCAAGATGGCTTAAGATGCCTCTGTGCAGCACGACTAGGCTTTCCTATGCCAGGCTGCTAGGTGATGATGTTCTGGAGGCACAATTTTCAAGTTGTGATTAATATTTTTATGAGGGTGGGGGGGTCAGTGATCACTGGGGTAGTGTGTGGGGGTCTATATTATGTGTTTGCAGTGCTTATCTGGTCACTGTAGGAGGGTTTTTGTGACTTAGACCATGTTTTAAATGGTCTAAGTCACAACGTCTAAGTTCCGTCGATCCTGTGCTGTATAACTTTCGGTTATACATGCAGTACGACTAAGTCTAAGCCTGTCCACGTCCCGCCCAAATCCATCCCTCGACACGCCCCATTTAGCTATGGACATCCAGTGGCAATATATAGGCCTAGGTCATTTATAAATATGTCCAAAACCCATTTTTATTATCGGCACTTGGAGACAGTATGAGACAGGACAGACCCCGAAGGGCCATGCCTGTCATAGTTTAGCTGGCAAATGATTGCTGAGATCCTTTCACAGGAAGCCCAAGCCATCCAGGTATACTTGGGCCCAAGCTCTGGGAAGCATCCGACAGGCACTCAACCGCAAAACAGTACCAATGATCCACAAATTGCCACCGATATCCAGGAAGTGTGATCACAAAAAGGGCTCACAAAACAGCACTCCCTTCGCAGTGAACATTGCCAACAAATCAGAAGATAGAGGCTGCTCTTCTCTCCTTCTCTGCCAAACTTCAAGAAGAGAAGAGATTAGAACCAATCAGGTGAGTTGACATGTAGTGCCCATCCTTAAATTCAACTCAGAGTGCTGAGAGGTGACCAATAAGGTAACTTCTGCTATTTGCATAATAAATTTCCATGAAGACTTGTGCTCATTGGCTTACAGAAACTAGATAAATTTGACCTTATTGTGTGCAAAATGAGATATTTATTTTAAAATCTTTAGTAAACTATCAAGAAGAACTACAGTTGAATCAGGAGATAATTTATAATTTTAGATCATATGTTAAAAGTCCACTATCAATCCCTATTCCGGGTTAGCACTGACAGTTCTATCTTCTTAAAGCTATGTATCAACAAATTCTTGGCATGAAGGGACAATTGATACAGTAGGTAAATTAGACTGAGAAATATGTTCTAAGCAAGTCACTTAACCTTCCATTGCCCCAGTTAGAAAATAAATAACTGTATATACTATAATATGTAAACTATTTTGATTGTAATCACAGAAAGGCAGTATATCACATTCCAACCCTCTTCCCTTCCCTAAAAGACTGATGGTTTCCCTCTCTCCTACCCCCAGACCTTCCTTTCCCTACCTCTTCTCTTTCCTAGGTTCATTCTCTCTTTCTTTCCTGGGGTCCATTATCTCCCTCTCCTCCCAGAGTCCTACACCTCCCCCCCCACACACCTCCACCCCATGAGCAATGACATAAATTTAGTGGTGAGCATCATCAAGCTCTTATTATGGCTGCTGGAACTCACCACATTGGCCATAGCTTCCACTTTGTGTTTGGAGGCTCAGTGACCCTACTTTTAAGAACCTAAAGGAATTGCAGAGAAGCTCACCATCTCGGGAGAGGGACTTCTAGATGGTGGAAATCTTAAAAAGGATTTTATTTGGAGCCTCCTTCCAACTACTACTACTACTACTATTTATTATTTCTATAGTGCTGAAAGGTGTACGCAGCACTGTACATTAAGTTAAAAAATATACTGAAGATTGTGTTAACATTTTACTACTGTTGTTACTAAGTATTTATCCCAAGCGTTGACTAAAGAATCCAAATTATGGTAAATATCTTTGTTCAGAAATATATTCTGGGCTAGACTGCTTTATTGAAAGGAAAGAAAGTGTTGAGTGAGTGGACTGCTGTGTTAATTGGCCTTCCAATATATACTGGTCCTGCCCGAGACATCCCTACTGACTGTAAATAAATATAGATAGATAGGAATTAGAAGTAATGATATCTAATTGACCTAGATTTGTTCATAACAATAAAATGTAAGATATATTACAGCAACCAGTAGGGATTAGTTGAAAGGAAGGTATTTCATTCTATCGAACATAACTTTTATTGAAGAAGCTCCAAAGTTTATTGGATTCCAAAAGTCCTTATTAGACAATTTATCTTTTATTTATATCAACTTGAGTGGCAGTGTGGTTCTCCTGGTGGGATGCTGATTCACTTACCTGAAATGTCATTCCCAGAGCATGACAAATGTGAAGACATTTCTGCCACAATGAAATTGCTATATCTAACGCCTCATTCCCCTCCTGCTGTTTTGAAGGAGAGGAAAATTACTACCACAAAGAAACAAGATGCTCCAGGATTTAAGAAAATAAATTTGCTCTTCTGTTTCTAAGGGACATATGACTCTGTGTGCATTTAACGCCAAGCATTTCTAGTCTGTATACAGGGTCATGCATATACCTATACAATATAGTTTAATTCTAAATAGCCTGTGATATTTTCCTACCTGTTTTTTTTTTTTTGTTTTTTTTTAATTCGTGCTATAAGTGTCTTAATTATGGGAGGCAATGAGTAGTGATCTCTCTTTCAGAAAAGAGATTGCAGGGGTCATGTGATGAAATAGAAATCCCGAGGCCTGCTTTTCTGTGCTCTTGCTTGCACCTGATCAAAAATCCTCCATACTCAGCATCTCTGAGTAGTATTACTTATCCTTAACTCTACAAACCATCTCCATAACGGCTATGAGAGCTGAGGGAAGGAAAAGCTCTGAAAACTCTCTGCTACTTCCGTAGTGAAATCCACAGAGCAGCAAACAATGGCAGAGCTCTTCTTTTGTTATAGATTTATTAGGATGGCTCTGATGCAGGCTCCTCCCTGGTCCGGCTTCATCTTTTAGTATTTTCCAACCTCAAAGCAGCCAGTTGGGATTAATTTACCAGCAATCATGAAAGAGATCAAGTTTGGAAATGCTAAAGTATGTGTTCATGTGCCTTAGATAGGAAAGCAAATTAGGAGCTGGCTGGCAACAATTAAAAGAAGTTTCAATAAGGAGGTGGCAGTGCCTTTGTATACGTCTCTGGTGAGACCTCATGTCGAGTACTGTATACAGCAGTGTCTCTCAAACTGTGTGCCATGGCACAGTGGTGTGCCCCAAAGAGATTCCTGGCGTGTCATGAGAGATTTCAGAATTCTAGTTTAATTTTAAAAATTCCCTTCATAAGTATACACTAGAATAGATGACATGTATATCACATATGCAAGAATCTGTCAATGTTATGAGTGTCTGTGTGCGTAAGAATACAACTGCCCAGACAAGCATCATTCTTTGACCTGAACGGTCCTTGAAAACTAATGGCAAGTAATTTTATTTTTATTTTTTATGCAGTAGTTATCCTAACTTGAGCATCAAAGCAATCAAGGCTTTGATACTGTTTGGATCTTCTTATCTTTGCAAACTTGGATTTTCAGCTCTGACAGAAATTGTATCAAAAAAGAGAACTGAAGATGGTGGATGATGAAATGTGTGTTTGCTTGTCGACTATCAAGCCACATTTTGAGTTAATTTGCACTCAAAAACAAGCAAATCCATTGCATTGATTAGCAATTCTATTCTATCTACTTTAGTTTCAGCATTGTTATAAATACCCATATATAGCTTAAAGAACTTTAAATGAATAATTCTCAAATTTAATTTTTTGTTGTTTTTGCAATTTCATAATCTCAATTATAATGTTCTGCAAAAAAATTTGCTCCATTTAGGGCCTCTTCTTTCAAACTGCGCTAGCAGTTTGTAATGCGGTGAGCCGCGCTGAATGGCCCGCGCTGCTTCCGATGCTTATAGAATTTCTATTAGTGTCAGGAGCAGTGCAGGCCATTCAGTGTGGCTCTCTGCGCTAAAAACTGCTAGCGCAGTTTGATAGAAGAGGCCCTTAGTGTGCCAGAGGTAAAGCAAAAGTTTGAGACACACTGGTAAACAGTTTTGGAGACCACACCTTCAAAAAGATATAAATAGGATGGAGTTGGTCTATTCTAGAGGGTGGCTATTAAAATGGTCAATGATTTCCTTCATAAAGCACATGGATGCAGATTTAAATATCTCTATACTTTGGAAGAAAGGTTGGAGAGGGGAGATATGATAGATACATTTGAATTTCTTTGTGGTATAAAAATGCACTGAAGACAAGTCTTTTTCAATTGAAAGGAAACTGAAATAAGGGAGCATAGGATGAAGGTGAAAGGGGATAGGCAGAAAAAAATCTAAGGAAATATTATATGGAGAGGAAGATGGATGAATGAAATAGTCTCCTAGTTGTGGTGAAAATAAGGACTGAATATGTATTGATTTTACATGTACAAGGGGGTGCTGATGTGGATATGGTTCAATCAATGATCTGAAACAATGTCAAAACATAGAATTTTGTTTCTGCAAATTGGCACTTAACGAAATAAGATAACATTCTTTTCAGCAGCAGTAGCAAAATAAAACAATTTAAGAAGTTGGTTGGTTGGGCTGAGAACTTAACTTTTCATTGTCTATACAATTTAAATAGGTTACAACCAAACATACATAAAATTAAACAAACTAAAAAGACAAACTATAAAACATGAATGAAAATCACTAAACATTTGACAACTTGCTATACCTACATCCATAAAATACAGTTCAAATTCAACAAAATGCTTGCTGAAACATATAAGACTTCAATAATTACCTGAAGGAGAGCAAGGATCTCATCTGTCATAATTCCAGTAGAAAACTTTTCCATAAAGCAGTGGCAGAGACAAACACCCAATTTTGAGTGAAACTGACTCAAAGTGGGTGGTCATGAGAACCCTGTCCCTACCCCAACATCTTTTAACCCCCAAAGGGAAACTGGCATCTCAGCCCCCCATGGGAAACTGGCCTCTCTAAATGCCCCTCTGCAATCAAGCATCTCTCGACCCTCCCCCATATACTTTTTGAACACTTCTCTTCTTCACTGGCAATGAGCATAAGAATAGCCTTACTGGATCAGACCAAAGGTCCATCAAGCTCATTAGCCCATTCTCACGATGGCCAAGCCAGGTCCCTAGTACTTGGCCAAAACCCAAGGAGAAGCAACATTCCATGCTACCGATCCAGGGCAAGGAGTAGCTTCCCCCAAGTCTTTCTCAATAACAGACTATGAACTTTTCCTCCAGAAAATTGTCCAAACCCTTCTTTAAAACCAGCTACGCTATCTGCTCTTATCCCAATGTCTGACAATGCATTACAGAGCTTAACTATTCTCTGAGTGAAAAAATATTTCCTCCTATTGGTTTTTAAAAGTATTTCCCTGTAACTTCATCTCTGTAACTTTGAGTGTCCAGAGCTATCCCTCTAATGCAAATTTCTGTTTCTGAATAGGCAGAACCACCAGTATGAGCAGTACATATGAGTTGCTGCTGGCTGCCGTCATGTCCTCCAGCTCCCCAGCTATCTACAAGTCTAATGATTAACCTCCCACTACAACGACCATCCTAACCCTTCCCTCCTGGATAGAATCCCCTGGGGACACATCCTCAGTGCAATAGAATATTGCATCCCCTTATGGGCAGGTCTTGGCTACAGGTTAATTTCCTACTTCACCAGGGTGATCCTCTCCTATAAAGAAGACCTCCCTCCTCCAAGGCCGCACTGGAGCTGCCAGACTGGAGGTTAGACTTCTGTACAATGTCCTTGTAGGTCTTCTCTTGGTACCTTTCTATCTCCCTTGCTATTCTAGGCTCAAAAGATTGGGCCTATTCCCTGAGTGCTAGGAGCTCTTTGCCTACATTCTTTGAATGAGTTAGGGGAGGGTTAAGGAAGGGATGGAGGAAAGTGTATTCTTATGAAATATGTATTGTGTAATTTTGATTATCTATATTTGGGAGTTTGGGGTTAATATGTATTAATAACTCAATCTAAAAAATAAAAAAAAAATTTCTGGTGTAGCCATTTATTTTCAGCAACTGTCTGTGCTCAGAGATTTTGTAATAGTTAATTGTTGCAATAGCTCATACAAAGTACACAGTTTATTTTATTCTCTTGTATTATGTATCAAACATAGTTATGCTTAATAAGAAGTTTAAAAAAACAAACAATACAGCTGATTAGAGCAAATTTGAGAATTTTGGTCCCATTTCCTCCTTATCATTTCTTACTAATGTAATGGAGAATCTGGCATTGCAGCAATTAGATTTTGTAGAGGATTTAGTTATTTGATACATTTCAATGTGGATTTAGATATAGAAACTTTGTTCATATTTATGTTGGATAAGATTTGTTTGGGTTTTGATAAAGGAGATAAGATATTTGTTTATTTTCTACAAAAAAAAGTAGCTGCTGTTATTGACGCAGTAAACCATTTCATAATGATCTACATAAGAACATAAGAAGTTGCCTCCACTGGGTCAGACCGAGGTCCATCTCGCCCAGCGGTCCGCTCCCGCGGCGGCCCATCAGGTCTGCGACCTGTGAAGTGGTTTCTGACCACTTCTGTAACCTACCTCAAGTTATATCTGTACCCCTCTATCCCCTTATCCTCTAGGAACCTATCCAAACCCTCCTTGAACCCCTGTACAGAGTTCTGATATTTACAAAGTATGGGCAGGTTCTTGCCTGGTTTGATTCTCTTTTAAATAAATCGTCAGTTCCAGGGGCAAAAATAGGGGATAAATTAATTTCATCCGAGTATGGTATAAGAACGCAATCATACTTGATGAGGCCTGGATTCTTAAGGTTATTTGTAGGGGGGGGGTTAAAATATAATGTCTGTTGTCTGAGTTGTGTTGTATTGCAGTTAGATATTACAATATCATTGCTTGTATCATAGTTACAATGCTTAATGTTCAAAACACTGCCGCCAGACTAATTTTCAGAATGAATCGGTATGAAAGGGCAAGTCCGCTATTAGAACAACTGCACTGGCTGCTGATGAAAAAGCAAATCCAATTCTAGACAGCCTGCACGGTTCATAAAGTGATCTATGGAGAAAGCTCGGATGGACTAACTTCTGATATTAAAGTCCCACTCACCTTCTTCAGTTCATGAGTATCGCAGCAATTCAAACTATCCTTCCCATCACCTCAACAAGTTCGGCAGAAGAAGATGTTTGAGGCTACCTTTGAATACCAAGGACCTCTTATCTGGAACAAACTGTCAACATACCTAAGACAACCCATCACTTACCTTGATTCCAGAAGAAACAAGACATATCTCTTCTCTCTTTAGCCAATCTCCTATCCTTCACCTCTTCCCTCTAACAACCACAAGATTGGACTTAAAAATGTAACTTCAAATTGATTTAACTCTTATTATAAACCACATAGAGAATTGTGGTATATAAGACACTGTATTGTATTGTATTTGAATGTATTAGTTGTAGGTATTATTTTCTTGTTTATTGGCAGCCTAATAAAAATATTATTTTTTTTTAAAAACCCTAAAACTAATTGTCAGTTCCAAGTTGGTATAAAACAATCTACATCCAAATGGATGGCAATGAAATATGATGTGCCTCAAGGATCTGCCCTTTCAGCAATGTCGTTTAATTTGTGCATATATCCAATTTTTAAATTATTGGCATGACAGGGAGTTTGATATAGACTGTATGCTGATGATAATGTTGTTTGTCATTCAAGTGCAAGATTCAGTTGAGAAGACCTTCGCTTTATAGAGCTTTATATAAGAAACATTCATGTTTGGATGACGCATCCCTCATAAAGTCTGGTTAGAAAAAGGTTATATAGACTGTTTTTGTTTGTGGTTTTTTTTAAAAAAAAAGTTAGAATAGTGGCTTGTTGAGTGCAAAGAATTTTCTCACTGTGATTTATTATTCCATAACATATTATAGTGTGGATTACCACAGGTATTGATTCAGACCCTTTACAAAACCCAGATTGCTTCTCCTTGGATAATTCTAGGGCAGGGGTGTCATAGTTCCTCCTCGAGGGCTGCAATCCAGTCGGGTTTTCAGGATTTCCCCAACGAATATACATGAGATCTATCTGGATGTACTACTTTCACTGTATGCTAATAGATCTCATGCATATTCGTTGGGAAAATCCTGAAAACCTGACTGGATTGCAGCCCTCGAGGAGGGACTTTGACACCCCTGTTCTAGGGCCTTCTCATTTTAGTCAAATAATTCCCATCTTGCAAGAGCTTCACTGTCAATAGTTTAAAACCAAAACTTCAAACTGGATGTGCCAGAGTGTATATTTTATACACACCTCTTAAGGAGGTTGGCCATTTCAACTAAATATAATCTATTTACATGCATCCTTGAAAGTTCTAGTTTCCTCTCTGTCAACTTCATAATTTCAGTTGAAGTAGTTTGAGAAAAGGACAGTCTTTATCCCTTTCTTGAATTTTCTGGTGTTCTTTTCTAGTTTTAATTCCTTCGGTAGGGCATTCCACCATGTCGGGAAGAACATTCTTGTCCTGGTGCTTTTATATTTGATGTCTTTGAAGGAAGATATTTGTAGCAAGGACTCTTGGCTCGGGCGCAAAGCACATGAGGCATATGGTTATTTAGTCTGACTGCTAGATATTGCGGTTCTGACTTGTGAACAGTTTTGTGTGTCAGCAATAGGATTTAGAATTTTACCCTGCTCTCAATTTGGAGCCAGTGTAACTCTTTCAGTAGTGGGGTGGTACTCATCTGTCTCAATTTACCTAGTAGAAACCTAGCTGCAGCGTTTTGTACTCCTTTGGATCTGTCTGATCATGTATTTTGGTAAACCCAGGAGGGTTGCATTGTAGTAGTCAAAGATTGTGAGTACCAGGGATATTACTACATTGGACATTTCTTGGTGGGAGAGGTAGGTTTTCAGTCCTCTAACCCAGTAGAGTTTGTCATAAGCATTTTTGACCATGCTTTGGATCTGCGTTGTTATGTGTAGGCTTGGGTTCAATCATACACCTAGGTTTCTCACCGCATCCTCGGACTGTTCTATGGAATTGCCATTTAGTGTTATTTGGAAGCCGGGGCCATTTCCTCCCCATTTATGTATGAGAAGTAGTTCTGTCTTTTCGTTGTTGGCTACTAGACCATTTGCTCGAAACCATCCAAAGATTTTCTCTAAGCCCGTGTTGATCATAGGTTTCTGATGAATTTTCCGAGCGGTCGGAGGAAGATGTTGAACAGCATGAGCAAAAAGAACAAAACAAAGAGGCAAGAGAGATGTCTGTAACAACCGTTATTCTCATTTATTTAAAACAACATATATAAGGTGTAAAAGTCCTAGGTCTTTATAAAGACCATATGAAGTCCCAGATGAAAAGAATCCTAGGAAAGCCCCAACCAGGATCTGGGTTTCAGCAAACAAAATTGTCTTCTTCAGGGGACAACTAAAAGTGGACATAAATAATCATAAGATAAACACATATAAAATCCTTAGGATACATATATAGAATAAGATATGTATAAATGTATAAAAACAATGCATAAAAAGCATAAAAACATGACACAACAGAAGTTAATCCGCAGATACATAACATATTGAAAAAGTAAATAACCATGTATTACATCATGTAGCTGAATGACAACATGGGCAACATGACGAATACTTGTAGTACCCCATGACAGTTTCTTTACAGTTGCTGGTATCCCCTTGCCATTCTACTCTCATTAGTCTTTTAGATAGAAATGATTCTATCCATGCCATGGCTCTTCCCTCGAGGCCTACTTCTGTGCAATGTGAATGTGGCAGCGTATGTTGGACTAGGTCAAAAGCCGCCGATAGCTCTAGGAACTAGAGGTGCCCAATTCCAATTCTAAATCGATTAACTTCGGTTGAATCGATTCAAATCGATTCGTTTCCAGAAAAAACTGGATTCACCAATTCATGAGCGGTGGCACTAGCCCCCTTGCTGCTGATGTATTTTGCAGAGGCCCATTTGGGCTTTCCCTCTATCAGGGCTTTCCCTCTATCTGCCGCTGCGGTAATTGCCCAGAAGCCCATCGGGATTTAAAGGGCATCGGGGCTTTTGTCACGTGGCAGTGGCTTTATAAAAGATGGATTATAATCTAAAGAAGGGCTGCTGGAAGAGCCATGCCTCCAAATGTGTGCAAAAAAGTAAGTAGTCTTGCTACATTGTGAATTTCTCCATAAGCCAGCTAGCCTTCCTAGTAACCTTAAGACTTCCTGCAGTCACCAAAGGGATAGTAAAAAGTGCCTCTTGAAAAGAATATAATGCCTGAATTATTGTGGATAGAGCAGTGGTTTCCAAACCTGTCCTGGGGGCTCCAAAGCCAGTCAGGTTTTCAGGATATCCACAATGAATATTCATGGGAGAGATTTGCATTCATGGGAGAGATTTGCCTGCAGATGTCTCTCATGAATATTCATTGTGAATACCCTGAAAACTTGACTGGCTGGGGAGCCCCCAGGACAGGTTTGGGAGCCACTGATATAGGGAATGACATGATGACAGAATTTGTCACCATTCCCATCCCTGTGGATAACTGCGGGAAACCATCCCCATGTTACTGTTTTTAGGAGAGAGGGAAGAATCAGAGTTGAGGGAAGAACCAGAGTATGAATGGGCATAGCCACTGACCCTCAAGCCTTGCATTGAAGAATGTTGGTGTACAAGGACTGAGGTTAAGATAAACACTAAAAAATGACACCTGATGGTTAGAACATAAGACCGTAAGCATTGCCATACTGGGACAGACTGCGGGTCCATCAAGTCATCCTGTTTCCAGCAGTGGCCAACCCAGGTCAGAAATACCTGGCAGAAACCCAAATAGTAGCAACATTCCAGAGCTGAGATTGTGATATCATAATGCCTCATTCCACCTGCTACCAATGCCTAAGAGCCAACCTCATCAGTGATGTCACAATGGCTTCATTGTCCTATACTTGGCTCACATAAGAATCGGAGTATGAATGGGCACAGCCACTGACCCTCAAGCTTTGAATTGAAGAATGCTGGTGTAGAAGGACTGAGGTTGAGATAGACACTATAGAATGACATGGGATGGTTTCCCGCGGTTATCTGTGGGGACGGGAACGGTGATAAGAGAATGACACAGTGACAGAATTCAACTGTGTAGAAGAGGGGTTTTCAACCCATTGCTAAGGACATACTCAACCAGTCAGGTTTTCAGGATACTCACAATGAATATGTATAGAATGGAGGTAGTGCATGCAAAGTTGATCTCATGCATATTCATTTTGAGTATCCTAATAGGTTTACTAGGTAGGTGTGTCCTGAGGACTGGTTGAGAGGCTCTATAAAAAGCAGGTAATCCATTCAATTTACATTAGATATTTAAAGATTATTTTAAACCTTTATCAATAAATACATTTTTTGTCCCCTATAAAATTGAGTGGCAAATGTGTTCTGCTCAAGTCACTTGAAGTGGATTCTAGTAATGCACCTATAGCTGCAGAAGCTGAAGACCTCTTTACTGATCACTGTGGAAAAAGAGATTAACTGTCAAGTGAGTTTATTTATTTATTTAAAATTATTTATAACCCGCTTATTTTATTGTTGGCATTTTTTCTTGATGCCTTTTTGAAGATTTCTTGATTGTCTGTATATATACATTGTAGGTTTTATGTTTTTACATGATTTGTATTTTGCTGTCATTGAATGTGAGTTTGTGTCACTGATTTTGAATGTTTTATTGTTTCCCGCCTAGATTTGTAGATAGGTGGGTTATAAATAATTTAAAATAGATAAATAAATATATATCTAAGCAAGGAACAAAAGTCACATACAAAATCACATTAATACAGACAAATATAGAACAAAGAAGAAACAGGATAAAAAAAGAATTGCTCTAACTCAAACTATCACATGGCACTCACCAAAAAAGTGCTCACCCCCTTTCTAAAATACCAGAGCATGTCAGATTGGCGCAGAGACAAATTTAAAGCAATCCACAGCGCCAGGCTCTGCAGAGAAAACATAGACTTACGATTCCCCATAAGCCTCACCGCTGCTAATGACGGAACTTCTAAACTCGAACTATCTTAAGACCACATCTCACGCGAAGGGCAATGCCACTGCTTAAGAGAGTGGACACTTGAACGGACAATTATGCTGAAGCACCTTAAACATCACACAAAGAGCCTTAAATAGGTTATGACCAGCCAGATGGGTCCACAAAATGGAGATGCTGTGTTCCATTAGTTAAAGCTTCAGTTTAGTCTTGGTTCTCAGGTATTTTTGGCCCTGTTAAAGGAACCATAAGCAGTATGAGACAGGTTAGAAATCGTTCTTTCCCCTCCTCTCTCCCCCTCTTTTGTTTTGTTTGTTAGTGGAAGCTACTGTTGCTCACTGAGCAAAAGATTAAGAAATGTGGCAGACAAACTTGTTTTTTTTTTTGTTATATAGAGCATTTTGGACCCCAGTTTGTTTACAGAAATTAAACAGCTCTAAGTCTAATAGATGCTGGCACTGTCATCTCGAAGCTGGGACATTAGATCATTTAATATTCTATTGTCCATTGATACTTAGTTTTTTGGAAATCCATTTGGGGCCAAGTGAATAATCTACTGGAAAATCCGGTGGCATTATCATATGACACTGATTTATTTGGTACTTCCATGAGAGCTAAGAGTCAAATCTCTTATAATAATAATAATAAACTTTTGCTCATCATGACAGGGGTTGCCATGCAGCAAATTATGAAAAACTGGAAAAATTGGGATCGGCTAAATTATAATTTTTGATGGAATTCGTTATGCCATATCTTTAAAATGGAACGGGTAATAGCCATACAGCAGGGGCATTTTAAGAAATTTAGGGATGTTTGGGAGCCATTAACAAAATATTGTACAGAATGAATATTATTTTCTCCCTTTGTTCAAACACATCCGGGGGGGGGGGGGAGGGGGAGGGAATATTTTATGATTTCTTATGCTTAAGTACAATTGTTGGGTATAAGGGGGGAGGAGGGATATTTGATGTGAGTTAACTTTGATGGTATATTAAATGATATTAAAGTATAAAATGATTGTATATTATGTTACACTTATTGAAAGTTTTAAAAATGAATAAAGACTTATAAAACAAGAAGAAATGTGGCAGCTGGTGAGTACTTTTAGTCTTCCAGTGCAGTAGCTGTCATTCTGGTTTGCAGCGGGCAACAATAGATTGAGATAAGGAAAAAAAAAACCCAACCCCTACAGTAGTGCTTCTATATAACAAATGAACTAGCTGTTAGTAGAATTGTTACTAGAAAGAGAATGTTACAACAGAATTTGACAGCTTTACCATCTTCAATAAACTAATAGCGGCTGCCATGTTAGTCCACGTGGATACATAGAAATAAAGGTCATCAAACAAGCTTTAGGTGATACTTTTTTATTGGATGAATTTGGCATGAAAACGAATCACCTATATAGCTCATTTGCTGACCTTTTTAGACAAGATACCGTGTTCACTGAAAATTGCCCACAAGCTGCCAGGATTGACTTTACATCATGCATGATGTGCCTGTCAGCTAAATGTAAGCAATCTGACCTTCAGCAACAGGAAAACTAGCAGAAGCATAAAAGTAAAAAGTGTCATTAAGAAACATGGCACTGATGCAGTATTCCCAAAGCCCCCTTTAGATTTCTTTGTAAGGGCAAAGTACATAGCCTTTAAAAGGAAGGTGCAAATTTTATAGCCTTTCCATCAACACAGTAGCCGTGCAAGACTAGAGATATTTCAAAAGAAAACAGATTTCTTCCAGGGCATCTGGGTGATAATATTTAGAATCATAATGATGCAGAAGTATTGTAATGTAATTAAATAATGGACTTAGGAAAAACAGCAATATTGCCATGTGGTTTTCTGGGCTGCATTAAACTTTCAGCAGATACAGCAGCCCAACAAGGGTCCTTAGTAGATCTGTAAATAGCGATAAACTTATTTTTCAAAATGTTTAAAACTCAAATTTAAACACAATCAAGGAACAACAATCTTAAGTGACAGAGATAAATAAAAAGCACTTAAAAAAATTACCATAGGCAACATTGGAAAGTAGCTATGTACTTGGGCCAGAGGTTGACCATTTAACTGCTGAACTGTCAAGTTTCCAGCCTGGGGAATGTGTAATTGATAGTTATGAGTCACTAGATGGTCAAAGTTAAAGAAGTCATTTGAAAAAGCTTGTATAGTATTTAAGCATTGTGATGAGAAAGATAGGATATCCCTAGAAGGTGCAGAAAAGAAGTCTCACCTCTTTACTAGAGACCTCATGGGGCCCCCTCAAATTCCCAAGCTCTTGTCCGATACACCTCCCTTGGGCCAAAAGAGTTACCACTAGCCCATGGAATGTAGGACCTCCTTTTAGGTGTAACTATCCCAAGGAACACTGAGGGCCAAAGGTAGAATCCATGAAAGGTAGGATCTGGGGAAGGGAATTGGATTGTGAAGAGAAACTTACCTAGGGGGAGGAGAAGGATGAAATGATATGGGAACCCCCCAGTGAGGAACATGAAACACCCATGAAGGTAGGTGAGGAAGACAGTCAGGAATGGGACATGAAAATTGATCCATAAATCTAGGAGTCACAATCCAAAGAGAAATGGGAGTATGGGGAGAACAGCCTTTCAACTCTTCTGTGATGGTGGTGAATTTTTCCCTTTAGACTCTATGCTTAGATGGTCAGATGTATCCTTATAACCTGAGTGATAGTTTTCAGCTGAGTAAAGGTGTCCGGCCTTATTCTGCCCAAACCCTGTTTGCCTTGAGGTTACATGTGAATCTACATAAAAGACAAAATTTGCATAAGAGACTCATTTGTATAATCAGCCAACTAGTTGCTTGGATATAAGAGTACTAGAGAAGCATCACAGTCCTGAGAGAACTTTTTCTCAATTTTCCTGGGCAGTTTAAAGTCATAGACTGTTTATTTGATGGATTGATCATTTTGACTTTCTCTCACCTTGATTGAAAAAGTAGGAAGAAATCTCAGGACCTTCTGTGCTGTTTTATGCAGAGGGATGGATAACTCTGGGGGGGGGGGGGGGTTAAGGCGGGAGAGGGGAGATATGATAGAGACATTTAAATACCTATGTAATGTAAATGTGCATGAGTCAAGGAAACTCTGCAATGACAGGGCATAGGATGCAAGTCTGACCATGTCTCCCCACTCCTAGCCAAACTTCACTGGCTCCCAGTGATTTCCAGAATCCATTTCAAATGCTCCTGCCTGGCTTTTAAGATCATTCATGACATCCTTAATCCCACTATCTTATAACTCCTCGAGTCCTGATTCTACCAGACCCACCCAAAGGTATAAATTATCCTTCCCCTCTCTACACGGTATTCGCTATGCAGGCAAACTGGGAAAATCCCTTCTCTTCAGAATCACAGGTCTTTGGAACGACCTTACTACCCCGCTGCGGAACCTGGGCACCCTCCAATTATTCCGCAAGCAACTGAAAACCTGGCTTTTCACTAAAATGTAATTCTATCCCCCCTTACTCTTCTCTTCTATATATAAGTTCATGTAAACCTTTTTTTTCCTTCTCTTCCTATATTTTAAGTTCTTGTAAACCGTGCCGAGCTCCACAACATCCGTGGAGATGATGCGGTATATAAACTTAAGGTTTAGTTTAGTTTAGTTTAGTGATAGGCTTCGGAGTAATCTAAGGAAATACTTTTGTACGGAAAGGGTGGTAGATGCGTGGAACAGTCTCCTGGAAGAGATGGAGGAAACAGATAGTGTGTCTGAATTCAAGAGGGCCTGGGATAGGCACGTGGGATCTCTCGGAGAGAGAAAGAGATAATGGTTACTGCGGATGGGTAGACTATATGGGCCATTTGGCCTTTATCTGCCATCATATTTTTATGCTTCTATGATATTGACCTTTACTATAATTGTGTAAGCCTGGGCCTCAGTCAGTGATAACATGTTGCTGCCTCGTCTTGAAAGGAGTAGTTAGGTTTGTTGTGACCTAACAATAAACTATCTTTTAATCCTAAGGTATAAAACTCCAGCCCTTTCTTTGATATATTCTTTGGAATAACTTATTTGATCCATCTAGGTAGTAAATTTTCTGTAACTGAAGACATTTAGTCTTGAATACAAACAGGTGCAGAAACGAAAGCATAAATGTAAATTGAAAAGCTAACTTCCCCCTCTCCGTTTGACAAATAAGAACATATTACTATCTGCCAATTTATTACACCACAAAGAGCAGGAAGACAACAATTTATAGAGAAAATTAAGCTTCCAATTAAGGAGTGAAGAATAGCTGAAAGGGAAAAAGAAACAGCAAAAAGAAATATATGCAGTCCGCATCAAAAAACAATGCAACCTGCTTTATTCAAACTTCAAACTACATAGAAGCTAGGATGCCTGAAGCAAGCTCTGAGTTAACAATGTTTGGCTCCTTTCCCTTCTCCTTGTGTCTCTGCAGAAAAATGGCCATTTGATCTGAGTTCCAAGATATACAGAGTTTCTAGAACTTAACCCTATATTTACTGGGGCTGTGCATTCATTTGAAACCCATTGGAAATTCTTAAGTAAATCTCCAATATTTTCAATTAGTTTCTTTTCAATGAAATAAAAGCAAAACTTTATTCATTTTTGTTCATTTTGTTTATAAAGGCCCTCACCTTGGTAAATCACATTTGGGTAAGATGACTAGGTGTGTGGGAAGTAGGCAGGCAGGGAGGGATGCCAGACCTGTGAAAGAGAGAGAAAGAAAGATCAGACTGGATCACGTTAACCAAGAAGCCCCTGAGGGCTGCTATTGGATTGTGGGCCTTTCATTATATAACACTGCTTTAGTTGTCCAGGGCAAGCAAAGGCTTCCCCCATGTCTTAATAACCGACTATGAACTTTTCCTCCAGGAATTTGTCCAAACCTTTCTTAAAACCAGCTACGCTATCCGCTTTTACCACAACCTCTGGCAATGCGATCCAGATCTTAACTATTATTTGAGTGAAAAAATATTTCCTGCAATTAAAAATATTTTCCTGCAATTAAAAATGTTCAGCACTGCTGTAGATTTATTTATTTGGTATGGGCTCCAGACATACATACAATTCCTAAGGTGCACATATACTTTCAGTGTCTTACCACATCCCTTTTAAATACAAAATCCTCACCCATCATATGCTGTCTAATGGTTTTCCATCTTTTTAAATTTAGTTTCCTGGTTCCATATTCACCACAAAGAACCTTACGCTCATCTCAGCAACAGCTATTAGTCGTCCCTTTATTTCGGCAATTATTTCTTGATTTTCACAGGAATTCCTCTTTTTCTCTCATGGCTCCCACCCTCTGGAATTCCTTACCCTATTACCTCTTCTCTGAAAAATATTTTGCTGCATTCAAGGCACACTTAAAATCATACTACTTTTTTTTGGCTTTCTGCTTCTAACCCTATTCCCGAGTCATAACTGTAAATCATCTTTTTTCTCTCTATCCTCAAGATTTATCTTTATCTGTTTGAGCTGAAATTAATCATATTTGTTTCCCCTACCATATATTGGTTCATTCCTCTCCATTCCCAACCTTTTATTATTATTGTAACCTACCCAATCTTATTCTTCCTCATGGATTCTATTTTGTCTTGTCGTTTGAATTTGGGGTTTTCTTGTGTGTGTGTGTGGGGGGGGGGGGGTTGTTGCCTTCCCCATGTTATATTTTAAATAACATTTTATTGTAAACCATTTAGATTAACTTTGGTTTTATTATTAGCGGTATATCAAATAAATTGAAACTTGATGGAGTACAGTAAATTTGTAAGGTAACCTTTAAATATTAATTCAAAACTCATAAACAAATGTTATTAGCTAAGTGGTGGGGGTACCCCCTGAAAAATCATTTAAATTCAGTGGAGAAAAAGCCTCAACTAATAATGATATGCAGACGGCAACCCAATGAGTTTTTTAGCTGTTCTAATTCTGTATCACAGGCAAAAAAACTCTACAAAGTTTCAAAATGTAATTTTTCAAAATGGGAAAAATCCCACCACTGTGCACAAGGAACAAAGGAAAAAGAACAAGAGACACAGTTCACTTATCTTCGTTGATGTCAACCATTCAGCATTCATCCAGCAACTAGAAGTAACTAGAAGTTTAAAACCAAGCGCCATTCTGAGCTAAGAAGTGAACGGAGCAGGAGAGAACGGGAACTCCCCTGAAACAGCCGCTGGTTGACGAAACAAGAGCCTTGTTGGATTTAAACAGCCAGTTCCTTATCTTCCTTCCAGTGTGAAGTTTGCTATAGCAAGAAGATCGTTTTGCTGGATGAAGCATGTTATGCTGAATGGTTGACATCAACGAAGATAAGTGAACTGTGTCTCTTGTTCTTTTTCCTTTGTTCCCTGTGCACAGTGGTGGGATTTTTCCCATTTTGAAAAATTACATTTTGAAACTTTGTGGAGTTTTTTGCCTGTGATACAGAATTAGTACGGCTAAAAATCTCATTGGGTTGCCGTCTGCATATCATTATTAGTTGAGGCTTTTTCTCCACTGAATTTAAATGATTTTTCAGGGGGTACCCCCACCACTTGGCTAATAACATTTGTTTATGAGTTTTGAATTTATATTTTGTTATTATTAGTAGTATTCTGGTGAACCTTTTAATATTGTCATATATCAAATGGGCTGTACAAATAATTTACACTACAGAAATATATTCTAAATAGTTACTATTTTAGAATATATTTAACAGTATTCTGTAAGGAATAAAGAAATTAATAAAACTTGGAAGATATAGCAGGCCAAATGATGAAGCCAGAGAAAAGTCTTGGTTCATGCCAACCAACTGACCCATTAATTTCTGGTAGGAAGTTGGAAATACAAGAGTGCCCCGTATATCGATGATAACTGGAGTCTCAGTGTCACACCACTCCACTAACTTCTTCAGAGTCACTCTGTCCTGTCTTTTAATTGCCAACTCCATAATCACAGTCACAATCATAGAGTTTATAAACTGCTTAATCTCAAAACTGATTTAATGTAGCTAACAAAATACATATGTCAACACACCACATTTTAAAGCATACCACATAGCTAAAAAGACATCTCAAGTTAAATATTGAAAATATGCTGTCTATGCTTCTTTCAAATAAGAAAGCTTTTAGATGTCTACCAAAGTATAAGTTGGTAATTGTCTAACACATATTGGAATCATGTTCTAATAATGAACTGAGTAAAATAACTAATTGACATTCTCTTAAAACATATCCTTCTACAAGGTAGAAAGCATTCTGGGATACATAGTCCTGGATTGTATACAGGATAACATATCCCAGAATGATAGCAAGTGGTAGCCATAAAAGCAAGACTGGTTCAAAGTATGACCTGAATAATTGGATATAGCTTAGGGACATGCTTCAACTCTAAAAAATGAAATACATATAAACCATGCCCTTAAATTCTGAAAGAAATCTGAAGACCTTGAGGTGGGCAGCAAGACTTGACCAGGAATTAAATATTTTACAGCTTTCTTGCAGCAAATGGTAAGTTACTAAGGGCCTTTTAAAAAATCAAGCTAAATAGAAACATAGAATATGACGGCAGAAAAGGGCCACTGGCCCAACAAGTCTGCCCACTCTAAGAACCCTCCCCTCTAAGCACTTCCACGAAGTGAACCCACATGCTTATCCCATTTTTTTCTTAAAATTGAGCACGTTGCTTGCCTTAATTACCTGAAGTGGAAGATCATTCCAACGATCAACCACCCTTTCAGTGAAGAAATACTTCCTAGTGTTGCTATGAAATTTCCCACCCCTGAGTTTCAACGGATGCCCTCTTGTTGCCATAGGTCCTGTAAGGAAAAAGATATCTTCTTCTACCTCAATACGGCCAGTTACCTATTTGAACGTCTCTATAGTGTGGCTTAGTGCAGTAAATGCAGCAAAGTCCGTAGAGATTGAATGGATTTTGCTGCATTTGCTGCATGGCACTTGCTACTGCAGTGTGATAAAAGAGGCCCTAAATCTTTTGTATTAATGAAGAAAATTTTGAAATTTTTGCTATATGGGTTGGTGATAGTTTGGGGTTAGAATCAGTGGACAATTTTACCTGTTGTAACATCTGAAACTGATTAGCTACGTTCTGTAGGCTGCACAGATGGTTTGTTTCATATGGTTGGAAGACTGTGCTTGCAATTTTTAGGTAGTATAAATTATGCTCTGGACTTTGTAGCTCAAAGGCAATCTGATACAGGTATGTTTATTGATTGATTGATTTACAAAATGTATATCCTGCATTATCCAAATAACATTTATTTATTTATTCAATTTTCCATACTGTTTTCTCAGGGGACCTCAGAATGGTTTACATGAATTTATTCAAGTTTTCAAGCATTCTTTCCCTATCTGTCCCAGTGGGCTCATAATCTATATAATATACCTGGGGCATTGGAGGACCAAGTGATCGGTCCAGGGTCACAAGGAGCAGCATGTGTCAGAACCCCAGGGTGCCAAGGTTGCAGTTCCAACCCCTGTGTCACACTCTCAGACATAGTATAGTAGGAGATAGTATGGTAAACATTGTCTGACAGGGATGGCAAAACATAGTTAACAAAGCATGGTAAAACATAATATGACAAACATGGTATGGTGAGAAATAGTATGGTGACCCTAGTATTACAAAGCATGGGTAACAGAGAATGACACGATTTGGCAAAATTGATAAAGCAAGTGTGTGTGATGAAACATAGCATAGAAAAAATAGTTGTAACATCTATCAGATCCTTTTGAAAGCCTAACTACAAAAATGTAGTTTTCTTCTTACAGAGTTTAAGGTAATAAGTGGAAATCCAATTTTCTATGATATTGAAACAAATCTTTATAATGGGAATAGTGTCTGCTAAAACAGTGTTCTTCAACCACCGGTCCATGGACCAGTGCCGGTCCACAGAAATTTCCTGCCAGTCCACAGGGCCAGCACTTGCATCAGGCCCAAAACAGTGTCCTTCAATCGCCGGTCCACGGTGCGATCGATGCGTCGTTATCTTCGAGCCAGCTCCCTCTTCCTAATTGATTCAGTGCACAAAGCCACGGGCAGTGGCTCCTATAGGCATCCTGCGCCTGAACCGGAAGCCTTCTCTCTGACGTTGCAACGTCAGAGGGAAGGCTTCCAGATGAGAAACGGGACGTGCAAGGTGCAATTAATACTAATATGGGGGCGGGGTCTGGGGTGGAGATTGGGTAGAGATGGGCGGGGTCTGGCCCATGACTTAGCCCAGTTTCTTCAACTGCTGGTCCACGGACTGATGCCGGTCCACAGAATAATTCTTTTATTTTTGCCGGTCCATAGGTGTAAAAAGGTTGAAAACCACTGTGCTAAAAGTAAAGATACTGGCAATATAACCGAAATATCATCTACATATTTGTAGTGGATCCCTGCTTGTTCCAGAGTAACATCCAGAGAGTGCATCAATATATTATACAATGTAGGAGAGAGTGGGGAGTCCTAAGGCACACCACTCAAAGGGCACCAACTATCTGAAAATTTGTTATCCGTTTTTACGGTATCATGGCATTCAGTTAAAAAGCCTTGAAACTATGACAAAAATCAGAACCATATTTCCCAAAGTGGTTAAGAGTCTCCATCATTTGATCAAAATCAACTATATCAAAAGCACTGTTTACGTCAAACTGGATAACAATGGCACAATGGCCACTACACAATAATTCTTTGCCATAAGCAATCCAATGCAGTAACCACAGTCTCCGTACAATGGTTTCTTCTAAACCCAGACTGTGAGGCAGGGAGAATAGTAAAATGATGAAAATAGTCAAGTTTTTCCATGACTTAGCCCTCCATAACCTTAAGAAATAATGGAATAGATTCAACCGGATGTTAATTACTAGCAACTGATAAACAAAGTTTTGAATTCTTGGGGATGAGTGTCAAAATGATTACATCCCCTAGCAGTGGCGTACCTAGCATATGTGACACCTGGGGCCTATCATTTTTTGACACCCCCATCTGTATGAAAAATGTGATTTTTAGTAACAATCCACACGTCACACATGAGTACCTAGGAAAAGGCAACATCTTACATATGCAGTGAGCAGTACAACATCAATACACCCATTGTAAAACTAAACAAGCCAGACTAGTACAGATCAATCCTACAGTCAATCCTAACAAAAAACCGTGTCTTTCGAACACACAGAACACAGAAAACACCTTCGCCTAGTATGTAATCACAAACTAACTCCTCCCTCTTTTACAAAACTGTAATGTGGATTTTAGCCATGGTGGTAACAGCTCTGACGCTTATAGAATTTTGAGCATCAGAGCTGCTACCACCACGGCTGGCGCTAAAAAACGCTTCACAGTTTTGTAAAAGGGGGGATGAAATAGAAATACATAGACAAAGGTTAAATTGAACCAGCAAAAAGCTGGACTCTGTATACAATGCAACACCACAGAAACAGTGACACATGTCTCCTAAAGCAATAAATAAATAGAAAATTTTTGTTCTACCTTTGTCTTCTCTGGTTTCTGCTTTCCTCATCTTCTTGTTACTCTCTTCCTTTCATCTACTGTCTGCCATCTCTCTGCCCCTATATGGCATCTTCTCTCCTTCTATGCCCCTTCCAGAAACTGTATGCCTCCCCCTTCCATCTCTCCTTTCCCTCCCTATTGGTCTGGCATCTCTCTCCTCTCCTTCCCTCTCCCACACCTCTCCTCTGCAATCCCTTTCCATTTTTCCCCTCATTTTTCTTTTCAATTTATTTTTTGCATCAGTCTAGATTACGTTCTTACTACTCTCTCATCAATTTCCTTTTTTACTGTCTACCTACAGCTTGCCACCTCTTTCCCTCACCCCCTCCAGTATTTCCTTAACTCAATCCTTTTCCCCCCATCATGTGCCCTCCTTTTATTTATCCCCTCCTTCCAACATGTGCCCTCTTTCTCTACCCCTTCCATCTAGTACCTTCTCCTCTCTCTGTCCACTTCCATCGTCTGCTCCCCTCTTTCTCTCCTCCCATTTTCTTCCTGCATTTGATCCCTTAATTCTCCCATCTGCACTTCCATCCAGCATAGGTTCCTCTACTCTCCTCACTACCCTCTACCCTCCCCACTACCATCCAATGTCTTCCCTTTCTCTCTCCATCCACTCCTCTTCAATCAGCAACTGTCCCCTTTCTTTCCCTCCAATCTAATTCCGTCAGCACCACCCTTTCATACCACCCTGCCCCCTTTCTCTCCCGCCACCACTCTTCCATTCCAGGAGTCCTGCTCCTTTCCTGCGATGACTGTAGCTGCTAGCTGCCGGTCCACCCCACTCCAACCTACTTGCTGTGGAGCAGAGTCAGCAGCCGCCTGCTGGAAGGTCCCACGATGACTGCGTCTTCTGGGTCCACCCCCTCCGATGTAACTTACTTCTTCCGGTGCAAAGTCGACAGACGAGTCATTGGGGGACCTTCCTGCACCTCAGTGCAGCTGCCGACTCTGCTCCAGAGCAAGTAAGTCAGAGGGAGTCCACCGGTAGCCGCGCTGAGGTGCAGGTCCTACTGGCCAGCTGTGCACCCCCCTAAGGCGTGCACCCAGGCGGACCGCCCTCCTGCCTCCCCTAGGTACGCCACTGCCCCCTAGTATAAGAAAAATACCGTTTGTTAAGTGGTTATTTAGTCATTGAGTCAATAATCCAATAAAGATAGGAGTTGCAGCATTAAGCAAATAAAGTGTACAAACATCTAAGTATCAATAAGTCTTAGCATATTTTAAGAACAGTCAACTAGTATAAAACTTAATTTCATCAAACTGTGATCAAATTCTGTCAACTGGTATCCCATCTTGTACATTGTAAAATAACCACAATCAATATTAATTGAGGGCAACTGATCTCTTATTGTCTAAATTTTCATTTTTAAAATAATTTGCTAAATCAAAAGCTGAGGGAATAATGGAATCATTATTACTTGTCAAATGGTTTACATTAATTAACTGTCACTCCTTGTATGTGTGTGTGTGACTAGCAAGTTAGTTATTTCTTCCATTAAAGGCCTGGAGCCAAGCTTTCACCTGCTTCCTGAAGTAGAGATAGTTTTGTGCTAAGCGAAGCCTATCAGGAAGTGCCTCTCAGTATCCCAGTCAGCAGGTACTTCAGAATTATGAATTTCAGTTGGGTTTTAAAATGACTGGAATCCCCCCCTGCATTCTTCACATATGTGAATCTTTCATCAGAATAAACTGAGAAATTAAATCCTAAGAATTTTTTTTGTATAGAAAATTAAGAGTATTTTAGAGTACTGAAAAATGAAGCTTAAACTATTGTGGACATCATCAACCCGTGACATCTTATGGTTTACATCAGTCACTGTAGTCATTTTTGAGCATTGTAGCTAGAGAAGACGTGTTCGTTCTCCTTCTAGGACAGAAAGGGAAACATTTCACAGGCCTCCTGGTTCTTTCAAGAGAAAAGCTGGCGTGGGGGTGGGAGCGTAACACATTAACTGGCAAGAAGGCATAAATCTCCACATGAGAAATCTGCAGTGAATTAAGCAGGCAGCAAAATATACAGTCTGATGCAAGGAGGAACAGAATGTGCTGTAACTCAGCTCAGAGGAAAACTCAATGTCAGGATCCTTGCTGAAAAGCAGCAGTGGAAACATAATTGTCTGTCTGAGAAATTGAGCATGCTGTACTCTTCCTCTTGGCTGGCTGCAAGATGTTATCTGAGGACAGACTCACTCCTGCAATACTAGACTTGTGCTGCTCAGCTTCACAGCACAAAATTATGGCTAGAGCCAGAGTGGTAGTATCATGAATGAAAATGTACAACAGATTGGCTCAGGGACTGGCAAGAAGTCCAAAAATCCCAAATTCAGTTCCTGGGGATAAACATATGCAGAGGGACATGCAGGAACCAGATTTCCCAAGAGTTACAATCAGAATGTGCTTCTGACTCTTTGATCAGTAATAGCACACCTTTGGCTTGCTAGTGGAGAATAAAATTCATACAACTACCTGTTTTCAAAGCAATGATGTATATTCATTGTTATGCCTTGTTGGCCTGCTTTCTATGAAAATACTGCTGCTTAATTTAGGCAGGCTCCATAGGATACCTCTTTGCTATAAAGTGAGTACAATATTTGTTTTCTAGGGGAATCTATGACCTGGGGGTGGGTGGGGGGTGAGAACCTGTCTCCAATGCCCCATGTTTTTCCTCGTCTTTCTTTGGGTAACCTAAATTCCCTCTTTTTTCACTTCTCTGAGGGGTAGGCTGATGCTTACCAAATAACTAAGTCCACAGCCCACATTGAGGTATACTGAAATCCAGACTGATGAAAATATCAGCAAGCTTCAACTTTTTGACAGTAAGAAGACACAAAGGCAATATATTTTTTTTTAAGCTCTGGTAACAGGTTTAAAGTCTCTTTCTTCTACTTTTAGATTTTTTCCACTCTGTACATCAGATGTTCCTCATCGTTCACTCTGCTTCCTCACTCTTTTTCCTTAGAAAGAAACCTTGTTCACTACCTACAGCTGGTTTAGCTCCATATGCATCTCACTGAATTTGATAGCATAGATTTATCCATGGGAAAAAGTTCCCTCCTCCTTCCTAAATCCTAGGTGCAGACACAGGGCAACACTCCATTCCCTTTGAGAATCCTCTTTGGGAGCTATCCGGTTCCTGACCCTTTCCCTCTGTGGGTTCAAGAGGATTCCTCTTCATAGGTTCTGCTGCTCACTTCCCTATCTGGAGCTCACTGCTAGACAGGAATTTAGGATTACCCACCTTCTTCTGACATAGGAGTATCTCCTTTTCCTTTTATACCGAGTCAAAGATGGTAATCGGGCCCAAGCCTTAACTGCTGCTGTTGGCCGACAATATAGAATCGGCCGTAAAATATAGAAAAAACTAGCTCCTCCCAAAACTAGGCCCTAAAATAAATTAATTCCTTTAGCAGGATCTCAAACATTCCTCAAAGGTGTCTGTGAGCTGAGTTTCTGAATGTATTTCTCGATAGCGCCAGTTGTGGGAGAAGCACCTGGCTGAGAGGAGCAGCATCCCTTCTCCAACACTTAGACATCATTTTAAGAGAAAAAGTTAATACTAAGAGAAGAAAACTTCAGCATGTCAGGTCGGTCAGCTATCTTTGATCCTGGCCCTTCATGCTGTTTTCTATTGTACTTTTTATGATTTTTGTTACTTTGAAAACTATTTCCATTGGATAATCCAAGGAGAAGGTCTATAAATTCATAATAATAACTAATTATCTCCCCCTTTACTAAGCTGCGATAGAGGTTTCTACTGCGGCCCAGAGTGCTACATGCTCCAATATTGCTCCAAGGCTCATAGAATTCCTATGAACGTCAGAGCATAGAAACATGTTGACAGATAAAGGCCAAATGGCCCATCCAGTCTGCTCAGCCACAGTAACCATTATCTCTTCCTCTCTCTAAGAGATCCAACATGCCTATCCTATGCTTTCTTGAATTCAAACACAGTCTTTGTCTCCACCACCTCTTTGGGAGACTGTACCATGCATCTACTTCTATTTCTGTAAAAAAAAAGAAAAAAGTATTTCCTTAGATTACTCCTGAGTCTATCACTTCTTAACTTCATCCTATGCCCTCTCATTCCAGAGCTTCCTTTCAAATGAAAGAAACTCGACTCATGCGCATTTACATTACGTAGGTATTTAAATGTTTCTATCATATCTCCCCTCTCCTGCCTTTCCTCCAAAGTATACAGATTGAGATCTTTAAGCCTGTCCCCATATGTCTTATGACGAAGACCATGCACCATTTTAGTCCTTGGGACCGACACCATCCTTTTTATATCTTTTAGAAGGTGTGGCCTTCAGAATTACACACAATATTCTAAATGAGGTCTCACCAGAGTTTTATACAAGGACATCAATTCCTCCTTTTACCTACTGGCCATACCTCTCCTTATGCACCCTAACATACTTTTAGCTTTTGCTGTCACCTTTTCAACCTGTTTGGCCACCTCAAGATCATCACATACAATCACACCTTAAGATCATCCCATACAAGTCCCACTCTTCTGTCATACACATAAGTTCCTCACCCCCTAAACTGATCAGATTTATCTGACAAGACCTACCGCTTGTGAATCCATGTTGCCTCTGGTTCTATAATCCACTGGATTTCAGAAACTTCACCATTCTCTGTTTTAAAAGCATTTCCATTAATTTGCTTACCACAGAAGTAATTCCCTACTTCTTCCTCCACTTTTGTGGAGAGGGACCATATCCACCCTTCTCCAGTCCTTCGGTACTACACCCAGCTCCAGAGAAGCATTGAAATGGTCAGTTAGCGGAGCCATCAGAACTTCCCTAAGTTCCTTCAGCACCCTTGGATACACACCATCTGGCTCCATTGCTTTGCCTACCTTTAATTTAGCTAGTTCCTAATTAATACAACCCTCTGAAAAATCGATCAGGGTCTACCACTCCTCCACCCATATTCATGTTTGTTTTCTGCAGTCCCACTCCCGGCGCTTCAGCTGTGAACACAGAACAGAAATCTTTGTTAAGCAATTCAGCCTTTTCTTTATCAGATTTTACAAATTCTCCCCTTCACTTTTGAATCTCACATGCCACTTTTACACCTCTTCCTATCACTGATATATCTAAAAAATGTCATGTCTCCCCTGATTTACCGTGTCAGCTATTTTTTCTTCCATTTGCATCTTTGCATTCCTGACTACTCGACCAGCCTCTCTTAACTTTTCCAGATATTTTTGCCTGTCTTCCTCTTTCTGCGATCTTTTGTAGCTTATGAAAGCTAATCTCATATTCCTTATCTTCTTAGCTACTACTTTTGAGAACTAAAGCAGCCTTCTTTTCCTCTTACTTTTACTTACTTAACTCACAAAAAGGTCTATCGCCCTTACAATAACTCCTTTCACTTTTGCCCTTTGCATTTCTTCTCCTTCCAGATGTTCCCATCCAGACAATTCCTAGACGTAATCCCCCATCTGAACAAAGTTAGATTTTAAAGTCTAGAACCTTTACTTTTGAATGATCCCTCTCTATACCCGTCTTAATATTAAACCATACCATGCAGTGATCACTGGATGCCCGATGATCACCCACTGTAACATCAGAAAACTTTCCCAATTTGTAAGCACTAAGTCCATTATGACCCCCATCCCACCTGGGTTCCATTACCAACTGATGGAACAGTTCTCCTTGTAGAGAATCCAAGATCTCCCTACTTCTAGAAGACCCTACAATAGGGATACCTCAATCAACATCCGGTATGTTAAAATCACCTATTAGTAAAACTTCCCCTTTTTTTAGATATGTTCTGAATGCCTACTATTAAATCTCTGTCCACTTCTGTCTGTGAATGAGGCCTGTATATCACACCAATGTAAATATATTTACCATTCCCTCTTTCCAAATTGATCCACAGTGCCTCTTCCTTGCACTGCAGATCTGGCAATTGTGCTGCTTTAATTTGATCTTTAACATATAATGCTACATCCCAGTCATGGATCTCTGTGAACCACATCTCCTCGTCTTCCATCACAGCTTCTAGATCCAGTATCTTGTTTCCCATACTACGAGCATTAGTATATATTGTTTTCCATTCATTGCCCTCTTTTCTCATCCATGTAGAGCAGGGATCTCAAAGTCCCTCCTTGAGGGCCGCAATCCAGTCAGGTTTTCAGGATTTCCCCAATGAATATGCATTGAAAGCAGTGCATGCACATAGATCTCATGCATATTCATTAGGGAAATCCTGAAAACCCAACTGGATTGAGGCCCTCAAGGAGGGACTTTGAGACCCCTGAAGTAGAGGTATTCAGAGATTTACTAACCAGAGGGCTTATACT
This sequence comes from Geotrypetes seraphini, assembly GCF_902459505.1. Lineage (NCBI taxonomy): Eukaryota > Metazoa > Chordata > Amphibia > Gymnophiona > Dermophiidae > Geotrypetes > Geotrypetes seraphini. The sequence continues at coordinate 195,280,482 of NC_047085.1, forward strand.
CACCCGGGGGCTTTAATCACCCTGCTCCATCACCTCTAGTTTAAAGCCCTCTTCAGCAGATTAGCTAGCCTGCCGAAGACACTTCTTCCCTTCTTTGATAGAGGTTTACCATCTCTGCTCAGATGTCCTTGGAAAATCATCCCATGGTCCAGAAAGCCAAAACACTCTTAACGACACCATCCACAAAGCCATGCATTCATCTCAAGGATGCAAGCTTCGCTGCCCTGGTCTTTACCCTTGACAGAGAGGATGGACAAGAATACCACCTACGCACCTGACTGCTTCACCTTCTTTCCCAGAGCCACAAAGTCACTTTTGATATGTTTGCAGGAGTACCTGGCAGTATTATTAGTACCAACATGGATGAGCAGCATTGGATAATAGTCATCAGGGCCATGGTTGAACCAGAGCGTTGAGCCCTTTGCTGCCGACCTTTGCTGAAGAACCTGTCCACCTTCTGGTTCACCGAGGATGCCATCCGATCTAAGGTGGGCCGACCCCACTGGCGAAATATGGCTTTGAACACTAGCCTGGACAGTGACCATTCTCCAGGGTCCAGAATTTGACGACTTAGGAAGTCTGCCTGCATGTTGTCCACTCCGGCCACATGAGCAACGGACAAGGCTATCAGATGCTTCTCCACCCAGGCAAAGAGCATCCAAGCCTCCAGGCTCAACAGGGGACTCCTCATGCCTCTTGGATGGTTGACATAGGCAACAGCCGTCGCATTGTCCGAGAACACACAGACGGCCTTTTGGTGGAGACACCCTCGAAATCTCAGCAGCGCCAGATGAATCGCGTGCAGCTCCAGTCGACTGATCGACCATCTGCTCTCCAGCGCAGTCCACTGGCCCTGGACCGGCACAGACTCCCCAACCAGAAAGACTTGCATCTGTTGTCAGGGTCACCCAGTCCAAGACTCATAGAGGGAGGCCTCTATTCAGAGTAAACAGGTTCAACCACCAAAGCATACTGTTGCGCACCGCCACCAACTAACTAAGGTAACTTCACTCCCAATGCATCCTGATGAGGATTCTACCGAGTCAGAAGGGACAACTGGAGAGGACAGAATCGAGCTCTTGCCATAGAATCACATCTATGGTCGCCACCATGAGTCCTGCAGATACTGCCAGGCCGTCAGGGCTGAAACCTACATGTCCCGAATGGCACCCTGAAGCTTGAGCTTCTTGGATTCCGGCAAGAACACCCTGTTCCTGCCCATGTGGAACCAGACTCCCAGGTACTACAAGTCCTGTGTTGGCTTGAGATGACTCTTCTTGAGATTGATCACCCAGATAAAACTTTCCAACAATTGCACCACCTAGAGAACCACCTTGTGTCATTCCTCCAGTGAAAGAGCTCTGATCAACCAATCATCTAGGTACGGATGAACTAGCACCCACAGAGAGCACAGATGGGCAGCTACCACCACCATGACTTTGAAGGATCTGGGCGTCAATGCCAGCTCAAAGGGCAGTGCCGCAAACTGGAAGTGCCTCCCTAGAATGTGAAATCTCGGGAACCTCCTGTGGTCTGGAAAAATCAGGAAGTGGAGGTACGTTTCCTTGAGATCCAAGGAAGCCAAAAACTCCCCTGGTGCCACCGCTGCCACAACGGAATGCACCGTTTCCATCCGGAAATGCGGAACCCGCAGGAAAGCATTCACTGCCTTCAGGTCTAGAATAGACCAGCAATCTTTGGAGTCTTTCTTTGGCACGATAAAGTATATTGAGTATCTCCCAGTGCCCAAGTCTCCACTCGGAACGGGTTCTATGGCCGCCTGATACAGCAACCGGCGCTTCGTGGCTCACACCTTGCTGGCTCTGTCCGGGTTTCCCACAGGAGAAGAAAGGAAGAAGTCTAGCGGAGGACTGAAACACTGCAGTCGAAGGCCCTCCCTGAGTACATCTAGGACCTACAGGTCCGAAGTTAGCTTCTGCCATTCCAGAAGTAAGGCTGAAAGCTGCCCCCCCGATCCGGGGGGAAACCGTCAGAGACCTGGCATCATAATTTTCTCTTGGGAGGGGCAGAAGGATGGGAGTTGGAAGACTGCTGGCACGCTGCACCTCCAAACCGAGGTCTGGAGGGAGCTCCGTAATGCTGTCCTGTCGCCAGGGGCCCGGCAAACTGAGAAGTTCACCGGTAGGGATGAAAAGTCAGCCATCTCGTACTCCTGGCTAGGCGAGGCTTAAAGCCAGGGAGCACCTTAGGCTTATGGTCCTGAACGCAGGCCATAAGGTCATCCAGACCTTGGCCAAACAAGAGTGAACCTTTAAAAGGTAACCTGCTCAGCGTAGCCTTAGATGAGGAATCACCCGACTACTGGCAAATCTCATAGCATTTGCCGGGCGGATACAAAATAAGCTCCCAGCTTATCAAAAACTTTCAAGATGTCATAGAGTGCATCTGCCACATAATTCACTCCGGAAAACAGAAAGTCGAGGTCATGAAGGACAACCCCCTCGAGATCCTGTGGGAGCTTGGTGTGACAAGCCTGGGCTACAAAGGAAGTGGCTGCCGCAGCTCACACTCCCTCCACAGCAGAATCAAAAAAGATGCTTGAGGACAAAATCCACTCTTCTGTCCTGAACATCCTTCAGGACAACCCCTCTGTCCGAGGGTAAAGAGGTACGCTTAGTGACCTGAGCCACCGCTGAATCTACCTTCGGTAGAACTAAGTACTTGGTGAACTCCGATGCCATAGGATATAACTTTTCCATGGCCCTAGCATATACTTCAGGGGACCCTCCGGGGACTCCCAGACCTCCAAGAACATTTCCACCAAATCTATATTGTCTGGAAATGTAGCAGGGGCTTAGAGCTCATGACTAAACATTCTGCCTGAACTGCTTGGTCTGAATCAAGTTTCAGTGTTCGCAGCCTGTGCACTGCTTGGTCATCCCCCAGGTCTCAGAACCCAGTGTTTTGGGTATCCCCGAGATCTGCTAAGTTTGCCACATCTGCGGAGTCTACCGAGGAAACAGTAAAGGCACAGAAGCAGAAACAGAAGCAATGGCGGGCACAGGCAGCTGGCTTTCTGGTGCTCCAGCAAACGAACAAATTGACATGCTGGATTTCAAAGGTGGAACAGACTGCTGCATTGGAGTCTGAGGGGGGAAAAACAGGCATAGTCTTTTTTCTTATAAAAGTCTGATACATCAGATCCACAAATTCCGGCGGAAAAAAAAAAATCACTGGCAGCAAGGGTCGCTCTGCAGGACTCAGATTTGGAATGCTTAGAAGATTTATGAACTGTGCTTGCGTTTTGCGGAAGCATCCTCCACGCCCAAATTAGGCATCCCGGACACTGCAATTGCGTCTCCGGTGAAATCGGAGGAAGGTAGAGCCTCTCTGGAGGTGGGTAGTGCAGAACCCTCATGGACCGCGGCGCAGGTGATACACTGCTGCGAATCTGTCATCCATCTGCCACATTTATGGCATGAATCCGTGCCATCCTGTCCTGAGGAGGCCATATGTGAAGTTGGAGCAAAAACGAAGCTTCTATGTCAAAAAAATACACTTTTAAAAACTTTAGTGAAAATCCAAGATGACCACCACAGGTGCCGATTTTGCCCTAAAACAGCCAGGGAATCACGAAAAACAGCGATTTTATGATTTTACAGGTTGGGGTACCAGGGCATGCAGGGAAACTATCCCCAATCCTGATTTCAGCATCCCCCCAAATCGCCAAACTCAGAGGCACACAGGCACATCAGAGATGTGCTGCAATGCATTTCAATGGCAGCCAGCAATACACAGCGCAAGCAAGGGAGATCAGTACCTCTGGAGTTGATAAAACTGGATTTTCAGGTCTTCTGACTGCCTCGCCTTCCCTGTCACCTCAGATCACGACCACCAAGACCCCCCAGGGGATTTAGGGAAGATAAACGGTCCGATTCCGATCCCTGCGTACCTCCACGGAACCGCAACAGCCTGCGCTCTACCCCTTTGCGGATGAATCCGGGGTGAGATGGCTCCCGATCTGGAGACCTGATCTGATCTGCAAGCTGTCTAGAGGGCTTACTGCAGGTTCTGCTAACAGGGCACTTCCAGAAGCAGATAATCTTTAAGGAAAAGTCTGCAATCTCCTGCTGAAGGATCACTCCCCCAGAATTAATCCGCAGCACTTGGGCAATACCCACGGCACGGAACAAAATAAAAGACTAAAAACTGAGAAAAAATCACGAGCAGAAGAAACTAGAAGTCAGCAGCTAGGCTGCAGAAACAAACTGAGCTTAGAGGGGAGTGTCCATGGAGGTGACATCGGAGAGGGGGATGGATTTATTTGTAAGTTCTGCAGCCAAGGCTGGAATAGATGCAGAACCCTATGGTGAAGCTTCCAGAGGTTATTGTACAAGAATGACATGGGGATGGTTTCCCGTGGTTATCTGCAGGGACGGGAATGGTGTTGAATTTTGTCACTGTGTCATTCTCTAATGCTGTGCATTGAATATTGTAATATCCTTTTAGATTGAATATCTCCTTAATGCAGCAATAGCTGGTGAAGAAACATTGTATTAGAGATAGAGACAGGAAGTAAATGTCATAATTTTGGCGACAGAGACAGCAAGAAGCCACTGTTATTTTGCGAATGATTTTCCACCACTGTTTACGATTCTATTTGCAATAAAGTTTTTGATATTTTTTTGCAAATTCAAGCTTTTGGATAGAGAGATGGAAAAGTTTGAGTGTCCTTCGTAGGCAATTTCTAAGTGAACTTTTTTTCTAGAAAATTCTTGTATTTCCTTTAGAAGACAGAAAGGCCTATTCTTTAGATTATAAAACATGCCTTTAATTAATTTTTGATAGAGAATTGCTAGAAGAATTGACGTTTATCAGTGAAAATGTTGTAAGAGGAATCAAGTTTTGTTAACAGTATTAGCAGCAATACTGGAAGGGGATAAGAACCTTTTAGTGAAGTGAAAAGAGGAGATAGAAGGTACTGGATAAAACTGAAAAAAAAAAAATTAGACCCAGCTGCTTTCTACTGGCTAATTACATGACTGTCTAATCCATGCTAACACAGCAATTAGTGATGCAGCTCATAACACTCGTGTGCATTAGACTGGTGACATTTAATTATGACATTGGATATGTTAGAGATTGTGCGATGGTGGTGTGGAGAGAGTAAAAAGATATTTGCATGGAAATTACACCCCCATTAATCACAATGTTGGAGAAATTAAGTAAGAAACTTAGAAATGTTCGGTTTTACCACAAGTAAACAGTCTTATCTTTCATGACCTTTTATGTACTATATCCAGGTGTTTAAATAAACGTTCAGTTTTCTTTGTACTGGAAACTTGAGCTTCATAGAAAAAAAGTCCCTGAAGCTCTACCTTACTTATTCCTTAACCTCTTGAGTTTAGTTTGTCAGCAGCATTCGTTTCTGTCATATGATACGTTGCATGGTGTTTGGATATTGTTGCTGTCACAAAGACACGGTATAATGAGTATTATGACTGGGATATAGCCACAGGCTCCAGGCTCCTAATGTAGCTCAGGATACTGTGACACTCTCGTATACATGGTTTTGCATGCAGTTACATTAGTCCATATACACAAGATCAATGTTTGAAAATTACAAGTGTCTTGATTACTTTTATTATAAAAGTCAGTGGGGTAAATATTCAGCCATACTCTCTAACTACACATATCCTTCTCTTTCATGCATGCATCATGGTCACACTCCCTCTCACATACCTACATTTATTGTGTATGAGTATAGGCATACAGGTTCATATTTACAAGTTACTAAATGATCACTTAGGGGTAATTTTAAAAGGAACTTAAGCATGCAGAATAGTATTTTACTGGAGGATAGGGAGGAGAGGCAAATGACTTGACCATGGATGCTTCCAAAGATACTACTGAAAACCCACTGTTGTCATCATCATCTGCCGCCTGATCTCAAATAAAATTTGAGCTAGTCTGTGGTGGGTGGCTGCAAGTGCATGCTAATGGGGCGTGTCCAAAGGTGCATACCCTGTGTCTATAAAGCCCCAGTGGAGCTTTGGGGAATTTTATTGCTCGGTAGACATTTAGAAGATCTTCTGTTGACTGCGAGTAACATTGGCTACTTTTATTATAGGTAAATGGAAGAAATAATGGGAAGACTCCTGCAGGTGTTCCATCATCTGTTCAGGTTTCTATGGATACACATGTCAAATTATTGGCTGGAAGCCACGTAGTAATACTAGCAATTGTTGATTTACTAGCCCAATGTGTGGCGGCAGCAGCCATGAAGGCAAACAGGATAAGAACATAAGAATAACCTTACTGGGTGAGATCAATGGTCCATCAAGCCCAGTAGCCCGTTCTCACGGTGGCCAATTCAGGTCCCTAATACCTGGCCAAAACCCAAGGAGTAGCAACATTCCATGCTACCAATACAGGGCAAGTAGTGGCTTCCCCCATGTCTTTCTCAATAACAGACTATGGACTTTTCCTCCAGGAACTTGTCCAAACCTTTCTTAAAACCAGCTACACTATCCGCTCTTACCACAACCTTTGGCAATGCATTCCAGAGTTTAACTATTCTCTGAGTGAAAAAAAAAATTCCTCCTATTGGTTTTAAAAGTATTTCCCTGCAACTTCATCGAGTGTCCCCTAGTCTTTGCAATTTTTGACGGCGTGAAAAATCGATTGACTTATACCCATTCTACTCCACTCAGGATTTTGTAGACTTCAAGCATATCTCCCCTCTGCCGTCTCTTTTCCAAGCTAAAGAGCCCTAACCTTTTTGGTCTTTCCTCATATGAGAGGAGTTCCATCCCCTTTATCCCCTTGGTTGCTCTTTGAACCTTTTCTAGTGCCGCTATATCTTTCTTGAAATAAAGAGGCCAGAATTGAAAGCAATACTCCAGATACAGGGGCATAACATTCTTAGTCTTAGTAATAATTCCTAGCATCCTGTTTGCTTTTTTAGCCGAATTGTCTACGATGACACCCAGATCCTTTTCTTGGATGCTAACCCGCAAGCATCCCTAGCATCCAGTAACTGTGATTTGGGTTATTCTTCCCAATGTGCATCAGTTTGCATTTGTACACATTAAATTTCATCTGCCACTTGGACACTCAGTCTTCCAATTTCCTAAGGTCTTGCCTGCTATTTTTCCATAATCTGCATGCTAGGAATTATGGATGAGACATTTGGCCTTTATCTGTCATCATGTTTCTATGGGTGTGGTGGAGGCGTGCTATGGGCATTCCCAAGGGCGGGCTAGCCATAACCAAACATTTTGCAAGACATCCTGGATGGAATTTAGATGTTTGGAACTAGACCTGTTTTTAGAAGCATTTAAGTGCCACAAAGGTGCCCAAACTGACCAGATGACCACTGCATGTATCAAGGAAAGACACCCCAACACTCCCCTAGTGCTCACTGACCCCCTTCCCACCACACAAAAAATGAGAACAAAAATGTACGTACCTGGTATGGGGAAGCCTAGTAGAGCTGTCCACAGGTGTCTTAAGTAGCCTGGTGGGTGGGCTAGTGAACCACAGAGAGGAGGCCCTAGGCCCAAAAGCCACTCCAACCACCCAAAACTTACTATATTGCCATTTAGGTGCCACCTGCTGCCATAAGTGCTATTGGGGTGGTATACAGGAAGGTATAATAGTATTTTTGAGGGGGGTTGGGGGGCCCACCATAAATTATAAGAGGGTTATGGTGAGATATACAGCTGATACCCTTTATGTGAAGCTCACAGCAATGCTCTCTAAGGTGCCTTACTGCTCTGTTGGGATGTCTGTGTGGCCAGTCCATTAAGATGCTGGTCCCTCCCATGTCCACATGATTTGGATGTATTGAACATGGATGTTTTTGTATTCGAAAATGGCCAAAAAAAGTTAGATGTCCTAAGGGCCAAAGCCATCCGGATAGGTCATCTTCAAAAAAAATGTTTTTTGACATCTAGCGGTTTCGAAAATGGATGTTTCCCTGTCCTGACTTTTGGATGTTCTGCAGGAAACGTCCAAAGTCAGACTTAGATGCACCCTCCGCATCTGCTGGCATGGTAAAATGACTGAGCATCCATTTTGAAATACTTTTGAGCTACAGAATAATGTTTTATGGACTTTTCCTCAAAGAATTTGACCAAATCTTTGATTACATATGGCCGTAACAACATTATTATTTATCATTCCTATGGTGCTGTTAGACCAGCAGCACTGGGCAGATATACAAAAGTGACAGTCTGTATGAGAGGGGAGCTTACAATCTAGTCATGACACAGACAAGACAGATAAGATATTTGTGAAATACTTTTATTACAGTCAAAGTCATGTTTCATCCTAAACATATCAGCTTTGTGGAGGTGGCAAAAATTGATGGAGAAAGGAACATGCGCTGCAGATTTATGCAAAACAAATTCCAACAGAGCTCAGAGATAAAACCTAGTGAAGGAAAAACACAGCGCTGATAAAGAAGGTAAATATCAAACTCTGCAAAAACATGGATGAAGTGAACACTAGGGAGTGTGAATAATTGGATAAAAGGTAAGAAAAAAAGACAAATCTTTTAACTAGGATTTGAAAATCAATGAAAAAAACATAAGTTAAGTGGACATAGAGGGGAAAGCTACGCTTGACTGCCTGGGATATGGAGCAGACAGGTGACAGGAGATTTGTTATAAATAAATAACACTTTGTAGAGAATTGCAGTAAACATAGGAAAGGACTGATGAGGTAACTGTGGCTGGAAGGAAGTTTACAGAGAAGAAGGTGGATTTGGGAGAATGGTAAAGTATAAAGGTTTGCAAAAGAAACCAGAATCTTAGTAGGCTGTGATAACTTTTAAAAGTACCAGCCATTAAAATGCTGTAGTGCCCGAGAGTGGGGTTATTTTACTTTCCCATAAACTAGAAAAGTATTTTAACTTAGAAACATTCCTATAACTAGTTGGAATTGCACTAGGGGATAGGGATGAGCAAAGCCAAAAAATTCAGAATTAAAAAAAAAAAGAAAAAAAATTATATTCTTCATATCCTGCAATTCTATGTGGACTACAAATTATTCAGGTACTCAAGCATTTTTCCCTATCTGTCCTGGTGTGCTCACACTCTATCTAATATACCTGGGCCAATGAGGATTAAGTGACTTGCCCAGGGTCACAAATTGGAACTTTTTAATAGACAAAAATATTGTACAAACTTTAATTTGTAAGTTAATGAACATAAACTGATTTTGTGTGCACTTACAAATGAAGGCTTGCTACTAAATTCATATTCTTACTGTGGGAGGCAGTGTTTGAAGGCCTTCCGAAGTTGAAGCTTTGGCACGGCTACAGTATACTATCATAGTTCTTCACTAAAGGAAGCGTGAATACTTAGCTATGGCTTCACCATGAAAGACTTGCTCACTGGTGCCCCCACTCCACTTGCTGTTCCTCCGCCAATGAAAAGCAACGGTGGGCTGGAGTTCACACACGGATTGTTCCCTAATGTTTTACAGTTTTCTTGCTTGCGGTTTTATCTGATCCCCTATCAACCTGGGATCTCTGATGAAGGCGTGTTAACTGAAACACAGCCCGTATCGGGTCCCTAGGTTTGTGGTATTACTAACCGCACTCAAATTATTTTATATAAATAAATTTAACCTGCATCATTGTACGTGTTCCTGCAGTTTTCCTTGTTTTTATTTCGCATCCTTCACTGCAGACTTCGTTGGTTCTTCCCCTTGTTTGTTTTGGGCTGGGAGCAAACCCAGAGCCAGTTGCCATGTCTTGTTTTTTTGTATGTTTTTCATCTTCTATGCATTTTATCCTTCCATTCGTATTGGCTATTGTACCTCCACTGTATGCTACCTTCTTTCTGTTACTTTTCTGGCCCCTATGACAAATGTCTTTTGACCATAGCAGTTAACTCCTCCTTTACCTTAGCCACCTGTGTTATGCTGTTACATGAAATAGATGTGTTACTATGGATATATAATGTGCCATATTGTTGCTGCTTTCTGATATTTGTGTATCAGAAGTTATTTAATGTCATTTGTTTCCTCTTAATCTATGATTCTCTTCTATGGCAACCCAGTTGTGACAGGGTTAACCGTGCATCTAGAGAAGCTCCAAAGACAAAACAAATCTGTGAGAAGCTGCTCTGGGCTTCTCTCTTCTTCCCCCTACTCTCCATGTCCTGTATGAGCCAAGCAGGTATGGGATCAGCCAGGGTTGGGTCAAGGGTATCTGATTCCCTATGCAAACCTTTAGCCTTATGCCCCCTCTCTCAGGCAACTCAAATCACTACTTCATCCTTCCCCTTCCTGTAACATCTGGGCAGCTCAAGACTCTAGTCTACCATAGGGTTACCATATGGCTCTAGAAAAAAGAGGGCAGATTGAGACATCCACATTTACTTCCATTGAAAACAATGGAAGTAAGGAGGCCTGTGGGACCAGTGAAGAAGTGTCTAGGACCCATGAGGCTAGGGAGCATAGGGACCAGCAGTGGCCCCACATGAAGAGCCAGATGAGTCAAGGTCCAAGGCTGAAGGGGGTCTGGCAAGCGACCGGCAAAGGGAACGGTAGGACTGATGGTGACCATATTTAACGTTGATCTTATGCTAGATACCAGATCTACCAGACATGTTTCTGTGCTAAGTTCCTAGATCCATCTTGAGAAGGCAATAATAGGTTCAACACATAGGGAGGCAGTTTTCTGAAATCGGTATTTACACCTGCATATGATATACACTACCAAAACACTTACCATATTTTTCGCTCCATAAGACGCACTCACTTCTAGAGGAGGAAAAACCAAGAAAAAAATTCTGAACCAAATGATGTGCCCTGTACCCTGTCCCCCCTCTGGTGGTCTAGTAGTAGGCTGGGACAGGGTATAGGGCACATGTAGTGGTGGACATATCTAATGGTAGGCACATCTAGTGGCAGCCAGCCAGCCAGCTCCCAAACCCTCAGCCAGTGCCCAGCCGGCCCCCAGGCAACCCGGCCAGCCAGTCCCAAGCCAGCCAGAACCAAAGGCAGACAAGCAGGCAGGAACCCCTCCTCCCCCCAGTACCTTTTTTTGGCATCCTGGTGGTCCAGCGCACTTTCCACGCTCCTGCCTGGATTCCACTGTTCTCTTCCGGCAGAGGCACAGCAGTGAAGGAGGCAGGCGTGCACTTTTTATGTGCCTGCTTGGTCCCTCCCTGCGCTCCGAATGGCTGCCTGTCAGTTCTTGTCCCGCAAAAAGCATGCGCCTGCCGCCTGTCTCCTGTCTATCATAATCACACTAGTAAAATAAAAGAGTTTCTTAATCATTTGTCTCTTTAGCTATAAATGACAATATTATTATTAAGGCATAGCTATAAGGAAAGATTTAAAAACTATAAAGAGTTTTACCTCATGCAAAATTGTCATTTCTTTAATAAGACATTAATTATTTTTTATGAGGCCCTCCAAGTACCTACAAATCCAAAATGTGGCCCTGCAAAGGGTTTGAGTTTGAGACCACTGATCTACACCATCTGATCCAACCATTGAAGCCTTCCCCAGCCCATATACAGTCACAGACCGTGCAAGTCTGCCCAGTACTGGCCTTAGTTCTTCAATATTTACTATTATTTTCTGATTCTAGATCCTCTGTGTTCATCCCATGCTTTTTTTTAAACTCCGTCACTGTTTTCATCTCCATCACCTCTCTCGGGATGTACAGCACTGCGTACGCCTTTCAATGCTATATAAGTGATAAGTAGTAGTAGTGTGAATGCCGCTATTTACACATGGATATGTTTCTAAAATAGTAGCAATAGTTGTAAGCATTGTCCTTGATAAAAAGCAATATTTCAAATAGTTTCTACAGATCAAGTCTCTGTGCAGGCTGTACAATGTGAACTGACCGGGTGACCACTGCTGATGAATTAACAGAAATAATATAATTGTTATTCAACATAAGAACATAAGAACTGCCATCTCCGGATCAGACCTTAGGTCCGTCAAGTCCGGCGATCTGCCCCACGCGGAGGCCCAGCCAGATGGATAGGACAGGGGTCAGATTCATTTTCACAACATTGGGAGGATTTGAATACACTGCAGGATTCAAAGGCTTTTGTTTAGGATCTGTCAAGTCTGAAGAAGTATCAAATGCAATGTTAGGAAAAAGCCAAATGTAGTATCTGTTCCTTTGCAGTGTGCTACCCCGCTTCATGTGAAAAATTCTTGAATGAAACCCAAAAAAGTGGTAACAAACTGCAGTAGCTGGATAAGACTATACAATTATTTACTGTGCAAACAGCTCTCAAATGTGGATGAAAATATTCTACAGTACAGGATCCCACACAGTCGTGTTTTGGCACATTGTGCCTTCCTCAGAAGTCCACAAGTTTATTTATTTATTTTAAAAAAATTGATTTCATCGCAAAATCATAATCTAATGCGATTTACAATTAACAATAACAAGAGAGCCAATGATAAAATAAAAATTGATAATTAAGTCATAATACAAATTGAGTAGCTGTATGAATACACTTTCAACTTACAGACTTAACACAACCCTCTTGTCATTGGTCTCAATAACTTTCAGTTAATTATTTTATATGAATCTTATTTTTTTAAATTCATTCTTAAATAGCTTTTTTAGTACTCATTTTTAAAGAAGCAGAAAGCGGCTAGAACTATGTTTCACCGTAGCTTTCTCAAGGATGTTCCCCCTACAATGAAAGTATCCAGTTACGATACACACTTCAAACAAACTTTACATTTTTTTATTTCTATAGACATATTAAGGTAGCAAATTATCTAGAGTGAGAATTCATGTATAGATCTGTAAATTAACTAAAAGAACATGGAATACCTAATACAGTATATATGCGTTATGGGGGGAATTCTAGAAATGCGGCCCAAGTTAAGTAACAAAAGCCATTTAAAACGACAAAAAATGGCACCGTTAAAGTGCCTACGAGTGCCTAAATAATACATGCCAGAATTGTGCCTAAATAGGTGCTTTAGACCGCTGAATGCCACTGTGGGTATGGCTAATGCTGGAAATGGCGTTTGGCAGCCTAAAGCATGATAAAGATAGGCACTGGAAATATAGACCCAGGAAACCCTGGTATACATTTCCAGCGCCTATCTTTCACAGAGAAGCATTTCTCTATATGGCGCCATCATGTGACTGACATGCTATCGACAGCTGCGTTTTAGGCGGCTGCTGATAATTGGCATCCTATAGAGAATCCAGCCCTATTTGATGATAAAGAGTAACATAATATATGCATAAGTGCATAATATATGCACTTTGTGACGATATCGGTGCTTTACAAAGTGATTAAACTATTCCTAAAGTGAATGGACATTATAATGGTATCACTAAGGTGTGCGAATATGTAAACAGAAGGAAAACAATGTATGAAGAATGAACCGTGAAGTTGTGGGTACCCAAATCATGTAAAATTCAAGTGAATATTGACCATAAAGAATCATTGCCCTACATATACCTATTTTTTTCACAATCTGAACTAATACATTTGAGACAAACAATAAGCATGAAATTGTGTAATAATTCTAATCTTAAGGCATCCAGCTTTCAATCTGGTTTCTGGGCAGTCTGGTTTCTAGCCAGTTCACAGAAATTTTCAGTCTGCACATAGAGAAACTGCATAAAGTTATTACAGAAAAATGGCTGTCCTAATGTTATGCGGTATAATCAAATGCCCACTGGTCTGAATATTGGCCAGTACCTGATTAACTTTCGGGTCCTTGCCTAATGTTGTGCTATCCCCCTCCCTCCCTGACAACCCCTCCTGAACATCCAGCTCCCCCACAATCCTCCACTCGGAAGCTAGATCTCTCTCCCTCCCACTCTCAAATGCCTTTCACAGTCCCCCTTTCTGATGCCTGCTCCCCTCCTATTCCCGTAAGCAACAAAAGAACCCCCCTGTGGATATTCCTGCTTCCCTACCACCCACCGAAATGCAATCCCTCTCCCCCAATGTCAGTGGGCCTACCTTCCCATTTGTCTAGTGGTCCAGTGGGGGAAATGTGCAGGAGTGATGTCCATTCATTCCTGCCCATTGCAGCAGTCTCCTAAATATGTCTACCTTGACTTCTAGTGGCAGCCATATATGGGAAGCATGAGTGGGCATCACTTTTATCCATTTTAACCACTGGACCACCAGGCAAACAGGCAGGTAAGCCCACTGACATGGGGGAGGGGGTCTTGCAATTCTGGGGGAAGGAGGGGACAGGAGGATCCAGAAGGGGTTCTTTTGTTGCTTCCTAGGGGGTGGGAGGGATAGCGGGCATCAGAGGGGAGCCCATGTACCCATTCAGGTCTTGGCCAATAGAAAGCTGGGACCTATGTAAATGTCTTATTTGGGTCCTGGCTAAATATCAGCTCTGTCAGCTAGCACAAGCCAAATTAGCTGTAGATATTCAGTGCCAGTGGCTGGGCATGGTGCAGCACTGAATATCTGGGGCTAATTCTGCCTGTGATGGTCAACATTTAAAAAAAATGTTGACCATTGCAGGCTGAATATCGACCCCCTTATTATCTAGGTAAACTTAGGAGAGACAGCTCTTATCCTTGGAAATAAGTTATGAGAAATAAATCTGCTTGTTACTTGTGACTTGAAATTACAATGTCAGAGACAGGTACTGGGCTCAGTTGACCTTGGTCTGACTCACCATGGCTTGTTCTATGTTCTTAACTGTAAACTTCTTTGAGACACATGCAATGGAAAGTGGTATTCAAAGTTTTTATAAATGCTGGTAAATACATTGAGGTAACTACCTCTGACAGCTATGGAAAATCAGACGATTCTTCTCGGAACCGGACTTCTCTCAATTACTCTTACTCTATGCCTTCATCTTCTCCCGTATGGATTAATGCAACGCACTCCTAAATGGACTTACTGCAGAAAACCTCTGTACAAAATACTTTCATCCGACTCCTGACGAATCTCCACATATGAGACCTGATCATCCCGGTGTTGTGCGCTGCCCACTGGCTGCCGATTGACAAACGATGTATATTCAAAGGCCTAATGATGGCCTACAAACTCTTCCACGACATGGTACTGGCCTATATGGTCTCCAAACTTCCGCTCTACGCACTGAATTGACCGCTTCGCTCGCAAGAAGAAAAGCGACTACATGTGCCCTCCACCTTCAGAGTGCCCAAAAAAGATCTTACTTGCGCTACCTACCGTGCCTCTGGAACAAACTACTTACCAGAAAAAGATCATTAGAAGGCCCACTGAACTTCAGGAAAGCTATAAAAACACACCTCTACTCTTGATCCTGTACCAATCCAAATCCCCCAGACCCTCTGACAAAGAGCCCCAAATACTCTACTATCTCGAGTCTCAAAAGCTGATGAGCTCCGTCCTATGTCTGACCACACCATGTCGTACTGTTCACCACTGTCTTCGTATACCATACTATATGCCATAGTTGCCATACTGTGTCTGCCATGCTGCGATCTCTCATGCCATTTCCGCCACACAATGTTTGCGATTCCGTCTTCCATGCTGTGTTTCGTCATGCATGCCTGCCTTCCTGTTTTGCCAAGTCGTGTCATACTATATTAACCATGCTTTGTAAAGCTATATTTAGCCATGTTGTTGTGCCAAACCATACTCATCATGCTATGTCTCATCATATCATGTTTTACAATGCTTCGTTAGCTGTTTTGCCATCTTTGTCTGTTTACCATGCTATCTGCTACCATACTATGTCTGAGAATGCAACACTGTGAGTTGGAGTTGTAGTCAAGGCATCCTGAGGTTGTGTGTGCAGACCCGCAATGTTCCATGTGACCCTGAGCGAGTCACCTGATCCCCTGTTGCCCTAGGTATATTAGATGGACTGTGAGCCCACTGGGACAGACAGGGAATTATGCTTGAGTACCTGAATTCATATAAACCATTCCGAGCTCCTCTGGGAGAATGGTGGAGAAAACTGAATAAATAAATAACTTGTTTTGAGTTACTAATAGAAGGAAATGGCTAAATCCAAATAATAAACAAATAAATATAGGATTATTATGCAGAACCACAAATAAATGCCAGTAACATTATTATAAAATCTACTGTAGTATCTATTCCATAGGCAACACCACCTAAATCCCAGGTCTAGAAAGCAAGGACCAGTGACAAAGTGCAACATTTATGACTGATTGAATCCCTTCACTGCTCTCCTACCAGAGGTTCACTGTAAGAGGGCAATGATTGAACAACGTTTATATGACTCCTGCTCCACGTATCCCCTTGTCTGCTGGATTCTCCTCCTCCAAGTCACAAAGCAAATTACTCAGGTACTACTTTGATCTCACAGGTCAATCATTCTTCCTTGTGAAATGTCAGACTTGGTTCCTGCTGCAAGATGGAGGGGGTGTGTCACTATTTACAGAGCAATCTCATCATTAAGATTATCCAAGAATCTGGCTTTTCCTCCTTGTAGAGAATGACATGAGGATAGGTACCTGGGGTGGGAACAAGGACACAGTGCAGGGACAGGGACAGAGCCCGCATGGACAGGGACAAAATTTGTCCCCGTGTCATTCTCTAAAACTTGAGACTAGTATCAATATGTAAAAACTTATACAATTGGCAACTAAATTCAATGATTTAAAAAAAATCGGAAGAAACTGCTTTTGGATTTAAATGAACTACTGTCAAATGGCACCATTTGTGTCTTGTCTGCCTTTGATGTGGCAACAAGAGTCTTGTCTGCTCTGCTAATCAGACTCCTACCATCTGCAACATGCTTCTATCATATGCCCAGTTCAAGTGTCTTACTGTTACTGCAACAGATTCATCCATTGTTGCTGTCTAGGCCTACCTCGTAATGGAGACTCCACACACTATATACTGGTTTCAATAGATATACATTTATTAATAAATCAGTAACAGCTTACAATTTCAAATCATTCAGCATATAATGGAACAGATGTGATCCTCAGGCCTGAGGGTCCTCTGATGTCTGTTCCGCTTACTTCTGCTTATAGGCCTGATTTTATACATTTTTTTGGTGGTCAATACCACGTTAGCCTAAATCACATGATACATCTTTATTGGTTGTTTTTCTTATACGTCAATACATAAGTAGATTCATTTATTGGCTTATCTATTTGTGTCATCTTATACGTCTGTTCAGTTTGCCGTAAGGCCTAACCTTTTCCTGCAAATGTCCTTTTCCCCTTACCATATATGCAATTCCGAGTCCAAAATTCCTTCTCTGCTGTGGTAACACATGATATATCTTGCTAAATAATGTTCTTGAGTACTCTGTTTTTCTGACCATGAGCTGTGTTCCTCTTTGCATAATATCCGGCCAGGTGCCATGCATCGGAATTTAAGTCTTGTTTCTTACAAGTTTTTGCTTACCATAGCTAACTCAGAAACAGAACATTTCTCAATCACTATAGGCCAGCTGGCAAGTGGGTTATGAAATATCTTTTACAGTTCATATACTGATTTATTAGAGCAAGAGGGAGGGGAGGGGGTTTTTCTCTTATGAGGTCTGGTTACTTCACCTTTATCCAAAGGACTTGTTTTGCTTCACCTGTATCACACCAGGTCTTCTTCTTCTTCATCTCATCCTCTTTTCCCTCTCATCCCCTCTTCAAAGCTCCTTCAGGTGGCTTTGACATCCGGATATTCGGGCAGAAGGTAGATTGTGTCAGTGATCATACAGCACAGGCCTAGGGCCACGTACTTGAAATTGTATATGGTAAAAATGAAAAGGACAAGTGCCCACCCATACTATACTAACCCGGAACAGAGCAGCATAACATGTCACAATAAAATTATTAATACAATGTGATAATATGCGATCAATAATTAGGATAATATGCAACGGAAAAGTCAGGTAGGCATGACTGCAGAGCTTATACTAGTGTGTTAGAAACATCAGAATAAAGTACTGACGTGGTGGTGGCTCTTAGGAGGGGAAATCAGCTATTGGTGTTTCATAGGGAGGTACATCAAAATCAGCCAAGTCAAGATTATCAAAAATGTTGTGTATGGGTCTGTATAGGGGTCTCTATTTCAACATTTGGGATAGTTCGAGCAACTAGGCATCTGCAGGGGTTCATAATTTAATCTGATACGTTTTAATATATTCTCATTTTATGGCTTCATCCTGTTATGAGCATACTACATCCAAAAGGGATGGAGGGATAAATTAACAAGTTAGATTATTTCCATGCTCTTCCAAAATAGCTGGGATCAGTGCAGACTCGGCTGGGTCCAGACGCCAGGGGTGAAAGTCCAGGTAACCACATCAAATCTTACGTCATCATCCTTCAACTGGGCTCATTACTTCTTCTTCACTGCAGTTCTCCTCAGCTTAGCAGCAAGAAAGGGGATGGAAAGAATCTGACTGGAAGGGAAAATAACTAGGGAGCTATTGTGGGAGTCAAAACAGGATGAAAATGCATAAAGTCACAATCAAGAAAAACACACAAATCTTGCAATAGGGCTGTTAGAAATAATTATCAACACATAAAAAAAATATATATACTAATACTGCATGAGTCCATAAAAGAGTTAAAGTGCAAATTAATAAGTCCATAATTAAAGCTGTAGAAGTTCAAGGTCATAAAGGTCATCCTGTCTTTAGTAGCAACAGTCAGGAAGTCTTTGCTGGTAAGTCTAGGCGCTTTCTCTGGTAGCACGATCCTTCCTTTGGGGCTCATCCGTCATCAGGGTTTCATACGGCTGAAAATTTTTCATCGATGATATTTCAAATAGCATTAGTCCATAATTATGTAAATAAGTCATTAATTAATTAAAAGGGTGTAAACACGGATTCTCATGTAGCATACAGCTTCCTCTGATATGGCAATTGTCTTTGTGAAGTGATCCACAATTAATAAGGCAGAAATATCTGTACTGTATATATCATCTAACTTGTTTCCAACAATACCTGAGCAATATTACTAACAGGATAGGTACAGCGTTAAAAGATGACATACAAAAGAAAACAAAAACTCATCTGCTTTAATTCAAATAGACTAAGGTCTAATATATGTAATGGCTGAATTATATTTGTCAGCCTAAGGGAATTATAGTTACAATGGCATATGATGTTCAAAGGACAGGAGTAATATGCTAAACATAAATATGAATTAGCAAAGAGTCAAACCCAAGCAAAAGGATGGCTAAGCTATAGCCTTAGACATATTAACACATAGGTTATATTGAAACATACTAAAACAAAGATGATAAACCCTAAAAATTAAAATAAAATAGGATTTATGGGAGAAATGTCCTTCCCATGGGATTCTATCGAATCATGGGTTCAATTTTGTTTGACTCACTAATATTCAATCAGCAAAAAGACCTAAACTACAATATTTTTGAATTCCAATCAATAGGACTGGACATTTCCTTCAGCAACTTATTAGAAAAGTTCTTAAGCAACAGTTAGAACCAATTTTTTTTTAAATAAAGCCAAACACTGATTGTATTGTATTAAACCAGAAAGTATTCCTGCGTGTATCAGAGAATATATAAGAAAAAGAGGAAGTAACATTTCTTTTACAAGTTCCAAGAAAAGGCAGAGAGAGAAAGACTGCTAGAAGTTTTTCAAAACTGTTATGATAAGTAAAGGAACAATAGTTTTTTCTTTTATATTGCTAATTATATTGAGTACTCATAAATAGAAATCTAGCAAAGTCATAGTTGTTTAGCTCATAATATATTTCATTAAGGGAAAAAAACCAAACAGAACAATACACATTGCTTAAAGCTAGACAAATAATTTCTCTAACAAGAAGTGAACAACCTTTAATGGGTTAACATTATAGAATATGTTTCTTTGTTGGAACACTCAAAAACTTGGCTTGGGGCTTAAGAAATAAAAAGCAGAAGTTATTCTCACTTCGGTATGTTAGCACAACATTAATTAATATTACCATTTGGGATAGGAGTGGATCATAAGAACCCTATGCAATATGTTCCAGTTATTGTAGAGACATGAATAATGAAAAAAAAAACAAAAAGAAAATAGCTGCTGATAATTTCAAATTAAAGAAATAGAGCACTACATTTCCCAGTGTCCCTAAACACAGACACATCAACCAGGAAGTAACTATGTATGTTTGTGTAACGGAAAAAGAAGAAGAGGAAGCATAACTCATTTCTTAAACTTTGATCACAGACAAAGAATAAGGTTTGAAATCGTTGTGGTGAGTAGTGAAAAATTAAATCTTCTTTCGTTATATTGGTAATTATAGTGAGCGCTCATAAATGGAAATCCACTCGTATTTCCATAAACACTGAAGTTGACACATGTCATAATACAACAAATAATAACTCATGTACTGGAAAATGGACCGACATAAAAATTAATTTTTTTTCTATTTAGAGTATTAGCATTAGGTGTTCTCTTCGAGTGCACTGTAGTTTTTCCTAACTCTAGAAAACAAATGATCGTTAGTAATGGGAAACGCCCATAATAAAAATCCCAGACCTAGAAAGACAAAGGGTGCATTTATTTTTACATTGTCAGTTATACTTAATGCCTGTCAGTTATTTGGTTAGACATAATCACTCGTCACGAATCCTTCCTATTTATGTACACTATCTTTCTATGAACTTCAATAATTTGCTTATATATTCACTTCATTGCCAATCTAACATAACACTTTCTATTGACTTCCAGTATTTGTCTCTTATCCCTTCTTTCCAATACTGTTTGTCTTTATATATAAAAACAATAGTGATCTCAAATCTTTTCTGTAATTTTGTTCTTCTCTTTCTCAAAAACAATCCTTTATAATCCAGCAAACTTATATGAAATAAATAATTGTTTTAATGAAAGCTTATGGTAACATTGAAACACAGTTAAAATATATACTTCCTCTTTCAGTCTCATTCAATCTCATCCCCCTCACTCCCTGTTTTTTTTTTTTTTCCTGGTTCGTGACCACAAAAGAACAGGAAACAAGAACCACGAGAACAATGCTTTCGCTTTCCCATAAAGTGCCATATATTACACAGGCCAGTACACAAGCGACAGCTAAAATGTAAAGCAAACAGCATAAACGGAAGAACAAAGGAAGCCATCAGACAGCATGACAAGCTGAAAATATTACAGTAAAACGCAGACTCAGAGCTGTACTAAGGCTAGAAGACCCTCTCTTGTCAGTAGCAAAAAAAAAAATGAACCCATAAAAGCAGAACTAATAAGCCAAAACCCATACAAAATAGTGACCACACATGATAATACCACTTACACTAATAAAATCCAGGAAGACAACATATCAAGCGTAAATAAAGAAAGCTTGGCAAGGTAAGATGGTATGTCAGGGAAAGCAACGTCATAAGCAAGCAGTATGGTGACATCATAAGGGGCTAGGTAACACAAAGCACAATGCAGAGAAGAGGTGTATACTTTCGGCTCAACAATGGTAGGAAATATGGGGGCAGAAGGAGGAACAGGATTGTCTAAGCAACGGCTTAACAGAAGATCGGTGAAAAACCAACGGCAGATGGAATCACGAGGGAACCGGCAAGAGAAAGAAAAACTAGGGCTAGAGGCACAAGACAAATAATCATGGCTAGCACTGGCAGCCAGAGAAGAATACACTGGGAAATGTAGTGCTCTATTTCTTTAATTTGAAATTATCAGCAGCTATTTTCTTTTTGTTTTTTTCATTATTCATGTCTCTACAATAACTGGAACATATTGCATAGGGTTCTTATGATCCACAATTAATAAGGCAGAAATATCTGTACTGTATATATCATCTAACTTGTTTCCAACAATACCTGAGCAATATTACTAACAGGATAGGTACAGCGTTAAAAGATGACATACAAAAGAAAACAAAAACTTATCTGCTTTAATTCAAATAGACTAAGGTCTAATATATGTAATGGCTGAATTATATTTGTCAGCCTAAGGGAATTATAGTTACAATGGCATATGATGTTCAGAATCCACAATTTTAATCAAATAGGCACATATGCAAATATACATATAGCATGATCTAGAAAAGACGAACACTCACTATGCTGAAACAATGGTCCTGTTGAGTCCAGATCAACAATAGATCCAATAAAGATTTTATAATTGAACATCATCGTGGTTGGTGACATTTCTTCCTCACAACTCTTGTGTTTTATTTTGTCTTTTTATAAGTCCCATCTCTTTAATCATATTGTGCCTCCAAAAGCTCCCCAATGAATTGCCCCTTCACCCTGAAAACTTGAAAGTTAGAATCCATACTTTTGTAGGTGCTGTGAACCTAAATAAGCATCTCTCATAATGCACTTCTCTAATAGCAACAAGCACAGATTTTCTGTGATTACCATTGTCCCTGTAGACAATGTTTGGTGTAAATCTACTTTATTCATCCTTCAGGAAAGTCACAAAGCTTTAGAATTCTAAACATGCTAAATACAGAGAGTACAAGAAACTTCAAAAGCATTCCTGATTCCTGAAGAGAGCAAACCAAATTTATAGGGCAAAAACAGCTTTTAAAGTCAGGAAGGAACATAAAATCTTACTAGGGCTTCAACAACCTAAATAAAGGTTTTATTTCATCTCCCACTGTGTTATATTTAGAGAGATATTTGCTCAAGTTACACTTCAAAGAGAGTTCCATAATACTGCATCAGGTCTACCAGCAGATGACTTTAGTGACTGAAGACTCCCATGCGGTTATCAGTGCCTTTCGTAATAAATGACAAAGAAGAGGAAGCTTTGCAGAGGCACACTAACAAAATATGATATTCCTACTGCTGATACTGCAGCTTGCAGTATGTGTAAATGCTTATCTGACCTGTCTGTGCCTAACTCACAGCCTCTATTTTAAAGATAGCTCAGCTTATGGAACTAGCTACATCAAAACCAACTGAAATTCCCCTTGTATTTTTACATGCCAGTCTGCCTTCTGCCTTACCCCCACAATACAGAACTCCATGCCAATGACTTTAAGAGTAGGGCTGAATTACTGTATTTCCCCACAGATAGGCCGTGGCTTATACATTGATTTTGCAAACTGGCCTAGTGGGTGCGGCTTGCTTAAATGGGGCGGCCTATCTTAAAATCATTATCCCCCCCACATCGGATAGGAGGATGGTAGAGCAATGGGGCGATGCTGTGACAAAGTGCAGGGAGGCAGCAACTAGGATGCAGGGAGGCAGCACAGGGATGATATTACCAAACTTAGCAAGCAGAAAGACTCCAGGCTGTGACATGAATGGTCCTGCTGTGGGAAAACAGCAGAACAAGTCTGGGCAGGAACTGATCTGAGGCAGAGATATGACCCACAAAGGCAAGAAAACTTGGTTCCATATTAAAAAAGTGAATACTGAGTTCACATGCGAGGTCCCTGACGAGGACTGCTTGACACAGCATCACCCTGCTCCCAGCACACAAACCTGCTTGGACTGCTCCTTCAGATGGGACATTACCTGCTGGATGGCTGCCAGCTGCCTCCTCTAATCTCGCGGCCAGTGGTGCAGGGCAGGAGCGATTTTTTTTGATCGTCAGCCTGGCCCCGCTTCCTGAATGGCTGCCATCAGTTCTTGCGGGAATCCTATAATTAAGATCTGCTTTTATAGCTCTGTATCTTTCATCTTACTGTAAAAACGTGCATAGTATTGACTTACTGAAATAAATCATTGCATGTTTCCTTCCTGGACTGTGCATGTAAGCACTGTGCCTTTTGCAATCCAGTACAGCTCTTGAAATAAGCAACCTGAAATAAGATGACTGATGAGATTTTGAATTCACTGGCATAGTCTATCTTCTTTTTTAACCTTTGAACATTTGACTCCTAGCCAGTGCATTATATTAGATGGGACAGGCCCTTTAACTTTTATTTACGGTACTTTACTTCACTCATTGGGCTCTGTGAAGAAGAGAATGTTTTCATATACTGTAATCTTTTCCATGTAACTTTAAAGCACTAAATTATTTTACTTCAGAATTACATTGAAATATTGATTTAGAACAGTTTTAAAACAACCAGTGAAACCTCAGCTTCCATTTTCAGATAATGTTCCAGTTGGGGCTTGTCTTTCCTACTCTTGGCACTGGCCTGTAGAAAAGAGAGGTCAAAACAGTGCATGCTCTTATCACACACTTGCAACTTTTGCCACTCCCTATCTACGACTTCAGCTAGAAGCTCAGAAGGTTAATCAAAGATAAACTCATTCAACCCTATCCTCTTAATCTTGCTAAACCAGATTATTTTTTCGCTTTGGCAAAGAATCAATTTAATTCACAAAAACAAGTGATAAGACATGCCTTTTGAAAGCATATCTGGTGAGCTGAACTAGATTATGGTCCTTACCTTTTTAAAATATAATTTGCAGGTTAAAAGTAATAAATGAATGCAACTAATCTGAAGAAGCTTTGTACTACTTTGCTAAAAGCGAAGTGAGTTTTGATGTCAAGAAGAGAAGACCTTTTGTAAAATAGGCACCAGCATGAGGCTGAATGGACAATCTACAAAGATACAGTTTCATTCAATATCAGTTTGGGGTAGAGTTACGAGTTACCAGATGTCTGGGAAAACCTGGACAGGTCCTCTTTTTAGAGGACTTTCCGGGTGCCCAGATGAACTTTCCAAAACTCAGCAGTTTGTCCGGGTTTTGGAAAGTCTCGAGATCCAGTCGTGTCTGGAGGGCCTCTGAACATGCGCAGATGATGTCAAATGCATTAGGACATGCTCAGAGGCTTTCCAGACATGGCCCGGAGGTCGGGAATGAAGAGACGAGGCTTTGTGGGGGCAGGCCTAGGGGTGGAACAAGGTGTAGCTAGAGGCAGAATAGGGCGGGTTGAGGCAGAACAGGGCGGGCCATGTATCCGGAATTTTACTTTGCAAAATATGGTAACCCTAATTCGGGGGAGTGACTGATCCCCTTGGGCCTCCCCCCACACACCTACACCTCTGTGTTTAACTATAGATACTGTCTTTGTAATAGTGATTTACAAAATTCTATTTAGATTAAAGAAAAGCCCCATTTTGAGTTGATAAGGAAGGTAAAAAGAGAATTTGAAAAGAAGATTGTCATTGATGCAAAAACTCAAAAACTTTAGCAGGTACATTAAAAGCAGAAATTATGTGATGGAATCAGTTAGATAATAAGATCATCAAGAAGTAAAAGAGGCACTCGAGGAGGACAATGCTGTAACAGAAATACTAAATGAATTCTTTGCTTTGGTCTTTATCGAGGAAGATGAAAGGGAGCCGAGACAAATTTCAGCAAACCTGGAAGACTTAGTAGGCCAAATTGACAAGCTATTGAGCATCAAATCACCTAGACCCGATTGTACACACCCAAAATACTGAAAAAGCTAAAAAAATAAGTTGCAGATCTGTATACAATCATTAAAATAATTTATGATACCAGAAGATTGGCAGGTGGCCAATATAATAACAGTTTTTAAGAGGGTTCCAGGAGTGATCAAAGAAGCTGCAAACAAATGTTGTTAGTGTCATGCAAAAAGGGTAGAGTGTATTATTAAAAACAAAATTACTAAGCGCATAGATAGATAGATATCCTCCAATTTTCAGCTGGCAGTGGCCAGTGTGTTTTTTAAAGAGTTGATCACTGGGCCATGTCCAGGTGCTGACACTGAATATTGGGGCATAATATGCCCAGATCTTATGTGGACCTGGATGATATTCAGTTGGGCCCACATAAGAGTTATACAGGCCTTGGCTGAATATCAGACCGTGGCCCGCATAAGTATTATTTTCTTTTAAAAAAAACCCCTACAATGACCCCCTCAACCCTACCTACATTCATGGTGGTCCAGCAGGGGTCTTCAGGGGCAGGAGTGCAGCCCCCTCACTCTTGCCCCCTTATGACAGCTTTTCAAAATGGCCATCATGACCTCTTATTGAAACTCACGGTATTACAGAAAGTTCCGTGAGTTGCCACAAGAGGTCATGGCAGACATTTGAAAGGCTGCCACAAGAAGGCAAGAGTGAGGGGGCTGCTCTCCTGTCCGCCAAAACCGCTGATGGATCACCTATGCTTTGGGTAGGATAGGGGGTGGGGGGTTATCACGGGCTGTTGGCTGAAGGGAGGGTAAAGGGGCATGGTTGGGGAGGTGTTTTAAAAAATTTATTTTAAAAGAAATGTTATACGGGTGTCAGCCTCATATTTAGTGCCGGCACCCACATAACAAAGTGGGCAAATTTAGGAGAACTTTCGAGTTGTGCTAAATCTGGCCATGTCACCTATGCGGGTGCCAGCACTGAATATGCCAGCACCTGCATAACCTGAGGGCTCCTCCCCATTGATGCCCCCAGCACCATCCCTGACCTGCCCACTTTTTACTTGGGTGGTCTGAGGGGATGTTCAGTGGCCCTCTCTGGTTAAATGCTGCTGAATATATATTTCCACTTATGTAGGTAGCAGAAAGTGATTTAATTGGACAGGAGAGCTTCCTGCCCGCTTAAATCACTTTGAATATCAGCCTCACATGGTTTATTGTGACACAGTCAACATGGATTTAGTAAGAGAAGTCTTGCCTCATCAATCTGCTACATTTTTATGAAGGCGTGAATAAACACATGGATAAAGGTGAGCTGGGTGATGTAGTATATCTAGATTTTCAAAAAGCTTTCAATAAAGTATCTTGTGAGAGACTCTTGAAGAAATTAAAGATCCTTGTCCAGTTGTGGATTGGGAACTGGTTAAAAGGTAGAAAATAGAGAATAGGATTAAAAATTCAGTTTTCTCAATGGGGGGGGGGAGTGAATAGTGGAGTGCCACAGGGAGCTGTACTAGGACCAGTGCTTTTTGATATATTTATAAATGATCTCGAAATTAGAACAATGAACAATATTGGGTAGTAATATATTAACATGTAATATATTACTGGTGATGAGTAACTGCAATGATTACTTTTGTGCAAATGTAATACAATAACTGTAATATATTACTTTTTTCAGTAAGGAGTACTACAATGGCTCGTTACTTTTATATTTATAAAAGTAACGAGCTGGCACAAGAACATAAGAGTTGCCATACTGGGATAGATTGAAGGTCCATCAAGCCCAGTATCCTGTTTCGAACAGTGGCCAACCCAGGTCATAAGTACCTGGTAAGCTACTCTCTCCCTTTCCTTCTCCAGCTGTCACGGGTCCAGCATCTTTGTTTCGCGAGGCACTGCTTATCCTGGAAGACAGGTGCTTTCCAATCGCTGGTTCACTGGTTTGAGGCTGGCTTATGACTGGCAGCAATTAATAAAAAGAAATTCAATGACACTAGAAAAAACCTGAAATTTCAAGGATTTTTTTTTTCCTGTCATTTTCTTTTGGGTTAGAAACAATATGGGAAATTCCCAAGTCCTTTCAAATGAATACACTTCCCTAGAAATGAAGATATTTTTCTTCCCTGAAATCATGGAGGAGTTGCAATCAATGAAGCTTGTTATGGCAAAACAAGAAGTGAAACTGTTGGTTGACTCGTAATACTAACAAAGACTACCCTGGAGAGATTTAAAGGCACCTGAAGAGCTTTTTTTATATAGACGCTTTTGACTAATAAAAAGTTCTATTCTGAGACTGATCCAATCTCTGCAAACTCTGGTATCTTAGGCAGCGTTAATCCCTCCTTAACATTTTAGCCCTTCTATGTTCCTTTTTTTTAAAACTGTAATTCTACCCCTCTTCCTCCCTCTCAAGTCTGTCTGTGGTCTTTATTTTTTGTCTAAATGTAATGATATGCTTATTTTTTTCTGTTAATCACTTAGAAATTTTATATAAGCGTTTACTCTCTGTTTTCTATTTTTCAACCAGTTCTTTTTATTTTTTATAAATCTTTATTCATTTTCAAACTTAAAACAGTGAATATATTAATACATACAGAATATTTGAAAAACAGCACTTACATCAAATACATGAAAATTATTTTCACCCCCTCCCCCTCCCTATTTCAATGTAATCAAGAAAACCAAACAATATTACTTCCATATTTTTCAGACAACAATCCCAATATACTATCTCTCTCCCTCCCTCCCATCCCCCTCCCTGGATGTGTAAATTATAATCAGAAGTACAGGGAAACACCATTCAATTAGAATCAATAAAATTAGTCAATGGACACCATACCCGTTTAAACCATTTGTTACCCCCTTGCTCAAAAATCATTTTTTCATATCTGTAACATAAACATAATGAATGCCACAAAAAAGTAAAATTTAATTGGTCACAGATTTTCCAATTTTCTGTAATCATTTGGATGGCTACCCCAGTCATAATACCCAATAATCTATTTTTATTTCTGTCTACTAGAGGTGTAGGAGATACCAACATCCCACAGATTACCACATCATACGATAGCGGAATCGCAGTCTCCAGAATCAGAGTAATATGTCCCCATATAGATCTCCAGTTCTTAACATTCTTGCTCCTATATCAAGTTTTTTTTTCTTCTTCTTTCTTTTGAGAGATGTTTTACTGAGCTTTTCTGTATTTCTCTCTTATTGTGGACTAAATATGGACTGTAGGAAAGAAAGATAAAACATAATTACCGGATCTGATTTCTCTTCCTTTTTTATTACTTCTGCTGTGATCCAATTTATCTGTACAAGAATTTTTCTTGGAATGCAATATAAAATTTCAATAAAGAAAACAATAAAAAAAAAGAATTCATGCTAGTCTCTCTGCTATAGCCTTGTGCTCTCTGAATGCACAATGTACTCTCTTTAATCATCTAATGCTCCGACTGCCCCCTCACAGACTTGTTTCAAATGTATTTGAATAAAGTTTTTATTATAATTTTTGCTCACATGGTAGGTTTCTTTTCAAATTCTCTTTTTGTCTTCCTTATCATGTTTTGCATTTAACCTCCCTGTGATTATACTATAGGGCCCTTTTACTAAGGTGCGCCAACCAATTATGCACGCACTAACTGATTAATGCACGCTAAATACTAACGTGTCCATAGAATATAATGGATGGGTTAGCATTTAGCACATGCTAAATCGGCTAGCGCGCCTTTGTAAAAGAGGGGGTATATCCTATTTTCTTCACTCGCATTGCTGAAGAGATATCTGGTAAGACTTGCCTTTTTGCAGATGATACTAAGAGGTCCTTTTATTAAGGTGCGCTAATTGATTTAGCGTGTGCTAAATACTAAGATGCCCATAGGAATATAATGGATGTTTTAGCATTTAGTGTGTGCTAAATTGGTTATCGCAACTTAATAAAGGACTCCTAAATTTGCAATAGGGTACACAATTGTAATGGTGTGGCTAACATGAGGAAAGACCTAGCAAAGCTTAAAGAATGGTCCACAATTTGGCAGCTAAGATTTAATGCTTAAAAAAGTGAACGGTCATGCATATGGGCTGCAAAAACCCAAAGGAATGGTACGGTTTAGGGAACGAAGCATTTTTGTACATGAAAGAGGAGCAAGACTTGGGTGCGATCATATGTTATGATCTTAAGGTGGCCAAACTGATAGAAAGGGTGATGGTGAAAGCTAGAAGGATGCTTGGGCACATAATGAGAGGAACGGCCAGCAGGGGAAAGGAGATGATGATGCTTCTGTATAAAACTCTGGTGAGACCTCATTTAGAATATTGTATACAATTCTGGAGACCACACCTTGAAAAACATAAAAATAGGATGGAGTCAGTCCAGAGGGCAGCTACTAAAATGGTTAGTGGTCTTTGTCATAAAACATATGGGTACGCTCACTATAAAAAGTCTCACCTCAACCCAGTTCTAGGTGGGACAGCAGGGGTGGAAACCACTATAGAATCACTTCCAACCAATAACAAAATAATTAAGTAATTTATATGTGCAGGGAGAGTCCTCAGTCTTCACAGCTTGCTGTGGAAACAAAAAGCCCCTCTTCACAAAGCTGCCACATTAATACACCCAAAAGGGTATTTACCTGTGAAAAATCCCAGGACCTTTCCCATACTGCAAAGAATGTAAGTGCAAAGTACTTAATTATAAAGTTCACACTGCTGCTATCCCACCATAGGAGAGAACCTCGACATCAACATAACACGCCTATAGCAAATAATGATATTAAAATAACAAACAGAAAAATGTTGGCCAAAAATCGAACTGAGCACAGTACTTATCTGCTCGTATGCAGCTCAAAATTATTAAAGAAAAGATCTGTGTGCTGTATAAGTTCAGCGGGGCTCTGTTTCAAAGGTTAAACCCCCCTTCATCAGGAACTAAGGCACTGCTTCTCTCCGCTAGCTCTGTTCTTACTGCCGCTGACCCAGCGGTATGTGAAATGAAAGGCAAATTTTGAAGAATTGAAGACACCCCTGTTGTCCCACCTAGAACTGGATTGAGAGGAGATTTTTTGGGGGGGAGATTTTTTTTTTGGGGGGGAGTGTACTTTGCACTCTTTCCCATTTGGGTTCTTCTAGAAGTAAAACATATGAGGAAAGGCGGGAGAGGGGAGATATGATAGAGACATTTAGATACCTATGTGGCATAAATGCACATGAAGAAATGAAATTCTGCACATGAGAAATGAAACTCTGGAATGAGAGGTCATAGCATGAAGGTGAAATTGGACAGACTCAGAAGTAATCTGGGAAAATACTTTATGGAAAGGGTGCGGAATTCATGGAATGGCCTCCTGGTGGAGATGCTGGAAATGAAAACTATAACTGAATTCATGAAAACTTGGGACAAGTACATAGGATCTCTAAGGGAGAGGAAGAGTAGATGGCATGGAGAGGCAGGCCTAGGGTTACCATATGGCTCCAGAAAAAGGAGGACGGATTGAGGCATCCGGGTTTTACTTCCATTGAAAGCAATGGAAGTAAAGAGGATAGACTGAGACATCGGGGTTTTACTTGCAATAGAAGTAAAACCCGGATGCCTCAATCCGTCCTCCTTTTTCTGGAGCCATATGGTAACCCTACTAGACCATATAGTCTTTATCTGCCTTCGCTCTTTGTTTCTATGTTTCTTTCCCATTTTTTGAAAAATGTTCTTTTAGCTGTAATACCCTCTTTCACCTTCCTTTTCAAACAATATTATTCCTTCTTCCTTTTTTAATACAGTACATGTAATATATGTGGTCTAGGCCAGTGGTTCCCAACCCTGTCCTGGAGGACCACCATGCCGGTCAGATTTTCAGGATAGCCCTAATGAATATGCATGTGAGAAATCTGCATACAATGGAGGTGCCAGGCATGCAAATCTGCTCCACACATATTCATTAGTGCTATCCTAAAAACCCGACTGGTCTGGTGGTCCTCCAGGACAGGGTTGGGAACCACTGGTCTAGGCTTCCAAGATAGGATTTTTAAACAACATGCACATCAGACCTAAACTCTTTAACATTTGCAGCTATTCATTTTAGTGCTTTCTAACCATTTTCCTCACTTTATCATAGCTTCCCTATTGAAAATTAAATGCTAGCACAGTGATTTCCCTCAGTACCCCGGCTCCAGTTATTAAATCAAATTGTATTGCATTGCGATCATTATTGCCAAGTGGCTGCAACAAAGTTTACCTCTCATACTAAAGCTTGTTTTCCATTAAACATGTGATTTGAAATTACTCCCTCTTTTTTTAGTTAATGGAACAACTCATGATTTTACATGTGCTGAAAAAAAAAGATAAAACCAGAGCAACCATCAGCAGCACAATGTCATATTTTATGTCTGACTGAGGGGCCAGAAGGAACAAAACAAGTGCATTTCTTTGAAACCTTTATGCCTGAGAGCCATAGCTTTAAATTTATTAAAAGTCTTTGAACAGAGCAAGCCCACAAAGTGCTATCATTTAAACCAGGGTATCCAAACTTTTGGCTTCCCTGGGCCACATTGGCCAAAAAAAAATTTTCTGGGGCTGCGCAAATGCTGCAGCAAGACAGAGGAGGGAGCTGGCAAGACGGTAAACACTCGGGGGCAGCAGAGGAAAACACTGCATTGCACAAAATACTTCACGGGGCTGCATACGGCCCTTGGGCCGCAGGTTGGACACCCCTGATTTAAACTATAGGCTCCTTTTACTAAGGTGTGTTAGGGCCTTAATGCATGGAATAGCACGCGCTAAATTGCCACGCGCGCTAGACCTTAACACCAGCATTGAGTTGGCGTTATTCTAGAAGCGTACTGCGCAGTTTAGCACGTGTTAATTTTGTGCGTGCGCTAAAAACGATAGCGCACCTTAGTAAAAGGAGCCCTATATGATTTGCAATTCCCAAAACATTTTTTTGAGGGGGGGGGGTAATCTTGCTTTACCTGCAGTTACTGAAAATCCTCCTGAAGTGAGAGCAAAAGTCCCACCGACTTGAAAGGGCAAAAAGATATTAATGGTAGTTGACTTCTGTAAAAGTTTAACTGTATAGAGAAAAAATGTTCCTGGGAATAAGAAATCAGCTAAAAGCACTGGAGGCAAAGTAGGATCTCTTTTATCTCACCAGGAAGCAGGTCACACTAACAGAATTGCGAAATAGTTGGAACCAGAGGATTCTGCAGATGTTTACTTATGCTTTAAAAAGGACAAGAATAGAACCACATTTTCTTTATTTATTATAATTTATTAACTACCTATCATAGTCAGTAGTGTACAGAAAACTAAACAGGAGAGCAGATCATAATAGGGTTATCCAGTGTCATACCTAGCATATGTGACACCCGGGGCCCATCATTTTTTGACACCCCTCCCCCATCTGTATGAAAAACATGATTTTTAGTAACAATCCACATGTCACACAAGAGTGTACCTAGGAAAAGGCAGCATCTTACATACTGCAGTGAACAGTACGTCAATAAACCCATTGTAAAACTAAACAAGCCAGACTAATACAGATAAATCCTATAGTCAATCCTAACAGAAAACCATGTCTTTTCGAACACACAGAAAACATCTTCACCTAGTATGTAATCACAAACTAACCCCTCCCCCTTTTACAAAACTGTAGTGTGGTTTTTAGCCATGGTGGTAACAGCTCAGATGCCAACGCTAAAAAATGCTCTACAGTTTTGTAAATGGAGAGATAGAATAAAAATACGTAGACAAAGGTTAAACTGAAGCACCAAGAAGCTGGACTCTGCATACAATGCAACACCACAGAAACAGCAATGCATCTTCCCTAAAGCAAAAAAAAAAAAAGAATTTTTTTTTCTATCTTGTCTTCTCTGGTTTCTGCTTTCCTCATCTTCTTGTCACTCTCTTCCTTTCGTCCACTGTCTACCCTCTCTCTGCCCCTTCTATATGGCATCTTATCTCCTTCTATTCCCCTTCCAGAAACTTTATGCCTCCCCCTTCCATCTCTCCCTTCACCCCCATTGGTCTGGCATCCATCTTCTTCCCTTCCTTCCTCCAATGGTCTGGCATCTCTCTCCTCTCCTTCCCTCTCCCACAGCCCCATGGTCTGGCATTTCACTCTCTCCTCTCCCTTCCTCCCACTTCCATCAGCATCAGCCCCCTTTCTCTCCATCCACCATGATTCCATACCACCCTGACCCCCCTTTCTCACCCTTCACCATGATTCCATACCACCCTGACCCCCTTTCTCACCGTTCACCACGCTTCCATACCACCCACATCCCCTTTCTCACCCTTCACCGTGCTTCCATACTACTCTGACCCCCTTTTCTCACCCTCTACACCCTTCCATACCACCTTGACCCACTTTCTCACCCTCCACACCCTTCCATACCACCCTGACACCCTTTCTCACCCTTCACCATTCCTCCATACCACCCTGACCCCCTTTTTCTCCTTCCACCACCCTGCTATGTTCCTT
This sequence comes from Geotrypetes seraphini, assembly GCF_902459505.1. Classification (NCBI taxonomy): domain Eukaryota; kingdom Metazoa; phylum Chordata; class Amphibia; order Gymnophiona; family Dermophiidae; genus Geotrypetes; species Geotrypetes seraphini. The sequence goes on from NC_047085.1 coordinate 195,314,138, forward strand.
TCTTTCTCTATCCAAATCAGCAAAGTCCCGTGATGACTGCTTCTGCTGAATGAGGATAAAGCATCATTTTAAAAAAGTGGATTAAGCAACCCCTTAACCACCAGTCTCTCTGCTGCGCTCCACATCCAATGCTTACAGTCCACATAATAACAACAAAAACTGTTTCCAAAAACCACGTGGCACCGCACGACTCCTACCTGCCAATCGGCGGAACAAAGCAGCACAGCGTCCCACACCCCTTTCACAGGCAATCTGTGGCGCCGCAATTCCGACAACTTCTCCAGCATGAAGAAGAAATAACCATTCCGGCCATTCAGCATAACCATTCGTTTATTCGGCATAATCGCGTCTTTGTAGAGATCCAACCACTCCTCTGTTCTTAATCCCATGATGACTGTGGCTGCCAGTCCCCCCCCCCCCCCGTCACTTACCACTTCCGGAGCAGAGGCAGCAGCGTGGGACCTTCCTGCACTTCAGCGAGGCTGCTCACATAAGTTTGACAGCCGCGCTGAGATGCCGTTCAGAGCAGTGCGGGAGGCTCCGGAGTGTGGACCCGGCCGACTGTGTACCCCCATGGGGGCATGCATCTGGGGGGAATGCCCCCCCCCCGCCTCCCCTTGGTACGCCACAGTGGTTATCAGATTTTCCGGAACTAAAATTCGGACCCATGGCCTCACCCCCAGGCCCGCTCCTCCCTGCCCAGTTCTGCCCGAGTCACATTCCACCCTGGCCCCTCAACCTGTTCACGTGTCAGGAGGGCATCTGCACATGCGCTGGTGTGACGCAATGTCATCATACACATGCGCTTGGGATCACCGCTTAAATCCATGCATGCGCAGATGCTGTCCCGATGTCGCTCCTAGCTGGAAGCTTTTCAAAACCCGGACAAAGTGTCTTATAAATGATCCTATCAAACAGGAAATCTGCTCACTTGTTAAATACTATCTTTGGTGGGCTACCGTAATGATGATTCATAACTTTGAATGTAAAGCTAACTCTCTCATGAATAAGAGATATAAATCTACCAAAATGTGTTCTCCTTTATCAAACATATCGTCTCAGCTAAAGCTCTGTATGTTCCAATTGTTTCAAAATGCTAAACATTTATTTTTCCTACTTATTATCTCATGATGAGTGTATCATAAACAATGTCAATGGGTCTTCTTATGAACTTGCTTGTTAACTTGTATGGGTCGGCGGGGGGGGGGGGGGTGTCGAGGTAGTAGGGCCTGGGATCCCTCCTACCCGTATTTTAGTGGGGGGGGGGGGGTAGTGGGTTCACCTGGGCAGGAGGAGTTGGGCTCCCTCTTGGCCCCATCGTAATTAGCGGGGGAAGGGGGGGTTGGGGATCGCCGGGGCAAGAGGGCTTGGGCTCCCTCCTGCCCGATCGTAATCGCCGGGGGAGGGCTGATCGCTGCAGGAGAGATGGCTCATCTTTCCTGAAAGCGATGGTGATCGCCCACCCCCCTCTGAACCGCAGCACTTCTGGATGAGGATCGCCGTCAGGAGAGATGCCCTGTCATAATGCTCACCCCAAAGTGCCATGGTTTGGACGGGGGTGGGCGATCACCATCGCGGTAGGAGAGATGAGCCATCTCTCCTGCAGTGAACGTTGCAGTAGGGGGTAGGCAGGTTGCTGGAGCCGCTGAGCTGCAGCGATTAGCTCAGCGGCCCATTTTTCGGCACTTATACCTATTTTGACTTGGTCTAAGTCAAAACGTATAAGTGCCGACTAGGCAACCTACCTAAACTTTTGGTTATACCTGCTGTATGCCTATGTCTAGGTCGGCCCACCTCCCGCCCTTTCCCCTCCTCTAAAAACGCCTCTTTTCACTCTATGCATTTAGAGGCAGGGGAAAGGCCTAAGCTGGTTAAAAACAGCTTTGATTATGGGTACTTGGACGATCAGGCTTTTTGATCGTCCAAGTACCCATTTAGGCCACTTTTTAGACGTTTGTTTTTTTTTATGAGCCCCGTGGAGGGGCATAATCGAAAGGGACGTCTATGTCCATTTATGTCCATATCGTAAGTCGTCCAAAGTTACTATGTTACTATTACATTTCATCTGGCATTTGGATGCCCAGTCTCCCAATTTCCTAAGGTCATTTTTTCATTGTCCTCATGTGTTTTCACAGCTTTGACTAGTTTAGTATCATCTGCAAATTTAATCACCTCATTTGTTCCAATTTCCAGATCATTTATAAATATGTTACACAGCATAAATGGAGGCGCGCATTGTATTTAAGCTAGGCTTTTTCTATTATACAGTTGCTACCGGTCAAGCTCCACAATATTTGACCGATTCATTTGTCTTTTCAACTCAGAAAAATCCAAGAAAAACTCACGCTTTATTTGTTGTCCCTTCAGTTGGTGGATGCAAGTACAAAACATTTCATGAGCAATAACTTTCTTTTCAAGTTGCATTGCATGATAGTGACTTTAAGAATCTGTTCCTAACCTCTTACTCTTATCTTCAATTTAGAAAGCGGTTGAAAACTCATCTTTTCAAAAAATTCATAGGCAACTAATTCTTTAACTATTTCATCCTGTACGTGTTGATAATCTTTTGCAAACCGCATTGAACTACCTGGTTATGCGGTCTAGAAATTGATTTATTGTATTGCATGGACTGCCCACTTAAATCAAAACAAAGAAAAATCCAAGTCTGCAGTGACGGGAGAACACCAAAAACAAGAAGGAACTGCACAGAAGAATGTACAAGCCATCCTTTGGAAAATTACATTTTACTGACTTTTATCAAAAGTTTCTGTACCTTGTACATTTCTCTCTGCTGTTACTGCCCACTTACATCCCATTGAATATTAACTCCTTAGATTATATGCCCACTGCAGACAATAAAATATCTTATCATACCTGAATGTAACTTGCCTTGAGCTTCAATAGAAAAAAAGGCATGAACTGAATCCAACCTCTTCTTTCCCTTGATCTAGCCATGGCCATCTGAGCTATCTTCTGTGGACCATATCAATTACCTTCAGTCATGATTAGTTCAGCTCATTCCATCCCAAAGATGGAAACAGGATGAATTTGTCAGTATTGTGTTCTTCCATTGCATCCATGAAGGTAATTTGCATAGAAACTCCTAGGTTTAGGGTTACCAAATTTTCTCTTCAAAAAAAGAGGACACATGGTCCTGCCCCCAGCCCTATCCCGTTCCACCCCCCAGCTTCGCACCCTACGCGAGCCTCGTATTTCATTATAAATTGCATTTGTTGTATTGCACTTTTGAAATTTTGAAAATCAATAAAGAATTAAAAAAATAAAAAATAAAAGTATGGATTAAAGTATGTAACGATTTCTCATCCAGGAAATCTCGAATACCTCTAAGCTGTCTTAATGCTCCAAATCCTTTCACAACTGTAGATGGAACCTGCTTCTCAAAATTCAAATGACAGTCAATTATAATTCCCAAATACTTAAAACTATCTACAGTCTACTAGTTGGAACTCCCTTGTCCGCTGACACAGACCTACAGTTAATTTTCCTTTGTCAGGTGATTATACACCAACTTTAACCAACTATGCACTACCCTGTGGAAAACACACTAAACAAACATACAAAAGCAACACAATAGTCTTCACTAGAGATGATATACCAAACAACAATCAATCATCTGTTAACACCAACTACTCACAGGATGCACACAGATGGCTAACTTTGTATGATTAATACCACTTAATGGAGAAGGCAGAAGTAAAGGTCACAGTAGGGTTCCCAGATTTTCCAATTGGAAAATCCAGACCCTTAGGCCCACACCAGGCCCGCCTAGTTCCACCCATCCCCGCCCTAGCCCCAGCCCGCCTCCTGCTCTTGGGCAGGACATCCGTGCATGCACGGATGCCCTCCTGCCCGACACTGATTTCTTCAAAACTTTTCAAAACCCGGACAAAGTGCCGGGTTTTGAAAAGCCACCTGGGGAAATCCAGACATATGGTAACCCTAGGTCAGGGGTAGGGAACTCCGGTCCTTGAGAGCTGTATTCCAGTTGAGTTTTCAGGATTTCCCCAATGAATATGCATTGAAAGCAGTGCATGCAAATAGATCTCATACATATTCATTGGGGAAATCCTGAAAACCCGACTGGAATACAGCTCTCGAGGATCGGAGTTCCCTACCCCTGCCCTAGGTCAAGGTATTATGGTTAAGTGAAGGATTCCTCTCTCTATTTAAGGCCCCTGTTAATAATCCGTATTAGGGTTGTTTAATTTTTTATCGCTGGCTGCTGCAGTAAAAACTTTGATGCTCATTGAATACCACGTCTATGAGCGTCTAAGCTTTTACCGCAGCGGTCTGCAATTAAAAACCCTAACGTAGCATGATAAAAGGGGGCCTAAATTTATTCTTTCCAGCTAATATCAGTTTTAGAATATCTAGTTCTGCTTAAATTACAAAAGGTTACATTTTGCCATGGGAGGAAGAGAGAGTGGTTAGTTGCTCTGCATGAGCTAAACATGAAATAAGTGCCTGTATTAATATTTTAGGCACTCTCCAGTTCATGCTGTTTTCCTTCTTAACACATGACTAGCTCATGCTGGTGCACACAGCAGTCAGTCTTTTCAGAGCTGCTAGAAACTGCTTATATCTGTTGCTTTTAATATGCCATCCTTTGCAGGAAGCAGAAGACTTTCCTCATCATCTCAGATGCCTGATGCCACTTAGTGTCTGTCTGCTAGGGATGTGCATTATTTTCAGATGAATGGCAGGGGGATTTTCAGTACATTTCACTGGTGCTAATCTGAATGACCAAGGCCTCAAACGAATCACCATTCCTCTCATTGGCTTTCAGCAAAGGGACAGCCATGAGCACAAATACAGTGCAGCCACTTTTGGAGAGGAAAAATGAAGGGGACAAGCCAGAAACATGAGGCACTTCAGCCAATCATGTTGAAACTCTTTGACAAGCAGCCAAACAAGCCTATCCCTGCCTGATTTATCCAGATCTCATGAGCGACATCAGCTGCTCGGCAGGAAGAGACTGCACAGGATCAGGGAAGGCACTGTTTCTCTCAGATTTTCGGAGAGAGAGAAGAGAACCTGTCAGTTTGCAAAAATAAGAAGATTCAAACAACAAAGCCTTGATTGCTTTGTTGTTCAAGTTAGGATAACTACTGCTTAAAAAATAAAAATAAAGTTAAAAAAAAGTATTTGAATAAGGTGGCAATAAATAAAACAACAAAACATCCAAAGATCACACAGCTCTATGATTGAGGCAGATCTGTATCTGAAGCAGAACAACTTTGTCAGGATTTCTATTTAGTGCTGCAGGGTAACAATCTGTATGGCAAGCGTCAGCCATGTAATAATCACATGGAAGGGCATTTTTGATAGGACATTGGATGTTTCCCAGAAAATGTCCAAATATGGGGTGGAGAAAATGACCATTTTCAAACCTGCAAGACACTCAGCTTTTTTTTTTTTTTTTAATATGACTTATTTAGATGTTTTGGCCCTTAGGACGCCTAACTTTTTTTTTTTTTTTTGCCATTTTCAGGGAAAATAAAAGTCCAAAACAAGCTATTTGCATGTAGGAGGGGCCATAATTTATAATTGAATGGCCACACAGACATGCCAGCAGAGCAGTGGGGCACTGTTGTGAACTTCACATAAACGGTGCCAGGTACACATCTTATCATAACCCCCATACATTATATGATGAGCTTCCAAAACTCCCCCAAAACCTACTGGAATTGCCCTTCAAATAACTGCAAAAGAATGCAGAAAGATGCAGTGCAAAGAAAAGAAAATCATGACAAAAATGAGGAATGAGGAAATGCAGACCAAATCAGTTACCCATATAGCATCTGAATTTTCCTGAAGAAACATTCCACAGAGTGGACTGATGATCCAGTTTTCAAGGAACTTTGGAATTGGGCATCCAAACTGTTAATGATGCTGCAGAATGAGAGATAAGCCTCTTTGAAAAGTACAATGATACTTTGACAAAAGATGAAGAACAGAAGCAATTTGATCTTCAGCTAGTGGCCAGCCACTGAAAGAAGTTTCTTTCTGTATCAAAGGCGACTCTTATGTCATAGACATCTGTCCCTGGAAAGATGATTGAAGCACTGATCAAGGATAGCATAGTCCGGCACCTAGATACACACGACTTGATGAAACCCAGCCAACATGGGTTCAGGAAAGGGAAATCATGTTTAACGAATTTACTTCAATTTTTCGAGACCGTGAACAAGCAAATTGATAGTGGAATGCCGGTGGACATAATATATTTGGACTTCCAGAAAGCATTCGACAAAGTTCCACATGAAAGGCTTCTCAGGAAACTACAAAGCCATGGAATAGAGGGAGATATACAAAGGTGGATAGGCAAATGGTTGGAAAACAGAAAGCAGAGAGTGGGCATAAATGGGAAGTTCTCAGACTGGGAGAAAGTGACTAGTGGTGTGCCCCAGGGCTCAGTGCTTGGGCCAATCCTATTTAATATTTATATCAATGACCTGGAAGACGGAATATCCAGTGAGATCATTAAGTTTGCAGACGACACAAAGCTATGCCGGGCAATCAGATCGCAGGAGGATAGCGAGGAACTCCAAAGCGACTTGTATCAGTTAGAGAAATGGGCAGAGCAATGGCAGATGAAGTTCAACGTGGAGAAATGCAAAGTAATGCATTTAGGTAGTAAGAATAAGGAATACGAGTATAGAATGTCAGGCGCAACTCTGGGTAAGAGCGAACAAGAAAAGGACCTGGGTGTACTGATAGATAGGACCCTGAAGCCGTCGGCACAATGCGCGGCAGCGGCAAAGAAAGCAAACAGAATGTTAGGCATGATAAAGAAAGGAATCACGAGTAGATCGGAGAAAGTCATAATGCCGCTTTATAGAGCAATGGTCAGACCACACTTGGAATACTGTGTCCAACATTGGTCTCCCAACCTAAAGAAGGATATAAAACTGTTGGAGAGGGTGCAGAGACGAGCAACGAAGTTAATAAGAGGTATGGAGAACTTGGAATATGAGGAACGACTCAAGAAACTGGGACTGTTCTCCCTTGAGAAGAGGAGGCTGCGAGGGGACATGATCGAGACGTTCAAAATGCTGAAAGGCATCGATAAAATAGAGCAGGAAAATAAATTATTTACATTGTCCAACGCGACACGGACAAGAGGACATGGTTTGAAGCTAAGGGGGGACAAGTCCAGGACAAATGTCAGGAAGTACTGTTTTACGCAGCGAGTGGTAGACGCCTGGAATGCTCTCCCAAAGGAGGTTATTAAGGAATCCACTGTGCTGGGATTCAAAGGCAAATTAGATACACATCTCCTTATGAGAGGCATAGAGGGATATGGGTGACTAAAACTACATCAGGTGTATACCTGACTGGGCCTCCGCGTGTGCGGATCGCCGGACTCGATGGACCATGGGTCTGATCCGGAGATGGCAGTTCTTATGTTCTTATGTTCTTATTATTTGTTAAGTGCACAAGAATTACAATATACTATTAAGCTTAGCAGTAGTTTGAAAAAAACAGCAAGGTAGGGTGACCCCTAAACTTTGTTTTAAGTAAAAGGAATAAAATTAGCCTTGTGGACAAATGAAATGTGTTAATTTTTTTGGGGGGGACCACCCTAGTGGGTAAAGTAGGTTTTGGAGGAGTTCTGGAAGGCTCACTAAGGGGGTTCCAATGAAATCTGTACCTGGCACCCTTTATGTGAAGTTCACAGCTGTGCCCCCAAAAGTGCCTCACTGCCCTGTTGGCATGTCTATGTGGCTAGTCCATTAAGATACTACTACTATTTATCATTCCTATAGTGCTGAACAGTGTATGCAGCACTGTAAATCAACATGCAATAGTTGGTCCCTTTTCAGAAGAGCTTACAATCGAATTGGACAGACAGACAGGACATTTAGGGGTTGGGGAGTTTCTTGCAGAGAGGATGATAGGATGAACACAGGTAATTCTATGGTGAGTAGGAGTTAGGAGTTGAAGGCAGCATCGAAAAAGTGGGCTTTTAGCTTGGATTTGAATACTGCCAGAGATAATGTCTAATGCAATGACTCAGGCAGTTTGTTCCATGCATATGGCACAGTAATATAGAAGGGAGGTGACAGTAGAGGACAGAGTCTGGAGGTGACAGTGGAGGAGAAGGGTATGGCACAAGAAATGACAAGTCAAATGCAAAGTGCTAATAAGGCATAAAGAGACCTTGAAAATAAGATTGTACTGGAAGCAAAAACACACAGTACACATTCCCCTCCCCATTCGCGGTTTCCACACTCGTGGTTTCACATATTAGCGATTATTGTTTTTTTTTTGGGGGGGGACCCCCATAGTTTACCACATTCCTGCCTTTCTCCAGCCTTCCTCCCAGCATCCCGGTCTTACCTGGTGATCTAGCAGGCTTTCGGGGCAGGAGAGATCTTCCTACGCTCCTGCCCTGTGTAGCTTGCCAATAGGAAATGGCTGCCGTGAGCTCCCGTCGTAGTCTCGAGAGACTACGGGAACTCATGGCAGCAAAATCTTGCCTCACCAATCTACCAATCTTCAATTTCTTTGAAGAGGTGAATGAACATGTGGATAAAGGTGAGCCGGTTGATACTGTGTATTTGGATTTTCAAAAGGCATTTGACAAAGTTCCTCATGAAAGACTTCCAAGGAAATTAGAAAGTCATGGGATAGGAGGCAATATCCTATGGATTAAGAACTGTTTGAAAAACAGATAACAGAGAATAGGTTTAAATAGTCAATATTCTCAATGTATGTAAAAAGGTAAATACCGTGTTTCCCTGAAAATAAGACACTATCATATTAATTTTGGGCCCAAAAAAGGCACTAGGTCTTATTTTCAGGGATGTCTTATTTTTTTCATGTAAAATGATCATCTCTCCCTTCCTCTCCTCCACCCCAATTCTTCCTATTTCCTTTCTCTCCCCCACATGTGCAGCATCTTTCCTCCCCTCTCACCCATCCCTTGTGCAGCAGAACCCTTGCAGTTTCTATAACTCCCTTCCTCCCATCCCTCCGTGTAGCATCTTTTTATCCCCCTCGCTGCGCACCCCTTCCCCCTCCCATCTGAACTGCGAGACAGAAAGAAATACCTTATAACAAACCGGCAGCGTTGGCAGCAATCTAGACAGGCTGCTTTGCGGCCTGGACCATTCCTCTGCCACGTTGCTGATGACATCCTCAGTAATGCGGCAGAGGAACGCCCAGGCGATAGAAGGCCGCGAAGCAGCCTGTCTAGATTGCTGCTGACGCTGCTGGTTTGTTATAAGGTATTTATTTTGGTTTTGCAGTTTGGATGGGAGGGAGAAATGGGTCCGGGGGGGGGGGGGAGCGCTGCTGCTGTTGGTGACTAGGGCTTATTTTCGTAGGTAGGGCTTATATTCGGGGAAACATGGTAGTGGGGTTCAAAATAAACAAACAGTTCTCCCATAGAAAATCTGAAGAAAAATGCCATATCAGCACCATGCTTATTTCTGCTTATTATTAATTTTTTTTTTTTTTTTAAATAAAGAAGGAAAAGCCTCAGATCTCCATCTGCTGCCCGATATTATCATGCAAAACAGACTTGAAAGGGAAGATATCTTATTAAGAACATAAGAACATAAGAAATGCCTTCACCGGATCAGACCGAGGTCCATCTAGTCCGGTGCTCCGCATATGCGGCGGCCCATTTAGGTACTCCTTTCTGGAGACCTGACTTTACCGTATCCCTCAATATGATATGCAAGAAGGTGTGCATCCAACCTGCGCTTGAATCCCAGTACAGTAGTCTCCGCCACAACCTCCTCCGGGAGTGCATTCCAAGCACCCACCACTCGCTGTGTGAAACAGAACTTCCTAACATTTGTCCTGAACCTGCTGCCGCTCAGTTTCAGGCTATGACCTCTTGTCCGTGTCACTTCAGAAAATGTTAGCAATGCTGCTTCTTGGTCTATTATATCAAATCCTTTTAATATTTTAAAAGTCTCTATCAAATCCCCTCTCAGTCTTCTCTTCTCGAGGGTAAACAATCCCAGTTTCCTGAGTCGTTCTTTGTAGCTCAAATGCTCCATTCCTTTGACAAGTTTCGTGGCTCGCCTCTGCACTTTCTCCAACAGAGTTATATCCCTCTTGAGGTATGGAGACTAGTGTTGGACACAATATTCTAAGTGTGGTCTAACCATTGTTCTATAAAGTGGCATTATGACATCTTCCGATCTACTCGTGATCCCCTTCTTAATTATGCCTAACATCCTGTTTGCTTTCTTCGCCGCCGCCGCACATTGTACCGATGGCTTTAGGGTACTGTCAATCAGTAACCCCAAATCCTTTTCTTGTTCGCATTTTGCTAATGTCACCCCCAACATCTTATACTCGTATTCTTTGTTTTTCCTTCCTATTGGCTGAAAACCTCCTTGCTACCACATTGTGCCCAATTTAAATGCTACGAATTTCAATTGTATGTATAAATATGTTCTGTATTAAAACTTTAAAGAAATGCAACAGTCAAAAATATATTTGTGTCTCCCAATTTCCAAAAATTACTTATCTTCTCAGTACTGAAGACGTGGAAATGATCATGACACCTTCAGTGCCTGCTTAATTATTTCGCTCCGACTGACGGTGGCTGGCCAGCCAGTGTTTCACTGTATGCTGCGTCAGGGTACAGGACCAACTTATATAAAGAAAATCAGACATGCACTGGAACCACTTAAAATACACATGCAAACGCTACTACCACTACTATTTATCACTTCTATAGCACTGAAAGGCGTATGCAGCGCTGTCCATTTTGACATTTAACAGATGGTCCCTGCTCAGAAGAGCTTACAGTCTAACTTGGACAGACAGACACGACATACAGGGTTGGGGATGCAGAACTCGAGGTGAGAGGAGTTAAGGGTTGAAAGCGCTCTCAAAGAAGAGGGCTTTTAACTTGAACTTGAACACTGCATGAGACGGAGCCCGCCATAGGGATTCAGCCAGTTTCTTCCAGAGAGCAGAGTAAATGCCTGTTACAGGGTCTTGCTATTTTTATATATATTTTAAGATGCTTTAGTGAAATGCTCAAAAGTAATACTGTTAAAGCAATAATAACATAGTTTCGAAAACAGTGTTTATACTGAGGTGTCTGTTCACTATTTGCCATCAAAGGCAAGGAAGGTTTAGGCCAGGTGTAGGCCTGGGGCCCATATGTTTAGGAGGGGCCTCTTTAGATGAGTTAATTCAGTGGTTCCCAAGACAGATTTTTTCCCCCCCTGGTAAACGCTCCCTTCAGTATTAAAAAATAAAACCCCTCACGTTTGGAGGCACATTGATTCCGTGCTCAAAGAAAATCCTGCTCCTGCCTCTGCGCTGCTGCTGGATGACACCCCTGTCACCTGTGCCACCGCTTCACCTGCTGTTACCCGGCCAGGGCAGGATTAATTCTTTGAGGGCCCCTAGGCACACAAGCACACTGGGCCTGCCCCGCCCACACCCCGCCCCACTTATCTGTTTTCTTATTTACTTCTTTATTTCCACTTATATTTCTTTTTTTTTAATTCAAAACAAAGATTAGCATACCAGTGCACAGTTTTTCTTCTATGCAACCCCCAAACATCTCTGAACAAATCCCCCTAACCTAAATCCATTCAGTATCCTTCCCCCTTTCCCTGCACATCAATTCCATCAACATTAGCCCCCTTTCTCTCTTCCACCACCTTTTCCACACTGCAACGGAAAGGCACCCCCCAGCAACGGAAACGGGCTCCCCCTACGGCAACGGGCCCCCACCCGGCATCGATGATAACAAGAACACCGCCTCCCCAATGGATGGCAACGCGGTCTCCCCCCGACATCAACGTTAAGGCGGCTGGCTTAACTCCCTGCAGATCTCGCGATGACTGTGTCTGCTGGAAGAAGTAAGTGACGTCGGAGGGGGATGGACCAGTAGACGCAGTCATCGCAGGACCTTCTTGGAGCTACATTGGCTGTGTTGCCGTTGATGCCGGCGGTTGGCTACATTGCCTTGCGTCGATGCCCAGGGAGGCGGTGTTGTTGTCGTCGTCGGGTGGGGGCCCGTTACCGTGGAGGAGAGGGAGCCCGTTGCCGTCTGAAAAAAAAAATGGCATGGTAAGTCGTCCTTCAGCGGGCCACCCTGACTATTTCGGGCCTTAGGCACGTGCCTACTGGGCATATTGGTTAATCCTGCCCCGTGTACTGCTGCTATTGCTAATCTGCTACAGCTGCGTACTGCCTGCCCTGATGCTATACTATCACGAATGCTATTTATCATTTCTACTGTGCTGAAAGGTGTACGCATTGTTGTACATTTTTTTTTTCTTAAATAAAAGCTTTATTAGATGTAGCAAAGAAAGAGGCAAACAACAAATGCCAACAATAACATACACAAAATATCAAAAGTACCACCAATAAAGAACATTGAGACAACCCAAAAACCCTACAGTGCAAGAACAACCACTCCCCACACCAGCAGAAACAGCCCCCCACTCCCTCCCCCCAGCGACAGATTCCATAGCCCATACCTCAGACTAAAAGATCCAGATTCGCCGCTTCACTCCCGCTGGTCACCGGGCCTTCAGCGCCACGTGCACTGCGGCTCAGCGCCTGCTCCATCGTGCGCTGGCCCGGTTTGTCACAGGGGAGCTTTCTACGGGTCGCCATTCCTTCCGCGCACACTGCCCACATTGCGAGCCGGCAAGCAAACGTCAGCCCAGCACAATTACACAGCAAAAAGAAAGATATAGCTCGGGGCCCGAACGGAGCTCACCGATCAAGCGTCCATTCGGCTCGGTGACGTCACTTCCTCCTCATTGTTGTACATTTTTATTTATTTATTTATTTGGTCGATTTTCTAGCTCGCCCTCCCAGAAGGGCCCAGAAGGGTTTACAATTTTACATACATGGTGGAAGGATAACAACAAAGTTACAAATTCACACAGAGCAGATTTACAGAACGACTGACTGAAAGGATGAACGGCATCAGTGAGATAATTCCTCTGTACTGCGTGTAGGACTGAATACATGTTTAGGGGGATGAGCATAGTAGCAAAGCGAAGCATAAGGCAATATAAGCCTAGCAGCTAGAGACACAATACATAAGAACATAAGAATAGCAGCTCTTCTTTGAACCTTTTCTAGCGCCACCATATCTTTCTTGAGATACGGAGACCAGAATTGAATGCAATTCTCCAGGTGAGGTCGCACCAAGGAGCGATACAGAGGCATTATAACATTCTTAGTCTTGTTAACCATCCCTTTTTAAATAATTCCTAGCATCCTGTTTGCTTTTTTGGCCACCACCGCACATTGGCCGGAAGGTTTCATCGTAGTGTCTACGATGCAATACTTTCAATGCAAATACATTCATTGCAAAGGACAATTTTAAGGCACTCTTGGTGAAGGCACATGTAGTAGGGCGACAAGATCTTGTGTAGTTTGGAATCGGGTGCATGCAAGTCAAGTGGGAGGGCACATACAGTGAGGCAGTATAATTTTGCTGGGGTAGAATTAGAGGTTAGGGGGTCTTTAAGTGAGTCAGGTAAAGAGTCTTTAAGTGAGTCAGGTAAAGAGGTGAATCTTTACTGCTTTCCTGAAGTTTAGTAGACCTGTCAGTGATTTGACATATAATGGACGGTCCCTGCTCTGAAAAGCTTGCGATCTAATTTGGAGAGAACAAAAGTGGAATTGTCCCAATCAGAATGGTGCACAACAAAAAGTGTCTTTCAACTCATCTGATAAATCCAAATGCCTTTATTCATCCAAAATTATAAAATGACTCTGCAACCCGACATGCACATGTTTCGGCCCAAATGGCCTGCCTCAGGAGTCTTATGAGTCTTCAAGTGTATATAAAGGTGCACAATCTCACTAAATGTTGCTTAGAAGGACGTATCGCGTTGCCCAACACTGCGACGTTGCTAATTTGGACAGACAGACAGAGCTGTCCAGCCTGCTCTCCAGTTTCCAGTGGGTATGTTTAGCCCAACATCCAATAGCTTGAATAAAAACCTCCACTTTCTCTGCCTTCTAGCTGAAACATCGCCTGTCCTGCTGTCCCCCCTCCCCCCCTCAGTCCCTTGCAGTTTTCATGCTGCTGATGTAAGGACTTTGACCCTCTTTCTCGGCCTTGGTGGTTCATGCGTCTCACTTGGGATCAGTCATTCTCTTTTTAATATGCTTTTGGGATTTGTTGCCACTCTTCTTTCTGCATTGGTTGGTGATCACTGTTGAAGCAGGTTGATGCATTTCCTTCGTTTTGCATCTTACTCGGTGCCTCAAGTCTTAACTGCACAGTTTTTTCCAATTTACGGTAACTCATACAAACATACTCGTAAGTGTTGCAATACTGGGACAGAGAAACTCTATCAAGCCCAGTATCCTGTTTCAAAACAGTGGCCAATCCAGGTCAAACCTGCTTGGCAAGATCCCAAAAGAGTAAAACATAGATTTTATGCTACTTATCCTAGCAAATAAACTGGTTTTTCTCAAGTCCATTTTAAGAATGACTTATGGACTTTTAGGAAATTCTCCAAACCTTTTTAAAGCCCTGCTAAGTTAACTACTTTTACCACATTCTCTGGCAACGAATTCCAGAATTAAATTACATAATTGAGTGAAGAAATATTTTCTCCAATTTTTTTTAATTTAGTAGCTTCATTTTGCGCCCCCCCCCATCCTTGTATTTTTGGAAAGAGTAAACAAGTAATTCACGCTTACCCTTTCCATTCTACTCAGTATTTTGTAGACCTCTATAATATCTCCCCTGAGCCGTCTAAACTAAACTAAAATTTAACCTTATATACCCGGTCTTCAACCAAAGGAAGCTTGACGCGGTTAACAATAAATTAAAAAAATAAAGTAAACTGAAATACAAAAGTTAGTTTTCAAAATGTTTAGCGAATAAAAAAGTTTTTAGAAGTTTACGGAAGAGTTGGAAGGAACTGGGACACCTCAAAATTAGGGGAAGTTCATTCCATAGTTGGGGAAATTTAAACGCCAGAAAGCTGCTAAAATTATTAACTCCTTGAATTCCTTTCCTAGAAGGAAGAGAAAGTTCAAATCGATCAATGCCTTTCGCATAGGAAAATCTATAAACATTCCATAGCAGAGGAATAAGAGGAGCAAAGATACCAAGTAAAATCTTAAAAACAATTTATAGGGCTCCTTTTTTTGAAGCCGCGTTAGTGGTTTAACGCGCATAATAGCATGCGCTAAACTGCCGGCCGTGCTAGCCGCTGCCACCTCCTCTTGAGCAGGCGATAGTTTTTCGGCTAGCGTGGGGATTAGCGCGTGATAAAACGTCAAGTGCAATAAAGCCGCTAGCGCGGCTTCGTAAAAGGAGCCCATAAACACTAAACCTGAATTCTAAAATAAACCGGGAGCCAATGGAGAGAGAAAAGCAAAGGAGTCACATGGTCGAATTTGCTCTTTCCATAGATCAACTTCACGGCGATATTCTGAATCAGTTGTAGTCTTTGAAGGCAGTTCTTAGTGATGTCAAGATAAATGGCGTTACAATAATCTAACCGGGATAATATAATAGATTGGACCAAAACAGAAAAATGACGTTGATGGAAGAGATCTGACCTTCCTCAACATTCGTAAACTGAAAAAACATTTCTTAACCAGAGAGTTTATTTGATCCTTAAAAGTAAGAGAAGAATCAAAACGTATTCCCCAAATCTTAGAGGAGAACTCAATTTCTCTAAGCTGAAGAGCCCTAGCTGTTTTAGCTTTTTCCTCATAGGGAAATTGTCCCATCCCTTTTATCTTTTTCATCACCCTTCTCTATACCTTTTCTAATTCTACTTTATTTTTTTGGGAGATGCGGTGACCAGAATTGCACAAAGTATTTAAGGTGCAGCCACACCATAGAGTGATACAAAGGCATGATAACATTTTCATCTTTGTTTTCCATTCCTTTCCTGATCATTCCTAACATTCTATTTGCTTTCTTAGCTGCCGCCACACACTGAGCTGAGGGTTTCAACATATCCTCAACGATGACATCTAGATCCTTTTCCTGGGCAGTGACCCCCCCTAACGTTGAACCATGCATCAAATAGCTATAGTTCAGGTTCCTCTTTCCCACATGCATCCCTTTGCATTTGCTCACGTTAAATATTATCTGCCATGTGGCTGCCCAGTCTCCTGGTCTCATGAGATCCTCTTGCAATTTTTCACAATCCTCTTGTGATTTGAAAGACTTAGGGCCTCTTCTATCAAACTGCACTAGCCGTTTGTAGCATGGTGAGCTGCGCTGAATGGCCTGCGCTGCTCATAGCATCGGGAGCAGCGCGGGCCATTCAGCACGGCTCTCTGCGCTAAAAACTGCTAGCGCAGTGTGATAGACGAGGCCCCTAGTGCTATCAGCAAATCTGATTACCTCACTAGTTATTCCCAATCTATCTACTGTTTAATCCTATGCTCTGTTTTCTTTTAACCAGTTCTTAATCCATAACAGGACATTACCTCTCTCACGACTTTTTAATTTCCTCAGGAATCGTTCACGAGATACTTTGGGCTCCTTTTACTAAGCTGCGCTAGCGGTTTTAGCGTGCGCTTAGCGGGTGCTAAATTGCCATGCGCGCTAGATGCTAATGCCTCCATTGAGCTGGCATTAGTTTCTCCGCATAGCGCGGGGGTTAGGGCGCGCTAATCGGCAGCACGCGCTAAAAATGCTACCGCAGCTTAGTAAAAGGAGCCCTTTGTGTTACATAGTGCAGCGCCTCAGACAGGAGATTTTCCATGTCTGTTCTACTTTGATTTTGGTTATTTATCCTATCTGGTTTTCTAATACTCTACCTACCAACATTTGGGACCCCTGAGGAAGAAGTGTTTCTTCGAAACACAGACCATGTTGGGTCCAGTGCACACCTATATTAGGACCAGCTTTTGAATATAAATATTGCAGTTTAAGTACTTATTTTATATATGTGATATATGTTTTTATGATTGTTGTTGTTTTACCGTTTTTATTTAATAAATTCTAGGACCTGTACATTTTCCTGCAATTTTCTTTTGGTTTTGTGCTTTGCATTTTCACTGCAATTCTTGTTGGGGTTTTTTTTTGCCTTACCTATACTTTGTCAAATGCCTTTTGAACATCCAGATGCACATTATCAACTGGCTCACTTCTTTTGCCCTGCTCAGGATGTTCTTGCCACTGCTTTGCCTCACTCCTGGAACATTAGTTTTGCTTGGGAAGAAATACATTTCTTTTCTCTCTTACTGAAGGTGTCAGTGACAAGAGATGTTCCGGTTCAGGTGGTAGGACCAGTGGCGTAGTAAGGGGGGGGATGAGGGGGCGGTCCACCTCAGGCACCATGTTGATGGGGGCACCGGCACCCCTCCTCTTCCCGCCCCCTCTGCCTCTTCCCACTCCTCCCCTCCCCATGAGAGTGCTCCCCCTTCCCATCCCCCGCACCACACGTGGTCCTCGTGATTGTGTCTGCTCTCCCGCGGTCATCACTTCTGGGGGTGCCGCGCATAGTTAGTGATGTCAGAGGGAGAGCCACAGGGTCGTGAGGACCATGTTGAAGTTGTTACTCGCGGCGGTGAACCACTAGAGGTGTGGAGGAAGGGTGGCGTGCACACGGCAGGGGGAGAGGAGAAGGAGCGGGGGGGGAGGGGTGTGTGTGTGGAGATGAGGGCGGAGGAGGGGGTGCCTCCGCCCCAAGTGCTTCTCACCTTCACTATGCCACCGGGTAGGACTCTTCTATCTACCGTATCTTGCTGCTGTGTCAGCCCTCTTCAGGTATTTCAGACCTTCTAGAATCTAGCCAATGTGCTATTCTAATCCGCACCCAGTGCCCCTTTTCCCATTCCTTACAACAGTGCTTCTCAAACTTTTTTTCCCCAATATGATTGCACTTTAAAAAATTCACATGACCCCAGCTAATAAAGAAAACAAAATAGCAGCTTTCCACTCCCTTCCCGTTTTCTCCTCTTACCCACTTATCCAAGCATGAAGGCGTCACCAGCTGTCAGCACAGGACCCTGTGTTTTGGCTTGGATTCACAGGTCACAGTGCTTTCGTTCCCATTTTAATAGGGAGCCCATGATGGAGGAGGGGGGAATAGAGTCTGTGAACATTCACCGACTCACAGACCCCATGCTGACTGTCACTATTGAGCAGAGGTCATTGTGGAGGTCCAGAGGGAGGGGGAGCAGCTCCTTTTCTGTGACCCCATGTACTGATGATGTAACTCCATTTGGCATTCCAACCCACAGTCTTGGAAGCACTGCATCAAAGTCCTTCTACCCAATGCTGATGCAAATTTGCCTCCTCCCTAAAATCTTGGTATGTTTCTGCCACCGTCAGTGCATCATGACTGAAGATCTCAGGGGCCGATGCAAAAAGTATTATCGTGGGTTTAACATGGTTTTACTATGGGTTTTACTGGCTGAGCAATGTAGAAAGTGTTTTAATTCTCTTATATGGTATATTAACCTTCCTGGTGCATCCCAGGATACACCTTGCAGAGCAGAGCACTACCATTTTGATGATGACTGTGCTGGAGGCAGAAGTGAGTGGGCATTGTTCCTGCCTCATTTAGGGTACAGGTCTGGAAAAACCATGGCAAGGGGTTGCAGTGAAGTAAAGGGCAGGGCCACCATCAGGGCAGTACTACCAGTCCTGCATTCAGGGGCCCGGAGCTGACAGGGGGCCCGGGCTCCCCAGTGTTCTCCCCAGCGTTTTTCAGCCGGGCACAACGCCCAGCAAATCTAGATGCCCGCCCGGCTGTCATCTGCCGAATCCTGCTGCCGCCACTGCTTAATGCGCAGCCTGAAGAGCCGCCGAAAAACCCGCCGGACTTTAAACAAAAAAAAACCCCAGCAAGCGACTCGAACCTGGCTTCCTTCCGAAACCGGAAGTTACATCGGGGGTGGGGGGGTAGAGAAGAGAAGCTGGCACGGACCATTAGAGCCCCGGAGCATGCAGGAGATAGGCCAGCCACGGAGGGAAGCTTACTTGCTCTTGCTTACTTCGGGCCTTTCTCGCTGCCGGGTCCTGCCTACTTTCTGTTTCCGTGAAGGCAGGACCCGGCAACGAGAAAGGCCCGAAGTAAGCAAGAGCAGCAAGTTGTAAACTTCCCTCTGTCGCTGCCCTTTGGGAGATAGGTCAGCGACCAAGGGAAACTTGCAACTTGCCTTTGTCTGTAGCGAATCTGCCGGGTGTGTGAAATGGGGGGGATGGTAAGAGTAATGCTGCTGCACCCAATTAGGGGGGAGGGGGAAGAGAAATGCTGCTTCTGCTGTACCCAATTGGGGAGGGGAAGAGAAATGCTGATGATACTGCTGTACCCAGTGGGGGGAGGGGGAAGAGAAATACTGCTGCACCCAATTGGGGGGAGAGAGGGAAGGAGGGAGAAGGAAGATCAGGAAAAGGAGGAAAGAGATGCAAAGACCATGGGAGGGAGGGAAAGAAGATACCATACCATGGAGTGGAAGAGAGAGATGTCAGGGCATATGGAGGGGAAGCAGGGCCAGATTAAAGGATAGGCCCAATAGGCACAGGCCTAGGGCCCGAAATAGTCAGGGGGGACCTGCCAGTGCTGTGCTTTGGGGCCTCACCCTTGCTGGATTTGCTGGCAGCAGCAGCAGCCTCATCATCATCCCGGGAGACCCCCAACCCGTTCCGACCCTCCTATCTCTCCCTTCTTCTCTCATCAGTGACGTGCCAGAGAGAATCACGGCAGGAGCCTGAAGCAGCCTGCTTAGAGTAGAGCAGTGTTGTTTAGAGTCTCGTGATTGGAGGGAGAGATAGGAGGGTCGTGGGGGGGGGGGAAGTAGCAGTCTGCCCCGGGTGTTCGACCTGGCGTCATGAACTTCTTCGGCTAGCATCAGCATTTACAATTCACTGCTGTTGCCAGCTTCAGGCCTTCCTCTCTGCCGGGTCCTACCTACTTCTGTTTCCATGAAGGCAGGACCCGACAGAGAAGAAGGCCCGAAGCTGGCAACAGCAGCGAATTGTGAATGCTGCTGCCTGAAGAAGTTCATGACGCCAGGTCATGGGTGACAGAAGGAGGAAAGGGAGCAGAGGAGGAGAGACTTGCTGCACCCAATTGGAGGGAATGAAACGAGATTCCAGGGATTGGAGGGAAGGGAGGGAGGAAGAGATGCCAGGGCATGGAGGGAAGGAGGAAAGTATGCCAGACCAAGGGAAAAGGAAGAGGGAAAGGAAGGAGGAGATGTTAGAGCATGGAGGGGGAGGGAGAGATGGAAGAAAAGGAAAGGACTGAGATGCTAGAGAATCAGGGAAGGGAAGATACCAAACTGTGGGGTGCGAAGGAAAGAAAGGAGAAGAGAGAGATGTCAGAGCATAGGGGATGGGGTGGTGACAGAGAGAGAAAAATGGAGAGGTGGTAGAGCTGAAATCAATCATGTACAAAGGAGAAGAGAAGGGGCACAGAATAGACAGTTTGTTGAAGGAGCATAAAAAGAGGGAAGATGCCATATGGAATGGGAAGAGGGCGGACAGTGGATAGAAGGGGCTGATGCTGTATGGAAGACAGAGCGGACAGATGCTGGCTAGAAAGAAGAGTGAAGACAAGATGATTAAAGCAAAAATGACAAAAGGTAGAAAAAATTGTTTTGTTGCTTTACGTAGAATCAAGTAGTATTGTATCTATTGATTAAAGTTTATAAATAGGAAATGGAAATAAGGCAGTTTTATGGGGATTAAACCCCTTTCCTCAGGTCAGGACAGGATACCATAACAGCAGGGGTGCCCAAATGGTCGAGCGCGATCGACCAGTAGATCGCAAAGGCAATGTGAGTCGATCGCGTTGCCTTGGCAATCTTTTTCTTTCTGCCTCCCTGAGCCAGGCCAGGCGCGTAGAAGCGCCGGACTCACAAGACTTCACTTCCGACGTCAATTCTGACGTCAGAGAGGAAGTTCTGGGCCAGCCAATCGCTGCCTGGCTGGCCTGGAACTTCCTCTCTGTCGTTAGAATTGACATCAGAGGTGAAGTCTTGTGAGTCCAGCGCTTGTACATTCCTGGCCTGGCTTGTGGAAGCAGGGAGAAATCGGCATGGTGGCTTAGGGGGTAGGGAAAGAATCGGGGAAGTGGAGAAATTGGCGCGATGGCTTGGGGTGGCAGGGGGAGAGAGAAAGAAAGAGAGACAGAAAGAAAAAGGGGAGGGGCAGAAAGAAAAAAAATATTGGATTTATAGTCAGAAGAAGGAAGTGCAAACAGAGACTCATGAAATCATCAGACAAAAAGGTAGGAAAAATGATTTTATTTTCAGTTTAGTGATCAAAATGTGTCTGTTTAGAGAATTTATATCTGCAATAGCGGTTTTTAGCGCAGGGAGCCTATGAGCATCGAGAGCAGCACAGGGCATTCAGTGCATCTCCCTGCTCTAAAAACCGCTATTGCGATTGAGAAAAAGGGAGGGGGTATATTTGTCTATTTTTGTATAGTTGTTCCTGAGGTGACATTGCATAGAATCGTCTGACTTGACCTCTTTGAAAACCCACGGAATATAAATGATAATTAACATTTTCTCTGCATACAGTGTGCTTTGTGGTTTTTAAAAAAATTTTTATTGTTGGTAGATCATTTTGACTTGGTCATTTTAAAAGTAGCTCGCAAGCCCAAAATGTGTGGGCACCCCTGCTGTAGAGCCATTTCTTGTATGACTGGATGAGCTATATTTATCTTTTTTTTTAGTTGTTTAAATTCATGCAGAAATAAATGGCTAGGTTGAACCTAATAACTTCATTAACGTCTGTCCCTTTTTTTTTAACTTCTATACCATTTGAAAGAGGGCAAATACTTCTTAAATTTAGTAAAAATATTCTGGCACAAGTGTCAAACCTTAAAAAAGGAAGTCATATTTTGATTATTTTGTTGAAAATTTTTTTAAGTTAAGATGTGAGTGATTAAATATTTTTGTATCACTAATATTCGAAAAACAGACTATATAATAACTTTTTTAAAAGCAAATTAACATAGTAAAACAAAATTTATTCATTGTTGTCTCGACTTTTTTTTTGTAAAAAGAGGGGCAAAAATTTTCAAAATTTCGCCAGTATCGATTTTTGGTCCCATTAAATACCCATCCTCCGTAAGATAGTTGTAAAAAAATATTTATATTTATTTTTTTTACTTGCACTTTACCATATTCTACTGAAAATGTTGTAGAGTAGATGTTCAACTTCCTAGTTTCATATGTTGATTTGCGATCCATAAAGGCACTAATTGTTTTACTCTTCTGACCGAAAGATTTAACCAAATGACTCTTAATTATTGAAGAGAGCTGTTATATGGTAGGATTAGAGAGAGAGAAGTAGGCTACGCTGCTACTCAATAGAATAGCAATATCCCTTTTTTTCAGATGTGTAGTTTTTTCTGATATATTTATTAAGCTTACAGTATTTATAAAAACACATTTAATACTTGTTACAAAAAATATTGTGCAATTGTGATCTACTTCTGGCCTACAAAGGTCAAAAGAAATCCTTAACTGAGATTTTACATTCAAAAGTGAATTATAGCTACTAGTACTATTATTTATTAGTTATTTATTATGCAGATGTTTGTTAGTTTGTTTTAGTTCAGTATTAGACATATGTTAGTTTAGAATAGATAGGTATAGATTAGTTTAGTTTAGGTTAGGTTAGGGACCTGCTGAAAGAGTCTACCTTGACATGGTTGCAGGCTTACAAATCTTTTGGTCAAAGAGTGCGGCGACAGAGAAAAGTATGTGTGTATTCGGCCCATGGAAGAAGGGGGGGGGGGGTCGAGGGGGGGAAGGGGTGCATGGGGGGCCCAATAGGTTTGCTCAGTAAGGGGCCCAGAAATTTCTGATGGCGGCCCTGGTAAAGGGGTCCCACTAGACACCAGAGAGGATTTTGAAAGTTAAATTGGGCTAGGGGGAGGGGAGGGAGCTAGTGTTTCTAGATATTAAAGACTTGTTTTGGAAGTGGGGGAAGGGAGGAGGGCAGGTTTTTAAAAAATATTGGGGGAAGAGGCAGTTGAGTCCGATTGGGTTGGGTGGAAGACTGGGGTTGATGCAAACAGCCAGCAATTTTTTTCTTTTTAATGTCATACTTTCTGTCAGTACCTGAATAGTGATTGGTTATGGCACTGACAGGAAAGATGACATTTTGCAATGAGCTGTAGATTACAGCCTCAATTTTAATACAGCAGTAATTTGCATATTTTTTGCTTATAGCATATCATAGTAGTTTTGGACCAATTTCACAGTAGATCTGGGCACTGAGCCAGCCCTACCATGTAGCTTTCTGCATCAGCTCCTCAGTGTCTTGGTCCCGTTCAGGTGCTAGGGCCTTTCATCCTATCATGCAGCTGTGTTAGCGCTTTTCTTGGGTCTGCCCATTTGTAGGAGCAACCACCTATAAAAATAAAATTAAACATACCCTATTTTATAAAGGCTGAATCATCCAGCTCATTAGGAGAGATTAGGTACTTATCTTGATAATCTTCTTTCTAATAAATAGGCACATCATTCTTGAACATGAGGGATGTGTATCTCTGATTGCGAGATCTGGTGTAGAGAGCCTCATTTATATTTTTCTGCTCCGCTTCCCATCACTCTAGGCTGTCCTCTAATTCCTCAGTTCACATCAAAGCAGAAGGTAAGCCATAGAGAAGGAACATAGCTGGGAGGAGTATGGGCAACTATACTTAGTTGATGTGAAAACTTGATACTACTTCTGGCAAGAAAAAAGGGACTGTACACAGTGATACCCTGGTCTCTAAAACTCTGAGAAAATTTTCTCTGCAGGATAAAGCCTGAAGTTCAGACACCCTCCGTGTTGATGTGACCACAGCTAAAAACTGTCCACCGCTGTTTTAACTGTCAGGTCCATCACTGACACCTTCTCCAAAGGCTCATATGGAGCTCCAGAGAGAGAGAGAGACCACAGGACAAGATTAAGATTCCATATTGGAAAAGGCTGGACACATCTGGATGAGAGGCCAATGGCCTCCTATTAGTCTGGTGCCTGAAGCATGACAGACACTTTGAGGGAGCCGACTGCCAGGCAGAAGCATCAGGCACAGAGGACACACAACCAGGCAGACGCAGCAGGTACAGAGGACACACCAGGCAGACACAGAGGACACAGCAGGTGCAGAGGACACACGACCAGGCAGACACAGCAGGCACAGAGGACACACCAGGCAGACACAGAGGACACAGCAGGTGCAGAGGACACACAACCAGGCAGACACAGAGGACACAACAGGCGCAGAAGATAGCCACATCAGGCGAAGAGGACACAGCAGGCACAGAGGCCACACAACCAGGCAGACACAGCAGGCACACAGGTTACACAACCAGGCAGACATCAGGTACAGAGGACACACCAGGCAGACACAGAAGACACAACAGGTGCAGAGGACAGCCACAGCAGGCACAGAGGAATTGAGGTGTTTGGAGGCAGATAGAGTCTTTTATTTTAAAATTGGGAAATCTAAGATGCCACCGCAGCAGCGATTTTAGCGACAAAAACAGCCTGAGGGAGCTAAATGAAGGGTGAAAAACTCATGGAATAGGATTTTAGAGGTGGGGGACCCTGTCCCTGGACCCAGAAACTCTCAAAATCACTTTTGCAGACTCCCTCCCCCCCCCCCCCCCCCGATTTTTCTCAAAGGCTCTAACTGCCTGTACTCACTGTGCCATGCTGGGAGCTGCTTTGACTGAAAATGCAGTCAGAGAACCTCTGCCTCAGACAAGCCTGAAAACTGGGATAGCTTGTTTCTACAGACTAAACCCCAGACACATGACCCCACCTAGTTCTGCCTCCAGCCCTGCCCAGCCTGTAGCGCGGTTTTTAGCACCCGCCGTGTCGGTAACAGCTCCGACGCTCATAGAATTCCTATGAGCATCGGAGCTGTTACTGCCATGGCCAGTGCTAAAAAAACACACTATGGTTTTTTTTTGGGGGGGGATGTATTTTTGGTGCGCTTAAAATTTTAAAGGTATATAGATATATGTCATTTTTACATTTGTTTTCATGAAAGGATGCTAATTTACAACCATGAAAATATCCTATATGTACCTCAACTATATAGAAAGTAAATATAAGACTTCCCAAATTTATTTCCTCATCTTTCTCTCATGCATTTTAAGAACATAAGAACATAAGAAGTGCCTTTGCTGGGTCAGACTAGAGGTCCATCGTGCCCAGCAGTCCGCTCACGCGGCGGCCCATCAGGTACAGGACCTGTATAGTAATCCTCTATCTATAACCTTCTATCTCCTTTTCCTTCAGGAAATCATCCAATCCCTTCTTGAACCCTGATACCGTACTCTGTCCTATCACACCCTCTGGAAGCGCATTCCAGGTGTCCACCACCCTTTGGGTGAAGAAGAACTTCCTAGCATTGGTTCTGAATCTGTCCCCTCTTAATTTTTCCGAATGCCCTCTCGTTCTTGTAGTTTTCGAAATTTTGAAGAATCTGTCCCTCTCCACTTTATCTATGCCCTTCATGATCTTGTAAGTCTCTATCATGTCGCCTCTAAGTCTCCGCCTTTCCAGGGAAAAAAGCCCCAGTTTCTCTAATCTATCAGGATATGAAAGGTTTTCTATACCTTTTATTTATTGCGTCGCTCTTTTCTGAACTTTCTCAAGTAACGCCATATCCTTCTTAAGGTATGGCGACCAATATTGGACACAGTACTCCAGATGCGGGCTCACCATCGCCCGATACAACGGCAGGATAACTTCTTTCGTTCTGGCTGTAATATCTTTCTTGATAATACCTAGCATTCTATTTGCCTTCTTAGAGGCCGCTGCGCACTGTGCTGATGGCTTCATTGTCTTGTCTACCATTACCCCAAGTCCTTTTCTAGGGTACTTTCACCCATTACCAGCCCTCCCATCGTATAGCTGTAATTCGGGTTTCTGTTTCCTATATGCAAGACTTTACATTTCTCTACATTAAACTTCATCTGCCATCTCGTTGCCTATTCTTCTAGTTTGTTCAGGTCCCTTTGTAAGCCCTCATAGTCCTTTTTTGTCCCTATTCCACTAAATAGTTTGGTGTCGTCTGTAAATTTTATTACTTCGCACTTCGTCCCTGTTTCTAGATCATTTATAAATATATTGAACAGCAGCGGTCCGAGTACCGACCCCTGCGGAACACCATTCGGGACTGGCCCTTCACTCCTACCCTTTGTTTTCTACCCGCCAACCAATTTTTGATCCATCTATGTACGTCTCCTTCCACCCCATGGTTCTTCAGTTTCCATAGTAGGCGTTCATGGGGTACCTTGTCAAAGGCTTTTTGGAAATCTAAGTATACGATGTCTATGGGGGTCCCCTTTGTCCATTCATTTGTTAATTCCTTTGAAGAAGTGCAATAAGTTCGTTAGGCACGATCTTCCTTTGCAGAATCCATGTTGGCTTGTTTTCATCAGTTTATTCCTTTCTAGATGCTCATCGATGCTGTCTTTTATCAGCGCTTCCGCCATCTTCCCCGGAATCGAAGTCAAACTTATTGGTCTGTAGTTCCCTGGGTCACCTCTCGATCCTTTTTTAAAGATGGGCGTAACATTTGCTTTCTTCCAATCCTCCGGGATCATGCCTGTATTCAGGGATAGATTACAAACCTGCTGTAGTAGTTCCGCTATTTCCTCCTTTAGTTCTTTCAATACCCTAGGGTGGATTCTGTCTGGGCCCGGAGATTTGTTAGTTTTTAATCTATCTGTTTGTGTATGTCTTCAAGGCTTACCTCCATGGATGTTAATTATTCCGCTTGTTCTCCTTTGAAGATTTTTTCCGGTTCCGGCACGTTGGATGTGTCCTCTTTTGTAAATACTGACAAAAAGAACATGTTTAGTCTATCTGCCACTTCTTTTTCCTCCTTCACCACTCCTTTTCTTTTTTTTTTTTTTGAATATATTTTTATTGAATGAACCAATCACGAGAGGTACAATCAGCAACCAAGCCAAAAGAGAATAACACCATAGATACAGTAATCAGGTATACTATACAGCTAGGCCAGAAATCTCACCACTCCTTTTCTATCTCCGTCATCCAGCGGTCCCACCTCCTCTCTTGCCGGCTGCTTTCCTTTAACATATTTGAAGAATGGTTTAAAATTTCGCGCTTCACTGGCTAGCTTCTCTTCATATTCTCTTTTTGCTCTTCTAACCACGAGGTGACATTCTTTTTAATACTTCCTGTGCTCTTTCCTCGGTTTTGTCCTTTTTCATTTAAAATGTGCGACGCAAAACTAGTTTTGCGTCGCCCATTTTAAGTGGAGAAGGATACCATACAGGTGGTTGTTTTATACCTTTCATTGCAGTTTATTTTATACCTTAGCAACCATGGACCTCTGAGGAAGGAGTGTTTTCCGAAACACAGACCGTGTCAGGTCCCTTGGTTTGTTATAAGGTGGTATTTTCAACTGCATAAAATATTTGCCTGCATCTCATACATAGGAATCTGCAGTTGTTTTTTGTTTTTGCTATGGCTGGTGATACTGCAGTTTTCATTGGATTCCTTTGTGTTGACCAATGTTTTAAACACATTTTAAAGACATTTCAAAGAGCTTTTCCATGCTGTATGTTTTTAATTTCAATTATGTGCAGTTTCAGTCTCACAGATCACTGATCCAAATCTTTTCAAGTTGATAGTTGGGGGTTGGGGAAAGAGGTGACCACCTGTTTTCCCTTCCTTGTAAATCTGAAAAACAATGGAGAACAGGTTAGGCTTGATATGGAGGTGCTCCAGAAGATGCTGACAGTGGTAGTGGTGGCCTTCTTGGTAAGATGCCTGACAGCATGCAGTAACTAATTGATTTCATGGTATGAGAAATCTTGAATCCGGCCATGAGAATTTTTTAACTATAAGAGACAATGGCTAACAATGGCAGACAATGCTTGGGAAGGAGAATGCAATGTCAGCTGT
This sequence comes from Geotrypetes seraphini, assembly GCF_902459505.1. Taxonomy (NCBI): domain Eukaryota; kingdom Metazoa; phylum Chordata; class Amphibia; order Gymnophiona; family Dermophiidae; genus Geotrypetes; species Geotrypetes seraphini. Next base: position 195,342,000 of record NC_047085.1, read on the forward strand.
GTGGGTGGGTTGTACAGCAGAGATGACATGATTTAAGTGTCTTAACATTCTCTGGGTAAAATAAAAATAAAGAATAATAAAATGAAAATCTTTCCCAAACAACATTATTATTACTTCCCCACTCTTTTGTCATTGCTCTATTCAGTGAATCAAACATAATCACTCCTGGATTCCAATCATAATCATGGCTGGGTTATTCTCTTCACACAGATCACTTTCTTACAAACCCAGAAACCCAATGCTAACTCATTGTTTGATTTAAGCCACACTCTGTCTTTGAATACCTTTGGCCAAGGTTAACTGACAGAATCCAGTGTCCACTATCATTTCAAATCATTTACCAGGGAGCTTTTGGATACCAGATATTCAAATCTTGTGGTTTCCTGGCACAATTAGCTCATGGACTGAGTTCTTCCTCTCTGTTCTTTTCTGTGATTCATATGGACACTTCAAACAAGTCCTGAACGTCATCACAGTCTTGTAAGTATTATAATGCCTTTGCACGAATCCACTGTATGACCACACCTTGAGTACTATCTACAGTTCTAGGTGTCCCATCTCAAAAATGATATAGAGGAACTAGGTAAAAGATAGAGAAAGGCAACCAAAAGGATAAAGGGGATGGAAAAACTTCTCTATGAAGAAAGGTTAAACAAGCTGGGGCTCTTCAGTTTGAAGAAGAGATAGCTGAGAGGAAAAATGAAAGTTTACAAATTTTGGAGTAGGAGGAGAGGAGTAAACAAAACCTATTCTGTCAAATATGACAAAATGTCACATTCCATGAAACTAATAAATAAAAGGGGAAGTATTACCAATAGGTAATTTTAAAATGCCAGATATTGATTGGCAATACAAATCAAACAACCAGCTCAATTGGTTTTCAGAACTCCACTTTACCATATCAGAATATATATCATAAGAGGAGTCTCAATTAGTTTATCTGTTTTAAACTTCTTAGGCTTACAGACCTCAGTGGTACCTCCTGTATGCCACTAAACTTTTAGATCATACAGAATACTGGCACCCATAGCCGTCATCGGCCACTATTGTAAATCTTTTAAAACCTTTTTAAATACTTTAGTATAAATACTCATCTTCATCTATGTGGGTGGGGGTACCTACTGCTCTGGTAGAATGAACATTAAACGTTGCAGGCAACTGCTTATCTGCAAGAAGATATGCTGAAACAATAGTCTCCTGAATCCAGCACATCACTGAAGCTTTGGAAGCAGCCACTCCCTTACTACGCCCAGAGAAAAGAACAAAAAGACGATCTGTATGCTGAAAGTCACTGGTGGCTTGAAGATAGCACATTAGTACCTATGAACATCAAGAAGCTGCAGCAGCTGGAATTGTTGCCCATAATCCTCTTCTCTGAAAGAAGGCAGAAAAAGGGACCAATTGATATGAAACGCTGAGATTATCTTGGGTAGAAAGGAAGGAACTGTCCATACTGATACCCCCACCTCTGAGAAGTGGAGATTTCTGAGGATTGTTTATATGTTTATTTTATTATGTCTGTTTTACAATTATGTATGTAAGCTGTTTAATTTTAAACGGTATAGAAATTTTTTAAATAAATAAATAATAAATAGTGCTTGCAACTCCGAAACCCTGCAAACTGAAGTCTATGGTTGTACTCTTGTGATGCCAGAGACCACCAGGACAAGAGAGATTGCTGCAGTGGTATAATATGAAAACGTGCCCATGAAACCACCTCCAAGGTTGCGACCATGGACCATAGTACTTGGATGTAATCCCACACACTAGGAAAAGGGGAACACAGGAGACCCCAAATCTGCAACTGAATTTTCTTGCATCTTGGATCTGGTAGAAACACCTTACCTTGGGCTGTGTTGAATTGAACTCCCAGATATTCCAGAGTTTGCACTGGGTGGAGAGAACTCTTAGGAAAATTTATGACCCAACCCTATGAATGTAGAAGGAAAACTACCCTTGCTATTACTCATTAGCTTTCCTGTGCCGAGGATGCACAAATTAGGCAGTTGTCTAAATAGGGATGTATCTGGATCCCTTCCCTTCTGAGAGAGGCTGTACCCTTTGGAGAACATGTGAGGAGCTGTAGCTAAACTGAACAGCATGGCCCGAAACTGAAATGTTCGCATAGAATGGCGAAGTGAAGAAATCACTGATGAGGCGGTCTATATTGAAATATGTAAATATGCATCCTTGAGATCAAGAGCCATCAGGAATCCCCCTGGCTATATTGCTGCAATCAGGGCCAGATTTTCCTATAGGCTAACTAGGCTTCAGCCTAGGGCCTCAAGATCAAGAGGGACCTACATTCAAATTGTTAGCAAAATTAAAATTACACTATTCTAAAAATAGTGAACAATGAACTGAAAATAAGGAGAAATTCTACGCATATGACTAATAAACAAACATAAAAATGTATTGGTTAAGATCAACGCGTTTGGCTCATTGGGTCTGTTCATTTGTATATACTAGATTGCACCAAAGTATAGTTCATACGTTCACTGATTGCTATGGCAAATATTGACGTGCCTTATGCTACTAAGCTCTGGTTTGTTCTTGCATAAATAAAGTGCAGATTGGTGTAGATTGGAACAGACAAACGAATAGACCTATTGATATCCCGACGTTCGGTTATATTCGTGTTACTTCAATAATATGAAACACGTGTTAATGTTATTAGAAAAGATTCTTATTTTAGGATTGCGTACACGATCATTTGATTCTCGCCTTTTGAGTTCAGTAGGTTCAATACTTTAGTGAAGTGTTTATAGACTATTGAAAAAATTTTTTGTGACAATATCTTCACTTCGCGGAATTCTAAGTAAGTTCTTAACATATGTTTTAATTTGCATATTTTAAAATGTATATTACGTGCTTTATTTTATATTTTCATGATTATATCATAAATAATAAAATCCTAGAGCGCGTATGCGCTGTTGAAATATCGTGAGTCCTGGTGGCGTGAGGTGTGCTTCTGTGTCACTCCTCACGGCGCCTGCGTCAGCGACTCATCAAAATTCAGCTGGGGTGGGGAATCCGAATTGCACACGTTTCTCCAGCTCCGGATCGGATCCTGCTGCTCCTCTCTCCCCCCCCCCCCACCCCTTTCCGGGCTCTGGAGGGGAATCGGTCTCAGCCCCGGGTGTTCTCGACTTTTTTTTATTTATTATCCGTGTCACATTTTTTTAAAGGTTAGTACCAATAACAACATGTTTCATTTAACATATTGATATATACCACAGTAATGATGCATTTTATTATCTCTCATGTAATTTACAAACTTAAAAATGGGAGGTAAAAGGGCCTCATAAGTGGAATAGCCTAGGGCCTTTTTTCATCTAAATCCGGCCCTGGCTGCAATGATAGATCGCACTGTCACCATGCGAAAATGCCTGACTCTCAGACACTTGTTGCCCTTTTTGAGGTTGAGCCCTGGTCTGAAGTAGATTGAATATCTTCCCTGGCCTCATTCCTGTGGAGGGACAGAAATGACCGCTCCAAGTTCCAGCAGGGAATTTAGTATTAACCTCATTGCTTCCCTTTTGGCTGAATCTGCACAAGGGGAGACCAAGAAAAAGTCTGCGATGAGAGAGGTGAATTCTAACTTGTATCCTTCATGAATAATATTTAGCACCCACTGATCTGATGCAATCTTGTGCCCACTCCACAAAGAAATGGGACAGCCATCCCCCAATGCATCTGGCAGAATGAACTGCGATTCTTTCATTTTGAAGGGCAAGCTGCTGGAGGATGGGTAGCCTGAGAAGTTGCCCGCTTGTCCAAATGAAAGGACTGAGAAAACTTAGGCTTTTGATTAAATGTACACTTTTCTGGCCAATAATGCTTAGTTTTTCGGAAGCGAAGACAAGCTTGTGAGGACCTAAAGGAAGCCTTAGACCTATCCTCCAGTGGGTGCTGAGACTTAGAATCACCAGAATCCTTAACTAACTTCTTCAAATCTTTTCCAAACAAAAGTTTACTCTTAAAGGGAAGCTTCACCAGCCGTTATTTAGATGTGGTATCAGCTGCCCAATAGCAAAACCATAAGGATTTTCTATATGTGACAGCTAAGGACATTTGATTTGCTGAAACCCTAATGAGATCATCCAGGGCATCTGCCAAATACGCACGTCCAGTTGCCACGCCAGGAAACTCCTTAAGTAGCTGAAAGCCTGACTCTACCATAGAATCTGTAATCTGTTGCACCCAGCAAAGACGTGCTTGACCTGCATAAGAACTATAGACAGGTGCCAGAGCTGAAACCTTGAAGGATATTTTTAATGAAGCTTGTATTTCCTATCTTGTACATCCTTAAGAGCTAAACCCCATCAACAGGAAGCTTAGTCTTTTTGGTAATTGCCACAACCAGGGCATCTACCTGTGGCAGCTTGAATTTTTCCTGTTCCTCCTGGGCAAAAGGATAAAGCTGAGCCATCACTTTGGCCAGTTGAAAACCAAAATCAATAGGGGCCCATTGTGCAGAGATCAGCTCCTGCATGGGTGTCATTATAGTCAACACTTTTTTTCAATGACCATCTTAATTCGCTGGTGAAAAAATATTTTTTTTAGTCTCCAGATGATGAGGCAAGTGAGATCCTGCTTCCATCAACAACATTTTTCTGTTCTTGTACAATCAATCATTCTTTTGAGGTTAGATTATTGTAAAGTGGTCTTAAGCCTGACTAAGAAAAGTCTTCAAAGACTTCAGTTGATCCAGAATACTGTGGCTAGGCTGATCTTTGCAAAAAGTAAATTTGATCATGTTTCTCTGCTTTTGCTACAACTTCATTGGCTCCCAATTATTTCTAGAGTCTATTTCAAATGTGCTTGCTTTACATTTAAGATCTTGCATGGCATCTTTCCTTTCTTCCTTCCTCTATTTTGGAATTCTACAAGATCCGAGATTACCAGACATACTCAAAATCTTAAATTATCTTTTTTTATGCTGAAAGGCGTAAAAAATTACTGGAAAATTAGGGAAGTCTCTGAAATAATTTTCCTGTCCAGTTGCGTGATCTGGGCTCTCTCCAATTATTCTGAAAACTTGGCTTTTTTTCAAAATTGTGATCTTCGCTTCCCTCTATATTATCCCTATCCCTATTGTATTCTTTTTAATATTCTGTAAACCATACCGAGCTCTATCTTTATAGAGAAGATGCAGTATATAAGCCTAAGATTTAGTTTAGTACAGGAAAAGCTTTTGGAGGTTTCCTGGTGCCAGCCATCAGAGGACTGGCCTACACTGAGGCCTTAGAATCTGGAGCTGAAATATTCAGACTCTGTTGGGCCTTTAAAATAAAACCGCTAGCTCCTCCCTATGAAAACCTTAAGTGTATTTGGATCACTTGACTCAGCAAGTGGCATCCCCTCATCCTCCAACTCATCAATTTCTGCAGGCAACGCTGGCTTTTTGGTAACAGAAGGAGAATGAGAAAGGGAGGATAAAGTATCTAGCTCAGAAGCTGAAAGAAATTGCCTGTGCTTAGATGACCTGCCCTTGCTGCAGTACTGGAGCAGAAGGATCTAGACAAGACAGATGGGGAGCCACTTTAGGAGTAGGCAGGAGATCTGCAGGCAGAAGCTCCGAAGGGATGGATGGCAGATTCTTCCCACATAGCTAATTACTCCTCTATGAAAGATACATGGTTGACTTGTTTGGACAACAAAGAAGGGCATTTTCGAAGGGCCGCCCATTTCACATGTATTTTGAATAGGAAATATGTCAAGATTTTCTGTTTGAAAATAAGTGAGAAGGTATCTATATGATGGATACATCCAGCATGAATGTTCATTTTACAAACTGGAGCATCCATATTATGAACGGGGGTGGGGACAAGGGATATGCATTTCTGTATAGCAGCATTCTTTGAAAATGGCCACAGACATCCATAAAGAATAGAGTGGCAGCTTAGTGGTTGGAGCACTGGACAGTGAACTATGATCCCTTCAGGAACAGAGTCCCTTCCCCACTTTCTTTTTTGTTCCCCTTCAGGAACAGGAACATACCAGGGTACCTGAATGTACCACTTCTATAGCCATTAGACTTGCAGGTGGCTTATATATTTAGATACAGTAGGTATGTTGTTGTTCCTGGAAGGCTCACACAAAAAAAATCAATTGAAGTGGGATTTGAACCTGGGTCCCTTGGGCTACTCCTTACCCTTGCTAACTACTTAGTTAAGAATGTCCATAATACCTGAAGCTGTCACAGAACCTGGTACCCTCTTTCAGGGGAGAGGGAAGGGAACAGCAGCCACTTAGAGATTAAGGAGATGCTATGCTTTTTAATCTCTCTAGTTACTCAATCAGGGCACTTTTTTGTACCCCAGCCATGCCTGAAACAGGTCTAAATGAGAACATCCTTCTTTTTAGACATGGGCATTTCTTACATAAGGACATAAGCAATGCCTCCGCTGGGCCAGACCTGAGGTCCATCGTGCCCAGCAGTCCGCTCACGTGGCGGCCCAACAGGTCCAGGACCTGTGCAATAATCCTCTATCTATAACCCTCTATCCCCTTTTCCAGCAGGAAATTGTCCAATCCTTTCTTAAACCCCAGTACCTTACTCTGCCCTTACCCTTCATAATTGCTCTTGGATGTCCCTAACTTTTTAATATTTTACTATTTTTTCAATTTTTCAAGATTTTAACATTTCAACATTTTAAAAAATTTCAAAATCTTAAACTCTTAAATTTTGAAAATTTAAATTACAAAATAACTTATTTTACCCTAGCCTACCGTACTTCCCTTTTATGTTATCTTTTCTTTAAAATTGTAGTTCTTCCCTACTTCCCTTTTGTTTGCATTGGTCCGTAAGATTGTGTTTTCTTATACCTGGATTTTTCCAGTACCCCTTGTTTTTATTTGCTTTTATAATGGTGTACGTCTTTTATTTCTTTTAATGTACTTTTACATTGTAAACCGCTTAGGTATTAAGTGGTCTAAAAAATCTTTTAATAAACTTGAAACTAAACTTGAAACTTGAAACCCTGTCCAAAAGAGCCCCTTGCTATTTGAATGTGCGGCAGCAGTGCTAGGTGTCTCTTTTCTGCTTTTGCAAAATTGGTATTTAGAAGTTTCATGCATGTGGACCTCCATTTCGGCCTTTTGAGATGCCCATATGTTTAGAAAATGAGTACCATAGTCACACAGAAATATGCCATCTAGGGCAGAAATTGTGAACTCCTTTGTCTTGTGCCATAAACAGCTCTAGTTTCCAGAATTTCCAGAATTAACCTTCAAGTGAGGTATTTGCATGCATTTCATCCCAGAACGCAGCTCATTTGTATAGTCTGTCTTTCTTGAAAACCTGACCTGTTTTTGGCACTTGGTAGCAGAAGTTTGCTATCACTGACCTTGTGAATCTTAAGGAGTAACACCACAGCATATAGCCTGCTTCAAAGCCTTGGGCATGAGAGTTAAATCTGCAACAGGATCATAATGAGATGTAAAAAAAAAAAAAAAAAAAATCTCTGTCAGCCCCAACAGAACCCTGTTTCTATAGGTCAACATCAGAACTGAAATGTGGTGCAACCAGCAAAAACAGAAATTGTGGGGGAAAAAAGGTTCCTCATTAAGGCCCAACCATTCACATCAAAGGAGACAGAGTTAATGAAGATGTTAAATGAAAAAAAACAAAGGGAGGCAGAGTGCAAATTTCAGTGACATGTCTTTGCCAAGTCAAGAGCTAATAAGTGTTTTTTTATTTTCCAGCCAAAGAAAGGAATCACCAGAGAAGTACAAAACGTTGCACAGGAAGAGAGAGGAGGGCATGGCAAGAAGGCAAACTATCATAAATAAGCCATCATATCTCCACCCTGTTACAAACCATATTACAAGCAATTCTGGCAAGGACTTTTTTTGTTGTTGCTCATTTTAATCCACATAAGCGCTGTGTTTTGTAAGCCCTAAAATTTATGACTCTATGCCAAAGTCTCTCTCTCGTACTCTCTCTTTTAAACTGCTGGCATTCATTAAAAAGAAAACTTGCCTTTCTTTTAGTTTGCTTGTGAAGGGAACTCAGCCTATCACAGCAGGTGCACAGCCCACTCCAGAAAACACAGGCAGCTTAACAGGAAAAGGCCAAGGAATTGCTTGTTCTCTTTGACAGCCTATCACAAAGGCAGCATAAAGCCTACTTAGAAGAAGATAGTGTGTCTTTATAAATACAGAGGGCAAATAATTATAAAAAAAAAAAGTTTATAGTTGCCAAAAAGGTTAGCGTGTTCCAAGTAGCCTTGGGGGATGTATTGCAGAAGGCAGAATGACTCTACTATCTCAGTTAAAAAAAAAATAAACATCCAAGTACAGACCTGAATATTATTGACAGGGTAAAGGCTCAGTAAATTTTTAAAAACTTAACACCTTGCATTAATGTCCAAGCGAATAATGAGCTATTAAAATAAAAATTCCAAATAAAAAAAATAAAAATGAGGCAGTCATATATGTGGGATGATATTACATCTGAAGCCCTCATTGGACAGATATAAAGGCCGGCTTTTCCTTATTATGACCGGGATAGCCATACAAATGGTTACTCGCATTTGGAAGAACTGGGATCGCCTTAACTTTAATTTTTGGTGGGCAAATTTATGTTTAAATTATAGATTTGAAAAGATGAATGCGGATATGCTGGGGCATACTAAGAGATTCAAGTTAATTTGGGGCCCTTTGATGTCTTTTATGGATTCATTATAGTTGTCCTTTCCTTTATTTCTGTTGGTATAATGCAGGAGGAGGGTATTTCTTTTGTATGGTTCTATTCCCTTATGAAATATTGGTTGGGTGGGTTTTTTAATGTTGTATGGATTTTTGATTGATTATAAATGCATATATGATTAATATTATTTGTATAGATACTGTATTGCATTTTTGTTAGCTTTAGAAACTCAATAAAGATTTAAAAAATTAAAAAATAAAAATTCCACTCCAGCTGATGCCTCACTATGACACTGTTCTAAATTGTTTACAGTTTAGTAGTTCATGACCAGATCATAGAAAATACTTACAGGTCGCCTTGTCAGTAAAAGAGACTTGTAGACTAGGCTTAAACAGCCAACAAAGGTGGAGGGGAGGGATCTGTGTTAAAAAAAACCCAACACAAAACCCTTCAGCAGATCTCTTAGCAGTCTGCACTCTACTGGAATCCTTGTTTGTTCCATCACCATCCCACCTAACCTTCAACATAATATATTTGGGATCTCATAAAAAAACTACTAAAAAGATTAAAACTTATTCAGAACAAAGCGGTTTGTTTGATTTTCGGCCTGAACAAACACAACCATGTTACTCCATTTTACCAGCAGTTGCATTGGTTGCCTTTTGAGGCAAAAATACTGTTTAAGTTCAATTGCATTTGTTTTAAGGCCTTATTTGGTCTGGCTCCTACTTACCTGAACGATATAAATCAAATAGGATCACTCGAAGAAGCTATTTGTTTGTTTATCCAACCATAAAATCTTGCCGATATAAGAGATTTCTTGACAAACTATTTGCATTTCAGGCAGGCAAAATGAATTCATGGTTATGTATCATTATTTCTCAGGCTTATTCTTATGTGTCTTTTAGGAAGCTTTTGAAAATTGATCTGTTTGGTAAATTTGTAAATTAATGTTTCAGTCTTGATTGGTAAACCGCAAATTGATATTTTAAAACAGGGGTAGGCAATTCCGGTCCTCGAGAGCCAGAGCCAGGTCAGGTTTTCAGGATATCCACAATGAATATGTATGAGGTGGATTTGCATGCACTGCCTCCTTGAGATGCAGATCTGTCTCAGGCATATTTATTGTGGATATCCTGAAAACCTGACCTGGCTCCGGCTCTCAAGGACCGGAATTGCCTACCCCTGTTTTAAAATGTTTATTTTAATCTGATCTTAATGTATTTTAAAGTCAATTGTATTTTATTCACTGATTGTACAGTTCCTCTAGATGTGAACCGCCTAGATTAACTATTTGGTGTGGTGGTATATAAAAATAAAATAATAATAATAATTATTATTGTATATGACATCTAATAGCAGACAACAGAAAAAAGAAGGATCAATTGGCCTCGCGATAAGAAAGCAGCGAATAAATATATATATTTTTTGCATGTAATAGCAGACTACAGCAGTAGCCAGCTCTGAGCCTTAATACCACATATGGCATAATATTTCTCCCTCTTTCCTATCAGCCTTCACTAAATTTTATTTAGTCACATTATGGAATGAGACATGAAACAATTGCTTAACTCCTCCTTGGAAATGTTTTTTTTCCAAGAGTCAGAAAGCTTCTCTTAAAAAATACAAAGCACAAGGGAAAATACTCCTGATGCCTGGGTCAGATTGAACTCTGTGGAGCACAGTTCAAGTCAGAGAACTTGGACAACAATACTCAAAGGGAAGAAGTTATTCAGTGTGGGCTACTATTAAGATTATTTTAACACAGGGTTCCGTTTTATACAATAAGGCCCTGTGGTAAAATAACCCAACTAGAAGGATGCTAGGGTGACGAAAGAGGCTGAGTTGGATTTAGTGGCAATCACAGAGACATGGGAGAACCATGGTTAGGATATAATTATCAAACTGATGCAAAGTTCAAATTTCACCCAAGACCTCAAACACTCGTGACACTACATTGATACAGGTAAAGTTTATTTTTTATCAATCTTATGTGGTGGACAACTAAATTAAAGAAGAGCACTGACCTTTTAGCCTTGGTCTTGGGTGAAATTTGAACATTGCATCAGTTTGTTCACAGTTAGTAGGATATATACACCAGTTGAACAAACTGTTTTTCATTTTTCAGTTAGGATACAGTTATACCAGGCTATAATGTGTTCAGGAAAGACAGGGTAAGGAAAAAAGGAGGGGGAGTGGCATTATATGCTACAGAATTGAAGTGACAGGACTAAATGTGGTGCATGTATATGTGATATGCAAGTGTACACATGGATTTGATAATAAATTTGCTTAATCCAAAAGCAAAAACAGTGAAATGTGAAAAAAAAAAGAATAAATAATATTGAAGACCACGCTCTGAGGAAAGGGATGTTACCAGTGGTGTGCTTTAAGGTTCGATTCTTGGGCCTGTTCTTTTTTTTTTTAATGCTTTTATTTATCAGAAATGCACCTGAACTGAAAACAAATAACCAAGGATCACAACATCAGCACATCCATTGCCAAGTGTCCTACTGATAGCGTAAGACTTTCTTTACATCTCCAATTCCAAGATCCCAATCCAGGCAAGAGGACATGTTCCATCAAACTGGTGACTTACCCCATCTTTTACTAAGGTGTGCTAACCGATTAGCGCGCGCTAATTGAATTATCGTGCACTAAACGCTAACGTGTCCATAGGCTAACATGCACATGTCAGTGTTTAGCGTGCGCTAAATCGATTAGCGTGTGCTAACACCTTTGTAAAAGAGGGCCATAATCATCGGTCTTAAACTTGCCATTGATGTATGGAACATAGTCCAGTATGAGCCTCCAGTCAGTAGCCCATATGAGCACCACACCTCCAACAGCACTCCAGGTGGCAAGAACAGGTATCCAGTTCCCATAAACTTGCTAATCATGGTGAAACCCAGCTTCTCCTGTCCAAAGTGACTGTTCTTTTTAACATTTTTTGTAAGCGATATTGCTGATGGGCTGTCAGGTAAGATTTGCCTCTTTGCGGATGATACCAAAATCTTTAATAGAGTAGACACCCATGATGGTGTGACTAACATGAGGAAGGACCTAGTGAAGCTTGAAGAATGGTTTGAAATTTGGCAGCTAAGACTTAATGCTAAGAAATGTAAGGTCATGCATTTGGGCTGCAAAAAAAACCAAAGGAACTGTACAGTTTAGGGGTTAAGACCATTTGTGCTGAAAAGGTAAGGGCAAAAGCTAGAAGGATGCTAGGGGGACATGGGGAGAAGTTTAGCCAGTAGGAAAAAGGAGGTTTTAATGCTCCTGTACAAGATTCTGGTGAGACCTCATTTAGAATATTGTGCACAATTTTGCAGACCGTGCCTTCAAAAAGATACACACAGGATGGAGTTGGCCCAGAGAAGGCCACTAAAATGGTTGGTGGTGTTCGTCATAAGGCGTATGGGGACAGACTTAATATATATACTTTGGAGGAAAGGCAGGAGAGGGGAGATATGATAGAGACGTTTAAATACCTACGTGATGTAAATGCACATGAAGCTAGTCTCTTTCATTTGAAAGGAAGCTCTAGAATGAGAGGGCATAGGATGAAGTTAAGTGGTGATAGGCTCAGGAGTAATTTAAGAAAATACTTTTTTGCAGAAAGGATGGTAGATGTGTGGAATAGCTTTCTGGTAGAGGTGGTAGAGACATAGACTGTGTCTGAATTTAAGAAAGCATGGGACAGGCACATGGGATCTCTAAGGGATATGAGAAGATGGTGGATTCTGCGAATGGGCAGACTGCGGCACTAGGCATCTGCTGCTATAGTTGGCGGGGATCCCCAAGTCTTGTCAGCTGAAGAAGTTCTCCACCAGCGTTCCATTTGTCACTGATATTTTCTTTGAGGAAGTCGCTGTTGCCAGTGGGCTGGGGCCTTTCCCTTTTCGCACACATAAGGTAGCCTGCCCCATGCAAGCTCAGTTTTAATGCATACAAGGAGGTAGGGGGAGTCCAGCGAAGGGGTAATGGTGGTCTCTAGAAAATGCCACTGACCAATGAAATGCTCATGGAGAACTTTGGCTGGCAGGGATTGGAGATTGGAGATCCCTGCCAGCA